>NC_053488.1:50512343-51137788 GCF_015227805.2 Hirundo rustica
GGAAGAGAAAGAAGAGAAAGAGAAAGAGAGAGATGAGATGTATGTTTGTGGGGAAGTTTATAAATTTATTTAATTATATGTTTATCTGTTCAAGTGGATAACACTATCCTAAATCTGCTACTAAATTTCTGGGGTAGGAAGTAAGCCAGGCTATCATGACAGTTGCCTTATACTGCTGCTCAGAATATTGTGCTGGAAAAAAAGTATTCCTCTCCAGTGCCTGGTCTTGAAGGAAAAAAGTTCATCACTAAATTACTAAAATGAAGGCAGCCGAGTGTGGGATAAAAAGCACTTACAAACTTTCAGGGCAGATGTGAAGATTCAAACTGAGGACTTGTTTCTGCTTTCCAGTGGATTTCCATAGCAAGGTCTTCATAGCAGGGGGGCTACAGGGGTGGTTTCTGTTAGAAAGTAGTCCCTAAGTAGTAGTTCCTGGAAGAAACTATTCAACAGAACTGGTGCCAGCCAGCTCCAAGACAGACCCACCAATGGTCAAGGCTTAGCGCATCAGTGACAGCGGTAGTGCTTCTGGGAAACCTGATTTAAGAAGGTGAAAAAGTTACTGCATCAAAGGAATAGCAGCCAGAGAGTGTAAGCATATGTGAGAGAAGCAGTTCTGCAGATAGCCAGATCAGTGGAGAAGGAGGAGTAGAAGGTTCTCCATACACTGATGCTTGATTCCATCTGCAGTCCAAGGTGCAGCTCATGGTGAGGCAGCTGAGCCCCTGCAGCCCGTGGCAGGCCATGGTGGGGCACAGATCTACCTGCAGTCCAAGGATGACCCTATGCCAGATCAGGTGGATGTCTGAATGAGGCTATGACCATGTAAGAAGACTAGCAGGACCTAGCAGGACCTCTGGCCCTATGGAGAGAGGTGCCCAGGCTGGAGCATGTATGTGAGCTAGACTTGTGACCCCAAAGGGAACCCAGACTGGGTCCAGAAGGCCTGCAGACTGTGGAAGAGACCCAAGCCAGAGCAGTCCAGGAATAACTGCAGCCTGTGGGAAGGACTCATACTGGAGAAGTGCATGGAGCAGAGGAAATATTTCCGAGTAAGATGTAGCAGAAGTTGAACTGCTAGGGACAGGAATAGAGGGTCAGAATAAAGTTAAGAAATTCATCAGGGAGGGTGGGAGAAAGCTTTTTCAGATTTAGGGTTACTTCTTATTATCCTACTCTAGTTCGATTGGTAATAAATTAAATTAATTTCCCCAAGTTTGTTTTACCCATGACAGTAACCAGTGAATTATCTGTACCTGTCTTTATCTCACCCCATGAAGCCTTTCATTGTACATTGTCTCCTCTGTCCAGCTGATGAGAAGAGTGACAGAGTGAGTTTGGTGGGCATCTGGCAATCAAGCAAAGTCAATCCACCACATACTTTTTATGGGAATTCTTTCATCTTCCCACTATGCTGACTATAAAGAATCCCTTAGCTATAGGACTGCCCCTGTACTGACAAGGAAGTGTAGATAGACAGCATAGGGACTGGGCTGAAAGAACAAGGATATTCGCAACATTAAAATAGTATGGGAATATAAATTACATGTGTTAAGAACAGAGTACAATAAGCAGTCATATGGCAATAGCAATAGTTAGGTTCAACTATTTCTTTTGGAGAAAAGACAGAGGAGAATGTCAAAGAGTTATACTGTAAGTGACATGAAAAAGGTGAGAAATGACTGCTCACTCTGCTCCAATACAGTAAGAATCAAAAGAGCATACCAGATGGCAGGTTCAAAGTAAAAACTATACCAGAAACAAACAAACAAACAAACAACAACAACAACAAAAACCAACCAACCAACCAAACCCATACATTTTTTTTCCCCAACAATTTGCAATTAAGCTTTGGACTTCCTTGCTATAGAATGCTGCGGATGCTAGTAATCAATGATTTTGAAAAAAGAAAACTATTTTTTTAAAAACCCTTTCTAGAAAAGGCTGATAATAACTATGAATGCCACCTCCAAAGTACTCGCAAATTGAAAGCAGATCTAAGGAAGAACTTTTCCAATCTTTACCACCATGAGGTATGTTTTTAATCACTGCCAAAGAAGTCATAGACATCTTAGACTGTAAAAGTTGAGCAGCCTGAAAGCATGCTAAGATATCTTGTGAAAAGTAGAAGAATAGGAAATGACAACTGAACAACAGCAGCCTGTATGTAGCAATTAGAGGAACTATACTGGAGACATAATTGTCATTGGGTGGGACAAAATTATGGAAGTTGCATAAGATGATGAATAGTGAGAAAGAGAAAGTAGTGTAGTGAGCATGAAATCTGCCACAGGAATCAAGACTGCAAACATAAGCAGATCCAGGAGACGGGCACATAGTTTAAGCTGACAGATACAGCTGACAGATGTTTCACCATGGCTGCAGTAAGGGTATGTGGAAATGAGTGTCAGTATTTTTAAGGATATCTGGTCAAGGATCTTTTTCAGCACAGCAAATGAGAAAAGGAGGAAGCCATGCACAGGTACATACAGGGACACAAATCTGACCACCAGATAAGGAAGGTGGTGATGACAACCAGGTCTGGTCAGCCTCACAAACTGATGAGGAGACACGTGAGGGCACAAAAATGCTTATTCCAGCAAAGTTATCTTGATTGGGAACTCGGTCAATTGGCAAACCAAAAGAAGCCAAGAAGCAAATATACTGGCACACACCTGACTAAGCAAAAATGTCAACAGTGACAGTAAACTAACCTTGCCAGTCACAATAGATGCTGAGCTATCATGCAATTACAACCACCACTTTGATGAAAACTCACCTGAAGTTTTCAGCTACTCAGTCTGCAAACCCAGGGGTGTGCTGGCTTGAAGGCAAAACCAGCGAGAGACTCCAAGTCAGAAAAAACAATTTAATAGGAGAGGAAAAAAAAAAGTAAAATAAAATAAAACACATGCAATGGTACAAAAGATCACTGACAGAGTCAGAATACAACCTGAAACCGTGGTGGTGGCAGTCCAGATGAAGTGATCTTGTTGAAGCAGTGTTCTTGCAGAAAGGTCTGGTAGCTCTTGTCCTCTGGGAGTCCAGTGGGTAAGGCTGCCTGTGCTGTCCCAAGGCCCCGATTATATCCAGGTGGGAATGCTTGGCTCCTCCCCCTGGGCGGAGCATCTCACAATGGACTGATATCATTTTATCAGTTTTGCAATGGGTCCTTGATTGCCTATTAAACAGAGATAGCCCCTGGGGAGAGTTATCTATGAGTCATGCAGGACGGTATTGATGGGCCATTAACAGAAGATAGTCTGGAGGGAGGGGGCACGGGAAACAGTGGTGCACAACAACATTTCATGTAGATGGTGATAGAATACATACTTTGGGCACATTTTACATTGTAACCTAGGACATAATCCACCCCTTATTCTATGACCATCTACATTATACCTAAATTAATACATTCTTACAACTAGATAGATAAATATACACATATACAGAATGAAACCCTACACTCAGTTCTCACTTAAAATTAGGTCTCCCTGTGGTACACAACGGGTTTCCCCATCTTTCTGCATTACCCACCAAGTGGAACCAGGTCCTTGAGCAAAAACAATCCCACGGATGGGTCTGCCTTTGCTTGATGTGGGATTAATCCAAACAGTTTTTCCTAAGATGCCTTTCATGTGTACCACAGGGACTTTATCTCCATCCACTGTGTGCAAGGGTTCAGACTGGGCAGGACCAGCTCGATTGATTGACCCTCGAGTGTTGACCATCCAGGTGGCCTTTGCTAAGTTCAGTTCCCAATTTTTGAAAGTCCCCCCACCGAGCGCCTTCAGGGTAGTCTTAAGTAACCCATTGCACCGTTCAACTTTCCCGGCAGCTGGTGCATGATAAGGGATGTGATATATCCATTCAATGCCATGTTCTCTAGCCCAGGTGTTTATAAGGCCGTTCTTGAAATGGGTCCCATTGTCTGACTCGATTCTCTCAGGAGTGCCATGTCTCCACAAGACCTGCTTTTCAAGGCCTAAGATAGTATTCCGAGCAGTAGCATGAGGTACAGGGTAGGTCTCTAACCATCCAGTGGTGGCTTCCACCATAGTTAGCACATAGCGCTTGCCTTGGCGGGTTTGGGGAAGGGTGATGTAGTCAATCTGCCAGGCCTCCCCATACCTGTACTTCAACCATCGTCCACCGTACCACAGAGGCTTTACCCGCTTGGCCTGTTTGATTGCAGCGCAGGTCTCACAGTTGTGGATGACCTGTGAGATGTTGTCCATAGTAAGGTCCACCCCTCGGTCACGGGCCCATCGGTATGTTGCATCTCTCCCCTGATGACCAGACGCATCATGGGCCCAACGGGCTAAGAATACTTCTCCCTTGTGTTGCCAGTCTAGATCCACCTGTGATACTTTCACCTTGGCGGCTTTGTCCACCTGCTCGTTGTTGTGATGCTCTTCATTAGCCTGACTCTTGGACACATGTGCGTCCACGTGTCGAACCTTAACGGTCAGCTTCTCTACTCGGGCGGCGATGTCTTGCCAAATCTCAGCAGCCCAGATGGGTTTCCCTCTGCGCTGCCAATTGGCCTTTTTCCAGCGGTTCAGCCATCCCCACAGAGCATTAGCTACCATCCATGAGTCGGTGTAGAGATAGAGTCTTGGCCACTTCTCTCGTTCGGCAATATCTAAAGCTAGCTGGATGGCTTTAAGTTCTGCAATTTGACTTGATCCACCTTGTCCTTCAGTAGCTTGTGCAACTCGTCGTGTGGGGCTCCATACTGCAGCCTTCCATTTCCGGTTAGCGCCTACAATTCGACAGGAACCGTCAGTGAAAAGGGCATATTGTCTTTCAGTCTCTGGTAGCTCGTTATACGGTGGGGCTTCCTCGGCACGTGTCACTTGTTCTTCCTCTTCTTCAAAAGATAGTCCAAAAGTCTCACCTTCAGGCCAGTTAGTTATAATTTCTAGAATCCCAGGGCGATTCGGGTTTCCAATACGGGCGCGCTGTGTGATGAGGGCAATCCATTTGCTCCATGTGGTGTCAGTGGCATGATGCGTGGAAGGAACCTTTCCCTTGAACATCCATCCCAGCACTGGTAGTCGAGGTGCCAAAAGCAGCTGCGTTTCAGTGCCAATTACTTCTGAGGCAGCTTGAAGTCCTTCATAGGCGGCTAAGATTTCCTTCTCTGTGGGAGTGTAGTTGGCTTCAGATCCTCTGTAGCTTCGGCTCCAGAATCCCAGTGGTCGGCCCCGAGTCTCCCCAGGCACCTTCTGCCAAAGACTCCAAGACAGGCCATTGTTCCCGGCTGCTGAGTAGAGCACGTTCTTCACCTCTGGTCCCGTCCTCACTGGGCCAAGGGCTACCGCATGAGCGATCTCCTGCTTGATCTGGGCAAAGGCTTGCTGCTGTTCAGGGCCCCAGTGGAAATCGTTCTTCTTGCGGGTGACCAGGTAGAGAGGGCTCACAATCTGGCTGTACTCAGGAATGTGCATCCTCCAGAAACCTATGGCGCCTAGGAAAGCTTGTGTCTCCTTCTTGCTGGTCGGTGAGGACATGGCGATGATCTTATTGATGACCTCAGTGGGAATCTGCCGCCGTCCATCTTGCCACTTTACTCCCAGGAACTGGATTTCTTGGGCTGGTCCCTTCACTTTACTTCGCTTAATGGCAAAACCAGCTTTCAGCAGAATCTGGATGATCTTTTCTCCTTTCTCAAAGACTTCCCCTGCTGTGTTCCCCCATACAATGATGTCATCAATGTACTGTAAATGTTCAGGAGCCTCACCTTTTTCCAGTGCAGTCTGGATCAGTCCATGGCAGATGGTGGGGCTGTGTTTCCACCCCTGGGGCAGTCGGTTCCAGGTGTACTGTATGCCCTTCCAGGTGAAGGCAAACTGGGCCCTGCACTCTGCTGCCAAAGGAATGGAGAAGAAGGCATTGGCAATATCAATGGTCGCATACCACTTTGCTGCCTTGGACTCTAGCTCGTACTGAAGCTCCAACATGTCTGGCACAGCAGCACTTAGTGGTGGGGTGACTTCATTCAGAGCACGGTAATCCACAGTCAGTCTCCATTCTCCACTGGACTTACGCACTGGCCATATAGGGCTGTTGAAAGGTGAACGAGCCTTGCTGACCACCCCTTGGCTCTCCAGTTTCCGAATCATCTCATGGATAGGAGTCACAGAGTCTCTGTTGGTGCGGTATTGCCGTCGGTGTACTGTTGTTGTGGCGATTGGTACCTGTTGTTCTTCAACTCTTAGTAGTCCCACAGCACAGGAGTCATCTGAGAGACCAGGCAAGGTACTCAGTTGTCTGATGTCTTCTGTCTCTACAGCAGCTATCCCAAAAGCCCAGCGATATCCTTTTGGATCTTTGAAGTATCCATTTCTGAGGTAGTCTATGCCAAGGATGCATGGGGCCTCTGGGCCAGTCACGATGGGGTGTTTTTGCCATCCATTCCCGGTTAAACTCACTTCGGCCTCCAATACAGTCAGCTGCTGGGACCCTCCTGTCACTCCAGAAATAGAAATGGATTCTGTTCCTACATACCTTGATGGCATCAGGGTACATTGGGCACCAGTGTCAACCAAAGCCGTATATTTTTGTGGGTCAGATGTGCCAGGCCATCGGATCCACACAGTCCAATAGATCCGATTGTCCCTTTCCTCTACCTGGCTAGAGGCAGGGTCCCCCTAATCCCGGTCATGGTACACATTGCTTTCTTCCTGTCAATATGTTCCTGAGGTCCCTTCAAGTGGATCAGTCATATCATTCTTCTTATACTGTCTGGGGTTCTGTGCCTTTGAGACTGGAGCAATGTTGGCTCTAGATGAGCTCTTCGTGGTAGGTGTCTCTCTCTTCAGTTCACGTACCCGGGCTGCTAAGGAGGAGGTGGGTTTTCCATCCCAATTCCTCATGTCTTCTCCATGTTCCCGAAGAAAAGACCAGAGGTTACCCCGTGGAGTGTATGCTCTCTCCCTGGCTGGTGGGTACCTGCTCCTAATGGCAGAGACTCTTGTTGGTTCTGGCGAGATGTGGTAAATTTCTTCCTTAAGTTCCTTTTTTAGTTTCTGATGGCCCTCTTCAATCAAGCTCCGGACTTGCTCAGCCAGCCTTGTTTCCACGGATGAGACATGGGTACGAAATGGGGCGGTGACAGTATCCTCGTAAATTCTTAGTTTATTGACCAAGACGCCCACCTTGTCCTCACCTTCCCTCCATTGCAGCGTTGCCAGGTAACGGGAGTACATCTCTGGTCCAAGCCGTGCAAATCTCAACCACATCTGCGATGTGCACTGGACATCATCTGGGCTTTTAGGAAATCTCTCGTCTTCTGAGAAAATGATCTCCAGCACAGCCAATTCCCTCAGGCATCGGGTACCTTGTTCCATTGTGCTCCATTTTCCTTGGTGCACCTGGAGGTCTTCTTTACAAAGGTATCTGTCCCTCACACTTGTTAGCAGTCGCCGCCAGAGGCTGAGAGTTTGTTGGGTTCTCCCGATCCCCTGGTCAATGACCACATCCCGAGACAGCGATCCCAGTTGCCTGGCCTCACTTCCATCCAGAATGGTGTCATTGGCTGCAGCGTCCCAGATGCGGAGCAGCCAGGTTAGGATGGACTCGTTTGTCTGGCGGGTGAATTCCCTCCGCAGGTCACGCAGTTCACCCAGGGATAGAGAGCGGGTGATGATCTCTGGCTCTGTCTCTTCTGCTGGGTGCGAAGGTCCTGCCACATCCTCATCAGTCATTATGCGGACTGATTTGCTCTTTGATTTCTTCTTCTGAACAGGGGCAACTGCCACTGGTTTAGCTTGTTCTGCTTCGGTGACAGTTTGTGTGGAGATGCTGATGGCACTTTTGGTTTCTTTCTCTTCTGTGACAGCTTGTGTAGACACTGACACTGTTGCTTTGTTTTTGGTTCCTCTCTCCTCTGTGATGGTCTGAGTAGATGCAGAAACTGTTGCTTTGTTTTTGGTTCCTTTCTCTTCTGTGATGGTCTGAGTAGATGCAGAAACTGTTGCCTTGTTTTTGGTTCTTTTCTCTTCTGTGACAGTCTGCATAGATGCGGTTCCTGTTTCCTCTACGACAGTTTGTGTAGACACGGATGCCGTTGTTTTGCATTTGTTTCTTTTTCCCTCCTCCTCAAGGAGACGCTGCACCACCCCATGTAGTGTTTGATTTCTAAACATGGTGCAGGCCGTGCAGAGAAGGCAAAGCAGAACTAACAACAATATTATGCTGTCCTTGGCACCTAGAGAGAACTCAATACTTTTGAAAACTGCTGTGCCATACCTAAAAGACTGGAAAAAATCATTCTTTACCCCTCCCCACAGGGGCTGGGTGCGATTATTGAGAGCCCAGATGTAGCATTCTGGACCAGGACAAGAACACAAAATAGAGTATATATTCCGAATGATGCTCATTGCCTCAGAGGTTATCATACAATAAACATAATAGACCAATACAGCAATTCTGGTACCATACCCTGGTCTACACATGAGCATTAAGACCGGCAAATACTGCCCCATGTGTGGGAAAATGTAGAGAGCTAGGTATAAGATATATGAAAGCATGTTGAGCATCATAGCGGACAGCTGTTTCTTTTTTCCTCACTACAAAATTGTAATTCTGACTTTTCTCAGTACCTCCTGCCCCACGTTGGACACCAAAATATATGTGCTGGCTTGAAGGCAAAACCAGCGAGAGACTCCAAGTCAGAAAAAACAATTTAATAGGAGAGGAAAAAAAAAAGTAAAATAAAATAAAACACATGCAATGGTACAAAAGATCACTGACAGAGTCAGAATACAACCTGAAACCGTGGTGGTGGCAGTCCAGATGAAGTGATCTTGTTGAAGCAGTGTTCTTGCAGAAAGGTCTGGTAGCTCTTGTCCTCTGGGAGTCCAGTGGGTAAGGCTGCCTGTGCTGTCCCAAGGCCCCGATTATATCCAGGTGGGAATGCTTGGCTCCTCCCCCTGGGCGGAGCATCTCACAATGGACTGATATCATTTTATCAGTTTTGCAATGGGTCCTTGATTGCCTATTAAACAGAGATAGCTCCTGGGGAGAGTTATCTATGAGTCATGCAGGACGGTATTGATGGGCCATTAACAGAAGATAGTCTGGAGGGAGGGGGCACGGGAAACAGTGGTGCACAACAACATTTCATGTAGATGGTGATAGAATACATACTTTGGGCACATTTTACATTGTAACCTAGGACAAGGGGTCCTCTGGCTGTTCAGCAAATCCAGGGGCCCTGAACCATGTGGAGTGAGGAAATCAACAGAGCTTCGAAGGGACAAGCAGGGGAAGGGAGAGCAAGGAGGAACAGAGATAAGATAGACAAAAAGGATACAAAAGGGTCGAGTTGTCTGTAAAGTAATGCCACTCAGTACATTCATCCAGCTTAGTCCTGCAGCGGATGGCCATGGTCTATATCATTTCTTGCATCTTCTTATTAAAAATTTTCTTATCTTCCTCTCTACATAATTGCTTGCACTGTCCCATGCCTGTGCATGTTGCAAGAACTCAGCACCAAGTACCTGGGGGGACCTACATATGCCTGTGTGTGAATGGAAAGTGGTGCCAGCCACTGGAGTAAATCTGGGACTGTGGGTTTCCCTGGCCTGTGGCATCAGAGACTGAAGCGAGGAGGGGGATCCCAGCACAAGCGACAGAGCAAGAAGGGGCCTTTCCTGTCACAGGTAGGAACGGTGCTTGTTTCCAAAACATAAGATGGAACAGGCATGAGTGAGCAAGCTCAGCACCGGTGGCTTGAGCAGAACCACAGGTCACAAGAGACAGAAGGTTAATATGATCAAAACAAAGAATTAACTGAGAGAAGGAACAGTTTTTTGAAATCTGCTTTGAAGATCTCAATTTTTATCCATGTATTGATTCCACTACTTCCCATGAATATATTGACAGTCTCGTTTTTTTTTCCCCAAAACTAGTTTCCTAGTTTTAAAATACACTTTAATTTAAGGGAAGTCATCCTTTGAACTTGAAACAAGCTGCATGAATATAATTATAATTAAAACAAAAAAGTAATTTGCAGGTATCATATTATTTCAGTTTGAAAAAAAAAATGTTATCAGATATTTTTAATGCCAAATCTGGGCCTCAGAGAGTCTACAGAACAGGAAGAATAACAGCTATTTCAACTCAAATTTGCTGCAAATATGAGTTCACTGATCATGAGGAAGTACGTGCAAGCCAGACACTGAGAGATTATTGAAACCACTTTTATAAATCAACCCTTATTAAACAATTCAAATACCAACTCAGCCATCACCTGAGAAATTTGAGAAACTAAATTAACCTGTCTAGAACTCAGGGAGTCACACTTCCAAATTCATAAATGATCAGTCAAACACAAGTGCTTAACAAATAGACCCAAAGTAGAATAGGGAAGAAACTGAAAACCCAAGAATGGAGAACTGTCGCAGTGTCTCTTTGAGCGCTGTCCAGCGCAGCCACAGGCCAGCTCAGCCTCTCTCACTGCGGCAACGTGGATAGGTTGGGGCGGCAGGCTGGGCGAGCCACCTCCTCCCTGTGGGGTCTTGGTCCCCCACCTCAGCGACAGGCACGATGTCAGAAGATACGACCGCGGCGACCAAATGAAGAGGCGACTCTCCTGAGCAGTGTTTAGGGTGGTTTATTAGGACAAGAGGGGGCACGGAGCCCCACACTCTATGCCTGCTGCCAGAGAGAGCCCCAGGAGCAGCCGTGCAACAGCTTATAACCAGAGGTGGGGAAAGGAGTGGCGACAACCGGTCAGCCAATAACAGAAAACTGGGGAGTAACTGGGGGTGTAAACCTTGGAATTAGGAACCAACCACAAATCAGCAGGAGGGGATTTCCGGGCCCCAGCCTATCACTCGACGCCCTCCCTGGAGCTTTCTAGAAGCCAGGGAAGGGTCCTGGAGTGATAGACAGGGCGCCCAAGGGGAGAGAGAGGGGATTGACAACCTGGAATAAGGGAGAAGGGATGATTGACAGATAACGGGCAAAACTCCACTTAGGAGTAAACAAGTAGAAACCAATGCAGAAACAGGGGGGTACATGGAACGAACCAAATACAAAACTCAATATAAAATTACATAAAACCAACAAAACACACACACACACCACCACAGAGAACAACTAGATAATCTTCATCTGTCACAAAGCACATATAATAATCTTACCCATACTATAATAATCTTGCCTCATCTCCACTCTAGACATGCTGCTTTTCCTATAGCTTTCACAGTTTTTCAGGTTCTGGAGACTTCAGCAGATTACTACTCTAGAAAAACTTCCCATTTGGATTGCACTTTGGGCTAGGTCATGGAACAGCTACATTTTCAGCGCCTTCATCTTTCCCCAATGAATCAAGATTAAGCAAGCTGAGCAAGACGCAGGACAGGAAAATGGGGCAGTGGTCAGGCATTCAATCTCACAGAGGAAGCAGCTGGGACCTTTCATAGCAGTGGTCCCTTCTGAAAAGTCACATGCTGAAAAAGTAAGCTGTTTGTGCTTCTACCTTCCAGCTCTTCATATTGTGTATACTGTCCCCACAAATTTAATTCAGGCATATTTATTAAGTTTCAGCACTCATCTGTCGCAGTCAAGGCGGTCACCACACAAAGCAGAGACCAGAAGCTGTCTCAAACAGCAACTGTTTATTATCGAAAATGGCTGACCTTTTATACACTTTCTAATTGTTTATACTTCTACCCCAGCTATTGGTTACAAAAAATCAACCTAACACCATAGATAGAAAGTAACAGTGACTTCTAAAAATACTTCATCCAGCTGCAAACTTCTCTCCTTATCTTTATTCTTTTCTTCTCTCAGTCTCCTTGGTAACAGTCTTGAAGAAAGCTCCTTATCAGCTTCTTCTTCCTTCTCAACTTCTCGCTCCTTTAGCTAACAGACCCGCTGTTAGCCCCTTCTACACTCATCACCTCCCACCCTCACATCAGTTGCTTGGGGAAAAACTGTTTCATACCCATCATATTACAGCGATTCACTTTTTAGGAACATGCTCTGGGCAGATTGGTTCTGCTACATGCCTTTTTTCCTGTCAGACACAGCATGCATTACAGCACATTCCACAGCCGAAAGAAACTTCCTTTTCAGCTGACTGAAAGCATTTTGAGTTGAAAGAATTCCTATTCTCCCTATTCTTCCTATTCTCTAGACTGCTGAGGTCCAAAGTTAGTATTTAAAAAAGTACTTTGGGGTTTTTAACTGAAATTAATTACATTTACATGTTAAATACACGTAAATGGATTTTTTCATAATTAATACTGTCATACAGCTTTGTTACAGCTCTTTCCTACAAGAAAGCAAAAACTCCCATCAAAAGGATTCAATCTCTTCCATACCAAGAAACTCATTTAGACCAATAGATGCTTTAAATAGGGCCATTTAGCATTTGCCCAATTGTTTCCCAGGGAGGACTTCCCTGAAAATTAATCAGGGAAATGCTTAGGAAAGTATCCAAAGGATACTATTACAGAATGCTAAAGGGTCAGATAATACTGATTTCTGCTTCCCTCGTAATAACTTTAACCCCTTAAGACAAATTACATATGCACCAAAATTTTATTTGGAAACTAAGAAGTACGAAAAGCATAGTCTGTTATAATGTACTGACTTATTAAAGAAATATGGGTACTGATCTAGTAATGATACCCAACTGTGATGGACAAAAACTCTCTAACAGTTTAAAGTTAGAAAGTGTATGTTTATTATGGCTGGGCAGCACATGGAATATTTCCATAATTTGCACTGCGAAATTCACAGGTAATTACAAAGCCTTTCATTTACAAAAGTATTGAATACCCAAAATACAAATACATATTCATACCCCTGTCACCTCCCATTCCTCGCTTCATATGCTAATTGGCAAAAAGGCTACTAAGCATGCATACTTTGTTTCCCAAAATGAGTCGGGGGTCTATTCTGGGGAGGGGTCACCCAAAATGAGGAAGTAAGATGAGTCTTCCTCGTCCTGACCTTTCTACCTTTTCAATGCATTCGTGACAAATGAATCCTTGGTAGAACTTATAGTTTCTTGTGTTCAATGGGTCCTTTAAGTAGGAAATCTGCAGCTATATTATGTCCTATTTACCACATTTTGGTTTTTGTTATAAGCACAGCTACATAAACATAAAGCTGACAAGCAATGAATTACAAAATCCAGGATATCTTATCTAAGATCCAGCTTCTGTTAACTGTGAACAAAGCTTACCTATCTACTTCAGCTATTTCAGCAACTTATTATCTTAACTTTCCTAACATCCTAAATTCTTCAAATTTAATGTCTCAGCACTAATCACAATGCTCATAAACTAAAATATTTGACAACACATTCCTTTCACATATCCAGTGTCTTACTTTTTTCACTTCCATTGAATTTAAAACTTCAGTTCAACAACTTAAAACCAGAGCTTCTTTTAAACTTTACGCAGCACATCAACTCTGAAAAATAGAGCCTTCATGGAACATGGGTGGGTGGAATTGAGAGGTTAAGAATGAAGTGCAAGCCCAAATGAAGAACTAACAAACCTTCTGTCATACTGTTACTGTTTTACTGAAAAGCATTAAAAATAGATAACTCGTGTGTAACCTAGTCCCAACACTAAAATTAGAACAATCTGCATTCTCACTAAAGAATCTAGATAATAAAACTATAAAAATAATGGGATTTTACATTATTTTTAATAATTCTATCAATCTAAATGAGAGCTATCGGTGTACTTGTCAGACATCCACTTCAGTACAGTTCACTAACTCAAATAAAGAGATTTAGAAGGTAACTCAGACCAGACAGAAGTACAGTCATCTCACTTCTTGCAGGCACTCCAACAGTTCTTTTGCCCAATCACTGCAGTGCTCCCCAGAGGACTTAGGTACATTCTCTACAGCAAGTGCAATTTTTTTCTAAAAGCTGCAGCATCAAATGGATAGGGCATTAGGGCATTCATTACTCCCTGACTGCTGTCCACAGCAATCAGCAAGAATTTTGAAAAAACTATCATTAGTTACTATCAACACGGAGCCACCAGAGCCTCTTTCAGGATCGGAGTAAATTAGTGATGCTGCATTAATTTCCATTCTCACACTGACAACCTCAGACTCCTGAAGTCTTGCAAATACACCTTTACAACCATGCTCCCCACTACTGAAGAGCTAACTGACTCAAGTCAAATGAATACTGGCCAGTACAGGCTTTATTTTCTACAAAATTCAAGAGCCATGGCACAGCTAAATCCAGCACCACCTTGATCTTCTCAGTGACTTTTATTTAGCTGTTGACTTCACCAAAGCTAAAAACGACTTTTAAAGCAAGTCACCATCACATATTTCCATTCCAAGTAAATTGCTCTTAGAAAATTCAGCTCAGTGACTATTAAATTGAAATCTACATATTTGCAAGAATTTGTAACCTTTTAGCCAGCAAAGTAACTACATCTGTTAGTAGAAACAAAATATTTTGAAAATCACAAGTTGCTATGTTACAAATTTAAAATCACATTCAACTTATTATAGTTACTGGTATTTTAAAACAAAGAGTACTAAGTTGCTTTTGCAAGGATGCACTGGAAGATGGCACAAATTCCACCGGAAGTACTTAAAGTCATGGACCCTGGGAACTGCAGACATTGATGTCAGGACACAGTGAGTGCATCCCGCCATCAGCAAGACATAAAACCTGCTTCCTTAATTATTATTTATTTATTCCTGTTCATACGTTACAAAACTTCTGCAATACTCCTGAATCAAAAATGACACTGTCCTCGAGCAATAGGTTACATATATATATACATATACCTCTCTATATACATATTTTTATGGATGTAGGTCTCTCAAGCTAAAGCTCTATTGCTAAAACAGAAACTTGATGGAGCTTCTAAAAGCCACATTTAAAAGCAGGCTGATGACAAATCGTTTTTTGTATTTTTTTGAATAATAATATTATAATAATAAAATAATAAATGTGAGTAAACAAAACATTAAAACAAATATTCATATGTGTTATTCACGTTTAATACAAATCCAAGTGGGAAAACCAGTAATGTAATACTGATTGTGAAAAGTGCATATTATACAGCCCTATGCAAGATATGTACTATATGTATTATGTTGTGTGAAAAACGCCAATCACTTGTTTTAAAATTTTGAAGGTTTAATAGTAAATAAATTGGTTATAAAAATAGAATTAGAGTAAAAAAAAAATTGAACAATTAGGATTAGGACAATACGAGAGAGTAAAAACAAAGTTACAGACATTTGGGTGCCTCCCTGAGCAAAAAAGCTCTGAAGAAGGACCCCCGTTAACAAAGGATTATCTCTTAAAAGCAATAGCCTGTTGAATATTCATACATTTCAAACATGATGCATAAATTCTATTCAAACAAAGAATTGTCTCTGGTTAGTATCACTTTTTTTTTTTTTTTTTTTTTTTTTTTTTTTTAATCTGTATGGCATCTTCAGGGCTGAGCAAGGCAGGAGAAGATGGTCTCTTCTGAAGGAAGTAGTAAATTCTTTTTCTCTGAAAGATTTACGTTTTCTTGTGGTTGGTATATAAAAACTAGTTTAATTACAAAACTACATTTACCATACTATCAAAATATCAATACAACATTACTAATCAATACAACATGTGAAAAATGCATATTATATGGTTCTACGCAAGATATTTACTATATGTATTATGTTGTATTAAAGGAAAAATATTAAAGGAAAGAAGTGACACTAACCAGAGACAATTCTTTGTTTGAATGGAATTTATGCATCGTGTATGAAATGTATGAATATTCAACAGGCTATTGCTTTTAAAGAGATAATCCTTTGTTAACGGGGGTCCTTCTTCGGAGCTTTTTTGCTCAGGGAGGCACCCAAACGTCTGTAACTTTGTTTTTACTCTCTCGTATTGTCCTAACCCTAATTGTCCATTTTTTTTTTACTCTAATTCTATTTTTATAACCATTTTATTTACTATTAAACTTTCAAAATTTTAAAAAGAGTGATTGGCATTTTCACACTGATGAAAAACTGGATTCAGCTTAACTTTTGCATTCCAACTTTAGGCTATTGGAATAACTACAATCTGTGTTGCAGGATTATCCTGTACAGTACAAAACTTTTATTTTGACCTTTCAAAAGCTACGGGGATTTTTTGTTGTTGTTTGTTGGGTTTGGGGGGTTTTTTTAGCATTCCCCAGGTGCAAAGGCACTAGGACTAGTATAGCCTCAATTTTCCAGTGTTTTTCTTAGTGAGAGGAAAGCTATTGTCTTTACAAACAATTTGAAAGGGTGAAGGTGTGGGAGTTAACATCTTCGAAATGGCTTTTAATGTCTCTACTAACTTTGGGCAGCAGGTTTGTTGCAGAGCCCAGCCAGCCTAGCTCCTGAAATTGACAAAGGTCTGCGCAAGCCTGAGCTTCGGAACTTTGGGGTAAAATGACAGTAGGTTAAGGGGGGGGGATGCGTGGTAGGTGGTTCGGGAAGGCTGTACCTTCCCAGTACCTCAGCAATGGGGAAAGGAAGAGGGCAACATGCGCCTGAGAGTTTGAGATAAAATGAGGCTGCGCCCTCAGAAACCTCGAGAGAGAAAATCCCGAAGGCGTGTGCCCAGGTGGAGTCTTCCCCTGTATTCGGACAAAACAAAACAAAACAAAACAAAACAAAACAAAAAAAAAAAAAAAAAAAAAAAAACAACTTGAAGGACTCCTCTTTTCGGACATAAATGTCTGGCTTTTGTGACATTTTCCGGACCTTAGGCAGGACACACTTCTGGTTCACTACACCATTCCGATTTCCCTGCTCTTCTCCCCTGCCACGTCAGTCGCTCCACCTTCCTCATAACTACTTCCGCATTCTGTTGCCACCGTACCTTCCCTTCTGCTAGCGTGGTGAAGCAATGCTATAAATCAATCTGATCGCTTCCCTATAACCACCGAGATTCCCGCCCGGCGGACAAAATGGCTGTTTGCCCTTTAACCGCTAAGCATCGTCCGGGCCCCGCCGGCAGCGGCGCTCAGGGAACGACCGGCGATTCCCTGCGGGAACACGCAGCGTCTCAAGCGCGGCGCCCACCTGAAGGGCCGGGCGGGGAAATCACGTTCGGGCCCGCTCGGGCCCGCTCGGGCCTGCTCGGCCCCGTCTCTCTCAGGCGCTCGCTGGGGCGGGACTTCCCCCGCCGGGAGCGCGCACGCGGCCTGGCTGCCCGCGGAGGCCGAGCACGGTAACGGGGCGCCGCTCTTGAAGCCGAGTCGCGGCCCTGGGGAAGGGAGTGCGGCAGGCCCTGAGGGAATAGAAGCTGTCGCTGTGTTACGCAGCGGTCCCGGCAGTAGTGTGCCTGTGTGCCTGTGTGCCTGTGTGCCTGTGTGCGAGCGTTTGGTTTAGAAACCACGACGTGTTTTTTTCACACTTAGAATTTACATTTCCATAGTGAAATTTTCTGGTCCTTATGCCTCCTTAAACCTGGTTTTGATTGTTAAGGTAAAGTTTCACTGTGTTTGGAGATGGGTGGGGCGAAGATTTGATTTGGAATAACTATATCACACCAATCGCAGACACAGTTTGTTGTGTCTGTGTTTTCGGTGGTAATACTGATTTTCTGTACAGCATTAAAGTTGTTACTTAAATCGTGTTAGTCGTGGTGCGTATGCCCTCAGGCATTTTTCTTCTTTTCTTTTCTTTTCTTTTCTTTTCTTTTCTTTTCTTTTCTTTTCTTTTCTTTCTTAACTTAGTTGGCACAATGTCTGACTTTGAAAAGAACCTGCATCAGGACATGCTTTCTCAGCTGCATGACTTCGCTGCTGCTGGAGATGCAGCCAGGCTGAAGGCGCTTCTCAGGCGCTCGCCGTCGCTGCTCAATGCGGCCGCAGGGAATGGCTGGACAGCCCTCATGTACGGTGCTAGAAATGGACACCTCGAGGTTGTAAAGGTTCTTCTTCAAGAAGGGTAAGCGGTTTAGTAGACCTCATTCAAGAGCTCTATTTTGCACCCCTCTTTTTGCCCTCGTCAGTTTTGTCTCAAGTAAATTTACCAGACATAGATAGTGGGAGAATTTTCAGGGCTAAAACTCAGGCAAATGTATTCTGTGTCAGTTTATAACTGAGTTCTGCTGTTGCGTCATGCTTTTCATATTTGCTAAGAAAGTCTAAAAGTTATAAACAATCTCTGAAGTTACTTCTTTGATATTCAAGGTTATGTTGTCACTTTTCAGAGGCCAAACAGAATAGAACAAAGTTTGCACCCTAATTCTGACCACTCTGCCGAGTATAAATTGGGTGTCTTTGATTGTTCCACTTAATTTTTTTCCTCTATACTTGATTTGTAATCCACTTGAATCTTTATTAGTGTAGAATGTTTGCTGACTCTTCAGTAGGACATGACAGACTCACCTTTTCCAAAGTTACTTAAAATAGAAAATGTTTCAAAACTAATTTAGAATCAAATGTGTTTAACTAAGTTTAACGTTAATCAAGCCCAAGCTGTTCCTTTCTGAACTCCTACTACAGGAAAAAGCAAGTTTAATTGATTCTGTAGTTAATGAGTAACTTCAGGCATAGCATTCTGCAGCGTCCAGTAGTCATCCCGCCAGGTTTTGATTTTTTAAGTCCATACCCATGACGTGTAGCCTCTGATGGGGCTCAGTCTGGGGCATTAGATGAACCACTGGTTTCTACAATAATCAGTACATTCCAGTAAGCAGAGTAGTATCTCAGTACTAGATTTAGTGTATTGAGGAATCTTTTGGGATGCTGGGGAATTTATCAGTTGGTAAATAGGATTACAGTTTCTGAAGTTATGGTTTTCATGTGAAAAAAAGTGAATATTGCTTTTAAATGTCGTTTTCATGGTTGCTGTCTTAGGCAGTTGAATATAGTTTGTGAGATGGTGCTGTGGCCTCATTGGTCTCCTATTAGTTAATGCTTAGAGTAATTATTTTGAAAATTACAGTAGCTGGTTATATAAATATAATTGTTTATGAAGATAGTATTTCATAACATCACAGAGAATAATTCTAGAAATCTAGTCAGTTGGTTTTTTATCACAGAATTGTAGAATAATAGAATATCCTAAATTGAAAGGGACCCACAAGGATTAAGTCCAATTCATAGTCCTGCACAACACCATCTCCAGGAATCACACCATGTGCCTAAGAGCATTGTCCAAACACTTCTTGAACTCTGTCAGACTTGGTGCTGTGAGCACTGCTGTGGGGAATCTGTTCCAGCATGCGGCCACCCTCTGGGTAAAGAACATTTTTCTGACAGCCAACCTAAACCTCCCCTGAGAGAGCTTCATGCCATTCCCTTGAGTCCTGTTAGTGGTCATGAGAGGAGTTGTTTAGCAGCAAAAACTTGTAATTTAAGTTTTCAATAGTTTTCTAAACTGTACTCAAATTCCCTCAAAAACTACTGACTGTAATATAAAATATCAAAATGGTCTTGCCTGTGGTACACTTACCTGTGTATCAGCAACATTAATATTACTAGCATCTTCTGGTTTTAAAAGCTGATGAGTCTAGTATTTATTAAATAATTTGTACTTTACAGTGACATTTCTGTTTTACTTACCAATTTAAGATTAGCAAGTAATTAAATTGTGTTATTTTGGTGTCACAATCAACTTCAACTTATTTAAGATTTGGGTTTCTTTTTTGGGTTTAGTATCTAAATATCTATGATGAGGCAATATTCCCTTTCTGTTTCACTTTACAGATATATGAGTAACTAAAAGATCCCTACAGGAACCAGCTTCTGTCACTAAGCAGAGGTTGTATTCTTGATTTTAATTTTTTGGTAAATCATCAAATACCTTGATTTAGAAGGGACCCAGAAGGATCAACTCCTGCAGCTGTGCAGGACATCCCAAGAATCTCACCATGTGCCCATGTGCCTGAGGGCATTGTCTAAACACTCCTTGAACTCTGGCTTCCTGGTCACCAGAGTTAAAAGATTAGTACCTGTGCTTCTGCTTAACCTCATTAAAATATTTTATTGAAATGTTTTGTTGGTGCTTCTAGTAGCTTCTAGAAAGTAGTACTTGTTATGCTGCCTTTTTTTTTTTTTTTTTTTTTTTTCCCCCTGCCCCACATTTTGATTACTGGTTACAAAGAAAAGACCTGTAGCCTGACTTCCTGACCTTTAAAGATCTGGTTTTGAGCCTTTTTTTTTTTTGATGATACAATGTATGGAATTTTAATTAATTCATTGCCTTTGTGCTGCTTCGTTAATTTTGGTGAATTATAATCTAGAAAAGAATCAACAAAAATGTGAAATACAGCCTTGGCAAAAGAAAAATAAGTATAATTGCATTTCATCACCATGTTGCTAAATATTTTTGCCTAAAGATTATCCCAGTATAGGCAGAGTGTCTAGCAGTTCTTGTGCCTTAATAGTGTCAAATATATATGCTGTAAGTAAGAACAAGACAGCATCAAGACCCTTCCTAAACATAATTACTCTGGTAACCTCAGGTCTTTTCTCACTTTAGGTGTGACAAATCCATCGTTAATAAATCAAGGCAGACAGCTCTGGACATTGCTAAATTTTGGGGGTACAAACACATAGCTAATTTGTTGGCTAATGTGAAAGGTGATCAGAAACCCAGTTTTTTGTCAAATTATGTGAAAGAATATGAAAATTATTTTGGCATGACGCTTCTGGACAGAAGGAGCGATAAAAGAAGAGATTCCAAGTGGCTAAGTAAAAAACAAAGCCATCCAGCTACAGTATACATCCTTTTCTCAAATCTAAGTCCCTTAGTTACTTTGGGTGGACGAAGAGAGAGCTCAGACCAACCAGAAGTAAAGCTTTGCAGGCTGTACCACAAGGATGTGGAACAGTACCTAATCCAAACTGAAGAATGTGAAGAATGTACCTTGGTTTTTCTTGGAGTTGAACTTCAGTTTGATGTGAACCTGATGGCTGCTTGCAATGGAAGAGTTCTGCAAGAAGATGAAGATGGGTTAGTTGCTTGGTTTGCTCTTAGCATAGATTCTGCTTCTGCTGAAAAATTTAAACAGAAGCATGAGGACTGCTACTTTCTTCACCCGCCAATGCCAGCACTACTGCAGTTACCTGAAAGAGAAGCTGGTAAGTTGCATAAAATGCAGCAAGTACAAAATGTATAATCAGAAAGGTACACTCTGGTATTCCCTGAGGTATGATTCAAAGAAAAGACAAACCGCTGAAAAGAAATGGTGTGTTTTCAGTGGCTTTAGAAATATTTTGATTTTAAAAGCATGGCAATGGTTTTGTGAAGAATTTTGTAAATAAGAACATGTGCGTTTTTGAAAGACTAACTTCTGCAAGGACAATATTAGACTGTAAAACTATTGACAAACTTCATGGGTTTTAAACAGTACTATTCAAATATTCATGCATGAACATTATAAACATTAAAAAAAGAAAAACCCTTTCAATACTGAGTATTCAGTAATGAAATTACTAATTAAAATTTATAATTATGAAATTACTAATTACAAGAAATAAGAACCTAAGTCCTTTATAAGAGTGTGTTGGATACTTACCTGACAAAGAAGTGTTGAAAAGTCAGGATGCCAAGGTGAATTAGTGTTAGTAAGGACATTAACAAAAAATGTTGCTAATGGCTGCTGTTGTGGCAGGTTTGTTTTTACAAAAGAATGAAGGGAAAGCTTGACTTGAACCTTAAGTTTAAATGGAACAATGCATTGTGTCAATATCTTCAGTAGCCGTAAAATGGTTATCTGGAAAAGACTTAATACATGTAATTTTGGCAGGTTGCCTACACAATGTGACTTTTGTGAGAAACAGGGTGTATTGATCTGTATGAATTGGTTTCTGAATGTGTGTAAATTGCCCTTGTAGCTCTTTAATACCGTTAATATCAATTGTATTTTCTGTTCTGCAAAGAAAAAGGTCTGCATGGCTCATACTGCTCAACTTCTGTTGTAACCATGATTATGATTTAAACCACACTCTGATTTTCTGTGTTAAACTTCACTGCTTGATTTTTCAATGGTGTTAAAAGCTTAGTATGAATTAGTATTTGATTTTGTGCATTTTCAATGTATTGTTTTAAAGGAGTAGTAGCCCAGGCAAGATCTGTTCTAGCATGGCACAGCCGCCACCGATTCTGCCCAACGTGTGGGAGTGCAACCAAGATTGAAGAAGGAGGTTACAAGAAAACTTGCTTAAAAGAGGATTGTCCCAGTCTCCAAGGAGTTCACAACACATCATATCCAAGAGTTGGTGAGAATACTCACTCAGAAGTGGCTTGCTTGTATTATGTGCATGTAAATCAATTTAGTTATTTCAGCTGCTTACTTCTGTCCTAGGTCTTCCATACTTGTTTCTCCACAGGCTATGTGTGTCTCAGCTCTGTTTAGGTTTAAGTAGTTCAGACTTCTCTTTCTTGCACTAGTCGGTGATATAGAATTGCTGTGACAGTGTAAACCTATTTCAACAAGTAATATCAGTTAGGAATTCCAACAGTAAAAATGAGATATGGGCAGTACAAAGGGTCACATTTTACTTTTTTACTTAAATCCAGATGACAATAAGAAGGGGAAAAGATCCTGAATTAATAGGGTTGCTTAAACCAATGGAAGAAAATGACAAATTTTCTCACTTCTGGTCATTGTATCTGTCTTTTTCTTTCTAATTTAGTAAAGTGCAGCATCATAGGAGAAACTGATAGCAAAGAGTAAAAGTCAGAGGTGGAAAGTAGTCAGTATTTAGTCAGTATTTGCGTTGTCAGCAACGTGTCTAGTTATTTGGTGTTTAGTCAAAAATACATTCTTCAGACCTCTGTGGTGAAGAGAAGTTGCTAATAAATGAGTTTGCTACAGAAACTGTTGGTGTATGCTGGGTGCATAGCTCGATTAGTACCGCTGATATTCTTCGCACTGTGTGCTTTGGTTACAGGTAATTTCTGTCTTGCTTTTCAAGCCTTGGTTAGTAAACTGCTTCTACTCAGCATGTATGTTGCACAACCAAATAAAGAGGTATCTTGCATGGGAAGAAACCCCAAAGTGAAATGAAATAACAGTTTACTCTGGGCATGCACACAATTATGATTTCAATATAATTTTTGTCTTTATATGCATTGGTATGGAATAGACTGGAAGTTTTTATTGCATTTAAGTCCCTCAGATTTTGAAATACATTAATTTCGTGTCCTTTGCAGACCCTGTTGTGATAATGCAAGTCATCCATCCAGATGGGAACCACTGCCTTTTAGGAAGGCAGAAGAGGTTTCCCCCGGGGATGTTTACCTGCCTTGCTGGATTTGTAGAACCTGGTGAGTAATTTAATTTTCCTTTATCAAATTTATTTTCTCAATAAGAGTATTATACCTTTAAAGAGAAATATATTTTGTGTTATGTCAAATTGAAGTTTTTTTCTTCCTGATAGATGAGTTGTTATAATAAATACACTTTCTCTGTACTTTGCAGCTGCTGATTTATTTAAAAAAGCAAAAAGCAGCTCGAGTAAATAAAAATATTAAACAGTTTTCATATCATGTAGTCTTAAATCACTACTTAAATGGAAAAAAAACAAAAAAAACATGTCACCCTGGCTGGTGATGCTTAGTAAAGAATTTTGGCATAGGAAAAGTAAGACTTAAAGACTTAACATGAAGTTAAGCATATGTTTATGTCTTTACAGCCTGATTGTACATACAGCCTGATTGATTCTATGGAAGATGAGTAGAAATTACATAATTCTGAAAGAGAGATATATTTCAGTAGTTATGTCAAGCAAATAGTTGAAATTAGTTACAATTATAAGTACCTGCAGTTCAACTTGTAAAACGTTCTTATATTGGAAAGAGATATTTATCACCAGTGAAATTATTGTGAATGAATATATTCAGTAAATGTGTGCAGGTTGATATACAGGGACAGCATGAACAAGTTTGTCCAGGTATCATTTGGAAGAAGTCAAGATCTTTATTTCCAGTGGATGGACTGTGTCTTTTAATGAGCCTGCACTCAGTGGTTATCTGTGTGGTTACACAGTATATGTGTGCATATGTAGGCTGGTGACCATCAGCATTCCACACCACATACATCCACAGCTTTCTGTGGATATGGAAGTAAAGCTTTCCATTGCAATTTCAGTTTACAGTGTTGTCTGCATGTGTTAAGACTATGAAGAATGGGTCAGGCAAAGGGAGTAATACAATGCAAAAATGTGAACAATTGTTCTAAATCTATTTTCTTAGTCTTTTGGTTTTTTTCAGATTTTAAGAGTTCATGGAGGGCAACTTTTTGTTGCAGCTGGTGGATGAGCCCACCAGGGGAGGAACTATCTTAGATCTGTTGTTTGCAAATAGCAGTGGGCTGGTGGGAGATGTGGTTGGAGGCTGCTTGTTGCAGAGTGATCATGAAATTACAGGATTCTTGATATTTGGTGAAATCAGGAGTAACACCAATAAGACTCTTATATTGGATTTCCAGAGGGCAGACCTTGACCTATTTATGAGACTTAGTCAGAGAGTTCCGTGGGAAGCAGCCCTTAAAAACAAAGGAGTTCAGGAAAGCTGGGCGTGCTTCAAAACAGATATTTTGAGGGCACAGGAACAGACTGTGCCTGTATGCCAGAAGATGAGTTGACGAGGCAAATGTCCAGCCTGGATGGGCAAGAGGGTTTTGGAGGAATGTAGGAATAAAAAGAGGATGTATCATCTTTGGAAGGAGGGTCAGGTTTCTCAGGAAGTATTTAAGGGGACTGCTGGAACATGTGGGAAAAAAACAGGGAGGCCAAAGCTCAGTTTGAAATTAAAATGGCGACTTCTGTAAAGGATAATAAAAAATGTTTTTACAAGTATATTAATGGTAAAAGGAAGGGCAAGGCCAACCTTTGTTCTTTATTGGATGCAGGAGGGACCTTAGTAGCTGCAGATGAGGAGAGGGTGGAAGTGCTTAATGCCTTCTTTGGCTCAGTTTTTAGTGGGAAGACGACTTGCCTTCCAGACAACTGTTCTCTTGGGTTGGTTGATGTTGTCAGGGAACATAATGGTCTCCCCATTATCCAAGAGGAGGCAGTCAGAGAACTGCTGAGATGCTTGGATTTTCATAAATCTATGGGATCAGATAGGGTCCATCCCAGAGTGATGAGAGAGCTGGCAGATGAGCTTGCGAAGCCGCTCTCCATCATTTACCAACAATCCTGGCTCACTGGCGAGGTTCCAGATGACTGGAAGCTGGCCAATGTGACACCCATTCACAAAAAGGGTGGGAGGGAGGATCCTAGTAATTATAGTCCAGTCAGCCTGACATCAGTACCTGGGAAGATAATGGAACAGTTTCTACTGAGTGTCATCACACGGAATTTACAGGATGGCCAGGGTCTCAGGCCCAGCCAGCATGGGTTTGGGAGAGGTAGGTCATGTTTGGCCAACCTGATCTCCTTTTATGACCCTCCTGGTGGATGCAGGAAGGGCTGTGGATGTTGTTTATTTGGATTTCAGCAAGGCCTTTGACACTGTCTCCCACAGCATACTTCTGGATAAACTGGCAGCCCGTGGCTTGGATAAGAGCACTCTTCACTTGGTTAGGAGCTGGCTGGATGGCCAGGCCCAGAGAGTGGTGATGAACAGTGCTGCATTGAGCTGGCGGCCAGCCACCAGTGGTGTCCCTCAGGGCTCTGTGCTGGGGCCAGTTCTGTTCAATATTTTTATTGATGACGTGGATGAGGGTATTGAATCTTTCATTAGTAAATTTGCAGATGACACTAGACTGGGAGTGTGTGTTGATAGGTTGGAAGGTAGGATGGCTCCACAGAGAGATCTGGAATGGTTGGATGGATGGGCAGAGTCTAACAAGATGAAATTTAATAAGTCCAAGTGCTGAGTCACAATAACCCCCTGCAGCGTTATAGGCTGGGGAAGGTGTGGCTGGACAGTGCCCAGGAGGAAAGGGACCTGGGGTTACTGGTGACAGCAGCTGAACATGAGCCAGCAGTGTGCCCAATGGCATCCTGGCCTGGATCAGGAATGGTGTGGCCAGCAGGAGCAGAGAGGTCATACTTCCCCTGTACTCAGCACTGGTCAGGCCACACCTTGAGTGCTGTGTCCAGTTCTGGGCCCCTCAGTTTAGGAAGGACATTGAGATGCTTGAGCACGCCCAGAGGAGGCAACAAGGCTGGTGAGGGTCTTGGACACAAACCCTGTGAGGAACAATTGAGGCAGCTGGGGTTGTTTAGCCTGGAGAAAAGGAGACTCCGAGGTGACCTTATCACTCTCTACAACTTCCTGAAAGGTGGTTGTAGACAGCTGGAGGTTGGTCTCTTTCACCAGACAGCAGCTGACAGAAGGAGAGGACACAGTCTCAGACTGCATCAAGGGAAATATAAGTTGGATATTAGGAAAAAGTTTTTCACAGAAAGAGTGAAAGTATGGGAATAGTCTGCCCGGGGAGGTGGTGGAGTTACCATCCCTGAATGTGTTTACAGAAAGACTGGATGTGGCACTCGGTATCATGATCTCATTGAGGTGTTAGGACATGGGTTGGACTCAATCTTGAAGGTCTCTTCCAACCGAGTGATTCTGTATAATTCTAAATACTGATTTTTCAAGTTGCAGTACATGCTGTAATCATACAAATATTAACACGGTGCTAGTTACAAATGAACAGATCAATATTACAAAAATAATTACAGGAATTATGTGTTTTCTACCTAATTTTTGACATTTTAGGTATAGTGATAATGATTAGTGTTCATGATGAATTACCAATTCAGGAAATAAATATTATTATGGAGAAATTACTACACTATTTTTTCAAAGTTCCGTTTTGCTTTGGTGGCTGTTTTACCGTATTAAACTTTTGTGTCTTGTACTGAGGTCTTTGCCCTGATCTGTGAACTAGATCTTTAGAGATAATTGCCTTCGGCAGTTTCAAATCTTTTGAGTCAGTTCAAAGCACAGCGTGTGATCATTGCTTGGAGTATTTTCATGAGGTGCTTGTTCTTTGCCCTTTTTGATTAGGCGAAACCATAGAAGATGCTGTTCGAAGAGAAGTAGAGGAGGAGGCTGGAGTCAAAGTTGCCCATGTTCAGTACATCTCTTGTCAGCCGTGGCCAATGCCCTCCTCCCTAATGATTGGCTGCTTAGCTGTTGCAGTATCCACAGAAATTAAAGTTGACAAGAATGAAATAGAGGATGCCCGCTGGTTCACTAGAGAACAGGTAAAGTTCAATTTCATTTTCTTCTTCTGTTGATTAGTCTGTGACTGTATTGGTTCTGGCATACAACAGACACTCTCTTTTTCAGCAAGTCAAATGTGTACTTTTTATTTTATCATACTATCAGTTGCATTATACTGTGATTGTAGGTTCGACACAATCAGAGAAAGACATATACTACAGTAATGTCTGAGTTACTTGCAAGCTCATTTGATGATATTTTTACCAGTTTGCTCTTCACCTTTCCTTTCTGTGAGACAGCCAAGTTATTTCAACCCATTCCCTTACCAAGCCTGTACTTTCCATGCAGAAGTAATATTTAATAACATTATTCATTGTAGTTTCTCCGAACAAGCTTGCTACCAGTGTGATGGTGGAAGTTAAAGTAAGGACTCTGGGAATTAGATTGAACATCTTTTTCTATGCAGTATTATTTTAATACACTGGTATTAAATGCAGATTACTGTGCATTAATGAGTCCTACGCTTAGCTTACTTCAGTAGTTAAAATATAGTCAAATAAAAGAACAGCAGAAAAGACTTTCAGAGAAGTATTTCAGTTCATGAGTAGAAGAAAAGATTGCTTGCACAACTTAGTTTTCACAGGTTTTCCATAGGCAACTTAGGAGCTAAGCTTTTAATAACAGTGGACATCTGCCTAGCAGTTCCAAGTGTTTTGACTGTAAGTCACCTTGAAGGCAGTTAGTCGCCTACAATCTCATTGTGTTTCTGTTAACACTGGGAGCATTATTTTAAATGACTATCAGTTCTGAATATAACTAGTATTGTATTCAGAATGCAGATTGGCATACAGCTGGCAATAAATATACTATCAAAAATATACTGAGTGTGTATTCACATTATACTTGCAACTGCTTCAGAAGACCAAGAAAACACACCTCCTTTGGTGCTACATATAAAAATTAAAAGATTTTTGTCACAGTGTAGAGCACCATCTGGTGGTCCTTGCCCTAAAAAGGCTCCACAAAAACCTTAAATAGTATACTAGCAGTCTCCACAGTTCCGTTAAGAAGATACCCTCTGGGGCACATTAAGCCCAAAAATGTCATAATTCATGCAATGTGGGACTTTGTCTGCATCTACCTTGGAGAATCTTTTAGTAGCTCTTTAATAGATAGAGCAATGGTAGACTCATGGAACATTATAGGAAGATAATTTCTGCATTAATACAATGTTAAATTCTATATAGTCTATAATGCTATGTTCTAAAGATTAAAAAATCTCTTTTTATTGCAGGTCATGGAAGTTCTCATTAAAGGAAACCAACGTTCTTTCTTTGTACCACCAAGTCGAGCTATTGCACACCAGTTGATAAAACATTGGATTGGAATGAATGCTAATCTTTAATTCAAATAATTGATTTAAGTTACTTCTTCTATTGAATGCTTAATTAGGAATGAATTAGAACTCTTTGTCTAGTGAATGTGTAACGAAGTGATTTTCTGAGCCGTTATGTTGGTTTCAGAGCTAAACTATGCAAATCTTTGTAGGTGTTTTCAGACCTCAATTAGATTTGGACAAAACCCAGTAATTATCCCAAGCAAGCAGCAAATAAGTAGAATTGGTATGTTGTTGTATACAGGCTGTGTTTTTTGTTCTAGAATGAAATGATTATGCCTTTTGCTCTTACACTTTTTTTGTTTGATTTGGTCTTCTCCCACTGGAAGGAGATACGGCATTACAAAGAGGGCTGTCTGACCTTGCCTGCTGTTTCAATTCTCTGCTTACATTCTCCTGTTTGGTCTTAATTGTTTCTTTCTCATTTTTGCCTGTCTCCATTCTTTAAATTTGACCTGTCACAAAAATCTACATTCAGTGCTGAAAGCCTTACCAAGTATGGTTATTTTAAAATTCATAGCATATGTGAATAGTGAATATGTGGTATTTCATGTCTTTTACATTAGCAACCTAATTTATATTAATGTTCTAAGCAGAGTATTTACTTGTCCATTCTGACTTAGCATGGACTTACATACGTTACTATTGTATGTCAGCCTGAATTTAAAGTTGTAACACAATAATTTGTTTTTGGAAAAGGTGTTGGAGAACCATTCCTGATTAAGTATTAGTGGTTTTGTAAGATAATAATGTACTTATTGATGCTAGTCAGTGAGTAATTTCATTCTCTGATAATTATAAATTAAATAATTGAGTAATGAAGAAGGAATAACAAGACATATCTCAAAATATGCACAAAGTTCTTTAGGGAAATAGAGATGCTAAGATTGTTTCTGCTATTAAGAATCTTAGAGTTGAAAGATCTATATTAACTGCAGCTATAAGACTGGGATAGCAATATGTTAATTAAAATATTTATTTATGTGGTTTTAATGCTACAGTTCAGATTTGTGCCTTAATTTATCAAGTTATAATGTTGATATTCTAAAAAGGAAATGTTTTATTATTAATTTCATTATGTAACAGTTCACAGTCTGTCATTCTGCAATCATTACAGCGATATCAAAAGAAATGCAAATGACCTGAGGCAAATGCAATTATACTGACAAATGTAACTTATTATATGATTTGTTTATGTGGAGTAATTTAAATTGTTTTAACAGTGAATGGTGTCATATTTTTTGCAAAAATTCTCGGCAACCTGGAATCAATAAAATGGTTGTACAAATCCTGATTGTTCTTTTTTTCCCCATCCATGTCACACTACACTCAGGAGTTTTCATGGCTTTTTTGGTAAGGCAGTACCAAAGAAACTTTAAAGTACAAAGCATTCCTGACAGATTTGTAGTGTTTGACATATTATGTTGCTTTATTCTCTCTCTTGTTTCAGCCATACCTACAAATAAGGACAGTCAGAGTTATCTGGCAAGGAGAAAGAAATTTGTTTAACAGAGGAGAGTTGTCACACGTACCTGCAGGACTGCATAGTAACAATGGCATTAATCAGTTGCAGGTTGCTCATAGAGTGAAGGAGAATATTGGAAAGTATGCAAAAAGTGGTGGAAGCTAAGCAGTGAAAGAAAGTTTCAGCTAGTACTGTTGGTGATTACATTTAGCAAGATGAACAACAAAGGAATGAGGAGCAGATGGAAGATGGAGGATAAAGCATAGAGCAAATATAGGTAGCATAAAAGTAAATAGTTTATCACTTTGAGTTAACTAAATGCACATGACTAAGACCCATTGGAATACTAATATTTTGTGTAGAAAATTATGGTGAGTTTCTATGGAGATGTGCTTCTAACAGTGAAACTCCAAACACAGTATCCATAACCAAAACTGACGTTAATAATCTGCCTTTTTTTTTTTTTTTTTTTTTGAGAATCTGTATGACAGTATATATTTGCAATTACAATTCTAATAAGTAAATTGAAAATTTTCATTTTCCTACATGAAGGAAAACAGAAAAATAATCGTATGGCAAAGGGAACAACACTTAAATAATTTCTGGGTTTGAGAGTAATATTGTAGTGATCTTTCATGTCTAATAAATTCAGTGTGTCAACAGTTTTTAGTCTTTGTACTTTTTCAAAATCTAAGCCAGGCTTTTGAAAAAGCTTTTGAAGCTTTCATTTCCTTTTTCCCTCACCAATAGAAGAACCATTTGCAGAGAAGAAGACAAATCTCTCTTGTTTAAGAAAACTACTTACATAAATTTAATGTATTTAAGGAAAGATTTTTTTCCTGGCTTTTTATTGCTCAGTTTGCCGTGTTTGTAGGTTAGGATTTGAATCTTAATCTGAAAATACCTGTTCATTTTCTGAAGGACAGTTACTGCTTGCAGTTTACGTAAGAAATGTCAAATTGAAGAGCCAAATGCTGCAGTTATCTGACAACAACAGCAGTTTAGGATAGTGCCAAATTAAATGTAGAAGCAATTGAATAGAGTGTAGTGATTCTGATGGGAGTACTGCATGGGCAACACCTCCAGAAGATCTCAGTAGTTCGACTTCCCCAAAAGACAGCAGCAGCTTTCGGAGCAGATTGTTTATTGCCACAATGTTAATGTAGTTCATTAAGAGAATAGTGTTACTTACAAAACTAAAAAAAGTATTTCTTTCTTCACTGTGAATAATGATCTCTCTTTTCTCCCTTGCTTGTACAATGGTATCAGACCAAAAAGAGTACTCATGACATCAGATGTGCAAGGCAGAAAATTCTGGAGATGCCTTTTAATCCTAGTGTGCCTGTGTAGTAAAAAGTACTATCTTCTCTTCAGTATGTAATTTGAAAATACTATGTATTTTACCTATTTTTATAATAACTTACAGATAATAGAAATACTAGCTTAATAAAGCAGAAAAAGATAATTGGGTCTTTGAACACAAACCAAAATTGATACTTCTAATGAATCTCATGCAGTGTAAGTATAATACTGCTTATGATATTTTTACAAACTTATCCAAATAACCATTCTTCTTTTAACTAATTTTTATTCTGAATATATGTAATCATGTGAAAAGTAGAACCATTCCAGTATTGATTCTACAATTTGAGCATTAAGTTTTTTATATGTGCATTGGCAAGTCAGTAAATGATTACATTGAAGTCTGCAACATGTGAGGGAAAAACGGGTGGATGTCAACAGGCTGATTAAAGGTAGACCAGTCATGATGCTTCATGGAATTAAATATACTAATCAGATTCTGAGCTTAGCAGACAGAAATAGAAAAAGAAGTGGAACAAGACTGTGGACATTGCTCCCTCTTTTATCTTTAATTTTAATTAGGTAATCTGATTGATTAAGACTTTTCAGGCAAAGCTGACATTTTGTATCCGCTGGGTAATTTAGTTGTTATTTTTATTATCTGCTTCAGCTGTAAAAAGTTAAATAACTGGTAATCCTTTATTTCTTCAGTGATTTGAAGGATGTGTATATACTGCATATCATTGCTGACTGGGTTTGATGGTACAGAAGGGGGTAAATATAAAGAAAAAAAAATTTGCCTGATTATCCTATTAAGCCTAAGCAAGACAGCCACCCCATCCTTCATGAGCTTAGAAAAGCAAACTGTTCACAGACAGTCAATGACAGCAAGCGTCTGGGGAAAATGAATATTGCCTCTTGGCAATGGTAAGTATAAACCTTTTTTCTTTAAATTAGACTCTTTTAGGTAGTATTCTGTAGCTACTAATTGTTACAATTCATCATAGCTTTTATTACGTGCAGGAATTCTGCAGATGTTTTTCACACTGAGAAAATACTACTGTTTTCGTAAATGATTTTTAAGATGGATATTTGATTCCTAAGACTAGAGGTTATCTTACTTTAGTATATAAGTGCCATAAATTTAGAGGTATATAATTTTGGAAATTAAAGCCTACCTGAAGGAACTGCTGTTTGTTAGAAGTACTGCCTTTCTGCAACCAGTATTTCTCATGAGAATATGAAGAGTGTTATGATAAGACTTCAGAATTAGTAGTAAAGAAGGAATATTACATGCTGTTGAGTAGAGAAGCTTACATTTTCATTTTTCAGCACTTAAATAAGCCTGGATAGTAATTTTTTTCTCCTGCCATTTCATCATCCTGCAAACTAAGCTACCTTTGGTAAAGTACAAGAGAAGTATTCTAACATTCAGCTAAGAAATACAGGTATTTTCTCAAGACCTCTTAACAAATCTAGAAAAGAGTGCATGAAATAAGCATCTCCTATTTTTTTTGTTATTCTAAATCTAAATTACTCCTTACTTATTTTGTGTAAATTGCTGGTCTCGGGAAAGTGACCCTGGAAGCTGCATGGTCAGAAAGTATGGTGTCTTAGTTTTCCCATTTTAGACACCAGAAATTAAATCCTAAAAGTTAGGATAGATGGATTTTGCCCTTACTGCATTCCATGAACAATGGAGTTTCGTACATAATTGTAATTTATATTTTATAGTCCCAGACATTTTGAAAATAAAAAAGCTACCTTGTTTTCAAAGAAAATTTTCATACTGTGCAACTACTCTGCAGTGTATTTTTGGTGGGTTCAGTTTCAAGTATAAGCAAATACTTCAAAACCTGATTTCTGTTAAGATGGATGCGCAGTTCTGAATCTCAGATAAATCGGAGTAATTCAGAGACTAAGAAAGAATTATAGTATTAACTGGCAGTTACATCTTTGACTATAGAAACTGCTTCATTATTGGAAATGGTTGTTATAGTTGCTATTGTTAGTGTATGTTGTAGTGAGATTTCTACTAATTTCACGATCAATTACTGCATGACATCTGGAGGGTATTTCCCATACCTGCTGTCATTTTTGGTGCTAACAAAGCATGAAGTCTACAGATAGCACTCTAAATATCAGAATGACAAACTCGCTGACATGAAAAGTCTAATCGAGCTGATACTCGGTTTAGGAGGTTTTCCTTTGGTCTCTAAAACAGGAATAGCAGAGGTCCAACAATATAAACAGAAATGGCAGTTTGTGTGATTTTCAAAACACCTTTTCAGATCTTTTGATGAAGGAAAGTTATTTTATGCAGTAGAAAAGAGATGTCATGCACAACAACTTCTGTTCTCTATTTATAAATATGTTTTTACTTATATGATAATAAATACATGAACATCCATTGTAGTAAACTTGAAATACTCATTCTTTAATAATTGTGTTAAAATCATGATGGAATGTTTTATGGACCATTTACAGCAGAGAGGCGAACTACTAGTTTGTTGCAGTGTAAGGCAGTGCACATTTTTAAATGACGGTAAAAATGAAAAATGTTGATACAGAAATTAAACATCTCCAACATCTAAAATAAATGCTTATCTTTATTAATACATTATTTTGTCTTTTGTTGCAAAAGCTCAAAATAATTAACCTAAAAGCAAGGTTACTTAATGAGTAGACAGAAGCTTTACAGGAAATGAGTTTTGCATGTGATTTTGCCGAATTTGAGTCACTGAAACCTGTGACTTCACTTCTTGAAAAGACAGAAATGCCATGTATATACAGCCCATGATTGCTAATCTGTAGTTCACTACAACTTTTCTGACACTTGCATTCTCAGTGCTGAGTTAAAATAATCGTGAAATCATTTGACTGACTGCTTTTGTAGTAGCATTTTCTAAATCTGAAGTGAAGAGTTCCCTGCCTGTAGGGAGATAGCTTTAATATATTGGAGACAATAATATGCCTATTATTTATTTTAAAAAGATTTGCCAGAATATATTCAACATTTCACATTGTGTCCATTTCTGCTTGTAGAAAAGTAAAAAATAATGCAAAATCTAATTACGTGGGGTTTTGGTTTCCTAAAAATGCTGATTATGTCATATGTGATATTCTTAGCTGCTTAGACAGTAATCTTCCTTGTAAATCAGAACTGAAGAAATAGTGACTGGTGTTTGCAATCTTTTCATGGTCTGATTTGGTGTGCTCAGTAAAAGTGCCACAGTACAATTCATGAAATAAAATGGTTGATCAGTGGGTCCCAGTACAACACCTGTTGCAGATTGATTTCGCTGACCCCTATTTTTTGCTGTGTTTCATTTGGATGCTCTGTTCTCAGAGCTAAGTGGATACTGCCGTATATCCATGAGTTCCATATGATTGGAACCTGATTATTTGCAGACATAGAGTTCACATTTTTATTAAGGTTGCAAGGTGCTGTATGGTACTCTTGCAGTCCCTGTAAATGGCTACCTGCTTCCCCCTTTCTAGACATTTTGCAGACACCTTTTTAAAGACCGGTCTTTTCAGGAAAATACATAGGTGAAACTATAAGCAAGTGAAAATAGGATCCATTCCAGCTGAGGCAGAGTGTGAGAGACACTGCTTGCTAATACAAGCATTTTTGATGACACATTTTGTATGTGTTTGACATAAAAAACCTTCTTTGACATGAAATATGTTCTACAGTGCTTCAGTAATGTGTGTTCAGAAATTATTCAAATTCTAGTTGAAGCTTGATAAAAAAGCAAATTAGAAAACTTCAATGAGATAAGTAAAATGTAAATCAGTGATGAGCCTTTTTCCCCACTCTCTGTGGAATTCAAGACCCTCCTATACAATTCATTCTAATGACATTGTAAATGATCTGTGGGGCATCTACCCCAGTGTATGAAATCTAAAGTAGGGAATTGCTACAAACCACAGTCCATACGGAGAATAAAAAAAAGAAATCAAGTAGTAAACTTTAGCATTTGCCTAGAGATATTTGAGAATCTCAGATGGCTTCAGATAATTCTGTTTAGAGTTTCTATGGTTTTAACTGTGTCAGTTAATTCACTGTGTGCACTGAAACGAGTCACTCAGAGAAGCTGAGGATGCCCCATCCCTGAAGGTCTTCAAGGCCAAGCTGGATGGAGCTTTGAGCAACCTGGTCCAGTGCAAGGTGTCCCTGTCCATGGCAGGTATGTTGGGATGAGATCATCTTTAAGCTCCCTTCCAGCCTAAGCCATTCTATGATTGTATAATTCACATGGAAAATTCAAACTTTAGTAATTAGAGGAGAGGAACTAGGCCATGAGAGACTGGACCACACATAGCTGGTATCTTGAGAAGCGAAGTCAAAGCAATGGTTAATATGGAACAGAAGCATATTGTGAAATACAAAGAGACACAATGGAAATAAATGAGAATGAAATTCAGCGTTACTAAGTTCATCTAGGGAAATGGGGACAAAAAGTAGTATACTATATCAAAATGGGAGGAGACAGATCAGAAGGGTTTAATGTTGAAACACAGAAGAAAGGAGTAAGATATTCTTGTTTGAGAAAGTCTTGTTTGCTGTGACATCATTGTTATAAAGTCTGAGCACTAGAATTCAGTAGGGAGGTATTCAGTGAGGTGCTACTGAATATATTCATAGCAAAACCTTGTACAACTTAGGATACTGAATTATAAGAAAGAGACTTAGAGTCTAAAAAGATAATTTATATTATCCTGAAAGAATTTAAAATATTTTACAAATGTATTGTGTCATCACACCATTACAATTCAGAATTAGTCTCAGGTTTTTCTCCCAAGATTCACGTGGTTTTAGAGTCTCTTTGCCTCCTGCAGAGCCCTGAGCCGGACACAAGAAAGAGACGGAGTCTTCAGGCTCTGATTTTCAAGGCTGTGCACTTTGTTTATTGTTTCTTATCTTAAAATTCTCTCAGTGCCCATCTAAGATCTGTGCAACTACTTGGGCATCTGACGACTCCCCCCGCACTGGGCTGTTGCTGCCTCTTATACTAATTGTTACGTGTTCTTTATTTATCATTATTTGCCAATACCTATCACTTATACTAAACAGGTCATCTCTACTTTGACCCAGTCTCCTTAAACTACTTTGTGCCATCGTCACTACAGAAAATGGAGTGAAGGAAGAAGAAAGAGGGAGCAAGAGACAACGCCCAAAATCCTCCATCTTGCTCCCATCTACTTCCATACTAAAAACCCAAACCCACTGTTTTTCACCCTGTGATAAGCTAAACTACTATCTTTCATGTTACTGTGCCTGTAATTCATCTTGCAGTGTAGGAAGCCTTTCCCATGGACTGGGATCAAAGCCAGTGTTTTCCTGGGCTCTGTGCCTGTGTCCCAGACCCCCCTGTCCTGGTCCCAGACCCCTCTGCCCAGGTCTCTGACCTTCCAGGGCAACCAAAGGAATGCCCTGGACTCTGACAAATTAGCAAATATATTCTCCATATTTTTTCTTTTTTTTCTTTTGTCTTTTCTGACAGTCTCATCTTTATAGGTTCACTGAACATGGTTGTTTAGGCAATGAAAGAATACACATTTTCACATGAAATCTCCACAATATAAGTATATAAACATAAAGTAACTCCTGTATTTTCAAATTTACTTCCAATCAGTGTTTTTAAGGCAACTTTTCCTGCATCACAAGATTAACTCAAAGGCATTCATTACAGAAGTGGGGGCTTTTTTTCTTTCATTATCACGGAGCTTGTTATCATCTGTATTAACCTGAAGGCAACAGCGTTACAGATGTTATCAACAATGAAAATAAATGCATTCTAGACAGAGCTTTATCAGTATTTATAGTGTGATATAAATATAAATACAAACATTTCTAGAGTGATCTTGTACTCACAATTAGGATGTGGTTGTTATGAGCTAACCCAAGTACTAATCTATGTAGTAAGAATAAGCTATCATGGAAGGAAATATATCAGTGGACACTGGCTTCCATCCAGGTAAATGCTGAATGCCTCTCTTCCCAGCTAAGCTAATTTGGCTTGTGTTCATCTAGTGTGCAGCAGTGGACAAAATAGTTCTTAAGGCAAGATCTTACCATGCGGTCCTGATAACGTACAACTAATCCTTGCTCAAGTCAGTAGTCTACTCATGAGTAGGATTGAAGGTGATGAGATTCCTAATTCTCTTACCACATCTCAGCCCCAGGACCAATGAAACAAGAATAGATAAAGACAATGTAAAATAAACTAAAAAAAAAAAAAGAACTGGTACCTCTTCTGATGTGGTAGACCTTAGTGAAGAAAGGATACATTAACATACATAAATGTAGTCTGGGCAGCAAAACTGTTTGAAGGTGTTCCCAATGTTTTTTTAGAATTTAAGGTATCAACAATTTAACACACTACAGGTACAATAAAAGTAATATGTAAATAATATAACTGATATTCACAAGCTGATAAACTTAATCATAAAACATAAGAGCTGGTAAAATTAATCACAAGTGAACAGTGCAAATAATCATTATAATTTTGATGTACTTACTACCAACTACAGAAATTATTTTAAAAAATACAGCCTAATCATGCTGTTAACCTATACTGTAGATCTCACCTTCAACAATAAAGCAAAATCTGTAATCCTACCTCTATAAACAACTCTGACCTGTGGCTGTTTCTACTGATGGTTTCACAGCTGCTTGCTCAGAGTTTTAAATTTTAGAAGGTATTAGATCATTTTCCAAAACTGTCGTGCAGAGAATCAACACTGTGTACCTTGAGTATTTTCAGAGTATCCCATGACACCAAATACACATAAATTTGAGTAGTTGTTGGAGTCCAGGGCATTCCTTTGGTTGCCCTGGAGGGTCAGGGACCTGGGCAGGGGGGTCTGGGACCCCAGCCCAGGGCTCAGAGAGACACTGGCTTTGATTTCTGTCCATGGGAAAAACTTCCTGCACTGAGAGAAGGTTTACATGCCACAAGAATGTGAGAAATAGTAGTTTAGCTTATCACAGAATGAGAAAATAATAGTTTTAGGTTTCTAGCATTGAAGTGAATGGGGACAAGATGGAGAATCTGGGGCGTTGTCTCCTTCTCCTTCTCCTTCTTCTTCCCTCACTCCATTGCTGCATTGACGTGGCACAAAGTAGTTAGTGAGGATTGGGTCAAAGTAAAGATGACCTTTTTAGTAATAGTGATAGACATTGGTAAGAAATAGTAAATAAGAAATACGTAGTAATTAGTATAAAAGATAAGGACAGCCCAGCTCGGGGGGAGACGTGAGGAATCCATGCAGCTGCGAACATCTTGTCGGACTCCGAGAAAATTGTAAGATAAGAAACAATAAACGAAGTATGCAACCTTGAGAAATCTAAACCTGAGAACTCCGTCTCTTCCTTCGGCTCGGCTCGGAGCTGTGCAGGGGAGCAAGGACCCTGAAACCACCTCAATGTTGGGGTAAGCCCCCGACAAGTAGTAGTAGTAGAACTATTGATCATCTCAGACACAGGATTCATTCTGTAAAGTCAAATTACATTCTACCATTTCAAAACCTGGCAAAACTGGACATTTCAGCTATGAGGAGAAACGGAAATGAATATTATTTTATTTATAACTGATCCACAATCCTTTCTATCTCCTCAATATTCAAGCATCCTTCTTGGCAGTGATGCTTTCTGGTATTTTAGGTACTTTTTTATTCTTCAATCTATCTTCGGCTAAGCAAACCTTTATCCCCAAAGCTGCCATAATTCAAATCCACTGCTAACTGATTACAGATATGCCTTCTTTCTTTCCTAAAAATAAGACCTTAAACAGTCATGTAAAAATGTATCTCTGGCCTTATCTTGCATTCAGTAAAGTTCAGAATTTGTCTAAAGAGTATTCTGTGGTGCATACAACTGTAAAAGTAACCATCAAATATAAAGAGAAACTAAAGTAAAACAGGCAGCTATTTTTGATCTGCAGATCGTTTTTAACAGCATTTTAGCCATGACAGTTAGAAATCAGATTTGCTATATTGAGGTTAACCTTTCATTACTGACTATAGAAAAGGAAAAAACAAAACAAAACCAAAAAAACCAAACCAACAAACAAAAAAAACCCACATGAAAATGAAATTCCTGGGGAACAATTAAAAGTAATGTAGCAAATGCAAGTATTTTGGAAATAAAACCATGAAGGTCAAGAAAGTGAGGGGAACTGAGTGTGTAGCATCTTCCTTAAGCTGAATTGAGGGAATTTCTAGAAGTAAAAACATTTTCTCAGTTGGAAGGAATTGAGTGTGTACCATCGTCTTTAAGCTGAAATGAGGGAATTCTTAGAAGTAAAACCATTTTCTCAATTGTGCCTTAATGAAATATAACTGAAACCTCAATTGTAACAGTCACATTCTCTTAGTTCCTAAGTTCATGATTATGTACATCAATCTGCAGATCTTACAAATAACACCTCAAATATGAGGTTGCTACTCATGGCATACTAGCATATGTAACTCTTTAAGAGAATGGTGATTTTTATCTGGAACTGATGGGCACTCCCTCATGCCTTACACTACAAATAGTACCCGTCCTAGTTCTTACCTCTGTGTCCTTTAAAGCCTTGTATTTGATTTTAAGCTCATTCTTCCTACTGAGAACAGAGCTCAGTTGGTGCATTTGGCTGTCTCTGAAGCTTTGATTAAAGACTGCTGGAGAAAGTAGAGGTATATCTTCATACTGAAACTAAGAGTGTAAACATTCCAAAGTGCCTGCTGTGAAGTAAGTACACAACTTTTTCAGTCTCCTTGTAGTGTCTTCCAAAAAGACAGAGGAGAATTGCCTGCATTTTGCAGCCAGTTAATGAATGTACACTGGCATATTCAGTCATTCAGGCCTCACACAAACTTAAAATTTTTTAGAAGTAGAAAAGACTGTGTCTTGAAAAAATTTATTCCCAGTTGTTTGGCTAGCTATGTATCATGGCATACAGTGACATGGAACATGAGTCGTAAAATGTCAATATAATTATTTTTAAAGCTGTATACTTATAACAAGATTCATATAGTCTCATTATACCAGTTAAGTTTGTGGCCTTAAAAATACAGTCACACTCCTTCCGCAATGATGTTTTGCATTTTCTGATAAACAAACATCAAAAGACTGTTAGACAAATAACATTTGTAATTAGTTGATTTTTCCAAACAATTACTCTATTGATTTCCAAGACCATGCCTATGATGTATTATGTGTTTAAATACTTCTCACTTCAAAGAATCCCTTCTCAAGAAAACTGTTATTTCTAAGTATTTTTTAACACATATGAATAAGGTTGAATTTAAAATGGATGCTTAAAACGAAGTACTCATCTCTAAAAATATGAATCAGATAAAATTATGGACTGTAAAAGGTCACTCACTGCTCAAATCTTCCACAGACTTTAAAGGGTATTGGTTCAGGCCCTATAACTGAGACCATGAGGCCTTGATTTTAAGCTATTATTTGAAAAATCTTCAAAAGTTGTTCCTAAATAATCGAAAGAAGAAATAAATGCCTGCTCTAGAACCATGCTATTTTTTATTGTAACAAGTTATAATAAAACAAGTTAGAAAATCTGAGAGATAGAGGGCAAAACTATTCCAGAGAAGCTTTCTCATTATCCAATGTTTTCCCTCCCACACAGAAAACACAGGTGACACAGATGCCTTTGGTTCTTAGAAATGAGTAGAAGAAAAAGAAAAAGCTGCAAGAGCAGAAAGAGCTCTGATTCCAGAGAGTGTAAGTTTACAGAAATATTTAATATAAAGTAAAATCAACAGAAATATAGGTGACTATCCTTAATTTACTCATCAAGAGAGAAATTCACCTTTGTGCCCAAAGCTGCTTGTCAGATTGGAAGTATTTACACTTAAGTGTGGGGTACATATAGGTAATGTCTTGGTGAGGATAGTTGTTTGTTTGTTTGTTTGTTTGTTTGTTTTAGTTAAGCTGCTATTCTGGCTATTTCTGGCGAAGGCTTTCCAAATATATTGTTGTTTAATTGCCTCAAAATGTCATCATTCTTGGTATAAATCTCAGTGTTGTCTTAGTTTAATAGCTTGTTCTAATCCTGTTTAGGTAGATGTCACTATTAAACTGTTACCCTGTAGTGCATGACCTGTTCTAAAACAATAGAAGCAAGAGAGAATTGTATGTCATTGTGTGAATGCTGTGAAATTTTGCCTAGTACAGCCAGGAGACATTATTTTATTCTACTTATATCAAGTAGCTGTGACTCACATCTACTGGCAATGCACCACTGACCTGCTGTGTGATTGTGATCGTATTAATTAATCCATTTGTTTGCTCATCCGTAAAGGGATTATAAAAGCCAGCTTCCATAGAATTTACTGCAAGCAGGCAGTGGGGTGTAGATTGACCCAGTGTGTTCACAGGAATAAAGTAAATACTGGGAGGAGTAATACAATTTATAGTGTAATTCTTACTATAATCAAATAGAACACCTTATCCCCTAAGAAAAGCAAAAGTTTATTTAAAAAAAAAAAAAAAGGCAAATATATTGAGTTTCTCAAATCAGAGTGAATTAATGTAGTCCACCCTGTTTATCTGATTTCACATTACTTATCAGATAACTATGACAAAATAAGTTAATACTGAAATTTTTAAAAATAATGTGGAAAATACACTAGATCTTAAAGACAGTATAGGCATTTTCTGTGAAAACTGTCTCAAAACTAACTACACATTTATGATACTGCTTACCAAATCATGGGATTTTTTTTTTTAACCTTAAATTAGTTGCACAGTTGTCACCCATTTGTAAATGCCAGCAAAGTGTAGGAAGCCTTGAAAATAAAGCACATGAGGCTCTGTCTCACTTCACAGGGCCACTGGATGTAAAGGGTGCTGAAGAAGATGGAAAAGGTCACAAAAACAAGAATCAGAGTAGCTCAGATGCTTCTGAAGACAGAGACCTTGATAATGTATCAGACAGTGAAAAGGAAGGGAAGAAGGAAAAGAACTGCTCTCCTAAAATGTTCTCACCTCAGCAAGATGAAATCCTAGCTACAGTAACTTTTGGTGAGTCAGAGGGCTCATCCAAAGGAAAAATTACACTCTGGGGCAAGCCAGATTCTTCAGACTCTATTAGCTTGGCCATTGGAAAAATTTCTGCAGAAGTAAAATACGGCTCTTTTAATGTGAAAGTAGAAATTAAGAATATTTCTTTGTTTGATTCTGAAACAAAAGTTGTGGATGAAGAAAGAAAAAGTTCAAAGAACAAGAAACATCATGAAAGACAATGCCAGAAAAGTCAGTGTTCAAAGTATTCAAAGTACCAGTGCCCTTCAGTTGACCATTCAGCAGAACACAGGGGAAAATATAAGGGCTCCTCTAAACATAAAATTCAAAATACCATCAATGAAAGTGCCTCCCTGGAAATGAACATTGAAACAAAAGATATTCAGGTGGAATATACCAGCAGAAAGAAAAATCTGAAAGTTAACCTCAAAGCTTGTGAGCAGGCACAGAGCCAACCACTCAATAGGGAGCATGAAGATACATGGAGTGAAACAGATCATTCTGTAACAGAGGCACTGTGTAACACAGACTGTGAATCATCATTTAGCTTTCATGAAAAAGCAGATTATACATTCTCAGATGGATATACACTTCTCCCTCCACCTAAAGAATTTGCTGACTGTGACAAAACGCACCTGGATACAATTGCAGAAGGCGTATCTTTGTACCCTGTCAATAGCAGAAGGGAATCTGACAGTCTCACTACAGCCTTGAGTATTTGGAGGGGAGAAAATTATTTCTGTAAACTTAACACAGAGGACTACGACGACCACACCAGTGAAAAGGAAGATTTTTCAAAGGATAAAATACTTTTCTCAAAAATGAATAATACTAATTGTCTTGTAGCTATTAATACCTTGCATAATCCAAACAACGGGAAAGAATGTGTTAATAAGAGCAATGTATTATGTCAAGAAAGAAATAACTGTGACAAACACAGAGACAACACAGGGCCAAAAACAGCAAGAAGAAAGTCTTTCCCAGATACTGGCCTGGAGGTACCATCACCAGCTCACCCTAGAAGGGATTCTGGCTTTTACTCACTGCCATCATTAAATGTACTGCTTAAGGAGAACAAAGCAGGAGATCTCCATAAGAGAAACTCACATATTCCTACCAAATACAAGGAACTTTGTAAGTGTCCTGACTTAACCTCCTCTCTGACAGAGTTTTGCAAGTATCCTGACTTGACCTCCTCACTGACAAATTTGAGAAGTCTTAAATCTTCATATCAGTATGCTCTCACGTCATTTGATCATAATATCATTTATCCATCTGAGCCTGAAGAAGATGTCTGTCTAGATGGCACTTGTTTACTGAATGACTATGCAGGCTGTGTGGGGCAAGATGAAGAAACAGAAGAAACATTAATAGAGAGTCTTCATTCCAATGGTACTATATATGAAAAAAAAGAAAATGGCTGTGAAGAGCCTTTGGGAAACCTATCCATGTTGGAAGAAGACTCTGAGTCTACTGAAGCTTTAGATAAAGATAAATCAGAGTACAGCTCTATAGAAAAGCACGTTGAATGGCAAAACAAAACTCATCTGGTACACGTCTCTCCACTTTCTGCAAGCCCTTCAGGTGAATTCATTAATGACAAAGAAAGTACTAATTATTCATCTACAGAAAGCATCCCAAAACAAAGTTCAGTTTTACAGTTAAATGTTCACCCTTCTTATGCAGAATCTGAGGTAACAAATAAAATGAGAGAGTCAGTTTTGACTGACCCTCCAGTGGTAACTGGAGAAGTACAAGGAAGACTTATCCAAGGCAACACTACATTGATACCTAAATGTTTTGGCTCTGCAGTAAAGAAAGAACCTAACTTTACCTGCAGTATACAAGAAAAATCCCTGCTGTCATCCTTGTTGTTAGATTACAAAGAGCATGGCGTGAATAAAGCATTGGAAAGCCTTTCTGAGGTACAGGACGTATCTGGAAATGTCATTGTTGAATCTGATTGCCATAATAATTCGGCACAGGCTTCTGTATTATCTACCTCTTCAGTATGCACAGAAAAGAAAGAGAATTTCACAGAACATTCAAACACTAAGCAAAGATTGGAGAACTTTTGCAGTAAACAGTCAATTGAGGACAGTCTAAGGAGAGAACTTGGAGCAAGTCAACTACTTCTGGTAGCCAAGTCCAGCTTTGAAGAAATTGAGTCAAATTCTGAAATTAAAGGTTATTATGAGGATGAAGATATATCATCATCAGTAAAACAGATGAGTCAGAAAGGTAGGTGCTACAAGAACTTTTCAAGTTAATATCACACATCTTTTGGATAGGAGCTTTTTTTTTCCTTTTCTTGGAAAATAAATGTATATTAAAGGTTTACAATGATATTGTTATGGTATATGTTTGGCCATGGGGTCATAATATGCGGTTATTCTGCTGAGGATTCTAGGAACCATCTTGTAGAGCCAAGAAACCTAAATTTAAAAAAAAAATAATAATAATAATTTCTGCAGCTTTGATCAAGAAGTGTTTTTCCTACATAAAACTGCCCATCCAATCCTATACATCTAGTGAGAGAAAGGAATACCATTGCAGGAAGTAGTAGTAAAAGCAGTTGACATGCGATATGAACTCAGAGCACAAGTCAGTGTTTAAAACCTGACTTTCAAATCCATGTGATCAGTATGAATACTGAATATGTATGAATACTAAGTACATCTCAGTCTTAATTCTGGCTGAACATTTTCATAGAATGACCACAAGGGATCCTTTAACCTGCTTTTCTCCTCTCTTTTATATGTTTGAAAAAACTGCATATGAAAAAGGATTATTTTTAATCACTAATATTTTACAAAATTTCTTGTCTTCTTTTTTGTAATCCATCTACCCATATCCATAACCAGTCATTTAAAATTAGTGTTTTGAACTATAAAACTTTAAGCCATCCTGGGACATTGCACACTACAATGTGAGCCTTTTACATTATGAATATGTACTGTTGTTGAAATACGACTCCAAACACTTTAATTTTTTTATTATTATTATTAATCAGGTTATATGCAAATACATCTCAGATTTATCTCTCCAGCAGACAATGTTTCCAGCAGATTTGGAGGTTAAGAGGTTTATTCTGTTGAAAAATATGTATTTTCTTATGGAAAACGTCTTATATAATCCTAGTTCAAAGGAGATGAAATTTTTTAAAAGTTGTTTAGTTCACAATACCTGCAAAAAAAGACTGGTATGACCTCCATGGCTGTCTTGTTTTGCATTGGTAATGGAAATTCTAAAAAAACCCTAAAGTCTATATTCACTATATAGATATAGGTACATAGATACATATTGCTGTATAGACCAATATCTCAATAACAGTATCACAGTATCTATATATAAAATAAACTAAGAATGGTTGAAATGGAAATCTCTATGGAACAAGGTACAGAATTAAAATACTAAAGGAAAACTGCATGCCAAAATCCTTGACTTCTTAGACATTAGACATAAATTGTTAACGACACAGCAGAGAAGTGAGGTGTATCTATGTCTTCCATTTTTATTTTATTTTCTCTTCTCTTCTTTTATTCTCTCTTCCCTTTAGCCCCTTGCTAAGAATTATCTGTGTGTGTTCTTTCTCATACCTGTCATCTCACTTTGGCCCTCTTTTGGTCCAGGGTCATATTTTGATTTTGCTTCATTTCTTGCAACGCTGTGGAGGTCCTACCTTAAATGAATAAATGTGTACATCCAGCATGAATTTTACAACTCACTAATATGAATTAAAATCCACTTTTAGTTTGATAATACCAGCCTACTTTGCCAAGACATTGGACAGTGTGGGACTTCTGGAGTTTAGTAATCCAGTGACACCAGAAAGCAAATGTGTCATTTTTCAGCAAAGAGTGAAATATCTAGAACAGAGGAGAAGAGATTCCACTATGGTAAACGGGATGGGGGAAAAGTGATCTAGAAGTCTCTTGATGTTCTGGGGATTTCATGATTGTATCAGAGAGGAAAAGACCTATGCAAAGGACACTGCAAGAGCACTGCAAGAGATAGGTTTCCTAACTCTCAGCAGTGGTCTGGAATAGTGCCCTGGAATGCCCTTGCTCAGTTACATGTTGCCTTTCAAGTGGCTACAGTCACATTTTCAGAACAGAATATAACACAAAGTCTGTTTTACAATTGTTTTTTTCTGAAATAAAAAGTTTTTTCTTCCTTAACTACAAAGAAATCTAAAGCAGGAAAATCTTCATGCATGTCTTGCAAGATTATTATTGTTCATATAGGAGTTTATTTATCTACCTATTGGCCACTTCAAAAATAATGTGATGTTAAACAAGATTCATGAGCATTTTGCAAGTTTCTGCATTAAAATAGTAATGTTCAAATGGCTATGTAGGTATTTAACTAGAGATACTTCCACTTCTCACTGCATAAAGGCCTCAATTAGTCTAAAATATATACTTTCTGAGTATTTCTACTCTTATTTGGTATTCTCATTTATATGTTGGTTAGATTATTCTTGTATTTAGAATGTGGGAATATTAAACAGTAAAATTACTTATGCAAGTTGTGTCACATACTCCTCACAAACATCTGGTTATAACTTAGACTTGAAATCAGAAATGGATAAAAACAGAACATTACCTTTGAAGAAAGATACCAGAGCAAGTGACAGTTCCCAGGAAGATGCAATAGACCAGTGGGCCAGAAGACGGAAACAGTTCAAAGACAGCAAAAAATGCAGTTCAACTGGAGGAAGCTCCATAAACAGCACAATCACTGAGGGATCAAGTGAGTACTTCTGTATTACACATGAGCTCTTTCCCCTTTGTGTGATCAAAACTATGGCAGGGTTTTCAGCTGAGGAAATTGATCTCCAGTTCACTATCTGAGTGTCTGTGTTAGTCATTATCATGAGTAACAGGAAACATCCTTTCTCCTTGGTTATGCAAACAATCTGACTAAAAAAAAAAAGTTCATTCAACTGTGCTTGTTCATGGTAGAACATGTTCAAATAATATGCTCAAATAATATTAATACAAACTCTTGGCACAAACACGTAATCACGTGGCAGCAGGTTTGAGGTTCTAACAAAAATCATGATCCTGATATCCTTGTGTCAAAGCCATGTTGAGCTGGGAATCTTTCTTCAATCTAGGCTTGTTAGCTAGGTTGTTATTCACTGTAACTCATATGTTACAGTGTCTCTTTAAGAAATCTGTCACCTTGTCACATGAAAATTCATCAGCTTAAACTTCAAGAGAAGGAATTTTTATGATGACCTGCTTAGTGAATTTACGTTTAATGCAGATAGAGCAACCAAGCAAGGATTGCACAATTTAGGGAGAATATATATAGTACTTCTTACTTGACACTGCCTCACCTCCTCTTTGGCTTTTTTTGTAACATAAGAAATATTTTGTAGAGATGAAGAAATGTGCACTTCCTTGTGGAAATATTTTCTGCTACAATGATTACTTTTGGTACAGGAAATTTTATTTGTAGATGTATAACCTCCTCTTTGAAGAAGGGAAGATACAAACCTACAGAAGACTGAACTCTTCAGACTTCAGTGTAGGTCCAATAGATTATAAACTATAAATATGTTCCGTGCCTGTAACAAAGAGGTAAATCCTACATCAACAGAGCCAGAATTCAGTGCCTAAACATAGATTTTTGTTGCCAGCTGGGATACCAAGAAGGCTTGAGATATGTGAACCAGCAGGGAATCCAAGCCTTTTTGAAGTAGTAATTGAACAGCAAGAAGGATACCCTGAATTATCTAATATGGTACAGGCCGTCTATGTTCAGGTAACTGAGCCAATCCCTAAAGTTTTAACTCCTATTAACAAACGAGCATGCATGCCTGACATTTCACATGGAAATAAAGAAGCCCTTTATTGGTAGCAGTTTTCATTGCTTGCCCCTAAAACAGATTCTAGGCCATTGCATTAGGACTAGAAAGTTACCATATCAAGCCACCTGAGCTCAGAAAAACCTACCAGGATAAATTGTTCCTTAATTTCAACAGAAATATAAAAATAAAAATAAAAATAAATAAATAAAAAGCTGGACCGTCGATTTTTCTTAGTCAGACGTGTTAGTTTCATAGAGAAACCATATATATATTTTTAAGAAATCTAGTCAAAAAAGACCAAGTTGCAAGAGCTAGAATTGCTTTCCTTGAGACAAAGTTTTGGGTAGCACATGGCATAAACCCAGGATGGTGACTGGGCAGACAATTCTGTCACAGATTCTCACATCTAATAATTTTGGATCATATGTCACAGGCCTGAGACTTCTGTCCCTTTGGTTTGGTAGCTTGGCTGTTCCCCTGTGCTGGCAGACTTGAAACAACTCTGATTAACATATGGAAGCAGCAGCTCCTTATATACTTACTTCCAGCCTCTGGGAAGAATTTAAGTGCACTTGTTTGTGACACCCCAATTTGACATCTGTTCTGAAAACTCAAGGAGAAAAGAAAATAAATGTTTTGGCATAATTCCACACTGTCAGCATGGCAGTGTGTATAGTTTTGCATATTTGTCACATTTTAACCTACTCTGCTACAGTTATAAAAATTCAGCATTAAACTGGCAAAACACTGTGCTGTACTGAGTTGTTTGGTCTCAAATTTTAATTTATGCATTCATGGTAGCAAGGTAAAATGAGCTTTAAACATATCAGCATATTAATATTCATTTATTTGTCTATTTGCTAGTAGCTTTTTGTACAGTTAAGCATATAATCTCATACTTTCTGCATAATAAGGGACAAACCAGAGAATATGGAATATTTGTCTAGATAGACACAACTGAGCACATTTTCTAAGCAACAAAAGGACTGCCACTTAGGTGTATTCAGGAGGTGACTTCCCGAACAAATACAACTTTAAAGGTAAATTTTTATCGTTTCTGTTTTTAAACTGAGAATCATTTTACAACAAACACAAGATAGACAAAGCAAATAGATCCTTCCTCCTGCTGCATTAAATCTAGCTGCATTATAGCAGGCATTTTATATTGAAAGGTACATTATGGTTTTTCCCTCTCAGAAAATTTACATTTTCAGTCTACCTGTTAGCACGGCATCTGATGATGTATACTTATATATGACTTTCAACATCCAGTGTTAACTTTGAAGTTTCAGCTCCTGATCTACTTGGGATGTTGTGAGACTATTACAGAGCCTTTTTGTTTACATTCAACTTGCTGTTTATAACCTGTCACAGCCAGCTGCCTGACTTACTATTGCCTTGAGAGCCTCAACTTTAGCAGAGAACTAGAGATCTCCTCCATCTCCATGTGAACTCATTGCAAGACATTGTGGATGTAAATTAATGTGCATGTAAAATGCATTGTGAATGTAAATATGAATCTGAAAATCCTCAGGATAACACATCATACAAATATTCAACAGCCTATGAAGGAGCTAGCCAGGAGCTCTATGGTTAAAAAAAACAAACAAACAAACAAAAAAAACCCAACACACACACTATTATTTCCTCACCTCCTTCCTCCTTTAGAAAAAAACTTTACATGTCTGTAAGAGCTAAGATTAAGCAAACAGAAATTATGGTCATCAATACTCTTGTCATGGAAGATACTTTTAATCTTCCTTTTGTCTTCTGATAAGCAATGAAATCATACCAAATTTCTAGAAGGTTTGTTTGATTTCCTAATCAAGTGGGTCGCATAAAATAGCTTAAGAACTAGCTAAAGCCAGATTTGTCTTAAAGAGTTGAAGCTCCTGTTTCAACCACTTGCATTAAGACTTCACTTCCTACTCAAGTCTAACATGAATTAGCCTCCAGTATTGTGATCTTATATTTGGAAATCCTTGCTGTCTTCTCCTTTAACAGCAACAAAATTGAGGAACTCAGTACAAACATTACAAACAGTTTATGATAAGTTTGTGGCACTTCTTCCATGCTGAGTGGCTGACGTCTCTTATTCTTCATGCTCTTATTCTTCTACGTAACTTTTACTTTTTTTATTGTCGTGACAGTAAATTCGGAGGATGCTCGATCAGTAGATCTGGGACTATATTCTGAAAATGAGGACAGAGGTTTTTATACAGAAAACTTTCATTCTGCTTCATGGGTTTTCAGAGGAGATGATGTCTCTCCAGATAACAGTCCTAGATGTCTCAGCAAAAGACCTAGACCAGTGGCAAGTAAGTTGGCTAGAGCAACAGGTAATAAATGTCATAAAAAATTATTTATTTTGGGCACTCTGTGTATTTCAGGGGAAAGATATTTTGGAGAAGATTACTTGGTCACTTATGCTAAAGACAGGAAAAGGAGCAACCCAAGAATCTAAAAGATTATTTAAAAAATAAACAGTTTTTATTTAGCTATTGTTTTGCAAAATATAATTCATTACGTGATAAACTGATAAAAGTTAATAACTAAACCTCATGAGATAATGGTAGAGGCATTGTAATTCCATTACGTCTTCAAGCATGGCAAAACCATAGAGATATTTATGGTCTTAAAGTACTATAATAGACATAAAATCTGGTTTACATCAAACTTTCAGACATGGTTGTTCCAAAAAGAAAATACTTACTTTTTATGAGTATGAAGAATTCTATTTGTAGTTTTAATCTGTGCTGACAGATATAGTGAACAGGTTTTTCTGGGGGATGGAAGACTTTTCCTTCACTTCTCAGACGTTAAGTTATTCAAAAGTAGCACAGTTCAAAGAACTAAACACACCTGTAGCTTTCCAGAAAATTGTTCTTTGTTTGAGCTCATAAATCATTCAGAATATGAGAGAGAACAAATGTCTTCTATAAATCTTCTGATATGAAAAATTTCCCTTAACACACATGAGAATATTCTGGAAAACCATTTTGGTTGCTTCTTCTCCCAGGGGAGAGCTCAGAACTTCAGCAAGATAGTTAAAGTCAGTATTGAAATATCTATTTTGGACAGATAACATCAATTGGCCTGCTAGTAAAGTAACCTTTAAAAGCAGTTTCTGTCTTCCAAATAGTACCCAATTTGAAAACAAAACAGCTGTCATAAATTACTATTGAATTGGCCTCCATTAATAACAGAAAATACGGTAAGGTCAAATTATCAAAACCAGACACTTCAAGAAATAAAATTTACAATTAAGTCCTTCTTAAGCATAAGATATACTAAAGAACCAGGCCATTTAAGTTAGAATAATAATACTATTAGACTCTGTGAAAGAGATGGAAGTAGGCAATTAGACCCTGATCTTCCTTGCCTTTAAGTGTTAAATTCTGCTGAGTTGAAAGAGATTTCAGCCCCCCTTGGCAGAAGATGCTACTGTGGCTGGGGAGGTTTGACTATGGGATTGGAAGGCAGTGTAGGAGTAAGGAGTAGAAGGATAAACAAAAGGAGAAGAAACAACTATCCATAAAATAGAGGCCTTATGAAATATAAAAAGAATGAAATGACAAGAAACAGATTTAAACCCATTTGAGAATTTAAAATGTATCTTGTATTTGCAGCATAGAGGTGTGACACAGAAAGCTCGAGTGTTTTTCTGTTCCAGAACACCATCAGTAGAGTGGAATACCTGAATACTTCAGCTCTTCATTACAAAGTCCAGGGACTTAATTTAAACTGTTGTCTGCCTGTGCCCTAACATGAATGATATTTGATCTGTTGCAGTATAAGGGGTGTCACTATCTGAGAACCAGCACTAAACAGCCAGGAGTGATACTGAAAGCACTCCAACCATTTGTAGAATCAGTAACACTCAGTGCCTACAAAAATTTTAAAAACAGACTGCTACTTATTAAATTGAATATGTAGAGAAAAAACCATATCTTTCTTCCATTTTCCAGTTCGAGAAAGAACAGTGAAGATTGCTAAAGGAACTGGCAATTACCCTTGGGGTTTCAGGATCCAGTTCTCAAAGCCAATCCTTGTGACTGAAGTTGACACAAGTAAGTTGAGTTTGTCCTGGTTAATTTCTTCAGTGAAAATACATTAAAAATGAATACATAATATTCTATTATATACACTGATTTATATATTATATATATCTACATGATAGAATATTATCTACATAAAACATCTGGATTATAATAATTTATAATAATAGATGTCCGCAATAATTTCCATAATTAGTGGGTGCAAGGTGTTTGATAGCATGAACTGCTCATGAACAGCTGTCTTAGTGTTCCACTGTCCCTAGGGGTAAATCAGACTCCACTGCCCTGTCTTCTTCCATGTCAGTTCATACCTTGTGCAAGTGCCTGCATTCAGCTTCTCTTGAGATGCAAAGTCTAAAACTTTTGTGGGCTGACATCCATGAATGACAATAAGCCTCTAAAAATTAAAATAAGGATGCAGTGATCATTCTAATATTTACAAAAATCTTACTGGCTAGGAACATTTCTGTTTGGATTCATTGAGCCCTCTGTCACTCTTGACAGGTGGGCTGTTAACTTCTTTCCTGAATTATGATGATTGTAAGGAACTCCAAAAGAAATTCCAAAACGCAAGTAAATGAGCAAAAAATGGCAGATGATTTTAAGCAAAGATGAAATGTAAGATACTGCCTCTAGAGAAGAATGAACTAGCTGTACCATGCCAATGGTGTTGGCACTTTTGTTCAGGAATGAGTTTCTGGGGGTCACCACTGAAAAGTCTCTGAAATTATTGGCTCTGTGCATAATGCCAGCTTAGAAGTCTGGCTAAAAGCTTACTCAGTCAGTAACATCCAAGAGAATGAGACACAGGCAGTCTGTCATTTTACTGCTGCCTAAGACCTTGGCTCCTCCGAATCTAGCACTGCTTGCTCTGCTGCTTTGCATCTCAAGACAGGCATAAAGGAGACTGTTATAGATTCTTACTAAAAAAACCCCCACCCAGATACTATGCAAGATGTCATCCCATACAGAGATGCCTTCTGGCATGTTATCTGAGAATAGCTTATGTATTAGATTGTCCATCATCCTGACAACACTGGGAAAGCCTGTGAATTCAACAGCCTGTGAGTTCATAAGTTTTCTACTGAAGTACAAATAAAATAATACATCATACATACAATAGCTCTGACACTTAACAATTTATCCCTACCAATTTTATACTAGTTAAAATTAAGTATAGCAACTCACATTTTATATCACTCTTTTATTTGTAAGTTGTTTTCAAATGCAGTTGCTTTAAAACAGTGACAACATTAAAACCAAAAGGGGTTTTTTTCAGACAAGCTTATAATAAAATGATGTCTCATCAAAATATAACTTATTTCATTGAGAAGAAATTTGCTCCTGTGAGAGTGGTGAGGCACAAGCATAGGTTGCACAGAGAGGCTGTGGATGCCTCATCCCTTCAAAAGTTCAAGGCAGGGTTAAATGGGACTTTGAGCAACCTGGTCTAGTGGAAGGGGTTTGGAACTAGATGATCTTTGTGGGCCCTTTCAGCTAAAACCATTCTATGATTCTATAATGAATATTTTAATAATATTTTACAGACCACTTATGGTCATAAAGTCTGGTATGGCATGCTCAAGGCTAGCACAACCCAAAATGTTCTGACATTTGCAAATGCTTTGTGATACACATGAGGGTGGACCAGGGTTTTAGTGTGCCTGTTTATTATTAAGCTTTTACTAATCTTATCCCTGCAGTATCTAAGCATTCTCAGAAATACACTGAAGGATCACATTTTCTGCATCATAGGGTACAAAATCTTTAAAAGCATACATTAAGTGTTTAGGACATGGAATAATATTTTCCAAATCCATTCTTTCACAGTCCATTAGGAATGCTTATTTATAAATTAAAATATAAACACTGTATCTGAGAAATTTGTAACTGGGATTTAAATAACTTTGTATTGGTGCCTATGAAAAGAGCATATTTGTCACCTCCCTAGTTTGCTTCCATTCCTGGCTGGCATGTGTCTGAGCACTGTTTTATTAGGAATGCATGTACTTTACAATGGTTAACAAATAAGCAAAAGTGGTACATTAAAAATCCTATTCAGTTCTTCCGTTATTGGGACCTTTCTAACTTAGCATGTAATTTCTTGCTAAAGCAAAAAATCCTCAAAATGTCATATCCAAATTCTATTAACCATCAAAACAAATATCAGTTCAGAAGCTTTTCTTTTGGGGTTAAATTCAAAGCATACTAGAATAATAGATTTTACTTGTCTGCTGACTCTGAGCTTTGCATCAGACCTTTCTTTGCACTTCAAGCCAAAACTCTCAGACACTGAAATGGTTTTTTGCATCTTAAAGCATTTATATCTCAATGGCATTTTAAATGAAATTTCTCCACTGCCAGTGATTATCCAGGGCTGCACCAGTATCCAAATCCTGAAGCTTCATTTACAGATGAGTAACAGGTTGGTCAATAAAAGTTTTGCACCTCCAAGTTGACATCATGAAGGCCCTAAACCATAATCCTTGATTGGTTGAACAGTGTCTTGTTTTGAAAGACAGGTATCTGTTTAGGAGGACAGGAACCTTCCTTGGAATGGAAAATGTAAACCCCCTCCCTCCAAATTATTATAATTTTGAATTTAAGGGGCTCTCAGGCAAAGATATGAGAATAGGGATAACAGATCTTTACTACTATGTATAAATAAAGAAAAAAAAAAACCCAAACAAAACAAAAACAAACAAAAAAGAAACAAAACACTACAATTTAATAGGAAAATTAAAAATAAAAATGCAATAGTACAGAACCACTGACAGAGTCAGAATACAACCTGGCACCCTGTTGGTCAGGGTGTTGGTAGCAGTCCACTTAAATGGTGGCTGCAGTCCTCCTGGAGTGACAGATGGGATTCTGTTGAACCAGTGACTCTATAGAAGCATGTAGAAGCATTTTTCCTCTGAAGGTCCAGTGGTGGTGTAGATGGGTGTGGTCTTCCTCTGGGAATCCAGTGGAAAGGGCTAACTGTGGTGTTCCAAATCTCAGATTTTATCCAGGTAGGAATGCTTGGCTCCTCCCCTTGGATGGAGGAGCATCTCACAATGGGATGATGTAATTGTATCAGTCATGCAGTGAGACTCAATGTTCCATTAACAGAAGATATCCCCCTGGAGGGAGGATAGGTTGTGGTAGAGATAAAGAACACTGCCCCATCTGGTTTTAACAGCTGTCCCATTAACAGAAGATCCCACCTGGAGTTATGAGGGAATCAGTTATGAAAAAGATAAAGAACACCACCCTACCTGTTTATAACAGAAGGCAATACAATACGTACTTTTGGTTACATCTTGCATTGCAACCTAAGACAACAGATACTTCTTTTGCTAGAAAAGTGTGTTCATATAGACATGCTTGATGTCTTAGAGCTAAATCATTTTTTATGTTTCGTTTTTGGGTTGTTTTAGTTTTGGTTTTGGTTGGTTGGTTTGTTGTTGGTTGGTTGGTTGTGTTTGGTTTTTGGTTTTTTGGTTTTGGGTGGTTGGTTGTTTTTCCTTTGTCTCTTTCTCTTTCTCTTTCTCTTTCTCTTTCTCTTTCTCTTTCTCTTTCTCTTTCTCTTTCTCTTTCTCTTTCTCTTTTTCTTTCTCTTTCCCTTTCCCTTTCCCTTTCCCTTTCCCTTTTTTCCTTTCCCTTTCCCCTTCCCTTTCCCTTTCTCTTTCTCTTTTTTCCTATTCTTTAAATTCTAGACAGTGCAGCTGAAGAAGCAGGGCTTCAAGTTGGGGATATTCTGATAGCAGTCAATGGAATTGATGTCACCAGCATGCCACATTCAGAAGCTGCCAATCTGGCAAGAAAAGGTAATTCTGAGATCACATTAAATTAAATAAATGGGTCAGGTTTCCTGTTCAATGCTCTGAATATATCCAGACAAACGGGGTGATGTGTGCCACAGAAATCTCAATTAATAGTTTAACACATTACTATTTCATACAGTAGTACTGCTGAGGTCACTTTTTATCTAGACCTTGTTTTCTAAACATTTTAGAAAATTATTCCCCAAACAGCATGTGATGATAACGGTTTTGGCTCTCCTGTCACAAAGAAGGTGACTCAGAAAGCCCTGAAAGTGACTGCAGAGACACAAATGGCTTATTTATGCCTTATATTTCCTCAGGGAGAGACTTCACATCTTCCTTCTGTTTCTCTGTTGCCAAAACCTGAAGTCTAGTCAAGGGATCAGAGAGTTTATTTCATGAAGCATCCTTTTGCACCAACACAGAAACAGAGTCAGAGACATTAGTCATGTATATTCTTTCAGAATTGTGATGACTAAAACCCAAAGATAGCCATGTTTGCATGCTGAAAATGAATTTAATGCTATTCCCGTATTTATCCCAGATGAAGTTTTGACAAAGGCTCATGGGAAATTCAATAAATTAAAATAGTTTTACAAGACAGTGACAAATTTAACTTGATACATACCATGTTCTTTAATTGTAGAGGTGGCATTCACACTGTTGTATTTAAGAGAATGTCGAGTGTTTCAGCAGATAAATCTCCGATTACTGGTATTTTTAACTCCTCAGAGAGCACCCCCTGGGTTAAACCTTGGCACACTGTCAGCATTCCCAAAGTCAAGTGTCACCCAAAAAGAAAACCAGCAAATGTTTCGGAGATAAAAGTGTGTCATAGTCACATTTCTCAATCCGCCTTCAGGCATTACCACCTGTTCCTTAGTGCTGATACAATCAGAATTTTGGGCCTTTAGGGTCAAAATCATAGATATATTGATACTGTCAGCAAATACTGTGATGTTGCATCTCATTGATGATGAAAATAACTTCTTTTCTTTTTTAAATCTTGCAGTCTGTCATCTCTTCCAAGTGCTTACCTTTTGCAAATGATAAGCAGATGCTTTCGCACAGGTTAGCTTCCAACAGCCAGCCTCCTCAGTGAGGGGCACAGAAAAAGTTAGAATACTCCAATACTCCAGGCATGTAAATAAATAATTCTCAAGAGCGTATGTAAGATGACAGAGGCTAAAGGTGTCCCTAAGAGCATTCTCAGCAATTTTTGGTTAAGCCTCAATTTATGTACACCCATTTGAGCAGTGAAATTCAATAACTTCCCCTAACTGATAAAATAGACAAGTATCAAAGACGCTGCTTGCAAAGATAGGTCACAAAAATTTTTTTAGAGGTGAGAGGTGTCTTCAGATAGCTGTCTGTCAGCCAGATAGCTGGCTCCATTACTAGTTCTCAACACAAAATGAGTTTAATTCCTGGATTTGTGTCAAAAGAAGGTCACGTAACACTTGATTTACTATGCTTCCTTGGCTGCTCTGCTCCTTGCTGCTTCTAGAAGCTACATTGGAAGGACATGGTATAGAAGGGACATGGTATAGAATACCGCCTTCCTGCTCCTTACCCTACATGGATTTTCAGAAATACTGACAAATTTGTAGTTTTGACTTATGTTTTCACATGTAATATTTTAGGTCCTGACATCCTGACTATGATAGTGGGATCAGACATCAGCCGTTACCCCAACACGCCCAAACCTACCTGCCGAGGATATCTGCACAAACGAACGCAATCAGCAATACTGAAGGGCTGGAGAAAGAGGTGGTTTGTACTGAAACATAATGGTTACCTACACTATTACAAACACAAGAAGGTAAGGAGAGTGGCTGGTAAGGAATCAAACCATGTCCTGAATTATGAAGTGCAGCAGTTCTGTACGCAAATTTACAGATAATTATCTTGACGTATTTACAGCATAACATCAGCGCTACAGGGTTTCGCATGAGGTGTATAAAAGGAGGCTTGTTGTGTGCTCTTCTCCAGTTCTCTATCCAGCTTACATTTCCAGCAGAATAGCTGGCAGTCTTGTTTCTCTGCATCTGTCATGGTACACACGTGAGCCATCTAATTAGGAATATGCTGCTGAACCACTGGGTATGCAACAAAACAGTCTGGCCAGTGCTTTATTTCAGCACTAGCTATTCTGGTTCCAAAACAAAACCAAGTGAAAAACGTCACACTAAAATATACAAACATGTAGGAACAGTCTTTTGGAGAGATTTTATTTTATCATAACCAGATCCATCATCAAACTCCTGAAATGTAAAAATGGATGTCTTGTTATACTTGTAAACACTTCCCAGTTTTTGATCAATTAAATATTACAAAGGCAGAGTGTTAGATTAATTGGAGTAAGGATTAGAAGGTGCCCCATAATCTTACATTCACTAAGATTTAATTACATTTTCACTTCTTTCTTTCAACTAGTAGGTTTCTTTTAATTAATTTCTTTGTCAACGGTCTTTTTGTTGCACTAAGAAAATAAATATTTCAATCATGCAAGCTATGTGCATTTGCTTTTTCCTAAAAAGAGTAAATAAATGTAAAGCACTGGATAAATATTTTATAGCAATACTGCTTATTTTCTTGGATTTTCTAATACTAGTGCCCTTCAATTACTTTTTAAATTATTTAATGCCTTTTTTTTGCTCTTTGTCTTTGGACCCCAAAGAATAAATACACTGAAGTATTGAAGTGCTATTTTAGCACATGAAAATACAAGGATTTTCATCACTGCCTCATGCTTACAGAGTACTCTGAAAAGTCATTTAGTAAGAGAGAGAGAAAGATATTTAAAACAAATACAGTTCTTCACTATTGAGAGATCTAATTTCAAAATGAAATAAGAAGGATCTCAAGTGTATTCATTAGCCCTTCTTTCTTTTGGCATGATTTCTCTCAGGATGTAAAAAGAGGAGTACTCATGTCACTTTTCTTTCTAAGGTAATTATAAACAATGTTTTTCATTTAACACAGCTTTTATTTATGTGCCAGTTGCATGATTAAATTGGTAAGATTATGTTCCAGGCCCTGCCTCACTCTGGAGGAATTTTTTTTTTCATTCACTGTATCTAAGAAGTTCTTTGGAGTAGTTAATTGAAGGCAAGAGTAATTCAGGAGGGGGAAAAAAAAAAAAAAATCAGGATAAGCTGTCATTATCCAGCAAAATAGCCAGGGTAATCAATTTACTCATCTTCATTCTGTTGTTAAGAACATCAACTCACATGCTTTTAAATTATTTTCATATCTGTGGTATATAGAGTCCAAGAAAGAAATCCCTTGTCATGTGCAGAGCCTTCACAGCGTTTCAATCTATGATAGATATTCCTTTGTTCTCTTGAACAAGCCTGTGTGTTCATTGCTAAGCCTAATTACTTTATATAAAAGGCTTAGCTAGAAATAGATTTAGGTCTGAGCCATTACTCATAGAGATATCACTTCTGTTTGTTCTTCTTTCTTGTTTGGAGCTGTTTCGCCATAGTCTGGAAGCTGCTACATTATACAGAGCCTGTGTATTATCTGATTTCTTTACGTTTCCCATGGCTTCAGAATATATTTTTCAGAAATAATGGTAGCTGATGATATGCATGTTATTTTTGACCTAAAAGATTGCATACCCTGACCCAGAGAAAGTCATACACAGATACATTATTGGATCTGATTCAATTTGTTCAAAAATTTTACTCAGTCTTCCTATGAGACTTGGTCCTGCAAACTGTTCATTACCTTTTGTGTAATTAATTGCAGCAAATTATTCAACCTCAAGAAAAGAACCTACTGGACCAACAGGAATGTGAAGATTAATCATTCCATGAGACTGATTGTACTGCATCTGACAGCCAGTACTGTTTGGTGTAGGATAATTAGGTTCTTCAAATCAGAGAAGCTTTTATATCTTTTTCCCATAGTGTTTTGTTCTTCATATGTTTTTACTCTCTGTAGTTTATAGATAAATTATTTAAATTTAAAAAAAAAAAAAAAAGGAAAAGAAATGTAAATTCATCTCTATTAGCTAAAAATGCCATATGAACTGTTCTGGAGTCTAGAGTTCCCTGTTCACTGACTATGCAAGCCCTTTCCTCAAGGGCAGAGGAAATAGGTGTAAGGAAAAAAGACTTGAAAAGCTTTAGTCAATTCTCTGTGTTGATGTGTTGAGCTCAAAGGAGTAAATAAAAACAGGCTTTAGCTGTAGTTTCCTTAAAGAACCAAAAAACGAGCCTACAACAAAATACAGTGATTAGAAAAAAAGACATAGGAAGAAGATTTTAGTGATATACTAAGCAAGCAGCACCAGACCTCAAAGAAAAGCTGGTCAGAGAAAATCAGAAAATAATAAATGATGAAAATACCAGGGAGGGTTGTGGACACATCAGCTATCATGGAGAAATCTAGGCAAATGAGAAATAAGCAAGAAGAAAAAAAGGTACCCTTTCCTGTCTCAATTAAGACATGTCTGTTTTAAGAACAGTGGAGCACATCCAGGAAGATATTTTTGAAAGACAGTCAAAAATTTGGTCATTCCACTACTGACTTGAAGCCAATCTGAACTAGTGCCCTCAGGGCAACTGCCTCAGACTTCCTACTGCCAGTCTCCCAAATTAGCCAGACTTCCATTTGTGTTTTCTAGAGTGGCTCTAGCGCTAGTTTTCACATTGTCCCTCTAGGATTTGATACTGTTTTCTGTAAAGTTACTTTCATTTCCTCTTACTAGTAGTTGGAGACTCTTTTGTATCTTACTTTCATTTCATAGTTATTCCTGTTGTTACCTTTTTTTTTTTTTTTTTTTTTTTTTTTTTTTTTTTTTTTTTTTTCCTGCTAATAGCATGAAACGTGCATGTATTTCCTCAACTGCTTCTTAAGGATACATGAAGAAACTTAATTCATATAGCAGATGTAACTGTGCTTGAACAAAATCTGAATACAATGAATCACTTAAGAAATACTGTGAATGGCATTACTGGAATTCTGGAATTACTTGTACCAAATTAAATAGGGCTGCATACACTACCATAATGAGCACAACCTACAATATAGGAAGGAGACGTCTAATTTTCTATTTTTATTTCTTTCTAATTTCAGTTGCTCATCATTATACATTGTTTAATACTCTAAATTTTTTTGCAGATGCGTTTAACCTAATTCTCAAATCATCTTAGGAAAACCAGCAGTATAGGAATGGTTACTTCAGGTGTTTCTCCTGTTCACAGAATAGCATTTACCAAAAAAGTACCTGCTTCCTGCCTTCTACCTAGAGCACTTCATCCATGTTTGATAATAAAGACTGCCTAGAATTCATGAAGTAGATGATCATAATCTTGAAGGGGAAAAATTTTTTTGTTTAGCACAGAATGGAACAGTAGTAGCTAAAATCTGAGTTAGCTCATTTAAAATATGTACAAAACAGGATCATCTCAAGCGGCATCACACAGGTATATCAGGTTCCATAATGGCAGTATCATCAATTGGTTGCACATCAGTCTCAGGCATAAGGAATTACTTTCATAAAGTTGGGGTTTTTTTGTTTTTTGTGGGTTTGTTGTTGTTGTTTGGTGTTGGGTTTTTTTGTCTGGGTTTTGTTGGTTGGTTGGTTGGTTGGTTGGGTTATTTGGTTTGTCTTTGTGGTTTTTGTTGTTGTTGGGGTTTTTTGTTGGGTTTTTTGGGGGGTTTTTTTTGCAATATACCTTTGGCACTTTTTGTAGCAAGGGGATATTTGCCTAAAGAACAATCTCTTATTATTATGAAAGCCACCTGAGTGGAAAAACACCCCTTACAAATGTGCTGATGTGGCACATAGGCCATGGTGGTAGCAGTGAACAAGGTGGTGCTGGGCTAATGGTTTGACGTGATCATTGTGGAGGTCTTTTCCAACCTTAACAATTCCATGATTCTCTGTTCTGGATTATCAGAATTAGGGGAGCACAGCTCTCTATCATTTAGTCTCCCTTTAAATGCCTCCAATCCATTTTATTCCCTTCCTAGATGTCTTTGAAACACAGTGAACATTAATAATTCTTGGTGCCACAGAACCGCTATTTACATTCATTCTAGACACCACAGAAAGTGTTTACAGAACAAGTTTATAGGGATGTGCAGTAATAGTGGTCAGTCATTTCAGTGCCTAAAGTGACTATTGCCTTCAGGACCATGGACAGGATCCTACTGAGTAAATACCTCCTTGGCACAGTGCTGGCAATGCTTTGCTCTAGCAATGGGATTTGGACCTGGATACATGTTTTGGTTATTGTTGCATCATGTGGCAACAGTGACCATCGTCCAGGGACGTTACAACCACTGACAGGGAAACAGACAATACAAGTCTTTGTTATAAGCACAAGAATCCATTTATTCCCCCCTACCCCAGGCTGGGGAGGGGGTGAGAGCGAAGAGGGGTGAAGACGAAGAGAGCGAGCTGGGGCAGGGTTGTGGGTTTTATCGGGTATTTTAGGGGAGGAGCCTTAGGTTTTAGGTCAAGGGAGGAGATCAGATTTCAGCCTCCTCAAAACAGACTCTGAAGGCATTATAAGCAAAGTAGTCACACAGCACTGACAATTTGCAGGATTGCGTTCATCTTCTCCAGTTTTACATTAAAATCTTTAGTTTGGCGTTAAAAAACCCCAGGAAGACAAGAAAGTGTAAAAATCAAAGAAATGTATTCATTTTACTTTTTTTAATATAATTGTCATTATTAGGGACTATTTTGTTCCTACAGAAGAATTATGTGTAACAAAGAGATAATTACATGTGCCAGTGAGAATACAATCAAGTATTTAACTATTTAATTCCCACAAGTGCATTTTTTTCCATGGAAGGCTCTATATGGGGTTTTTTTAAGGCTAAGAAAAAATTACATGAGGCAATTACAGTTCAGCTCCTACTGACAAAATTTAATTAATTCCCAACAATCAACCAGTTTTATTCAATGAGACTCCACTATGTGTGTATTTTGCAAACTGCACTCATGCTTTTCAGAGGCCCCAGCACTAACTTTCTTTTTTTCATTTTATTCTCACCAAATTTGATGCAATTCTTAGAACTCCAGTCACAGATCTTCAAGGAAAAGGGGCTGAGAATATTTCATAAAACACAGCTAGAGTTCACAGTCCAGATATATGCACCATTGTTTTGAGCTAAGATATGTATTTAAGAGGAGCTGGGCTAGGAAAGTGTGGGGTTAACTGCTTCACCTACCCATGTGCATAAAGGAGCTTAATGGCTCTTTATTACTAGCCACAGGGAAAGACATTGGCAGTGCCCTTCAGTTTCAAAGAGCTTTGACACAATCAGAAACAAGCAAAAGGGTTTTGAAATGTTCTCCATTGAAGGTTTTCTGAATTGTGTGGGAAAATTTATGAACATAATGATATTTACAGCAACCTTGCAAATGAACTCAAATTATGCTCACTATTTTCAAATATAAGTCTTTTTTGCCTGTATTTACACATATGAGGTGACAGTTTCAGCATTAACCAAACTGCGAATGTTACATTGATTATCAGAGAGACCCAGGATCCTAAATTCTTCAGTGCACTTTGAAAATCCTGGCATCAGTCAGAGGGATCAATTTCATATTAGTTCCAAACTTTGGGCACTCTTTCTTTTTAACTGTAGGATGAAGGGAAGTGCAGACCCCTGGAAGTAACAAAGCTGGAAGGAGCAGAAATTTGTGTCGACACCAGTCTGGGTAAACCATTTGTTTTTAAATGTATACCTCAAGCTGGAAACAGGATTTTCTACTTCTGTGCAACTTCCAACCAAGAAATGAAGAGGTAAGTGATCTTTCATTTTAACAGCATCTGTTTTGTTATTACAGTGTGGGAAGAAGGAGGTTGAATTTGAATTTGGAGGATGTTCGCAATACCTACCTTGTTCCTTAAGAAAAAAATTAAAAATCTATCAGTGACTTAAGGGAAGATAATGTTTCTATTTCTCAATTGCAGAAGCTTAAAAAATTATTTTTCAATTTTATAGCTTTTTTTCTTTATATAAAATCTTTAACATTCATGTTCCATTACCCCCCTGAATTCTTGATTTATTCTGAGAACAAAAACTTCACCCATATTCTCATGCCTTTTCTCCCACTGTTATATCAAATGGAAGTGTAAATTTTCCTGTGGATATGAACTTGCTTATCAAGTCTCTCTTCTGCCCAACAAGGACAGTGCTAGTAATGAATACAATCCCATCTTCGTCTCCTTTTCTGTCATTTTGTCACATTCTCATTTTAGTATTTTAAAATGCAAATGTGTCACAAAAGCGCATTGGTTCTAATAAGAGGCAATGTCTTTGTGTTAGACACAGAGTTAGAATTTCAAAATACTATTTTGCATTTCTCAAAGACATCAGCTCACTAAACAAAGAGACTAAAATCACCTGTAATATGAGCAATGGAGTAATAACTTTCAAAAAGTACTGAATTCAAGCCTTATTTTCCTCTTTGTTTTATTGTGAACTGTCAGAAAAACAAAGCTATGAATTAAAGTTGACAGTTTGGTACTCTTACACCCATTTTTTTGTATCATCTTACTACTAAACATAACTCACCACTGTAATAGCAGAGCATTTTACATTTCCAAATTTGATATCATCCATGGCACCACAGAATTACCTTGCCAAAAAACAGCTTGCTTTATCCTGTATTTTCCAGTTTAAGGGGTTTTTTTATATTTCCCACCAATACATTATCTGCATTATGACAGACAAGGAGAGTAATAATTTAGCCTGACAAGTTGAATTATTTTTTGAACTATATATTTTGATATATTCCCTTGTCTGCGATATTGCTTTTATTTATTACAGTGTGTTACACAGTGTGTTATGTGACTTATATTTTTGAGTCAGCAATGTTTATTTAGTTTTAATCCACTACTTTTCTTAATTAAAGCCTTGAATATGTCCTGAAAATTATGCATATGTCAGCAAGAATTAGAAAAGGCAGTGAAGAATATTTGTTCTGGTCTACCAAACTAATCTATTCTCACCTTTTGTCGTACTACAGGTGGCTGGAGGCTATGGATAAAGCAGTGCATCCCATCCATCAGGTAATGCTGTATTTAGGTAAGAAGCATGTGTACAGCAGATTGCGCAGAAGACAGAGAGTAGCTGTGTTTGTACATGTTCAGGTGCAGACAACAACATGGAAACTGCACCCTTTTGTTCTACTGGACTGTGGATCACTCCTAATCTAAGAGCCATATACAGAATTATGACTCAGCTTATATGTTTTGCTACCATATGGTGGAATCAATCAAAATGCTCCCTCTCCAGATATCAGCAGCTTTAGGCTGGTTTGGAAACATAACGTAAAATTAGTGTAGCAGGCAGAAAGCAAGGGTAGAGATGACTCTCACAAGTATGTGTAAGCCTTACATAATACTGTTTGGGGTAAAAGAAGAGAAGGGCCATATCTGGCCTTGATTGCAAGCAACCCACTTTTTCCAACAGAATATTGGGTGGTGATGAGGCATGATTGCTGAGTTCTTATTTTCTCTGTTTTCAGAGATAAAGAAAGGTAACTCTCTTGATAAAAATTGAATTACCCATCTCTTTACACTGTTATGCTCTCTGCTCGCCCCTGTGGCTGGGAAAAATATAGCCATAATTGATCTTGAGCTACTACTCAGAGACTTTACTCAGCCCATCATAATTCAGTATCAATAGTCTCTGGCTGGCCCCTGAACTAGGAATTAAAAAGCTAATTTTTGTATTTCCAGACTTGGAACCATAGAGGTCAAAGACATATCAGTCTCTCCTTTCCTGCTATAGACAGACCATTTTTGTAAAAATATGAAAATGGCAAGGTACAAATTAAAAACCTGCCTTAATGAGTGAAAAAAAAAAAAAAAAAAAAAAAAAGTGATATGTGTAATTCCTTCAGCACTGTTTAGTGACAGGTTTAAAAACAGTAAAAGTTGTTTCTTGTTGCTTTAATACCTTTTGCACAGAAGTAAATTGATCAAGAATATAATTCTTTTGGCTTTAGCTTTCAGATGAGGTTATGAGTGCAAAACCAAACTTCTTTCCAAGTATATTCTTCCTGAGCATTTCTCAAAAGAGTATGAAGGAACCTACACATTGAAAACAGTAAAAATAAATCAAACAATTGAAATTGTGTATCCTAACCTAAAGAAACGATAGAACAGCCTGAGCCACAAAGGATGAAGACATAGACATTTTGTCACACAGACAAAACACATCAAAAGAGTCCTTCTTTAGTGTAGCATGCATAAATAACCTGTTGTATAAAATTTACAACATTATACATATAAGGATCATTCATGTATTCATCCATTAACAGCACAGTAAAAAAAAGATGATGGGATGGGTTGGGATGGGATGGGATGGGATGGGATGGGATGGGATGGGATGGGATGGGATGGCATGGCATGGCATGGCATGGCATGGCATGGCATGGCATGGCATGGCATGGCATGGCATGGGAAGGCGCGGGGCAGGAAGGTGTGGGGCGGGGGGGCGGGGCGGGGGGGCCGGGGCAGGGCGGGAAGGGAAGGGAAGGGAAGGGAAGGGAAGGGAAGGGAAGGGAAGGGAAGGGAAGGGAAGGGAAGGGAAGGGAAGGGAAGGGAAGGGAAGGGAAGGGAAGGAAGGAAAGGGAAGGGAAGGGAAGGGAAAGGCGAAGGGAAAGGGAAGGGAAAGGGAAGGGAAAGGGAAGGGAAAGGGAAGGGAAGGGACAGGGAAAGGGAAGGACAGGGAACGGGAAGGGAAAGGGAAGGGAAAGGGAAGGGAAAGGGAAGGAAAGGGAAGGGAAAGGGAAGGAAAAGGGAAGGAAGGGAAGGGAAGGGACAGGGAAGGGAAGGGAAGGGAAGGGAAGGGAAGGGAAGGGAAGGGAAAGGGAAGGGAAGGGAAGGGAAGGGAAGGGAAGGGAAGGGAAGGGAAGGGAAGGGAAGGGAAGGGAAGGGAAGGGAAGGGAAGGGAAGGGACGGGAAGGGAAGGGAAGGAAGGGAAGGGAAGGGAAGGGAAGGGAAGGGAAGGGAAGGGAAGGGAAGGGAAGGGAAGGGAAGGGAAGGGAAGGGAAGGGAAGGGAAGGGAAGGGAAGGGAAGGGAAGGGAAGGGAAGGGAAGGGAAGGGAAGGGAAGGGAAAGGAAGGGAAGGGAAGGGAAAGGGAAGGGAAAGGGAAGGGAAAGGGAAGGGAAAGGGAAGGGAAAGGGAAGGGAAGGGAAGGGAAGGGAAGGGAAGGGAAGGGAAGGGAAGGGAAGGGAAGGGAAGGGAAGGGAAGGGAAGGGAAGGGAAGGGAAGGGAAGGGAAGGGAAGGGAAGGGAAGGGAAGGGAAGGGAAGGGAAGGGAAGGGAAGGGAAGGGAAGGAAGGGAAGGGAAGGGAAGGGAAGGGAAGGGAAGGGAAGGGAAGGGAAGGGAAGGGAAGGGAAGGGAAGGGAAGGGAAGGGAAAGGGAAGGGAAAGGGAAGGGAAAGGGAAGGGAAAGGGAAGGGAAGGGAAGGGAAGGGAAGGGAAGGGAAGGGAAGGGAAGGAAGGGAAGGGAAGGGAAGGGAAGGGAAGGGAAGGGAAGGGAAGGGAAGGGAAGGGAAGGGAAGGGAAGGGAAGGGAAGGGAAGGGAAGGGAAGGGAAGGGAAGGGAAGGGAAGGAAGGGAAGGGAAGGGAAGGGAAGGGAAGGGAAGGGAAGGAAGGGAAGGGAAGGGAAGGGAAGGGAAGGGAAGGGAAGGGAAGGGAAGGGAAGGGAAGGGAAGGGAAGGGAAGGGAAGGGAAGGGAAGGGAAGGGAAAGGGAAACTTTTTGTGTGTGGTTGTGCTTCCATCCAAGTCTGAATGCAGTGTCCCGCTGACAGACACTACAGCATTTTCTCTGCAACCCAGAAAGCAGATAGTGAATTTTGTCTTGACGGATTATGTACAGTAAAGACTACTGAAGTCAAGCAATCAACAAGGCAATTTAAAAAAAAACCAAAACCACAACTTCATACATCTGTGAAGTAATCCTGTTTCTACCTACAAAACATGTACTGAAAAATAAAATAGATGCAGAAACGACAAATCATTATTTTAAGAAGAGGGTAGACATTTGGATATTTTTCTATCACACATACATTAATATAATTTCATTTTCAGCATTGAATTTTGTTGTAACTTAACCCTCAGTAGTAGCTCAGCCTCACACAAGCTGCTCACTCACTAACTCCCAGCACGAGGGGGGAAAAAGAATCAGAAGACTAAAACTGTGAGAAGACTAGTGGGTTGAGATTTTAATAGGTAAAGCAAAACTCACACACAGAGGAAGAGCAAAACAAAGGATTCATTCACCCCTTCCCATGGCTGGGCAGGTGTTCAGCCATCCCTGGGAGAGCAGGGCCCCATCACATGTAATGGGTACTCAGGAAGAGAAACACAATCACTCCAAACTTTGCTCCACTTCCTTCTTCTTCCCCAAGTTTCATATGCTGAGTATGTTGTATGGTCTGAGACATCCTCATGATCAGTTAGGTCACCTGTCCTGTTTGAGTTCCCTCCAACTCCTTGTGCATCCCCAGGTTCCTCCCTGATGGGGTGAAGAGCAGAAAGCCCTTGGTTCAGTTCAAGCCCTCCTCAGCAATAACTAAAACATCCCTGTGATTTCAACACTTTTCAGCACAAAACCCAAACACAGCCCCATACTAGCTACTCTGAAGAAAATTAACCCTATTCTAGCCAAAGCCAGCAGAACTTTTCAGAAGATTTTCACAACAAAAGCTAATTTATTGGCAGAAGACTAAATACTGTGTTTCATATCAGCATGTCCTCCTTAATTTTTTACCAGAACACTTCATTACATGCTTACTTTACAGAATCATGTGTGGGTAGATGTCACATTGCATAATACTACACTCCCACCATTGGCTATCAAGAACCCTGAATGCCTGGGGCTTCTCCACCAACTGGATAAGGGCAAAGACGTCTGGATTCAGCACTACTGCATTCTGAAGGATGGCTGTTTGTACTTTTATGCCACTCTCCGGTCTACACCTGCCCAAGGTAGCAATGGCTGCTAGATTTTAATTTATTATTGAAGTAGATATATTTCACTGCAGTTTCCAAGTAGAACTTTTACCATTAATGAGTTTCTTATGAGGAAATTCATGCTGTTCCATGAAGGTGAATGAAGGAAATCCAGACTTAGTCTCTCTTTATTCACCAGCCACCTCTTTCCTGACCTTAGTCTTTTTTCCATTTCCTCTAACATTTTTATTCTTTCTTTCTGAAATGTAGTTATTCTGCAAACAGGAGAAGTTACCTGAAACAAGATCCACCCTTCTAAAGCACTTTATGATGGGTTGAGGCAGTCCCACTGATGGCAGTGTCCTGAAAGCTGTCAAATCCTGCATGTTAGGATGCATCTGCAAATATAATGAACTCTGACTGGTTGCCCTGAAACTAGCAGGTTTTTATGTGGCCTTGTTAAAGCTATTTCACTCCTCAGTATGCTGACCTTTCCTTCTGCTGGAGAACCTGGTGGTCCAGGATGTGGCCACAGTCATTTGCAGCTAAGGCTACCATCTAGGAGCACAACAGGAGAGGGTGGCTATCCACTCTCAAAGCAGCGAAATGATGCTACTGAGATCAGTAGCAAGTGGAGTTCACACACAGAGAGGGGATGGGTGAGGACCTGCAAATGCTTTCTCCCTGTGCTAAGGAAGCTGGCAGTCAGAACAACCAGAAAGAAAATACTTTTCTTTTTGCTTGCTAGCCAGTCTTTGGATCAAAAGGGAAAAACTTTTGTTAGGGAGTAGGCTATTATGATCAGGCAGAGGATGCTCCACTTCATATCATTTGCATAACATTCTTCATCTGGCAGGGGCCATATTTACAAAATGACCAGAGATTTCCTCTTTGCATGAAACCAAGGCTAAGGTTTGTTCAGAGAAAATCAGTGAATTAACAGAAAGCCAGAAATTAAGTTTTATGCATTTACGACTCTGAAGCATATGTTCCTACTGCCAAATATTTTCTTTTGGTGTTTAAATATCCTACTGCATAGAAATTCTTCCATATGGTAGTGGGTTTTTTCTTGTTATTGCATTTTTTTCCATTTTCACCACATATTCTCATCCTGTTCTATCATTCTCAATGCTAGAACATTAATTTGGTGCTGTTGTGCCTAAATGTGAGACTCCCCAGAAATAAAGACCTTGTTCTGCAGATCTTTCTGACAGCTCACTGTATACGTATAAAGTGAACTTAGACCTTGTTGTACTGAAGTAATCTGGAGGGGGAAAAAAGAAAAAAAAATAAAAACAAACAAACAAACAAACAAAAATTAAAATGTCCCGAAGATCGAGATGTGTCTAATGCCTCTCCTTCACAGCTGGCTAATGTGGCCTGCAATGGCATCTCAATTACTAATGGCAGCAGGAGTAACCAAACCTGATTTTAGGAATTTTTTTTCATGTTGAAATTCATTGCCGTTTAGTTTTTAAAGGAAAGTAAAAGAAAATATCAGCAACAAGAACCCCCTTTCCAAAGAACTTTACAGTGGCTTGAGGCAGCCTCATGTGCCCTGAGGCTGAGGCTTGAGGCAGTCAAAAACCAGGAAAAATATTTTGCCATGTCTTACTTAATGAAAAACCAAATAAATCTTTATTGTTCATCATTTGATAAATATGAAGCCTGTTTAACACTGTTTTGAAATCAATTTTCATAAAAGAAAAATAAGCTAAACTTTCAGATTTTTAAATGTAAAGTCTGTAAAACTCTGTGAATGTAACAATCTGACAACCCAGTTTGCCAGATTTGTTGGTATGCTTGTAATTGGTAGAATAAATATACAATGTATGCAATATACATAATGCATGCTATTTTATTCTGTCCAGGTGGCCTTTACCTGCAAGGCTATACTGTGAGTGAACAGTCCTTGGGCTCCAAGAGATCTGTAATTGAACTTAAACCTCCATCTGAAGAGTTTAAAACTTTTTACTTATGTGCAGAGAATGTAAATGAAAACAAAAGGTAAATCAAACATCTTTTGTTTGTATTTTTTTTTTTCCAGTTTATTTACCAGACTGTAGGAGACCAAGAGCTCTGTAGCTTGGGAAGAAATAGTGACAAATTTGCAGTCTGTTTTCACATTTCCCCCCAGATTTCCCTTTAGCAGTAGCCTTAGTCAAACTGCAGTAAAACATATCCTGCAACATGTGAGTCATCAGTTATGTTTTTTCCAATGCTGAAACAACAGCAAGGCTGGCTAGCAGAGAATTGGAAGTAAACCTGGATAAGGTGCCTTGCACAGTTATGTGTGGTGATTATACTGAACACAAAAGCTATGGCACTTCTCAGTAGTGAGAACAGAGTATATATCCTCCTCCTTACCAGGAATTAATTACTTCTGTCAATGACCATTAGAATTGAATTAATTTAAGCAAATTGGACAATGAAAACCCATTCTGAAAGTAAATTCCCTCACCATAATCCAGTCAAATTCCACATCTGTCAGTGGGAGTTTTTACCAGTTTTGTCAGTGGGGTTTCGATTTAATGAACAAAAGACAAAACTTTTCAGTATGTTGGAAAATTACTGTTAAGATGTATTGTTTTTACAAGAGGCGTATTAACGCCTCCACCTTCTGCATCTCTCCAATCGACTGATTATGAGTACAGGTAGTAACAGAGTTGATAGTAACACACTTATTAAAGGTGTGTTTCAAAGGACAGAGAAATGTACACATAACACTTGATCAGGGGCAGTTGTTCATCTTTCATTCCTTCTAGGTGGATTACAGCTTTGAAAGCTTCAATTAATAAATGGTTACCCCTACACCAGGCAATCCAAGATTTCATGAACAGACCACTGGAGGAGACAAGGATGTGAGAAGAGAGCTCAGTTTTTCCCGTTTCTGTTTTGCATTTAAAATTCCATGCTGTATCTTATGAGTCATCTCAAGAGATACTCTAGCAGCAGCTAATCTTTAGCACTGCTACAAATTCAGAGATTTTGTAAGCATTAGTAAATAAATGCAAAGCAACGTTGCCTTCTTTCTCACTGTATTTTGTGTTTCTACTTCAACTCAGATCACACAGAGTCTGCTTTACAGCTATGACCTGACATACATTTTACATACATTTTGTACTTCCTGCTGGGTTGGGGGGTTTTTTGTGTTTGTTGGTTTTTTTGGTTGGTTTTTTTTTTTTTTTTTTTTTCCGGGGGGGGCGGGGTGTGGGTGTGTGGGTGTGTGGGTGTGTGGGTGTGTGTGGGTGTGTGGGTGTGTTTTTGTTTTGGTTTGGTTTGGTTTGGGGTTTTTGGGGTTTTTTTGGTTTTTTTTTTTTTTTGGGGGGTGGTGGTTTTTGAGATTTTTTTAGTTCTGGGGGGTTTTTTTGCAAATACACTCTTTGCAAAGTGTTCTGCTTTGTCCTCCAGATGACTTGCATGTGGGTTTGCCTATCAGTTTCTATGTGTTGTGGTGCTTAAACTTGAGACAAGCTGGGTTTACTGAAGGCTCAGCAGCTACGTACTATTACATGGAATATATCTGTACATTCTTGTTGGCTATTTTTGGGCTATTTTACATTCTATCTTGTTTTAATTTTATGATGATTTTGATTTGGTCATCCGCCATCACATCACATCACTCACAGCACATCTGTGAACAGATATCAATTCAAGAATCAAAGGATACTGTTTCCTCCAAAGTTAACAGTAAGAGACAGCAGTATAAAACCACATCAGGGCTATCAGGATTAGACATCTGTGGTTATTACAGCTGGTCATATACATAGTATTTCACATAATTGTTTAGCATTTAAGTAAACTCTCATGTGAATAAATCTGGATATTCAGTTTCCAAAGTTATCAAAACAGTAATTCAAATAAATTACAAAGGTTAGTCCAAAGATGCATCCAATACAAACAACAACAACAACAAAAAAAAAATTGACAGTCTATGAAATTTTAATTACAAAGGCTGTGATACTCACGTTTCTTATGATCTTTATACCTAAATTGTTTGAACACACTAGAAACCCAGCTATTCATTTGGTTTTACCATGAGCCTGGAAGATATCAATTACAGAAAAATGCTAAAAATGCAAGTAGTGCTCTCCCAGCCACCACAATTTTTTTTTTTTTTTTAGGAGACAGATTCATTAACTTTACATGCCTGAAGCAATAGTACCTTGATGCCAAATTGTTCAATTTATTTGCTACAGTGACTTGAGAGATGTATTTCAAAAAGAAGAATGGTTAGTTAAACAGTGTAAGCAATTTTTTGAAAACAAGCATCCAACCCCAGATATGTTACCATGTTTGCTTTGTATAAATCTGTGCTCTAAAGTAAAATGTACTACTGTATTTGAAAAAAAGTAGTCACCACAGCCATATTCTACATTTTACAGTATGTTAAAATTTTTGTGTTCAGAAATGAAACTTACATTTCCGCTACAACTCCAAGAATAAATAATGAAATAGCTATGAATTACTTCCTCTTCTTACTCTTTTACACAATGAAGAAAATAACACATATGAGTCAAATACAAAGGCATTTTGTTGAGACTAGTAACTTTCCCTGGGGAATAGTTATCCAATTCAGAGTAACAGTTCAGAGCTAGGAAGCAGAAAAGCAAACAAAAAGTCAATATATAAAACAAATGCAAACAAAATTAAACACAGCAAATGTGTTTTCTGTTAGAAACAGTAGCGAGCCATGCGAGGGGCAATGTAACTCTAAAAGGGTCTGGAGTACAAATCCTATAAGGAGCAGCTGAGGGAGCTGGGGATGTTGAGCATGGAGAAAGGGAGGCTCAGAGAACATTAATGATTCTATGATTTTAAAAATTCATTCAAGTGAATAAACTTAGGATTTCTCTAATGACCATAATCTTTGAAAAATTATGGAAAAAGAAACCCTAAACTATCAAGCTTTGGAATGATCTAGTTTTCAACCCAGGAAATTTGAGGATGAGTCCAAGGCAAGCTTTCTATATTTCTCTGAGTTGAGGCTTCTTTCTGTCCGCCTGACGAGATCAGAGTAGCCTATGGCTGTTGCTATTTTCCTGGGAAGTAGCTACAGACCCCAAGGAAGTGGGCTGCCATTCACTCCCTCTTGTACCACTTCATCTCCTTTTCTTGGTGGAAGAACCAAAGGCATTCTGAAAAATGCACTGAGATTTTTCTCAGCATGTATCAGGAACATGAAAGTTATCACCAGTGAAATTTGCAAATTCTCAAGCTTCGTTACCACAGGTAATTTTACTGTGATTTTCAGCAGGTATTCATGCTACTTTTTGGACAATATTTTTAGCATGAATTTTAGCTCTTTTAGCTTGGCTTACATATGAACTACAGGACAAACACTAGTTATGATCATCAAGTCAACCATGCCTTAAAAAACAAAAAACAAAACAAACCAACCAACCAAACAAACAAACCCTAAAGTGGGAAGTTTGTTCTACATCCTTTCCATAACACAACCAGATGTTACTTATTATAATGAAACAGTAATGTACACATCTCTTGTTGCTAGTGAATGGCCCTTCCCTAGAATGTCTCTTTCAGGTAGGAAAGAGAGTACGAGAAGAGTACCCAGACTGCACACTTTACCCTTCATCTAGCCTGAACATTTCATCCAAATACATTTAATATCAGAGAATATATTATTACCATGCTCCAAGTGCAAAGAGAAATGATGAAGTTATGGATATGTTGGAGAACAAACAAACAAACAAAACACAAAAAACACCACCACACCTGGATCTCTTAGGCAGGTAAAGGTTTAAGAGGTTGGATGAAGTGATGAAGTGGTTTGATGGAGAAATTGCAGCTGTTCAATAGCAAAAAAGACCCTTCCGCTTACTCAAGGGCAAACATGGCACCTATAACCAGAACTAAAGTTACTGGATGGACTGTGTGGTGGAATGTGGGAGTAATTTCTAATCCTTTTAACAGGTATGATATTTATTACACAAGTAACCTTCAACATGCACTATTTCAGTACTATGCAGTCTATGTTTAGTTATTTGACAATTTTATAATGGAAAGTTTTGAGGCCAAATAAATAAACAACATGCCTTTATTGATGGGGTAGGATAAAACTATAAACAGAACTGTCACATCCATTCCCTTCCTTCCTGGATAACTGCGCCACAGCATAAAGCACCCTGCAATGTCCACATTTTACCAGAAAAAGTAGTTTTCTTCTAGTTTTTACAACATAATGCATGTAGTCTGAAGGCTGAGATACGAAATCCGCAAAATATTCCAAACTCAATCCTGACAATCAAATAGATGGTTTCATTCCTCTCTCTCTTTAAAAATAATAATATGATTACAAGTTAGGAGCATGCCTATTGTGCTTAGCACTTTAAAATCTCGTGTGGGCAGCTGCAGTTTACATCCTGTTGATTACATATGTGACTTTAATCCATAAAACAAGAGCTAGAGCAATAGGCTAGAGCACAGTTAATTAGGATTTGAAACAAAAAGTAAAAATGTTTGGCTTTAAAAATGAGTTAGAAATTATTCTGGAGGTGAACAAATAAAATAGTTTTGTCATTATTTCATCTGTAGTTTATAAAAGATATTTTAAGCAATTCTCATGTTAGTAATTTTTCAGCATCAAAGTTCTCAATTTTCTCACATCTATACAGCAATTATCCTGTAAAAAATATTTTATCACTGTAAAAACACTAAAATCATAAATAAAAGTGCTTGGTTGTTTTAAAAAAAAAAAAAAAAAAAAAAAAAAAAAAAAGGAACACAAACAGAACTTTAAGAACATCAGTATTGTGTTAATAAAAAAATGTCCACACATTGGTCTTGCAACATAATGTTACAATTTGTTATTTTTACATTCTATCTCCAGTTGCAGCAATAAATGGCAAAACTGCTGAGCTGTTTTTACCCACAGGTGTTTGTTACCATCCTCACCAGTGGGACAGTGACACAATAAAATGCCACTTTTTATGTGCTATAAGAATTGTGCTATAATTTCTCCTTTTGTCTGCTGAAAATTCAGCTGGCAGAGTTTAAATGACTACTGACAGCTTTACCTTTATATGAAAAAATGTTGTACAACAGTGAGAAAAATCTGATCACAGCAAAAACCCTGCCTCCATGCTGGGAAAAGGAAGTATTTTTTGGCCTCCCCACCAAGCTGAAAAAGAAATACATTCCTTGTCTGAAAGAGCATGAAGTAAAACACAAGTTTTTCCAGTCTTCAAGTTATTTCAGTAATGTCAACAGATTGCTATTGTCTTAATACTTACAATGCTTTAAATGGAAATTCAAGAAAGTAGATTGGAAATATTTTTGAAGAACCAGGAAAAGAAATACCCCAGAAATTAGACCCATCTTAGGATAATACAGTTGAAGAAACAAAACAAACAAACAAACAAATAAATAAATATTGATTAATACCAACCAGAAAGAAAGGGAAAAAAAAAAGGAAAAAACAAAAAACAAACAAACAAAAAAAACAAAACAAAACAAACAAAAAACCCAACAACAAAAAAACAACCACAACAGTCATGTATATATTTATATGAGACAGAACAGAATTTTGAGTTTGCCACCAAAGAAACAATAGTCAATCCAAATCCAGATTTCTCCAAGGGGGTTAGATTTAAAACTTTAAATAAAGTTTCCCTTTAGAATCTAAGTTTTAGTTTCCTTCTAAGCTTTTTTTTGCAATTCCTTCAAAAGGAGGGAAAGTGGGATGCGTTACTTCAATGCTGTCTCGGGGGTCAGCAAAGCTGTGCAATCACTATATTGTCATTATCCCACTTCATGGGTCGTTTGTTTGCAAAGAAGACTATAATTACTTTCTAGGTATATCTGCTTTCAAGGTTTTCTTTCCACTACCAGGAAAAAGATAACTGTGTTGAAATCAGAATGCTTCCACTAACAGAGTATGATACTGAACTGAGAAGAAAGGGGGTCATGTTCTTTAAGCATGGTTTATCCAAATGTTTTTCTGCCCTCCAAACTGAGCTATTTTTCTGCTCTGTTCAGCAGAAAATATGTACAAGATTTTGCAGCAGGAAAGCCACAGAGGGTCTCTGGGACGGAAGTCTGAATAATGCCCAGGTTTTGCTGATTCATGAGCACATGGCCATTCCCTCTGCCAGCACCACAACCACTCACTAGATGACATGTTAATTTTATCTAAATGAAGGGGAAGGATTTCAGCAATATGTAGGATATGACAAATCTTATTCAAGATGATCTTCTCAAAGGGCAAATTATGTCAACCAAGCCAGATATTTACTAACAAAATACAAGCTGACAGAGCCAGGAAAGACATTCATTTTTCTGGGGAAAAGATGCTGCTTTCATCTAGAGGCTTCATCATTTTGGAGAAAGTGTCCTGTTAATGAAAATACACAAGAAAAAAAGACCTAAAGTAATTCCTTAATACTGTAGGACAACTAAATGTTTTGAAGATTATCTTTCATGAGGGGTTCATTTGCATGCTAGATTAGATTAGCGGTAATAATGTATCATATCATATCTGTATTTATAATTTGTAATAGTATTTTCTTAATTTTACATTGCTGAGAACATCTGTTATCTGCACAATCTCACAATCTGAAAAGTATTGTTTTCATTACAGCAAGCTGCAGTTACTGTGATTAGGAAAAATAGCTGAAAAATTAAATAGGAGAGGATGTATTTCAATAAAAAATAAATGGTAAGAGGTTTTTATATTTAAAAATAATAAAATATTTAAATATAAATGAATTTATATGTTTCTAAATGAAAACACTTGGGAGGAAGAAAGACATTCTGCAAGAAATTTCAAAATACATTCTCTTGTCCCATTTAGGAATGAAAAACAAATTCAAAATGTGATTACTGAGAAATAAACTTATTGAGTCAATTCTAAATGATATACAATCAATTGCAGCTTATTTTATTTTCTTTAAATCTTTTGTTGGATTTTGGCATGGATTTTTCTGTAAATATCATTGTTCCACATTCTGAAGTAAGATGACATGCAATGTTATTTAGGAACACTCTAAATTTTTTAGCTAAATATTCTTCCTTTTAATTTTTTTTTTTTTTTTTCTTCCCTGTAAGGAAATTTGACATCATGCATGTGTTGATCAAACCACTCAGAGTGAAAAGACTATTTGCTGGTGGCCCAGAGTATGTTGGTTGAGTACTGGAAGCAAGATTCAGCATGCCCTTGTGCAGCACAACAGGAAGGAGCCAGCACACCAGCTTGTACTCTGTGTTGCTGTGTGAGATAGAGAGACTACAAGTTATGATATACAAACAAGTGTGAAAAACAAACTAGATTTTTACCATTGAAACAGACCACTCTCTACATAATTAGCAAAGTAAACTGATGGAGGAAAGGATTAAAGCAGTAAGAATCACCAAAAAGCAAATTTTCAAGTTCAGTCTGCAAGAACTTAAGAAGCAGCCCTAGACAACAATATGCTTATGTGCTGGCTTGAAGGCAAAACCAGCGAGAGACTCCAAGTCAGAAAAAAACAATTTAATAGGAGAGGAGAAAAAAAAAAGTAAAATGAAATAAAATAAAACACATGCAATAGTACAAAAGATCACTGACAGAGTCAGAATACAACGTGAAACTGTGGTGATAGCAGTCCAGATGAAGTGGTCTTGTTGAAGCAGTGTTCCCACAGAAAGGTCTGGTAGCTCTTGTCCTCTGGGAATCCAGTGGGTAAGGCTACGTGCGCTGTCCCAAATCCCAGATTATATCCAGGTGGGAAAGCTTGGCACCTCCCCCTGGGCAGAGCATCTCACAATGGGCTGATACCATTTTATCAGTCTTACAATTGGTCCTTGATTGCCCATTAAACAGAGAAAGCTCCTGGAGGGAGTTATCTCTGAGTCATGCAGCAGGGCATTGATGGGCCATTAACAGAAGATAGTCTGGAGGCAGGGGGCAAGGGAAACACTGCCCAAATTAGTTTCAACATTTCATGTAGATGGTGATAGAATACATACTTTGAGCACATTGTACATTGTAACCTAGGACATCATCCACCCCTTGTTCTATGACCATCTACATCATACCCAAATTAATACATTCTTACAGCTAGATAGATAAATACACACATGCTTATACATACACATATACAGAATGTAGCCTTACACCCAGTTCTCACTTAAAATTAGGTCTCCCTGTGGTACATAACCGGTTTCCCCATCTTTCTGCATTACCCACCAAGTGGAACCAGGTCCTTGAGCAAAAACAATCCCACGGATGGGTCTGCCTTTGCCTGAGGTGGGATTAATCCAAACAGTATTTCCTAAAATGTCTTTCATGTGTACCACAGGGACTTTATCTCCATCCACTGTGTGCAAGGGTTCAGACAGGGCAGGACCAGCTCGATTGATTGACCCTCGAGTGTTGACCATCCAGGTTGCCTTTCCTAAGTTCACTTCCTAATTTTTGAAAGTCCCCCCACCAAGCACCTTCAGGGTAGTCTTAAGTAACCCATTGCACCGTTCAACTTTCCCGGCAGCTGGTGCATGATAAGGGATGTGATACATCCATTCAATGCCATATTCTCTAGCCCAGGTGTTTATAAGGCCGTTCTTGAAATGGGTCCCTTTGTCTGAGTCAAATCTCTCAGGAGTGCCATGTCTCCACAAGACCTGCTTTTCAAGGCCTAAGATAATATTCCAAGCAGTAGCAATGGGTACAGGGTAGGTCTCCAACCATCCAGTGGTGGCTTCCATCATAGTCAGCACATAACGCTTGCCTTGGCGGGTTTGGGGAAGGGTGATGTAGTCAATCTGCCAGGCCTCCCCATACCTGTACTTCAGCCATCGTCCACCGTACCACAGAGGCTTTACCCGCTTGGACTGTTTGATTGCAGCGCAGGTCTCACAGTTGTGGATGACCTGTGAGATGTTGTCCATAGTAAGGTCCACCCCTCGGTCACGGGCCCATCGGTATGTTGCATCTCTCGCCTGATGACCAGATGCATCATGGGCCCAACGGGCTAAGAATACTTCTCCCTTGTGTTGCCAGTCTAGATCCACCTGTGATACTTTCACTTTGGCAGCTTTGTCCACCTGCTCGTTGTTGTGATGCTCTTCATTAGCCTGACTCTTGGACACATGTGCGTCCACGTGTCAAACCTTCACGGTCAGCTTCTCTACTCGGGTGGCGATGTCTTGCCAAATCTCAGCAGCCCAGATGGGTTTCCCTCTGCGCTGCCAATTGGCCTTTTTCCAGCAGTTCAGCCATCCCCACAGAGCATTAGCTACCATCCACGGGTCAGTGTAGAGATAAGAGTCTTGGGCACTTCTCTCCTTCGGCAATATCCAAAGCCAGCTGGATGGCTTTAAGTTCTGCAACCTGACTTAATCCACCTTGTCCCTCAGTAGCTTGTGCAACTCGTGTGGGGCTCCAGACTGCAGCTTTCCATTTCCGGTTAGCACCTACAATTTGGCAGGAACCATCAGTGAAGAGGGCATATTGTCTTTCAGTCTCCAGTAGCTCATTATACGGTGGGGCTTCCTCGGCACGTGTCACTTGTTCCTCCTCTTCTTCAGAAGACAATCCAAACTAACTTCAGGCCAGTTAGTTATAATTTCCAGAATCCCAGGGCAATTCCGGTTTCCAATACAGGCGCACTGTGTGATGAGGGCAATCCATTTGCTCTATGTGGTGTCAGTGGTGTGATGCGTGGAAGGAACCTTTCCCTTGAACATCCACCCCAGCACCGGTAGTCGGGGTGCCAAAAGCATCTGTGTTTCAGTGCCAATTACTTCTGAGGCAGCTTGAAGTCCTTCATAGGCAGCTAAGGTTTCCTTCTCTGTGGGAGTGTAGTTGGCTTCGGATGTTCTGTAGCTGCAGCTCCAGAATCCCAGTGGTCAGCCCCAAGTCTCCCCAGGCACCTTCTGCCAAAGGCTCCAGGACAGGCCATTGTTCCCGGCTGCTGAGTAGAGCACGTTCTTCACATCTGGTCCTGTCCTGACTGGGCCAAGGGCTACTGCATGAGCGATCTCCTGCTTGATCTGGTCAAAGGCTTGTTGCTGTTCAGGGCCCCAGTGGAAATCATTCTTCTTGCGGGTGACCCAGTAGAGAGGGCTCACAATCTGGCTGTACTCAGGAATGTGCATTCTCCAAAAGCCTGTGGCACCTGGGAAAACTTGTGTCTGTCTCCTTCTTGTTGGTAAGAGGAGACATTGCGGTGATCTTGTTGATTACCTCTGTGGGGATCTGGCAACGTCCATCTTGCCACTTGACTCCCAGAAACTGGATTTCTTGGGCCGGTCCCTTCACTTTACTTTGCTTAATGGCAAAACCAGCTTTCAGCAGAATCTGGATGATCTTTTCTCCTTTCTCAAAGACTTCCCCTGCTGTGTTCCCCCACACAATGATGTCATCAATGTACTGTAGATGTTCAGGAGCCTCACCCTTTTCCAGTGCAGTCTGGATCAGTCCATGGCAGATGGTGGGGCTGTGTTTTCACCCCTGGGGCAGCTGGTTCCAGGTGTACTGTACACCCTTCCAGGTGAAGGCAAACTGGGCCCTGCACTCTGCTGCCAAAGGAATGGAGAAGAAGGCATTGGCAATATCAATGGTCGCATACCACTTTGCTGCCTTGGACTCCAGATCGTACTGAAGCTCCAACATGTCTGGCACGGCAGCGCTTAGTGGTGGGGTGACTTCATTCAGAGCGCGGTAATCCACCGTCAGACTCCATTCTCCACTTGATTTACGCACTGGCCATATCGGGCTGTTGAAAGGTGAATGAGCCTTGCTGACCACCCCTTGGCTCTCCAGTTTAGGAATCATCCCATGGATAGTAATCACAGAGTCTCTGTCTGTGCGATATTGCCGACGGTGTACTGTTGTTGTGGCAATTGGTACCTGTTGTTCTTCAACTCACAGTAGTCCCACAGCTGAGGAGTCGCCTGAGAGACCAGGCAAGGTACTCAGTTGTCTGGTGTCTTCTGTCTCTACAGCAGGTATCCCAAAAGCCCAGCGATATCCTTTTGGATCTTTGAAGTATCCATTTCTGAGGTAGTCTATGCCAAGGATGCATGGGGCCTCTGGGCCAGTCACAATGGGGTGTTTTTGCCACCCATTCCCGGTTAAACTCACTTCGGCCTCCAATACAGTCAGCTGCTGGGACCCTCCTGTCACCCCAGAAATAGAAATGGATTCTGTTCCTACATATCTTGATGGCATCAGGGTACATTGGGCGCCAGTGTCAACCAAAGCCGTATATTTTTGTGGGTCAGATGTGCCAGGCCATCAGATCCATGCAGTCCAATAGACCCAACTGTCCCTTTCCTCTACCTGGCTAGAGGCAGGGTCCCCCTAATCCCGGTCATGGTACACATTGCTTTCTTCCTGTCAATATGTTCCTGAGGTCCCTTCAAGTGGATCAGTCATATCATCCTCCCTATACCTTCTGGAGTTCTGTGCCTGAGAGACTGGAGCAGTGTTGGCTCTAGATGAGCTCTTTGTGGTAGGTGTCTCTCTCTTCAGTTCATGTGCCCGGGCTGCCAAGGAAGAGGTGGGTTTTCCATCCCACTTCCTCATGTCTTCTCCATGCTCCCAAAGAAAAGACCAGAGGTTACCTTGTGGAGTGTATCCTCTCTCCCTGGCTGGCGGATACCTGCTCCTAATGGCAGAGACTCTTGTTGGTTCTGGTGAGATGTGGTAAATGTCTTCCTTAAGTTCCTTTTTCAGTTTCTGATGGCCCTCTTCAATCAAACTCCAGACTTGTTCAGCCAGCCTTGTTTCACGGATGAGACATGGGTATGAAATGGGGCAGTGACAGTATCCTCGTAAATTTTTAGTTTATTGACCAAGACGCCCACCTTGTCCTCGCCTTCCCTCCATTGCAGTGTTGCCAGGTAATGGGAGTACATCTCTGGTCCAAGCCGTGCAAATCTCAACCACATCTGCGATGTGCACTGGACATCATCTGGGCTTTTAGGAAATCTCTCCTCTTCTGAGAAAATGGTCTCCAGCACAGCCAATTCCCTCAGGCATCAGATACCTTGTTCCATTGTGCTCCATTTTCCTTGGTGCACCTGGAGGTCTTCTTTACAAAGGTATCTGTCCCTCACACTTGTTAGCAGTCGCCGCCAGAGGCTGAGAGTTTGTTGGGTTCTCCCGATCCCCTGGTCAATGACCACATCCCGGGACAGCGATCCCAGTTGCCTGGCCTCACTTCCATCCAGAATGGTGTCATTGGCTGCAGCGTCCCAGATGCGGAGCAGCCAGGTTAGGATGGACTCGTTTGTCTGGCGGGTGAATTCCCTCCGCAGGTCACGCAGTTCACCCAGGGATAGAGAGCGGGTGATGATCTCTGGCTCTGTCTCTTCTGCTGGGTGCGAAGGTCCTGCCACATCCTCATCAGTCACTATGCGGACTGATTTGCTCTTTGATTTCTTCTTCTGAACAGGGGCAACTGCCACTGGTTTAGGTTGATCTGCTTCAGTGACAGTTTGTGTTGAGATGCCGATGGCACCTTTGGTTTCTTCCTCCTTTGTGACAGCTTGTGTAGACACTGACACTGTTGCTTTGTTTTTGGTTCCTTTCTCCTCTGTGACAGTCTGCATAGATGCGGTTCCTGTTTCCTCTGTGACAGTTTGTGTAGACACGGATGCCATTGTTTTGCATCTTTTTTTTTGTTTTTTGTTTCTTTTTCCCTCTTCCTCAAGGAGACGCTGCACCACCTCATGTAGTGTTTGTTTTCTAAGCGTGGTGCAGGCCGTGCAGAGAAGGCAAAGCAGAACTAACAACAATATTATGCTGTCCTTGGCACCTAGAGAGAACTCAATACTTTCGAAAACTGCTGTGCCAGGCCTAAAAGACTGGAAAAAAATCATTCTTTACCCCTCCCCACAGGGGCTGGGTGCAATTGTTGAGAGCCCAGATGTAGCATTCTGGACCAGGACAAGAAAACAAAATAGAGTATATATTCCAAATGATGCTCATTGCCTCAGAGGTTATCATACAATAAACATAATAGACCAATAAAGCAATTTTGGTACCATACCCTGGTCTACACATGGGCATTAAGACCAGCAAATACTGCCCCATGTGTGGGAAAATGTAGAGAGCTAGGTATAAGATATATGAAAGCACGTTGAGCATCATAGCAGACAGCTGGTTTTGGTTTGGTTTTTTTTTTTTTTTTCCTCACTACAAAATTGTAATTCTGACTTTTCTCAGTACCTCTTGCCCCATGTTGGGCACCAAAATATATGTGCTGGCTTGAAGGCAAAACCAGCGAGAGACTCCAAGTCAGAAAAAAACAATTTAATAGGAGAGAAAAAAAAAGTAAAAATGAAATAAAATAAAACACATGCAATAGTACAAAAGATCACTGACAGAGTCAGAATACAACGTGAAACTGTGGTGGTAGCAGTCCAGATGAAGTGGTCTTGTTGAAGCAGTGTTCCCACAGAAAGGTCTGGTAGCTCTTGTCCTCTGGGAATCCAGTGGGTAAGGCTACGTGCGCTGTCCCAAATCCCAGATTATATCCGGGTGGGAATGCTTGGCTCCTCCCCCTGGGTAGAGCATCTCACAATGGGCAGATATCTTTCTATGAGTCCTGCAATGGGTCCTTGATTGCCCATTAAACAGAGATAGCTTCTGGAGGGAGTTACCTATGAGTCATGCAGCAGTGCATTGATGGGCCATTAACAGAAGACAGTCTGGAGGGAGGGGGCAAGGGAAACACTGCCCAGCCTAGTTTCAACAGCTCATGTAGACGGTGATAGAATACATACTTTGGGCACATTGTACATTGTAACCTAGGACAGCTCATTATAATCCACTGTGAAAGAGACATCATGAAAGCTAAAATAATATTAGCGAGAGCTATAGTGCAAAGGTAGAAGAAAAAGAATTAACATAAGTAGTCACCAGTAACTAAATAAAGAGCAGCAGTATACACAGTGACTAACAATCCCACAGGAAAAGGGGACTCTCAGAGTGAATTACCGTAGATATAGTAGCGGCAGGGAAATCTTATCCTAACCTTGATTTTACCAGACACAATACAAGCTGGCACTGGTTGGAAATAAGAAGAACACATAATCCCTGTGAAATTGAGTTTGAGCCTGCTGTGCCTTCATGATGTGCTAGCAAACCAAATATCTGTGTGTGTTAGTTTTGCACAGATAGTAAATACCAATTGTTGAATGGCTTTCAAGATGGATGGCCAGAGTAGCCAGTTAAAAAGAAAGACACACCTCTGGGTCATACAAGCATAAAATCAGCCTGGGAAGGACTGAGGCACTCTCTTCCTTCCAGGCCAGTCACAAAGTAGCATTGTGGGCAGCAGAGGGGCGCGGCTCAGGCCCCACTGCCCTTGGGCAGCCAGGCCAGGCGCAGCCAGGCCTCCGGGAGCTGCTCTCCACATGGGGAGCAGCCGGGCCGGCTGAGCCCCCTTTCCCCCGGCTGCCCCGGCTCGGGGCAGTGCTGGCCACATGCCTGGGGCTGCAGCAGAGGGGGCCAAGGTTTGGTAGCAGCTGGCAGCAGAGAAAGCAAGCCTGCAGCTTTATAACAACTGTGAGCTGAGCCGCCTTAAATGAGACCGAGGGGTGGAGAAGAAGACATCTACTAGCTTCCCCCATCAGCATGGCTTTGCATCTTTAAGGCCTTGCAGCTCAGCAGAGAGCATGTGACCACCATAAGCCTGAGGAAATTTAACTGTTTCCTAGCACAGATGAAGCTTTTAAAGTTCTAACCCTTCTCAGAAAAAGAGAAAAAGCCAAATTGGAGGTATGTGAAGAGATAATATGAAGACATCTAAGTCAGTGAAGGAAAAATTACCCCCAAGGTGGAAGACATGACAAGTTGCCTTAGCTCTAGGCTGAGATTTCTTACAAGTTGTGGTAACAAACTGCAAAATTAATATCCCAAAGTATTCCTTTAAATTATGGACAATATCAGTTGGGGAGGTGACATGTGGATTTCTTTAGAGCAAAGGTATTTGTGATTTACTGAGTGAATATTAAACTAAAAGCTGTAATTTAGTGATCTTATAAGATATTTGAACAGGGAAAGATTAGAAGCCCTCTGCGCTTGTGAAAAATTGGGAAAATATCTCTGTTCTTTGAGATGAAAAATCCTTTGCCTTTGAGTTGTGCATCTTTAAAATGTGACACCTCAATATGTGTGAGTCCATGGCCTATATGTAGTCACAGGAAAGGCTACGTGATATAGGAGGTCCACAACTGCAGAAGTTCCTGAGCGGGCTGCTTCTGTGAGAGTTAGAGCCCACAAGCAGACTGTTTCTCTTGTAGAAAGTTACCAGAACAAATAAGGAAAAGCTTCTCTCTCTTTTAAGTCTGAATGAAAAATTATTTTATAAGTAGTACTGACCTGGAGTTCTAAATTTTGGCTCTTTGCATTGTTTGTAAGAAAGTTAACAGTTTGTAAGGGAAGGGAAGGGTATTTTTAAGGTTTCATTTGATTCTTGGGTGTTTTTAGTGTGTATTAATAAACCTGTCTTTATGAACCTGCTTTGCTTCTCTCCTAATCATATCTTACAGTAGTGTCATGGGTTGGTACAGTTTGGGTTTTTAGTTATAAAGGAATGTAAAATAATTCTCCATGTCAGGACCTGGGAATTGCTTTAGAAGAGACAGAGACCTATCAGAGAGTTAGTTGGAATATTGGCATCTGTTCTGACCACTGGAATTGTTAGCTGCAGCTTTGGGAAGTACCATATAAACCCCCTTCATTTCCTGTAGGTGGGTCCTTTTACTTCTTCCTTTGGCCAGAGAGAGACAGGTAACATCAAGCTGGGCCTGCTGCTCCCCCATTTCGGGGGGGAGCTGGCCTGAGGCCTGGCCGGATTCCATCGGCTCCCGGGTGAAGGGCAGGGGGGGAAGGAGAGGTTGCTGTTCTGCAACAGCTACTTTCTTCAGACTTCTCTGGAGCAGGGAGAGATCTCTGTTGGGCCCCTGAGAAGAGCTATAGACACCATTTGGGCCAAGGCCACCCCAATTTACACCAAGGGGTGGGCTGAGAAGGCATTTATGATCTTGCCTGTGTGGTTTTGTGTGATTCTGGACTGCCCGGGTGCTCTGATCTCTGATGTTTCTGTGAGTTCTTCCTCCCTCATTAGCTCGGCCTTGAACATCTAACACCACAAGCTACAGAGAGAGAGACAAAGACTGAGCAGATTTAATGTTTTCTTAGAAACATGAAGCTTCTAGAGCTTGGCCCTTCTCTGAGAGAGTAAGAAAGGACAGAGTGAACATAAAGAACAACAGCATGAAGTCAGTAGAGCAAGAGTGAAAAGACTATTGGGACAGAGGGTTGAAGAGTTGGTTGTCCTATTCTTACTTGAGACATGGAAATGAACTCTATATTTAAGTCATTCCTTTAAATCATGGGAAAGTTATGCATTTTGGGAGATGATTGTTTTAATTTGTGTGTAGATTTAAGCAAAGGTGTTTGGGATGAACTAAGTAATATCCTATAAGATGCTTGAACAGAGATAAAGATGAGAAGCCCCTGCACCAGTGAAGAAGTAAGAAGATATCTCTGTACCTTGAGGTGAAGAATGCTTTGCTTTGGAGTTATTCATCTTTAAAAGGTGACACCCCAGTATGCAAAAGTCTAAGACCCATGACCCATAAGCAGCTTAGGAAACTGCTCCTGGGAGGGTCACAAAGGCAGGTTTCTCTGGGCAGTTGTTTTTGTGACAGTTTAAAGCCCACAAGAGAACTGTTCTAAGTTGTCAGTCGGATCCATGAGTCCAAAAGAGACTCTTCTCCTAATGAATTGATGAAAGACTATTGTCAGATAGTGAAACTGACTGAAAATTACAAGTTTTGTCTCTTTATGTTGTTTTGTAAGAAAGTGAACAGTTTGTGAGTGGAGGGAAGAGTGTTTTTGAAGTTTCATTCTGTTTTAAGGGGTTTTTTCCAACTTTTTTTTTTCTTTTCTATTCTTTTAGTGTATGTTAATAAACTATTTGTTCATTTTAAGGTTGAGCCTGCTTTGTTTTTCTCCTAGTCTCTCTCCCACAGAAAGAGTAAGTACCAAGACCAAAATTTAGTGAACGTGAAACCACTACAAGTAGGAAAAAAGAAAACATTAAAACCACTTCATAAATGGTGCATTGGCTGGGAAACAACCCCAAAATCAGCAAACATAAAACCACAACATAGCCCAGTTTAAACTAAAACCATTACACTGTGCTAGCAACCCAAAAGTTTACATGTCTGCAACAGTCATTCTGTGCCATGCATTCAGGGTATGTTCACTACTGCAAAGCCTGCTCATCAGCAGTTACTCTGTTCCATCACTAGGTCATTGCTAATTCCATCATGATTGCAAGAAAACTACAGTAGAAAACTACAGTAGAATACCAATATTATCAACAAATCGTAACAACAGAATAGAGCATATGGTGAGATGCTTTTAAAAATCATTCCAAGGACAATCTGTGGGAAGAAATGTAGGCTGTAAATAGGACAGGATGGATGCTTTGAGCTGATTGTTAATGTGGATTTGAAGGAGTTCCACCCACAACATGGCAGTGTAAGCAAGGTAATCCCACAGTTATTTTCAATGCTAAATAAAGAGTAAGAACAGTCATCTTTCTCCATCAAGCATGAAGATGGATCAAGGATCTTGATTCGAATCAAGGATTCTCAGCCACTGGAAGAGTGGGATTAGATGCAAGACCCTCTCCTCACAGACACAAACAAATATGCAGGATTGACTGAAGAAGTAGTGCATGAAGTACCTTTACAGAGAGCTCTAAATGCTGATTTGCTGAGATAACAACTGGTTGCTAGAATCAATAAGAAGATAAGGCTATCCTTGAAGACTTTTAAAAGCATATTCTGACATTCAGATAAGAGCATTCAGCTGTATATCCTCTTTCACAGGATGCTATGCAGCTTTCATAGGGAACTTGCTTTGACATCAGGTTTGGAGATGAAATCTCAGTACTCGTTATCAGCTACTGAGATCTGTCAGGAGCTCAGCTCCAGCTACAGAGAGTCCAGATCAAAGGGTAAAAAATAGAATTTAAAAAGTAATTTTTCCATGTCATCAGCCTTTCTCCTAATTTCTTGGGGTTTAGTTGCTACAATGAAGCAGATATTGTATTATAAGAGGTTTAACACAAAAGTGTTAGTTTCAGGTCCACATAACAATGCCTTGAGCTGTAAAATTTTGTCTTATATTTATTATGTGTATCATACTAGTAACCACAAAATGCAAGTTCTTTCCCAGCAGTATAATAGCCAGTAACTACTACTCAGAGCTGCCTCCAAAGAGATAAACTGTGATGCATTAAGAATAGCCGTGTAACAGCACTGAAAAAGCAGTGATTTCTCAAGTCTAATGGTAAAAATAAATATGCAAAAACTGCTAAACCAAGCTTATGCATCCACATTGCATAGCATGCTGCTATGCTCACCCCCAGTCTGCTCCAGACAAGCTGGCTCAGATCCCCAGTGCAGCATGGCTGGGTGTGTGCAGTGTTGTGGTTGGGCTATGAGGTGACAAGCTCATTCAGATGTGTCTCACTTCCCTGTGCAGTGCATTATAGCCACTATGTATGCAAAATATATTTCCTGTTAAAAGAAAGAATGGTGGTTTCCTTTAAAAGTTTGAGTTGCTGTATCTAGAAATGAGAAAAAAAAATAAAAAAGACAACTCTTCTTGAAGAAAAATTGAACACAACACAGTTAGTAACCCTGCTATTGGAGAACTGCAGAGCCAACAGAGAGTAAAAAAATAGAGTGTTAGCAAAACCAATTTCTTCAGCAGTCAATGTACATTAAGATACATGAGAAACAGTAAGCAGAAGAGTTTCTTGAGCTGTAGATGTTAATGCAGTCTATGCACTACTGTCCCATTGTTTGGATCTTCAGGAGGAAGAAGAGATGAAAACCAACACAAAGTAAGTATAAATAAATTTAGAATTTATTTCTGGATATACAAAATTATCTTGTCACTGTGACAATATTATGGAGCATTTAAAGACAAAGAGAGAATAGGTGAAAAGAGTAAATAATTTGAAATCTTGAAAGGACTGAAAAAGACATAGTCTGATGTATTTGTAGCCCAATTATTTATCCCGTAAGTTGTGTTGCTTGAGGTTGCACCAAGGTTAAATAAAATATTCATAGTCAACATTACACATGCACATGTACACAGACACTCTGGAAGGATTGTACTGCTTGTCACTGCTTTTATTTTAACTTTATCCAGATCACCCTAGACCCTGTGGGACTGAACTGTTGTTTACTGTCTAGAAGTTCAGACACAATTTTCTCTGGAGATAACTGCCTAGGAAGAGTCTTTTGACCAAATGGAAATTCTCTACCAAGAAATCCTTAAGGGAACAGCTTAAAGATCTCCATACTGCTGAGGACAAAAATTTATGACACAAAGCCAGGCCTCTCTTAATTAAAAGCATGAAATCTTTTTGGTTTCAGTTTTTTCTCTCCTCATTTATTTGCTTAGAGTGCCAAACTGGCATTCTTACAAATGCATTGAACCATAGATATTTTGGCTCAGAGAGGGGCAACTGGGTAGACAGAAGTGCTTAAGAGAAGTTTTTCTTCTCTTGTCCCTTTCCAGCTTTAGTCTCGTTACTATATCAGTGGAAGAACAAAGATGCAGCAGAAATATCTATACCTATGCACAAGTGTGCAGCTGCCTGACCTTAAAATCTGCAAGTGGCATGCGATGAAAAAAAAAATTCATGAATAGCAGGAGGAAAAATAAGGGGGCACTGGGGTTGATCAACAGTGGTTGGTCATTCAGTGGTGACAAGTGAAGCACTGCAATTAACCAAGATCACAGAAAGAAGTTTTAAAGCATTTCATATAAGACATGATCTCTTGGAGTGTTGCAGCATTTTCATAAATGCCTCTGCTCAACTCAACAAAGTATAAAAGCTGTCCTAAAACATTACAGGGTAGCAGGAGGAGCAGTTTCTTTCTCAAACTGATTTATTGATGCTATTCATAACCAACAGAATTTTGATAAGTTAATATTTTATTTAAGATTTTCATGCCTGCAGAAGTCTCTCATACCAAATACTTACTTAGGAAGTGTAGAGTGGGAGAACACCGTGTGATTTTACTTATTAGCTGCAAATCAATCTCATGCCTCCAGAGTTTTTTTTCTCAGATTCACTATTTGCAATATGGACATACTGTCTCTGATCCATGATACTCACTAAAATCACACTTCTTTTCTGCACTATCCTCTGGGAGAGTTTTTCTATTGCTGTTATTTTAACTGTGCAAAGATACCCACTATTTTCGCTGATTCTTTCCCCTCCACATAATCTTTCTTCCTATTACTTTTTCTCCTGCTAGGGAAAACTAGAAAGCATTAAGCACTAAATCATACTCAAAAGTCATTTATTCCTAAACAAATAAAGCACCTCTATGGGAATTGGTTTTAGCAGAAATTCTAACCAGCAGCTTCTATCATTCTTCTCTTAAGCATTCAGGAAAAGGATTCACCTCAGAGATGAAAAAGCCTTCAAGTCAGTTATGGTGCCTATACAATGTATGCAAGAAAGCAAGCATAGAAAATGCTTAATGCATTACTGATGTAAATGCAGACTGCAAGACAGGAACCAATTACCTCACGCGGCAAAAGCAGCTAAACTCAGCTACACACAAAAACTTACATTCCTGATGGTATACACAAAGAGAACAGTTCGAGAGAACCAGTCTCAAAAGGATTTATACTCTATCTGAACATATATTGTGTGCATAGAACCTCACATCCAGCTTTGAGAGTGAAACTGCAACGCAGGCTTTATAACCATTAAAGCAAACAACAGTCTGTCAGCTTCAAAGAGCACAAAGATTTACATGGGGTTATGCAAAGAAGCAAAAGTGCAGATGCAGTAAGATGTCTTTCAGCAAGTCAGCTTCAAATTTCCTGTGCTCTGACCCCACCAGCATTTCCACCACCTTTGCCCTCAGTGTCTCAGTAAGGGAACAACAAACTGTTCTGGCCCTTTGAGCAGTAAGAGCAAGCAAGAAAGTATGATGAGGAAGAAATTATTTGTGGACTTCATGTATCAACTTCATTAGAGCCAGGCTTAAACCAATACATTCCTCCCTGATTTGATTTCCTCTCTGATAATGTCTTTTCTGTGCCTCCTGTTGCCCCTGCACGTAAGATTCAATAGAAAAGGGAGAGGAAGGAAACCCAAACTGAGAACAGAGACTACGGACAAAGCAAATACACTATAATAATTCCTTGAAGAAAATTACTATTAAGGGTTTCAGTGATGATTAGGATTTGACAGATACTGGCAGCTATCCGGGCCAAAGGGACTGCAAAATAAAAAGCAAGAAACTGTAGGGAGAAGAAGAGGGGGATAAAAAAGAAGGAGCATGATGAGGGGAGATAAAAAGGAAGGAGCATGATGGTCGGAAAACAACGGGAGACAAGCCACATCTGATGATGATCAATAACTCTTAGCTTTATTTAGATTAATAGCAAAATTATAGTGTCAATAATTAGTTCATACATATTACAAAACTATAGCTCATGATTGGCTTATGATATTTTGACACATGTTCTTCCTGTAATCAGCCTTGCGGTTACAATTTTCTTAATCTAGCATTTTCAGTTCCTTAGCCTAGCATTTTTGTACTAACAACACCCTTGTTGTTGTATCATTCTAGTGCTCAAGGATATTATATCCTTGTTAATCATCACGTACACCACATAGACATAGTTACATTCCAACCGACTTAACAGTATCATGGCCCTTGCTATACAGCCATGCATCAGAAAAATTCTCAACAGAAAGATTCTCCACACTTCCCTCGTTTTCTTTAAATTGCACAAGGAGATGCTGATTAAACATTTTCTGAACTCCTTGTTGTATCAAATTTTGCAAGCAAATACAAATACAAGGCAAACAAATAATCAACAAAACAATCACAATGCTTACTACAATGACTATTTTTATCATCGAGGTCAGCCAAGGTCCTAATCCCAAAGAAGCGAGCCATCCGTCTAAACTCCACCCCTGCTGCAATTTTAATTGTTCTGTCAATTTCTGTAAACTTGATATTTGAGCATGAATGGACTGAGAATGGTTAGACAAATTCATACAGCACATTCCTTCAAACTCCTCACATCCGTGACCTTGTGCTAAAAGCAAAAAATCAATCGCGGCCCTGTTTTGCAAAGTAGCATGCCTGACCGAATCTACATCTACTAATAAGCTACTTAAAGCAAGAGATGTGGCATTAGTTTGTTTTGCCAGCCAACACCCTAATTTATTAAGAGTAGCCAAGCTCTGAGCTGTTCCTACTCCTGGGGCAAGGACGGATGCAGCAATTATTTTATCTGGGGACCAAAATTCCATGTCTGATTTACACTCCGATGTAAACTGATGGACCATTCTTTTTGTTTGCATCCGAGCACCTGTTCGATGTAAAATCATAGATGTGTTCGGGGTGAGCAATGATAGTCGTCCTAATGTGCATGGACCACCTTTCATCCGAGAGGGAATGCCTGCCCAGGCTTTGTCACCACAAATAAAAAACATTCCAAAAGGTAATTGAAGTGGTGCTAAAGTAGATACAGAAACAATAGGAGAAGTATAGTTACACCAAAGTGTGGAATTTCAATAAACTGCCAAAGAAGAGTTAACTATTGTGGTATAGTTTTTTCCAGAACGTAAAGTTCTACTGGTAAAGTTAAAAACAACACATCCATCAGCCTGAACTGATCCTAATAACTCAATCTCTTGTGGCTCTAAGGCTGCTAAAGGTAGATAAGGCACTCATTTGTCTCAAGCATCCACTGTTTTTCGGGAATTGTTCCTTTGACAAGTAGGGATCCATGAAGGGCAAGGCCATTCATCAACAGGCAATTTTACTAAACATGTGGAAAAAGGATTTCTGGGGGATGAAAGAGAAAGACATATTGCTTCCTGATTGGTTAAATTAGCCAAGGTAACCCATACATTTGTTTTTGGCTGTGGGGGAACCCACCAAGCACTTGCTATACAGGAACAAAAGAACAATAGGTACAAAACTCTCATGCTATCATTTATACAACAACAACAACAACAAAAATTATTAATCCTTAATTAACAATTCACTAAACAGGCTATTAAAAGTACAAAATGGTCTATTGTATATATAACAGAGGGTAGGTTCAGTCACTGTCAACAGGAACTTCTGATGAAGACGAACCAAGCCGTCTAGGTGTAACTGAGGATTCCTGATGTCTTACACTTTGAGGTTTTGATGCTGGCTTCGTCCACTGAGCTGGAATCCACTCAGGTCCTGTAGGGGTAGAAACACAAAGATATCCTCTTCCCTAATATAATACTTTCACTGGACCTTGCCATAAACCTGTCTTCAAACATTTGTATCTAACCCAGATTTCTGTTGGTTCTGTCTTGTTCTCACTAGGGCTGTCAAAATGTGTGATAACTGCTGGTACCTTTGATGATCCAAATACACACAAATAGTTCAATACAACAATGTTTTAGCCACATGTTCCTGAATATCTGTGATATGGCTAAATTTTTCAATATAAGTTTTTAAAGTACCATTTGCTCGCTCTACAATTGCCTGCCCCCTAGGATTATGCGGTATTCCTGTAACATGCTTCACACTTCATTGTTTCAAATAGGTTTGAACCCTGCTACTGACATAAGCTGGACCATTGTCTGTTTTTAGCTTTCGACAAACTCCCATGACTGCAAAACAACTAGTTAAATGTCTAATTAAATGAATAGCCCTTTCACCTGACTGAGGTGTAGCCCAAATATAATGGCTGTATGTATCAATTGTCACATGAACATATTTCAGGCGACCAAAACTATTAACATGCGTGACATCTGTTTGCCACAGTTCATTGGCCATTACTCCACAAGGATTAACCCCTGTCCCTAGCCCTAAACCTCCATTATGGTGACAGCATATGGGACAGCTTCTAACAATTGCAGTGGCTTCTGCATGTGAAATGTGAAATTCTTTCTGAAGTCCTTTTGCGTTCTGATGGAAAATGGAGTGAGCCTCTTGTGCTAACACATGTTGAGGCAATGGCACGGTTATGGCTGTAGATACCAGTTCATCAGCTCGCTGATTTCCTTCTCCTAAACCAATGTTCTATTTATGACTCCGAATATGAATTACTGCATAGGGTTGTTCTCGCTGGTACAAAGCTTTATTCAACTGCATCAAAAGCTGATAGAGTCTCTGATTTCGTACTTTTTTGATAAAGGCATCTTCTATTCGTGCAACAACACCTGCCACATATCGTGAATCAGTCACTACATTAATTGGTTCTCTGAAATGAGATATTGCCCAGACTACAGCAAAGAGCTCTAGTGTCTGCAAAGTATCGGCTTCTTTTGCTGACAACATTTTCTTTTCCCAAGACCCTTCTTTCTGCCATGTAATGGCAGCCTTACGGGATTTCTTTCCAGCATCTGTATATACAGTAAGTGCTCCCGGTATGGGCCTGTCACTTCTTTTAGGAACTAACATCCATTTCTGCATCCCTACCCATTTCAGTGGAGGCTTGCTGTTATTAGGTGCGATAGTACTAGTGCTGCCTAATAGCGCTTCCTGTAATTCAGCAGAATTAACCAAATACCAATCTAATGTATCTCGTTGCAGTGGCAGAAAAATGGTATCAGGCTCCAAACCCATGACTTGTACTACACGTTGACGTCCTTTCTTGATAAGTAGACTCAATAGCTCAATTTTTTGCCATATAGTCTTTTGTTGTTGTAGTGGAGGCATAACCCATTCCAGCACCCATTGTTCCCCCATTCTCTTGAGATGCTGGACCAATGCACCTATAAAATGAGTGGGGCTCAGCCATATGGCTAAGTCAACAGGAAGATCTAAAGTTCTCCGGCGAACCTGGCCCTGTAAAATGCACTCAGCAATGAGTTGAATTACCTGCTGCTGTTGAGGGGAAACAGTCCCTTGTTGTGTGGGGTCAGTCCCTTTCAGCAAAGGACGTAATTGATCAATTAGTTCATTAGGAATTCCAATTATAGGCCTGAGCCACTGTAAATCCCTTAACAGTTTTTGTGCATCATGTAATGTAGTAATGTTGTGATGAAATTGCAGCTTTTGGGGAGTAACCCTCTGTTCTGTTAAAATCCATCCTAAATACTTCCATGGAGAAGATCGCTGGATTTTTTCAGGGGCTACAATCAGAGCTTGTTTAGCAAGAGTCTGTTGAATTTGGTGAATTTGTAAATCCGAAAAGGGCTGAGGTTGTGCAAACAAAAGGTCATCTATGTAATGATAAATGATAACCCGAGGCCACTGCTGCCTTAGAGGTTGTAGGGCAGCATTAACAAAAAGTTGACACAAGGTGGGGCTGTTGCGCATGCCTTGAGGTAACACAGTCCATTCAAACCTTTGATCGGGGTGCTGACGATTTACAGCTGGTAACGTAAAAGCAAACCTAGGTGTATCTTGAGGATGCAATGCTATAGTGAAAAAACAGTCTTTTAAGTCCACTATTAACAAAGGCCAATGTTGAGGCAACATAGCTGGGTTAGGCAAACCTGGCTGAAGAGCTCCCATTGGTTCCATTTGGGCGTTCACTGCACGAAGGTTGTGAAGCAGTCGATATTTTCCAGATTTTTTTTCTTTATAACAAATATAGGGGTGTTCCATGGGCTGGTAGACAGTTTCAGGTGACCTTGTTGAAGTTGCTCTTGTACTAAGGCATGTGCATGTTGTAAGCTTTCCCCTTTCAATGGCCACTGCTTAACCCACACCGGAGTGTTTGTATTCCAGGTGAGAGGAATGGGGAAAGTCCAAGCAGCAGCCATTATCCCAAAGGGTGATCATTGGTGAGAACAATACCAAGTTGTGCTAACACATCTTGTCCAATTAAACACTGTACTGTAGGTGGAAGTGGTGTAATTGAAAAGGATGCTTGTGCATATTTCCCATCAATGACTACAGTGAGCGTCGGTGTTCGACTAGCTAGAGTCGTTCCTCCTACTCCAGTCACTGTTGTGGCAGCTGCCTGCAAAGGCCAATCATGAGGCCATTCACTTGGAGCAATAATGCTGGTATCCGCTCCAGTGTCCAATAATCCCATAAGTTTTTTTAATCTGTCCATTGAGGCAGAGCTCAACTGCCCTCCGAGGTCATGTAGAAAGATCTATGGTTAATAATGTTAGTCCTCCTGTAGAGCTCCACACATGATGAGCCGAAACAGACAGGGAAGAGAAGGAAAACAGTAGTAAATAGGGAATTTTTGTAGTACAGCAAGACAGTGAAGTACGATGCCAGTGAAGACACACAAGAAGGAGGTGGTGTAGGCTAGACTACAGTGTCTGAAGTCCCTCAGCAAAGCTGCTACTTCATGTGGACTGAGGAAGTGAAGCTGGCAGAAATGCAAAGTAATCAAATAACATTATAACTCATTATAACTGTATGCACAGCACAGACATCTTTAAAAGTTTGGCAGTGATGGGGAAGAGGAACACTGTGTTTTGATAGATTCTTCTTGCTTGAGGCAAACTGTCATGTTTGTCTAATAGTGCGTTCCACGAAAACCTGAAAAACTGGTAACCTAGAAAGTCTCTAGGTCTGTAAAATCTGGAACAAGATGTCTGGAAAAATAGCCTGTATTGTGTGTCTTGGTTTTGAAAGACAGTTGTCTGCCAAGGAAAGACAGTGCTTCCCTTGGAATGGAGAATGGAAACCCACCTCCCTCCAAATTATTATCATTTTTCAATTAGGGGCTTTCAGGCAAAGATATAGAAATAGCAGTAACAGCTCGTTACTAGGAATATTAAAAAAGGAAAATACAAATGTAGTAGTACATACACACATGCACAAAACAAACAAACAAACAAAAAACACAAACAAACAAACAAACACCAAAACCCCAAGCAAGGAAGAAAACAAAAATCCTGGAAAAAACCCTTACAGAATCAGGGATACGACCTGGCACCCTGGTGGTCAGGGTGTTGGAAGCAGTCCAAGTCCCCCTGGAGTAACAGATGTGGTTCTGTGGAGTAGAGATGGTCCTGTAAAACATCCAGTGGTGATGAGATGGGTCCAGTCTTCCTCTGGACATCCAGTGGGGGAAAAGAAGAAGAAAAAGAAAAACAACAAAACCTGAAAACAACAAAACAACACCAACACCTAAACCCAGATACCTGATGGTCTTCAGTCCCAGTTTTTATCTAGCTAGGAGCAGCTGGCTCCTCCCCAGTGGGTGAAGCATCTCAAATTGGGATGATGGAATGTGTCATGTCATTGGTGGTCCCTAATGGCCCATTATCAGAAGCTGTCCCCCTCGAGGATGGAGGGGTGTTGAAAGAGATAAGAAACACTGCCCCACCTGGTTTTAATGACTGGCCCACTATCAGAAGACATCCGCCCCCTCCCCCCTGGAGTTAAAAGAGAAGGATAAAACATCTCCCAAAAACCAGCTTTCAACAGATGAAATAGAATACACATTTTTAGGTTACATAATCCAAGACAGAGTGTCATTGTGAATATATGAAGATAATAGCAGGTTTCATGTTACAGAACAAGACATTTGTTGCAGAAAGCTGTTGTCAACAAGCCCGGTAAAAGCATCTGACCTGCTCTGCAGAGAAGCATTACCCAGTCATTCATATCTTTGAGTTGTTGAAAACTGATATAATCACTGACAAAGACCCTCTAATGAATTGAAGTTAGAAAGAGCTATGTTTATTCACGGGAGGGTGGCACGGGAGTCATCTCTGAAAGGCGTGGCCGTCCCAAACAAGGCTCTTTCTTCTCTATTTATTTTCCAAGATCTTACACACAATACATATGCATAGCTCCAGCATCTCCCATCCCCACTCTGTATTAAAATGAGGCATATGTGCACAATTCTTCTCTTGAATTGGGTTGGTGGTCTCGAATTGGGTCAGTGGTCTCAAAGGCTGAAGTCAGGAGAGTCTTCATCAGGTCTCTATGACCCTCTGGCATGATCCAAGGTCCCCTGCTTTGTGATTGATTGATGCCAAGTCCAAGTGCTGGCCATTGTTCTTACTGTTTTCAGTCTGTTCTTATGATGGTTCACTTACTCCACTTTTTCTATAAACAAGCTCATAGTATAACAGTTAGCTCTAGCTTAGGCATCTAAAAATAATTAACTTACCATTTACTAATAAATTGCTTCTAACCCTTAGCTAAAATTTTAACTCTTTAAAACCATGATTCATCTTTGAATCATCTCTGTGTGCATTCAATGCTGGCCCCCAGCAATCATCAACAAATGCTTAACTGATAATATCTCAAATCTACAGATTATCTGTAGTGTTACCTCAATGCCCTGAGGTCTCTCTTACTACGAAGAGTTTGTTTTGTGGTTTTTTTGTGATGTTTGTCTCTCTTTGAGGGTTAAACACAAGATTAACCCTCTTTAAAGAAGTAAACAGAAAGAGAAGTGAAAAGGGTTTCTACATCTGTCATGTTACCAGAAAGCTTTTTCTGCCCTCACTGAAATTTCATACCAAATGCATTTCACCAAAGAGCCAATGCAGTTGCTGTATCTATTCAGCTATTTATACACCTTTAGAGATATTTGTGTAAGTAGATACTTTTCCTTAAAAATTGGCAGAAAAAACAATAGATCTGAATTTCAAATCAAAGAAAAAACAAGTTAATGAACTTCAAGAAAGTCATGTTATGCACTCTGGTGGTAGGCAATGTGTTACTTTCCATCTTGCCACCAGAAAAACTAGACTGCAATCAGGGAACACTCCTTAGTCAGCCTTCTGCAAAATAAATCAGATCTAAAATCCCAAAATGTCAAACCACAGACACTTTGCTGGTGGCCTGCAAGAGAAATGTCAGAGTCACAAGAAGGTGGAAGAGAAACTAGGCCAAAAACCTGTCCTTTGTGTGCAGTTCAAAATGCACACAGCATTCCCTAGCTGGTGAATGTTTCTTGAAATTGATGATCCATACATCGACCTCATACTATAGGGCTACAATGTCCCTGTACACTTTCCAGAGGAAAGACTTCAGTTACCATTCTGGCAATCACATAAGTAAGTATGGGAAACATGAGAAAAAAAATCTCTGTAATCACAACCCAAACATGTAAGGTAGTGAGCGTCTTCCACAATGTATTGAAATCAGGCCTCTGTTACATGTCCTCTTCAAATGTCAGCCTCTTTACCTGCAAATGTAATGAGTTCTGCCTAGCTTAGCTGGTGTCTCACCTTAGATTTAGATTTGTAGTCATTTGTATAGACATAAGACATGGGGTTTTCCCCCATCAATATTGTGATAGCAAATCTAAAATTTCTTTTTCACCGAAGCAAGGGGTAAAATAACCTAGTTCAAAGCAGTATATCTTGTATATATGGCCCAGAAATATATAACAGATTTCTTGGTCTTCAAATCAGACACAATATATACTTAAATTGACATACTTTTATTGCATTCTGATTAAAAGTTTCAGATAGTATTTCCTTTACAACTTTGCTTTACTAGCAATGTACACATAGTTTTAAAAAGTTTATCTTAATTTTTTTTCAAAAAAAAAATTGCATGAGGCAAGCAGCATGTACGAAAAAAAATATTGAAACTGGGAAACACTAAACAACTCCTTTGTCAAAAAATATCTTCAATTTACATATCCTTTTATCACATCAGACCATATTTGCACAACAGTATCATCAGTGATAACAGCAGAGGTTTGGAAGGAGACTCGTGTTTGTTTACTAACAGCTCTTGCAGGATCATAGGAGGATGATACCTAACAGACTGTTTGCTTCTGGAATATATTGAGCTGATGACCAACACTTTTCTCATATTCATGTTCTTGCCAAATAAGCAATGACTATTTTAAAGATATCTGTGGCAAACACTTAGAGTCAGGTCTACAGGAGTGCTGAATATCCACCCCAGCAAGAATCAACAGGACCTCCAGGCATTCAGCCTCTCTAACAAGCAGATATAAACATCAGTAATTTTCTCATAGTACTACTACAACAGGCTAAAATAGGTCACAATATCTACCTTCATTGTAAGCAACCTTATATTATTGTGTGTTATTTTCTGTTGTAACATGGTATATGTGTTTTCCAAGAAGCTGAATTTGCTGCAGTTAATATAAAGAATATAAATGCATAGAGTATGTATATATATGTGTGTGTGTGTGTGTGTGTGTGTGTGTGTGTGTGTGTGTGTGTGTGTATATATATATATATTTCATAAGTACACAAAGTAATGAAAATGAATGATAAACATTAGCAGCCCTCTTGGAGTATAAATATGCCTCATGAAAAGCTTAATAATCATATACCTAAAGTTTTGTTTATTCTGAGGAAATATGGGAAACTGAAATAAATTAAATGTAGATCCTGAACAAAGCTGAACTAGCAGTATTCAAAATATAGTGCTTACACCTGTAGGTATGAATTCTGAGTAGTGACTTGAGATATGCTACTGTTAGTCAGTATAGTCTGTTTGACAGACCTCTCACAATTGTGAAATGTTGTTCTGTGCAGAGAAAGAGCAGTAAAAATGTCATTAACAAATATATTAATGCCAGAGGGATCAGAGATATTAAAATGCAATGTCAGTTTCTCATTGCAGTGGATAGGTATCAGCTACTTGTGCAGACGAGGAACAGCATTGAAGACAAACTGCTGAAGGAGGAATGAGATAAATCCATTGCTTAATATGTCTTCTATTTTTTACCAAAAGAGAAAAGATTTCAGTTATGAAGACCATAATTACACATTTCATAGCCCTGACATTTACCTACGACTCAGGTATTATGAGAGTTACATACTGCAGGTTTCATAAAGCCTTCCATTCCTCTCTGCAGAAATTTTATTTCATCCTTCTTTTTCTGTTTATTGTTATGACTGAAGGATGCATACAAGACCATATGTTTGCATGAAATCTATCGTATTAATTGCCTGAATAGCCATAGGCAGAGTCAATTAGCAGAAGCTAAATAAAGAGAAATTAAATTCAGGGGTGAAGGGATTATCTTCTGAGGAAATCAATATTTCATATGTATATATCCTTGAGCTTTGTAGCTATTATTTTGGGAAGCCATATAAAATAGATCCTTCACAATGTATTCTCTAATACTTCATGAAAACATCCCACTCAGGAGTCTGGACAGGTTGTAATTGTCCTTCCCAGGCAGGCTACTGTCTGTAATAGTTTCATGTTTGCCGACTTCTGTTTGCCAAATTTAGCGTAGTGGTTTTAGTGTCTCCTAGAATCATTTACTCTTTTTCTTACTGTGAGATAGGATTAGAAGAAAAGCAAAGCAGGCTCAAATCTTAAAGCATATAGAGACAGGTTTATTAACAAACACTAAAAGAAAATAATAAGAATCAAAATGAAACCTTCAAAACACTTCTCCTCTCCCCCAACTCTTCACTTTCCCACTCCCATAAAAAGACAAAACCTGGGATTTTCAGCCAGTTTCACCACTTTAAAATAGTCTTTCATCAGTTCTTAGGATTTCTCTCTTAGAAATCCTGTGGAGACATTGCCACAAGAAACAGTTCTCTGGTGTCTCTCATGTGACACATCTGCAGCCACCCGAGGGAATTCTGCAAACTGTGAAGTGCCTCCCATGTAGCAGCTTTCCTGTTAGCTGCATTTATGTGCCGTTTCAGTTTGCTTAGGGTACAGTTTAAGGATGACTCTTCTAGTATAAAACAAAGGTTCTCTCCATCTACCTCCAAAATCATCTTCATCTCAAGAAACAGAGGGCTTCTTTTCCCTAGGGGCAGAGAGTATCTCTTTATCTCCATCTTCCTCTGTTCAAAATTCTCCATTAAATCACAGCTATATCAGTCCATGGCTATGATTAGAACTTTGCCTCCCCCTAAAAAGCATTCTATCAGTTACAGGGATATTTTAGTCCATTATCCAATACCTCACAAGAGAAGTCCAGCCCAAACTAGGGGCTCAATCTTCTTCCAGCCTAGTACTTTTACTCTCTCTTCACTGACTTCCATCTCATGCAGTGTCTCTCTATAATTCACTCTGGCTGTTCTCTCACTCAGAAAGAGGATTTAATGTTTTGCAAGTTTCATCTGTGCAAGGAAAGAGTTAACATCTCACCCAGACCTGCAGAAGGCATGATGGTTCTTTCCCAGGAAGTGGCCGAAGGTGGTTGGGTCAGGCTGTGCCCAAACTCTAGCTGCAGGTCCAATCCACATGGCTGGGCCCCCTCCCCTCCGCCAGATGACTTGATAGTGGTGGCCAAAGCCACACTGGGCGTGAAGGGGTCTGGCTCCTGGCAGGGGCTGCCCGGCTCGGCCAGGCCTCCCAGACTGCAGTGGGGGGTGGCGTAGCGGCAAGGCCATAGCAGCGGCTCCCAGGGGCCCAGCAGACACCTCCCTCAGCCCAGGCTGGCGGCACCAGCAGCTGCCAGGCCTCCCAGACTGTGACTTTAGTGGCAGGATGCTTAACAGCCACTCAAGTTCAATACAGCTGAAATGGGCTCTCTCCTCCCCCCACCCCTGCCCGGCAGCCTCAGGCAGGGCTGCCCAGCCCAGCTCCCTGTGGCAAGCAGGGAACCAGGCTGGCTTACCTCTCTCAAATCCCAGAAGAAAGAGAGCAATTCCTGGGAGTTATCTGATTTTTAACCCTGTGTGTTCACAGAGGCGTATCACCCTTCTAATGGCTATAGTAGCTGTCAATTTTCATGCCAATCACTGATTGCTTTTGCTATAACATCCTCAGAAGAGTCACTTATTTGCTAAACCACCACACTCTCATGCATTACACACAGATAGAGAGTGATCTTTGCCAAGTCCTTCTCCACTGCTATCTCTTCTGAGATCCAAATGTTGTCAGTTAGAAACAATAAAAAGATGATACACAAATATTTGTGGGCTCCTCACTCTTCAAGTCTCATATAGATTTATCCCAGTAATTTTCAACTGTGTTTAAAGTATGTACCTGTATCAACAGGAAAAGAAAAAATTATGTAAGTCCAAAGGAAACACAGTTGTAAAGGTTTTGACTCCTTTTCTTCTCTGCCAAGGTCAGGTTGAAGAATACTCGGGAAATACCAAGCGTAAGTCTGGACTTGGAATGTTTATTATATCTTATCTATATACAGTATTTACAGGCTCATGCACAGTGAGCTCTTAGAAAATGAAAGTAAAATGGAGCACTTCTAACTCTTTCCAAGGTTATTTAAGTGATAATCCCCCAATATCAAGATTACACCTGTATTATTTATACTTTTGACCCAATAATGACCATCCAAGGCCTGCAATGCGGACCTTTTTCACCCAATTACAGAAAACCACCCAAACCCATGAAGAAGAAGGGAAGAAGAAGCTGAAGAATAAGGACTTAGACAACACCCCAAATCCTCCATCTTGACTCACATGTACCACTATACACAGAAACCCCAAATTCTAAGTTTCTAGTATTTCAACACATAGTTATTTTGACTATTTTTGCTTTTCATTAATTTTTATCTATTTTAAATATATATAACAGAACACAGGGAATAGTAATAATCTGAGCACAGAAAAGTGTATGACCACAGATCAGTTTATTAACAGATCAGTGAAGTGAATCCTAGTGTATAGGATTTTTTGCAGCTGACCTGCAAAATGATTTTTCAACCAAACTTCTAAATTCCAAAGTTTGGGAATTTAAAAGAACTTCAAAAATTCATTGGCATTTCAGTTGTTTTGACTCAAAAATTGAAAAAAAGGCCTTATGTCGGGAGCTCCTTTTCAGGAGTTTAAATTCCCCGGCATTCCAGTGGTTTTAGAGTCCTGGCCCTCTGCAAAGCTCTGTGCCAAACGCAGGAAAAGATGGAGTCTTCAAGGTTACATGCTTCGTTTATTAGTTCTTATCTTACAATTTTCTCAGTGTCCAAAACTGTTTGCCGCGGCTGGGACATCTGGTGACTCCTCCTCTCTCTGGGCTGTCCTTATCTCTTATACTAATTGCTATGTATTCTTTATTTACTATTTCTTACCAATGTCTATCACTATTACTAAAAAGGTCATCTTTACTCTGACCCAATCCTCACTAACTACTTTGTGCCAACGTCACTGCAGAAATGGAGTGAGGGAACAAGAAGGAAGAAGAAAGAGACAACGCCCCAAATTCTCCATCTTGCCCCATTCACTTCAATGCCAAGAATCCCAAACCCACTGTTTTTTCACCCTGTGATATTCTAAACTACTATTTTTCACACTCTTATGGCCTGCAATGCTTCCTGCAGTGCAAGAAGCCTCTCCCATGGACTGAAATCAAATCCAGTGTCTCTCTGAGCCCTGGGCTCTGGGCTGGGGTCCCAGACCCCCCTGCCCAGGTCCCTGACCCTCCAGGGCAACCAAAGGAATGCCCTGGACTCCAACAGCCTTAGATTTCTATTTTTCAGTCTGAAAGTTCAGTATTTAATTTATAAAATGTAAAATGTTATCCAAAACATTCAAGCAAAATTATCCAAGGTTAACATTTAATTCAAGCAAGACTATTTTTGTCTGGGCTGTGAAAGGTAAATAAAGATCAGCCCTCTGGATGCTACAGGAAGGGATTTATATCCACACTACACAGTACTCAATGAATCTCACACTCAGCGTTCAGTTTAAAATCTGAGAATATGCCCTTAAGATTATATTTCAACTCTTCATCTCATTAGCTGGAGATTGATTTAAATCAGATGGGAAAACATCTGTTCTTAGAATCCTAATGGAAGAAGACAGTCCCTATCTAAACATTTACAGGCATTAAGGAGTGTCCCTTAAAAACCTTTGTGTTGGTTTAATGCCTTACCCCAAATCATAGTAAATGTTCAAGGTTTTTTGATACAAACACATAAAATTTCTGAAGGTATGATTTTAAGCAGTTCCTGGCTTCCCATCTAAAGCAAATTCAAGTCTGAACCTAGCTATTCAGATGGCATTCATTATTATTTTTCTTGCTGTGGTTCTGCCAGCAGCCGACACCCACACTTGTCCAGCAGTGATGCGAACAAGGGACCTATGGGCTCTGTGCTCTCAAACTCAGCTTCACCATGTATCTCCAGAAAGCCCCTGTTTTTCCCTTTCTTTCCTCTCCCACAAATTCTACAAATTCTTCAAACACCTCCTTCTGTTTTAGAAATCCTCTCCTGTTCCCAAATGGTGAGCCCCCTGCTGGAGCTCAAAGTTGGGACTCAGCTTGCTCTGTTGTCCTCCACTTAATACTCATTCACATGCCATGAACTCTGTATGCTTCCTCCTGTTAAGCATTACCCACTTCTGCCCTCCTCCCCTTCCTAATAGTCTCTTTTGTTGTTCACATATATGTTCTAGATGTGCTTGGGTTATGCACTTGGTTCCATCCCAAAAGTGCCATTTTCTCCTACCCCTTCTCCTCACTGTTGCCATTGTTTTGGCTCCTGCCTGAGTGAGGACTCCCTGGTCCCAGGAAAACACACTTCCTTCCCTCTGGCAGATTCCCTGCTTCCTACTTCACACTTTATTTTCCTGCCTGGATGAAATCAAAGCCCATGGTGCTGCCAGATTTACAGCACGGTATCAACACTCCCCTGCCACACAGAAAACCTGGAATGGAGCATGTGGGCTGATCAGGCACATTGTAATACCTGTTCTGTTTTCTGATTCCTACTGAAATCTGCAGGCTCATCCAGTCTCTTACCGTGTGGCAAACTCACAAACAGCCAGAGGACATCAGACTGACTGCACTGTAAGTCCTCAGCCATTGACCACAAACCAGAATGTGGCAGCTGATATTTTATGCATTAGCGGATAGAAGAGGGACTAATTTAAATATCATAATTGAATAATAATAAGGCACTTTCTTATGACAGGGGCCTGTGCAGCAAATCAATTTTTCAATATGACCTTTCTCCTGGTTATCAGAAACAACTACATCCTGGTCAAAAAACCCCCAACTCTCAGACTTAAACCTAAGGTATTAATTATTCAGGAAAGATACAATTATTAGTTATTTAGCAGGAAATGTAAGTTACAATTTTACAGAGAAATCTAGATTTGGAGACATAATTGGCCAAATATAATGGTGATATTTAGGCTGGTATAAAGGCTAAATTAAAGCAGCCATATTAGCAGACTTGCAGATGATTGGTTGTGAAAGAGGGGGTAAGTTTGAACGTGCTGTTTTATGCAATGTACGTATAAAGGCACTGTAACACATTGAGTAGATAATTGCACAACAGTCAAATAATATTTTACCCGGGAAATAATCTAAAAATTCAGTGTGATACTGGAGAGTGGCATGTATTATATGATGAAAAAAATCCTTTTGGTAATTTGTATTTTAATTCAATTTTTACCATATGAGGCTTTTAATTCTGTTTGTTCATATAAATTCTGCTTATCTAAAAATAGAAATAAAAAGAGAGATGCTATAACTGAGATAAGAAGCCATTATTGTTTAAAAAAAAAAAAAAAAATCTCATTTATCATATGCAGGCCAAAATAATTTAGGCATCACCACAGAAACTTTTCTTCACATCTTATCAATCAAAATAGAGTTTATCTTACTTGTACATTTCTCAAATGCTCCTGCTTTCTAGACTGAACAGGTGAAATAGAAGGTGGAGTATTCACCTCTGATAGTGAGATGTCACGACAGTTGACTTCCTATTGTCCAGCCAGGCCATGGCATTTGGTTCCCTATCCATTCCTCCCTTGTTTTAAGAAATGAGAAACATTTGTATTAGGAACTGTTAAGCTTTCACCTCACCAAGTTCAGTTCCCAGGAAAAGCATTTCAGATCATGTCTAACAATTCCTTCACATTTCCTTGCTCCCAGGTCATGACTGAAATTTCCCTGTATTTTAGATATCTGAAGCAATGTGATTTTAAACTGCCTCATCTTAACTGGAGCAACATTTAAAGAAAAGAGAGGAATAACTACTTTCTGTCATGAGATTCCTGCTAGGGTAACACAGGTGGGAACCACTACCACAACAAATAATCAACTTCATCTGACTTGGGCTGGACTTAAATGCTAGGGACACAAAGCTGTTCAGCTGTGTGCACACACACAGAAAACCTGTGCCTAAAACAACACCAGCATGGTTTCGTGCTGTGCAACTCCTCCAGAGGGTGTGTTTAGACTCTGAAAATGAAGATAGAAAGCAGGAGACTGGAGTGTTTGAGCTCATTTTCCTGAGAGGGCCTGAAAACTGCTACTCTGTAAAAATATATTTCAGCTTCTGGTCTTAAACATAGTCAAGAAAACCCCCATGCAATGACAGAAACACTGATCTTTTACTGCCCTTGTTTATTCCAGTTTAACAAATGCTCCTTAGAAATCTTGCTATTAATTAGCTGAACATGTGAAAACACAGGCCAGCCACAGAAAACTCATATTTGGTTATTTTAAATTAATACATATCATTTATATATATCACTGCATCACTTAGCTTCTTTCTAGTTATTTCAGGTTTTTCATCTTACTAATCAATCCACAATACTTAGCATATGCTTCATGCTAACACACAGTGCATATTAAATAATTAATTTACCTTACAGTTCATTTCCATCATTTAGCATCCATTTAAAATCATAATGTGTACTTTGATGAGGCAAATGACAACTGCTATCAATTTATTTCATTCTATTTAAGTGATGAAAGAAGACAATTATACTCATTGCGATTATATTGGTTTTAGCTGGTCTTGTAATCTCATTTTCCTGTCACAGGCTCTTGTATCACTCCACTACATGTTGTTCTTTAATATTTGCCGCAACTTGGTACCAGGTACTTATTGTAGAGTACTGTTTTTCATTATTACTTGGAAGCCATAAAAATGTATCAGGAGCACACAGTTTCAGTCATTCTTAAACAAAGCTAAACATACCTTAGCTCTATAATTTTTCTTCACAAGATAATAGTTCAACAATTCAACACTTTTTTTTCCTTTAGAATTCTGTAGTGGTTTAACCCAGCAGGTAGCTAAACACCAAAGAGTGGCTCACTCACTCCCAAACGTCCACACGAATGAGGGAGAGAATTAGGGGGAAAAAAAAAAAAAAAAAGAAAAAAAAAAAATTAATGGGTTGAATTATAGACTGTTTAACAGAACAGAAATGGGACAGAAAATATTAGCAGCAACAAAACCAGAATTAGAATATATGAAAAAGACATGCAAAATGCAATTGCTCACTGCTCTCCTATGGCCAATGCCCAGCTAGTTCCTGAGCAGTGGCTTCCCACTTTCAGTGGCTTTCCCTCAGTTTGTTTTTTGAGCATGCTGCCATGGAGTGTAGAATATCCCTTGGGTGGGTTGAGATCAGTTATCCACGCCACATACCTTCCCAGCTTCCTGTGTCCCCCAAGCTTCTCACTGGTGGGGCAGCACAAGAAGCAGAAAAGGCCTTGATGCTATGCAAGTCCTCCTCAGCAGTAACAAAACATCCCTGTGTTATCAGCATTACCCTCATATTAAGTTCAATCACAGCACTGTACCAGCTACTTGGAAGAAAATTAGCTCTGCTCCCACCAAAACCAGGACAAATTCTAGTTATACTTTATTCGTCTGAATGTATATGACATGCAGATTCATGCTACATCCAAGTAAGAAAACGGTTTTGTTTCAGGATTATACCACACTGTTTCAGCAAAACTTGATTCCACTGAGAAATAACAATACTCTTCTGTTAATAGTCATACAGTCGAATATATGATTTGTAGATACAGATTCTTTTCTTTTGAAACATGGATCCTGTGAGTCATACAACAAAAAGAGCTGACATGGACTGTTAATAAAACTAAGTATTATTACAAGAAACATTTCTGACTGAAGATTTTGGGGTTTTTTAAGCAAATTCCCACCCTTGCACTTTATTCAATTACAGATGTGGAATGGCATATTTTACTGTACTTAATGATACCTCACTTCTTTCTTTAAAAGCCACATTAAAAATTCCTACTACTGAAAAAAAAAACCAGCAAGAGTTTACTTAAAGAAAATAAAGTTCACTTTCTACAAGAAAGGACAGTTTTTATAAACTCCTCTAAATCCTAGCATTAAACCAGTAAAATTTCAAAGTCCTTTTCCCCACATCTCTCAACGGCATAATATATTTCAAGCTAATTTCACTATTGCACATCTCCTGTCTGTAGTTATTCAGCATTTCATCTTCAGTAAATAATCTATTTTAAAGTTTAAGAATTAAAAATAATCTTTCTATATTAGTACTAAAAATTTAAAGAAAGAATGTTATCAACATGGAAGATAAGATGCACCTGGAAAAACCTAGAACCCGCATAAGATGAGAATGGATCCTGTGAGCTATGACCTAATTGTGGCCTTCCATTACCTGAAGGAAGCCCACAAGAAAGATGGAAATGAACTATTTATAGGAGCATGTAGTGACGGAACGAAGGGAAATGGCTTCAAAATGAGAGCGTAAGTGATATATATATATATATATAAAAATTTCTTTACTGTGAGGGTAGTGAGGCCTTGGCAAAGGTTGCCCAGACAAACTGTGAATACACATCCCTGGCAGTGTTCAAGGCCAGGCTGGATGGGGCTCTGAGCAGTGAAAGGTGCCCCTGCTCATGGCAGCAGGTTGGAACTAGATGGTCTTTAATCTCCCTTCCAACACAGACCATTCCATGGTTCTATGTTTCTATGATTCTAAATACTATTATTATCATTTCTAAGGGTCACACCATGTAGAAGCCTGCAATGAAAGAGATGTTGTAAAAAGATGTGCAAAGAGATAAACTCTTTAACAAAAACAGAAGTTAAGTAGAAAAGAACAAGAATTAAAGCAGCAACAAAGACAGGGATTGTGCTGGCACAGGTGACAAGAGAAGTGAATTGACTCTTGCCCAGTTTTGTATGGACTAGATTCACAATAAATACTTAAACATGTGCGATCTCACTCACACCCAGAGCAACAGCCTAGCTGTATTAAGTTTAAGCAGGTGTCTTAGGAGGACATGTTATTTCAAGCCCGGAGCTGCAACAGGGCAATTAGGTTGTCCCCACGCTTGCTGTAGATACTGTAGCAATCTCTCCACCATGCTTCTATTTCACAACTCTTCTGAAAAGGTTTATGACCTATGCAAGGCTGTATAGGTGACAGGGCCATAGGTACAAAAAATTGTAGCTTTGCAGTATGCCTCCTTAAATCATTCCTAGTTATTGCTAGAAATACAAACAGTCCCATTCATGCTCAGATTTGGGGAACAATTAAAGAAAACTTAAGATCACCTTTCTTCCTTGAAATCTTCCTTTTTGTTGTACTGGCAATGAATCTCTCTAAGCTACCTCTCACTGATTCAGGATACGTAAGGAAACATCAGTTAAAAGTAACAGACATTTTTGTGTGTCTTGCTTAATAAGCCTAGCAAAAGCTGATACGTTCTCTCTCTCTCTCTCTCTCTCTCTCTCTCTCTCTCTCTCTCTCTCTCTCAGAGACTGGGCTCCACTTCCATTCCACCTAGCTTGAGAGAGAAACCACAGTTGGAAGGATTTTTCCTCAGGGCCCCAAAAACCCAGGAGTGGCCAGGAACCTTTCCCTTAGGAGAGAGCAAATCCCCATCGATGGCAAAGGAAGGTCTGTGCTTGATCCAGGGGAAATCAGGGCTTTATTTAGTCTTTCTTCTGTGGTCCTGCCCCAGCCTGGGCACAAGCCCCTTCCCTGTCTTTGAGTCAAGAAGACAAGCAAGTCGCATGTTCTGGCTTATATCCAGGGGGAAGAGGCTAAACGCGGGGACAAGCCACTACCCAATCAGAGCTAAGTTGGATTGCATTCCAGTGTGGGGGGAATGGGTGGGGAAAAGGGGCAGGGACAAACCTTGGGATGATACATTTTCCAGGGGAACAGGGGGGTACAGAAGAAACCATTACAAAACCCAATATAAAAATGAAATATGATATGAAACCAAATAATACACAGCAACAAGATGTATTTTAGCCTGTATTATTGCAGATGACAGGGAGAGATGCTAGCATCTAAAAGAGAGGCATGTTTCTTACCATTAACAAGGGAATTATCAAACAATATTCCAATTAGCAAAAATCATATTTGCATTGGCTTACAGTTTTTGTAGTTATCCCTAGGCATTATTTGATCTTAATATCAAATTACAAAGTTATTGAAGCAACTAGAGATTTCTAGTTTGTGGATTCAAAAACTAGGAAAGGAAATGTCATCATAACTCTATGTCTTCTCATAAACTCCACCATACAAAAATCCTAAGGTGCCTTTTATATACATTTCAATTCTGTTTGGTGCTATGACACCAGTTTGGTTTTTTGGTTTTGTTTGTTCGTTTGTTTGTTTGTTTTGGGTGGTGGTTTTGTTTTGTTTTGTTTTGTTTTTTTGGTTTGGTTTGGTTTGGTTTGGGTTGGGTTTTTTAATTATTATTTACAGGATTATCAATGTCACTTAAATATAGCATTGAGAACCAGGTTCAGTCATAAAGCATTTGAAATTCAGATTCTGATCTTCTAAGATAACCTGTGCTTGCAAACCCTGCCACTCTTCAGGAACTTGTTACTGGGTGAAAACAGAGAACTTATCATTCAATTTTTGTAAGATATCACTTTCAGCAATGTCTTCATAGGGACCAGAGACAAAACCCAAGGGGATGGTCTGAAGTTGTGTCAGGGGATGTTTATACTGAATATTAGAAAAAGGTTCTTCCCCCAGAAGGTAGTTGAGCACTGGAACAGACTTCCCAGAGCAGTGTTCACAGCACCAAGCCCGACAGAGTTCAAGAAGGGTTTGGAAAATGCTCTTCAGGCCCATGGTGTGACTTTTGGGGGGTGTCCTGTGCAGGCCCAGGAGCTGGACTCCATGATCCTGGTGGGTGTCTTCCAACTCGGCATATTCTTTGATTCTATGATTCATTAAAAACTTTTCATAAAATTCAGAATGAGCTTGTAAATAGTTTGGAAAATGACTAAAGGAAATTGCCACTTTTTTTTCAGACTGCTAAAATAATGTTTTCTTGTGTTCTAAGAATCATGAACTACAATGACTAAAAGCAATAGAAAGCATACCTCCAGTGAGTGGGTACAGACATGAATTCCTAAAATCCCCTAATTTGCACCCATGTTCTGTATTCAGATTTGTTGGTTTCAGTAAAAGCAGAAATTATTCATATCTACAATAAAAGATTGTGTCTGGTTCTGTCTCCGCACCGGGCGGGAGATGACCTCTGGCTAGCTCAGGTCAACACAGCCACAGACAGTCCCAGTTCATTTCGGCTTCTCGGCTTAGCAGCTGGACCCAGTAGTGTTGTGACAGCAACAGCAGCAGAAGAGAAAAGGCTGGCTCTCAGCTTAGCAGGTTAAAAGATGTTTATTAGCTCAAGAGTTGAGGAGCAGAGAGGCTCAGAGCTCCGAGCTGAGAGCATTTGAATCTCCCTCCTACCCCCTATAAGCGGGGGAGGGTTCCAGGGAGGATACAAGACAACAAATCAGGGGATTCAGGGGGTAACAAGGTGTGCCCACCCCCAAGCCTTGGACCACTAAAATCCACAGCTAAAGGAATTCCCCCCAGGGGACCTATCACCTGAAGCCTTCTCCCTGAGATTTCACAATCCGGGTGGGACCCTCAAAGTGATAGACAATCTGCCCCAGAGAGGGGAGTTGGGGCAGAGGGGATGTTACAAGTCAGGTGAGGAGTGGGAGGACTGACACAAAACACCTTATTATACAGACAACACAAAAGGGATACAGTGAAATCAACCATAACAAAAACTTCTTATAAAAAACTAATAAAACAGTTCTGCACCACCACAAAAGATCATTTACATTCAGAAGAATTGGTTAAATTCATACATCTTTTAAGTTCTGGTACTTAGTTTCAAACAGCTTTGTTTTTTCCATAAGATATGGGGAAAATTACTGAAAGCAAAGCAGTTATTTTTCAAATTATTTAAAGAAATCACCGTGACATTTAATTTTTATATAAGTAATACAAATTTCAATATCTTCTGAAACCAAGTAAGTTTGGTTGCTAAGGCTGCACTGAAAATAGTAGGCTTTTCCAACTTTCATCCAAATTTATTTTCATCAAAAAGCACCAAAAATGAGGTGATTTAACAAAAAAATAGTACCAAATGGCTCATTTCTATCAGTTTCAAAGTAAAAAATATATAGTTATTGGTTTTTTAAAAAAAATGTTTTAGAGAGCATATTTTTTGTGAAATTAAAATTACACTTGCCAATGTGTTTAAAATTAATAACAACAAGATGTCAAGTGGTAGAAAAAATCTTAAACCAAACTTATTGAATTGCCTGTAGTCCTCCTCTTCTTTTTTGCTATAAATAGGAAAAACACTGTATTCTTGCCATAACTGCTAAATAAAAATAAAAATAATAATAATAATAAAATAATAATAAATAATAATTCCTTGAAATGTTTATGTTTTTGTTGTAGCTTGACACTGGCTAAAAGCCAGATGCCTACAAAACAAACAAACAAACAAACAAACAAACACTCATTCTTCTCTTATATAGCTGAGCAGAGGAGGGGCAAAGAAAAATTGAAGATCTTATGAGTTGAGATTAGGATTAGGAGAAAATACTTAAGGCAAAACAGGCTCAGACCTAAAAGATATCAAGAAATAAAAACTATTAACAAAATTAGAAGAGGCTAATGGGAACTAAAATAAATCTTTAGAGCACCTTTTTTCCACTCCAGGCCCTCTCTCCTTTCCACTGACAGTGCAAGGAGACAGGGCGTGGGAGTTTTGGTCAGTTTATCACTGGAAATCTTTCTTCAGTTTGCTTAGAGAGAGGAATTTCTTCTGCTATGCTGTAGGGTTCTTCCCATGGGAGACAGCCCTATGTGAACTTCTCCAACATGGTTCTAATTTTCATGAGTAGGAGTCCTGCCTGACCTGCAGGACATGCGTCCCTCCCATGGGCAAAATAGTCTTCTTAAACTACAAGGCATGGGTCATTTTAGTTCATGGGGTGTGGCCTTTTAAGGATAAGCTGTTCTAGTTTAGAAGCAACAGCTCTCTATCCCTGGAAGCAAGATCTTCTCTCTCTGTTCAAGTTTCCCACTAGATTACAGCTTTTCAGCATCCATGCGCTCCAGCATTAACACCTTTTCTCACAGGCTGCAAATGGACCTCTGCATCCCCCCATGCACATCATGAATTACAGTTTGTTTGTTTATTGCATTATAGTCCTCATCAAGGCTTCTAGAAGAATCTCAGCTCCAGCACGCGAAGCACCTCCTGTCCCTCCCTCCTTCCACCGACCTTGGTGTCACCATGTTGTTCTCCTCACGTCTTCCCCTTTTCCTTCTCTCTGACTCAGGAGAGAATTGGTGTCTATAGGTTTGTTTGTTCTTGAGTTCTATCCATTGAAAAGTTCTCACAGGGTTTAGCAGTGCTGAAAGGTTGATCCTGTCCAGGCTCTGCATCAGGGAATGTCTCCTCATGCCGCCCCTCACTGTTGGCCATGGGGTCCCTGGCAGCTGCCACAGTGCCGGCTCCATTCAGTGCCTGTCTTCATGCGGGGCACCGAAAAGGAGAAGCTGCTGCTGCCCCTGCCTTTATGTCCTGAGCACAGCCAGTTAAAAGTGGCCAGGCAGGTAAAGTCTGGTGTGGCTGCTTGCATTGCCGGTATGGCCCCAACACCTCCCCAGCACTCACAAGGATGACTGCACACAATATTTTTTCTTTCTTAAATATGTCATCAGAGAGGCATCATCAACTTCTCTAACTGAGTTAGCAGCATGTCCATCTTCAGAGCCATCAGGGATTGCCTCTGCCAGACATAGTAGAAGTTTTGAGCAGCTTGTCACAGAAGCTGGCCTCTGTGGCTTCCCCTGTCCCCACCAAAAAACTAAGCTGTGTTAAACTAACACAGTTTTATTCTCTTTTTGCAAATATTGTTCTATCTTTGCTTTGGATTCCTGTGAATTCAGACTGAACTACAATAAGAAGCAAGATGACAGTGCTCAATATTTCCCAATTAATTTTATTCTTCTTAAAGCATTTGTGCTGCCAGCAGCAAGAAAATTTATTACTTGGAAAAGTCAAATGTGTTCTTCTAAAATTAAACATATCTTGCAGTATAAATGAGTCTCTATCTGTGAAAGCCACTCTCTTTCTACTAGTTAAAGTAGGGGTCAAACACTCATTATGTTTTAGCTGTAAAAATGTGTGGAAAAGAAATGCCACTTCCCATCCCTTATTTGGGCAAAAAGAAGAGAATAAAAAAATGAGGAAAGAAGGAAAAAAGCTCCCTCACAAAGAGAAGCTCTTCTAAGCAGTCACAAATAACGCTTGTTACCCTAGCAACTGCCACGTCTGATGGGATTCAGTTTGCCCCCAGGCTCCACAGCATACTGCAGAAATTTACTAGGTTTTGGTCTTGAGAAATAGTTTATGTTCACGGAATACAGACACACGTGTACTCTTGAGGATTAATACCCAAGCAAGGAATACATTTATATTTCTGAGTAATGCTTTGTGCAATTTCTAATTTTACGACTTAGTTCTGAAACCCTGTTTGAGAGTTGATTGTATAATTTTATAACACTGAGTTTGCGACGAAATTAGCTTTGTGATGCAGAGAAAAATAGCACTAATTGGGACCACTGGGGCAAGGGGAAACCAAAAATTCAAAATAAATTATGTGGATAATATGCACGGGGTTATTGCAGAGAACATATATGTATATGAGAGTGCCACTTCTTCCAGAAGAATTTATCTATTTTGTATCTGTCCTAGATTGCAATGTAAAATGTGCCCAAAGTATGTATTCTATCACCATCTACATGAGCTGTTGAAACTAGGTTGTGCGCTGTTTCCCTTGCCCCCTCCCTCTGGACTATCTTCTGTTAATGGCCCATCAATGCCCTGCTGCATGACTCAGGGATAACTCCCTTCGGGAGCTATCTCTGTTTAGTGGGCAATCAAGGACCCATTGCAGGACTCATAGAATATCAGCCCATTGTGAGATGCTCCGCCCAGGGGGAGGGGCCAAGCATTCCCACCTGGATATAATCTGGGATTTGGGACAGCACAGGCAGTTTAACCCACTGGATTCCCAGAGGACAAGAGCTACCAGACTTTTCAACAGGACCACTGCATCTACAAGACCACTTCATCTAGTCTGCTACCACCATGGTGTCAGGTTGTATTCTGACCCTGTCAGTGATCTTTTGTACTATTACATTTGTTTTATTTTATTTTACCTTTTTTTCTCTCCTATTAAATTGTTTTTTTCTGATTTGGAGCCTCTTGCTGGTTTTGCCTTCAAGCCAGCATCATTCTAGCAAGATAAAACAGGTCATAGATGGTGGTGCACTGTGCCTGATAACACAGAGTGAGGAGTGGGAACATAATGGAAGGGGGAGTGAATTAAAATCTTAATTAATGAGACATACTAAGCCAAAATGAATAGCAAAACTGTCAATTTGCATATTTTTAGCAGCATAAAACACCACAACTTTTGTGTTCTACAGTGGTTTTGTTTGTTTGTTTGTTTTTGTTTTTTGGTTTTGGGGTTTTTTTTTTAGGAATATGTGTGTTAACAAAAAAGCACCTTTTTGAATCATTATAGTCAACACATCATATGCTGGCTTTCATATATAGTCCCAATTTAGTCAGTCCAAATTTAGATTAGCACAGAATAGCCTAGGAAAAAATTTCACAAAAGAAATGTTCATTAAAATATAACTGCTTCTCAACTGGCTTTCATCTATAGTCCAAATTTAGTCAGTCCAAATTTAGATTAGCACAGAATAGCCTAGGAAAAAAATTCACAAAAGAAATGTTCATTAAAATATAATTGCTTCTCAACAACATGGAAATGTGATCCTGGAAGTAATTATTACATGAGAATTGGTCAGAACTTTTGTGGTGGTGTGAGAATTGTTTTTATTAAGTTACTAAGTTATTTTTGTAAGATTTTAAAGTTATTTTTATAATGGTTACTGTATACCCCTGTGTTCTGCATTGGTTGTTTTGTCTACTGTAAAACCAGACGTTTTCTGTCATTCATTCCTTCCCTGCACCTGTCGCTGTCAATCCCCCCCTCTCTCCTCATGGTCGCCCTGTCTGTCACTCGGAGACCCTTCCCTGGCTTCTAGAAAACTCCAGGAGGGGTGTCGAGTGATAGGCTGGGGCCCGGGAGACCCCCTCCCATCATTTTGTGGTTGGTCCCCAGTTTTAGGGTTCACACCCCCAGTTAACCCCCCGATTCCTGTGACTGGCTGACCGGTTGTCACCACCCCCGTTTCCATCCCCCCTTAAAAACTGCCGCGCGCCTGCCCTCAGGGTCTCTCCTGGGCAGCAGGTGCAGCGTGCAGAGCCCCGCGCTCCCTCTGCCTCAATAAACCTACGTTACATCCTGCTCGGGAGAGTCCACCTTTCACTTAGCTGCCAGGGTCGCTTACGTCATCTACGTGTCCGTCGCTGGTGGTGGGATCCAAGTTCCCACAGGGAGGAAGCGGAGCGCTTGCCTGCCGCACCAACCTTTCCACGCTGCCGCAGTGAGACTCTGAGCTAGCCTGTGGCCACGCGGGTCAGCGCAAACTGGACACTGTGACAAACTTTAACTATGCTGCGACAGTAGTTTTCATATAACAGTGAGTTTTTGAACATGAGTGATACAGAAGCCTACTTCTACCCTTTTAATATTGCAGACTGCACTACCATGTAGCAAAGTCTTGGCTACATCCTGCTTTTCTACATAAACACAAGCACAGCAACTCAAAGAAAGGCTTTTAAGTAAACCAGACCACGTGCAGCCCTGTTCAGTCTATGGCTGCACCTTGGGACTCTAAAAAAGATCGGAAGCTTTTAATGCAGGCCAAAGCTTTGTTCAAGGAAGTCTCTCTGCACTGCTGTCTAAGGAAGCTCTGGCAACTGTGAACTTTAGATTTTTCTATTATAGAAAGCAAACTCCTATTTTAAATAAAAACAGAGTTTTCAACTGGAAATTAAAATAATTTCAAAATGTCTATTTTAATATGCCTAGTGACAGTGATGTGAAATAGGAAGGTGTAAGGGTATAATGGCTAAAGCAGCAGTTCAGTTGAACATGTAGCTCCAACCAGAAATTATGGATCTCACATGGTTATATTGGACATTATATTAAGATCAGGCTGAACACTATAATGGCCTCTCCCAGTCTTAATTCTTTCAGCCTCAGGAAAGATGGAAGGAAGGAAAGACGGAAAAAGAAAAGAATACAAAAATTCAATCTCCAGTGTAGTGATTTCACGTTTGCTAAATTTTGGTCGCCAAATTTAATGTAGTGGTCTTAGGGTTTATTCTCTTTCTGTGGGAGAAAAATTAGGAGAAAAAGAAAAGCAGGTTCAAGCTTAAAAATAAACAAATAATTTTATTAACACACACTAAAAGGATGGAAAAAAGAAAGTTGGGGAAAAAACCTAAAACAAAACAGAATGAAACTCCAAAACACTCTTCCCTCCCCCTGCAAACCATTAACCCTCTTACAAAATAACATAGAGAGACACAACCTGTGATTTTCAGTCAGTTTCACCATTTGAACATAATCCTTCATCACTTTGGGAGAGGATTCCCCCTAGACTACCATGGACATTCACCACAAGACAGCAACAGTCTGGTGGCTCCCAATGTCATAAATCTGCAACCACCCAGAATTTTTGCAGATTGTGGTGTTCGACCCATTAGTAGCCTTTCCCCTGGCTACTTATGGGCCTCTCAGTGTATTTGGGGTAATGTTTAAGAATGCTTCTTCTGGTAGAAAACAAGGATTCTCTTCTATCTCTAAAATTGTCTCTGTCTCAAAAGAAATAGAGAACTCATTTTGCCCCAGGAGCTAAGGGCTTCAAATCACTTTCTTTCTAAAATCATCTTTGTCTCAAAGGCTGAGACCTCCCTTTAACCCAGGAGCTTTGAGATACTCATTTAAATCTCAATCATATCAATCCCCAATTTTGATTAGAACCATCATACCCCCAAACAACATTAAGATGTTACATGGAACAATCCATTTCTCCATAGTCTACCGCAGAGAACTCTGGTGAACAATGTCTACTTCCTTGATCCCTCGGTCCAATAATTTTATCAGTTCATATATCAGGGAGGGGTTAGACCTTGGAAGTTTCATGTTGCTAGGAAAGGGTTAAATCTGCTCAGGCCTGCAGTGGCCATGTGATGATTCTCTGTCCCGGGCTGCAGGGCTTTAGAGACCAAAAGCCGTGCTGATGGGGGAGGCTGGCGGATGTCCTCTTTTCCACCCCTCAGTCTCATTTAAGGTGGCTCAGCTCAGAGTTGTTCTGCAGCTGCAGGCTTGCTCTCTCTGCTGCCAGTGGCTATTAACTCGGGCCATGGCTTGGCCCCATCTACCACAGCCCCAGGCAGGTGGCCAGCATTGCCGAGCTGCTGCCTCCCCTCTCCCCTGCCAGCAGCCAAGGGAAAGGGGGCTCAGCCGGCCCAGACTGCTCCCCATGCTGGCAGCAGCTCCTGGAGGCCTGGCCGGGCCCAGCCCCCTTGCCGCCCACGATGTTACCTGGTGGCCAGCCCGGAAGAAAGACAGTGACCTGCAGGGAATCAGGGTTTATATGGGTACTTCCCAAAGTCACATTTGACATTCTCTGTGGTCAAAATAGTTGCCAATATCCCAAACTAGTCTTCTGATAGGTTCCTGTCCTTTCTAAAGCAATTCCAAGGTCCTGACAGGGAAAAGCATCCTATATTCCTCCCTAACTAAAAACCAAACTGTGCCAACCCATGACATCCAGTAAGAGAGTTTCACCAGTCCAAGGTACAGGCCAATAGGAAATACATTTCAACCCACAAATATCTCTTTAAAGGCAAGCAAGAACATCACAAACTATTATGAATTATGGACCAACTTTCAACAGGGATGGGTGTTTGAATAAAGATGTTTCATCCATTGTGTATAATAATAATTATTAACTGCTCTCTCAAGAATATTTCCTGCAGCTTCATCCATTACCAGAGTTCAAGGCAATAACTACAAAAAAAGCCTTAGGATGCTGGAAATAATTTGAGCTGTTAAGTTTGATGTAAGGCAAAAGATAAAATGTAAGTAGTTTAATTTGTCATGTTCCATCATAATCTCCAAAGAAGATTATACCTGACATGAATAATATTATAGCAATTTATGAGGGAAAAAAAAAAAAAAAGTTTTAAAAATTTTAAATTTAAAAACCAGACACCCATGAGGGTAACAACCCTCAGTATGTGAGAGCTGCTAAATTATAGCTCCCCTAGGCTACTGATTGCTTATAGGTATCTTATACCAAGTCTATTTTTAGTTTTAAGAAACACTTATGAACAAATGGGGTTTCCTTTCATAACCTACTACACAAACTAAGAATGTTTCTGTTCTGGTTTTTTGTCCTGAGTGTACCTACCAAAACCCAACCAGCTTCCAAAACTTTCTTCCGTTTACAAGGTCCATTTCTCCCTCCTGTGCATTGGCCATCTCTCCTTCCACCCTGCAGTAGCTTTCATATTTTAGTAATCTCAGGTGTACATCCTCATCAAAGGCTTCCTGAACACTCATTAGACAGCTTTATCTGTACCCTTTCTGACTCAGGGAACACATATGTAGTTTTGTCTACTGGGATGTTCCTTCAGAGAGAAGCCAGGCTGTCCCAACACCCCACAGTTCTCAAGTATGCTCAGGTTCCTCAGGTGATGCCAAAGCCCAGGCAGCTTATTTGCTCTGCATTTCCATGGGGTTCAACACTTGTATCTGTTTCTCTAAAATCAAGCTGGCTTCTCTTGCTCCCCTGTTCTCTTTCTTAGCAAGAGGATGACTTAGTCAAGTGAATCAGAATATGGAGCACAGCACAGACATTTCCTACAAGGGTGGTGCTGCAGACAGGTATTTCTGAACTGTCCAGATGTGCTTTAACTGCTGTTGCTCCATCTGTAGAATTCTTAAATACGTTTTTAACCAATGGACACTGCAAGACAACCAAGCCTGGCATCACCTCAGTTTTAACGGGTGGCCTGATGTACCCCTGCTCCAAGCACAGTGACCTGTGTTTGGTTAGGACAAAATTTTTCAGATGGGAATTTGCCCCTGTCTCTTACACCAGTTGATTAATTCAATGTTTAAGGAAAGAAAAGAAAAAATTGATTTTTTAAATATGGATATTGATCTAGTATCGATACCTAACTTTGACAGACAAAAGACTCTCTAACAGTTTAGAGTTAGAAAGTGTCTTTAATTTGATGCTGGGCAGCTGCATGGGATAGTTCCTTAATATGCACTGCAAGGTTACAAGCAATTTCAGAGTCTATTTATTTACAAATATCTTGAATATCTAAAATACATATTCAAAAGACTAACACCTCCCATCTCCTGCTTTGTATGGTAATTAGCTTAAAAGGCCATTAAGCAGGCGTAGTTAGCTCCCGGAATTGGAACAGTGGTCCCTTTCATGGGGAGGGGTTGTAAAAAGAGGAAGCAGGGAGTCTTCCTCGTTCTGAACTTTCAACCTCTTCAAAAGATGACAATATAAATGAGCTCTGGTGGAACTCCAATTTCCTCCCTCTATGACCTTTTGAATGGGTTTCTAGATGTAGAAGATTGTATACAATTGTCTGTGTTCCTTAGATCTATTTATCAGTTTCTCCATTTCTCATTATAAATGCAGCTAAACAAACATAAAAACAACTAACTCTGATATAGCTATCTTAAATCTGGCTTCTTCCAACTAACGATTAACTCTTAACTATTTCTAGCAAAGCCTATCTATCTATCTATCTATCTATCTATCTATCTATCTATCTATCTATCTACTTTAATTAATTAATTAATTAATTTTAAAAAGCAAAGCTTATTTTTAGCTAAAATCTTAACTTTTCTATAATCCTCAATTCCTTTTTAAAATTCATGTCTCAAAATCAATCCAATATCTTGGGCTGAGACTTCATGTAGTTTCTCTTCCCTTACATTTTTAAATTAAAGAGCCTTTTGAGTACCTTCTACTTTCAATTAATTGTAAATACATCATTCTTCATTGTTTTGTTAACTTGTTGTCTGATCCCTCTGGTATGAATAATTTATTGTGTGCACAAGACTCTCCTCAACATTTTCAACAATAAAAATGAAACAAGGAATTCACTAAGTCTGTCAGTCTGTCACTCAGGCACTTTTTGACATTTTTTCCTCCGGTCATCTCCTCATTTGTTCCCTAAATGACTTCCTGTTTTGATGCATTTAGAGAACTTTTCACTACTATCTTCTGGTTCCATAGAAAAGTGAATTTTCCAACCATCTTATAGTCCTGTTTCCAATGAAGCAGTCCATCATATACTGTCTGCCTTGTCCTGTGCATTTAAGCAGGTTTTTAAATTCTTTAATCAGCCTTTCCCCAGCGATAGCTACCCAAAATCTTCTAAAGATTTCAGATACGGTTTAAAGGAATGCTTTGCTTTCAGGTTTCTTGCTTTTAGCACTGCGTCATTTTTACATAATTAAAACACGTGTAGGGTTTCTGTGGCTAAATGCCTAAACCTGACTTGATCATTCCTACAAGTATTATAAATCTAACTATAATGTAAATATTACTACAGAGGGGTCCCAGTAATTCATCCAGAGCTAAGTGTTCAGTGTCATCTGGAACAAAGTGCAGAAAAGCTTCTTCCAATAAATTGCTCAAGAAAAATTCTTGAGAAAGCAACTGTCTGCTGTGATCATGACACACAAAGCAACCACACGGAGACAAGAGATTTGCAGGGCAGAGATGTTCCTCCAAGAGAGCCCAAGGCTGAACCAAGGCCGAGAGCCCCTCTGCCTGTTTATTTCTTTTTATACATTTGTGGGTCTGGTTGTGGATTGGCTTCGAATTATCATCTCCCAGCCGAATGGCCAGACCAACTGTCAGTTACAGTTGTCTTCAGGTTAGAAATACGCAAACAAAGAACAAGGAATGAAAAACAAAGGATTTGTTTATGTTACATGCGTGAGAAAAGGCAAAAAATGCTCCTAATAATTGTGCAGAAGCTAAAGAGACTGACTCCACCTTATGAACAATCAGAAGACTTTAAAAAACTCAGAAAAACCAGGGTGACATCTCACCCTTTTAACTTCACAAAAAAAGAAAAACAGAAAAAGAAAAATGAACAAATTTACAAAGGGAATATATGCAAATTCAATCACTGTCTGTGGAGGAATCATCAGAGTGATCACTTGAGGATTCATCCACTTGGTGGCTTTCAAGTTGATCATGGCTTCCACCTTCCCTGTTAGCTGAATTCTGCCTCTGTGGTCGCAGGTCAGGACGGACACACTTTGAAAGTAGCCAGCGTGTCCCAGTGTCTGTGGACACACACGCATACCCTCGCCCCATAGCGATTAGGTCATAGGGTCCTTCCCATTGCTTGGTGACTAAATTTTGGACCCATACCTTCGCTCAAGGCTGATGCACACTGTATGAAGCCTGCAACGAGAGATGATGGTTCAAAATGACAGGATTATTTGAGTTCTGCGGCACCGTAAGGTGATTGATGGTGTACAAAGCCTTTGCCAACCGACTGTGTGGGGTTTCACCCTGCATTCCCCATTTTTGTTTTTGAAGAACACGCTTGAGTGTACCATAAGCACGTTCTACAGTTGCCTATCCCGTCGGAGAATGAGGGATGCCAAAGTTATGTGACATGCCCCACGACTGTAGGAACTGCCGTACCTGCTGCGAGGCATAAGCAGGACCACTGTCGGTTTTCACAGCAGAAGGTATGCCAAGAACAGCAAACGCCTGCCTCCAGTGGGCAATGACATCACGGGCTTTCTCTCCTGTGTGAGCAGAAGCCCACATTGCAGAGGAGAAAGTGTCAACAGTGACATGCACGTACTTGAGGCGGCCAAACTCAGTGACCTGGGTGACATTGGTCTGCCAAAGCTCCAAGGTTTTAAGGCCCCTGGGGTTAACCCCTGCTGACAATGGTGCACCAAGGGTGTGACAGTCGTCACATGACTCGAGAATCTCACAAGCCTCAGTGGCCTTCAGCTGGAATTGCCTCTGCAGCGTATGCGCATTTTGGTGGAAAAACCCATGCGATGCCTTGGCCTGCGTGAACATGTCAGGCTGAGGTGCTACCCACGCTGGGTTAGCCAACTTGTCAGCCCTTGCGTTACCTTCCGCTACAAACCCTGACAAGTTAGTGTGCCTCCATACATGCAGAACGTAGTATGGATGAACTCTGGCCTGAATTGCACACCACAGGGCCTTCAGTAAATTAAACAAGGCAGGGTGACTGACCTCCTTCAAAACTGAATAACCCAATCGCTGTGCGATGTCGGCAATGTAGGCAGAATCCGTGATCAAATTGAAAGATTCCTGCGAAAATTTCTCAAATGCCATGACAGCAGCCCTTAGTTCAACCAGTTGGGCTGACCCATCCTCATGGCCTTCCAAAACCTGCCACTCAGATCCATCCTGCCAGGTAACAATGGCTTTTCCTGTCTTACCCGAACTGTCAGTGAAGACGGTGGGACCTTGCACTGGCTCTTGGCTATTTTTGGGTCATAGAGAAAATTGAGTATCTTTCACCACTTGCAATAGCTTGTGGCTAGGCAGATGATAAGGGATCTGCCCTGAAAAACCCTTGAGAGCACTTTGCAACTAAACATTGTTCGCATAGCTCCAATCAAATTCCTCCCTTTGAACCAGGAGTATGATCTTTGAGGGATCTGCACCCATCAATTGCAAACCGTGTTGCCAGCACTTGATTATCAAGCGCGCAATCAATTCAAACAGCGCCGTCGCTGTCTTATGCGGCTGATGAGGCAGGAAGACCCATTCCAAGATGTGCAGAGGATCAGTCCAATCATCATTCCATTGGCCGATGATACCTGTAGGATGTAAATCAGGAGTGGTAATGAACACAGTGACATCGATGGAAGGTCCAATGCGGTACACCTGGCAAGCCGAAACAGCTTGCTGAACCTCCTCCAGCACTTTTCGTGCCTCAGGGGTCAATTCACGAGGTGACTTTAAATCAGTGTCCCCTTTCAACAATTCAAACAAGGAAGACAGTTGTGCTGTGGTCAGTCCCAAGTAAGGACATAACCAAGTGATAACACCTACCAGCTTCTGAGCATCATTCAGTGTCTTCACCGATTGCACAAACTGCACGTCCTGGTGACGGATTGTCTGTTCCAGAATGAAATTATGGCCATCTGTCCCTCCGGGTTCGTGATGACCACGTAGCATTGCTTTGTTCCTCCTAAGCCTGTGATCAGTGTCTTTGCCAGGCTCAACAGCCATTGTGGGGGCCAAGCAGCTAGGGAGAGAATGCTCACGTCGGCCCCAGTATCTAGAAGGCCATGGAGGTGAATCTCCGACGGCGTGGCACCAACCATGGACACGGTACACAGCGTCTCAGGACAGTGTTTAGTCAGGACAGCAGTCTAGCGCACTTGAGGTGACCCAGTAGAGCTGAAGCTGCTGTCACCTTGCGACCAGTCCTCGGTCCTGGAAACAGAAGACATAAAAGGAACAAGTTGAGCAATTCATGTGTCTTTTGGGATAGTCGGGGGGGGGGGGGGTGTGGGTGTGGAGACCATTGCATGAATCTGCCCTGAAAAATCCGCATCAATCAGTCCCAGGTGCACCATGATACCCTGAATGGTGGCACTGGACCTCCCCATCAGGAAGGCATTCATGCCATTCCCCAAGGGACCAAAGGCATCCAGGGGAACCTTGTGTATTTTGTCCGAATCAATCACGACAGACTTGGCTGTGCAGCCATCAACGCCTGCTGAACCGCAGGTGCTGGCTGCAAGCCTGCTGAGCAGATCTCCATTGGTTGGGGCTGAGGTAGAGACATTTGTGTCGGCACGTGTCTCGCCTTCGCGCTCCGCGTTGCATTTCCTGAACTGACCAATGAATGACCATTCACGTGCACCGTTGCCTTACACGCGTCCGCAGCGTGATTCGGCTTTCCACATTGTGCACAATGAAACAAGACAGCCATAGGCTTCTGTGCCTTTCTGCCCTGTTTCTTTCTGGCCCGAGCACCCCCTTGCAGCCGTTGCATGCCCTGGGGAACGATCCAGGCAGGCTGCACAGCAGCAGCCACAGCCGGCTGCATGACTGTAGGCACGGCTGGTTGGACCGCCGTAGCTACTGTTGGTTGGACAACCATAGCCACGGCTGGCTGTACAGCTGTAGCTATGGCAACCATCTGTTGGCTGGAAGGGGTTACCCTCGCACAGGCCTCAACCATCAGCAACATGGGCGGGTCACTATGAAGTGCCTCAATTATCCTCTTGCAAACAGCATTGCAGGTGCTTTGAGCAAGGAACTGAAGCATGAGCTTCCTTTCTGCAGGATCACCCACCTGCTTCTCAACTACAGCAGTCAGCCGTCCTGCAAAGCACAGGAAGGGCTCATCAACTGCCTGGATGATCATTGCAAAGGACTGCTGTGGAGTAGCCAGCTGTATGGTCTGAACCAGGGCTGCCATGCCTGTCTGCTGGCACTGCTCCTGGACCAAGGGTTCAAAACCAGCCTGTCTGTCAGCCCTGGTATAAGTGCCTCTTCCCAGTAGCATATTGGTATTAGCCATACATCTAGGATCACCTGGACCCAGTGTCACATTCCGTTCCACCTCTCTGACTGCCAGCTGAGTCCATTTATACTCAAAGAAGTCATATTCGACTGGTGGGAAAAGGGCCCGAGCCAAGCTCCGAATGTCAAAGGGCGGCAAAAGACTGGCATAAAAATAACGGAGAACCTGCATCACCTCAGCTGAGCCCAGACCATACTTCTTGACTGCACCATGCAGCTCTGCCAAGGCCTGCCAAGCCAAGGGTTGATAGGTGTTATGAGTAGCACCCTGAAGGACAGGGAAGGCCTGAAGATCCTCAGATGAAGCAGCAGCACCTTCCATATCCTGCCCTGTGGGCCCCACAGGGTCAGAGGCAGGCACTTGGCTGGGGACCGGCTGAACACCAGACACTGCAGGTCCAGCACCACCATCAGCACCATCGCTCAGTCCTTCACCCTTAGCTTTCATCTCCCCGCAGAATTGCCCGCGGTCTTTCGGGCGTACGGTCACCTGACGCGGGGGGAGCATCCACCAGGCTGTGGAGGAAGAGCCAACAGCTCGGGGCCCTTTGCTCTTATCAAAGACCGGCCGCATTCCGGCCGTGTCCCCGTTCGCGCTGAACTTAAACACCTTGGTGCCCGCAGCCGCCGTAACGCTCGCAGCGGGAAGCGGGGGCGGGCCTGGCCAGCCGCTGCTGCTGGGCCCTCTGCATCCTCAGCGGGGCTGGAGCCCGCCAGCAGTGCCGCAGCACCGGCCCCTGGAGACCGGTCAAAAGGCTCCGCGGCAGGCACCCATCCCGGCGCAGCTGGGGAGCTCGGGCTGCACTCAGGCATAGACGGCGACAGCACCTCGGCCACCGCAGGGGTCGCACCAGCCCCCGCCGGCAGCCCATCAGAGCTGGCAGCGCCAGAGTCTCTCCCCGCCCCGCGAGCACCGCCCCCAGCCGCAGCCCACAGGGCTGGCGTGGGGAGCGGAGGGTCCGGCACCTCCCGAGAAGATTCCCGTCGGGGGGGCGGAGGCCTGCAGGCACCACCACCCCAGACCTGGGTGGAGCTGTCAGCCCGTCCCTGGGGGCAGTGTCCATTGAAGAACTGACCGGGACCTTGCCTCCTGCAGCGTCCCCGCCCCGCGCTCCCTCAACAGGCGGCGCGGGGACAGAAGCGACCAACACACCCCACTCTAGCCCCAGCCCGGGTGGCAGGGCGGGGTGCGCCGCTTCACCCGACTCCATCGGATAGGTGATGGTTGTGCCGCAGCACGGACACCACACAGTGACCGAATCCCGGTCAAACGACAGTGGGGGTCGCACCCCCGGGCCGCCCCCCCCCCCCGCCAAGAACGCCGGAAAGGCATGGAGGGGAGGCGGCCCCGCCCCGCTCCAGCAGTTCCGCGGTGTGGGGACAGGCGGGACCGGCCCCGGGCTCACCGGGGTCCTGCCCCCCCGCTGCCCGAGCAGCGCCGACGGGGTCGGGACGTGCCCTCCCCCCCTTGGAGAGCAGTGCTGGAGCTCGAGAGGGAAAGACCACCCGGCGCAGCGACTGGGGAGGGAGGGGGAGAGTCCGTCTCACAAGAGAGCTGAAGTTCGGGCTCAGACAATACTTCTGGGTCTGATATAATGACCCCGCCCTCCTCCAGCCCTCCTCCAGCCCCCCGTCCAGCTTCGAAACGGGGGAGACAGCTCGCGACGTCTGCGAACTGGGGGGATCGACCTCAACACAGCCCCCTCAAATAATTTCCACTGCACCAACGAGCATGCAACCTCCTCATCAAATTCTGTTTCGAGTGCCTCCATCAGACATTCCCTCAGGAGGAACGACACCTCCCAACTGAGCACAGCATCTGGCGTGGGAAAGAATCCACACTCTCTGTCCCACGCGAACAGACGCTGAAGCCCCTCCTGAGAGACCTCAGCTTGTTTCCGTTCCAAGAGGTTCCCCCAAACCTCGAACACCAGAGCGTCCTGCATAGCAGGCACACAAGAGGGAAAGAGGGGAAGGAAAACATCACCAGACTGTTTCTCTCACACGTCGGGGGGTCACCAGTTGTGATCGTGACATGAAAAGCAACCACATGGAGACGAGAGATTTGCAGGACAGAGATGTTCCTCTGAGAGAGCCCCTCTCCCTATTTATTTCTTACTTTTTATGCATTTGTGGGTCGGGTTGTGGATTGGCTTCTGGAGTTACCACCTCCCAGCCAAATGGCCAGACCAACTGTCTGTTACAATTGTTTTCAGGTTAGAAATATGCAAACAAAGGACAGGGAATGAATTACAAAAGGATTTGTTAATGTTACATGGGTGAGAAAAGGCAAAAACTGCTCCTAATATTGTACAGATGCTAAAGAGACTGACTCCATCTTAAGAACAATCAGAAGGCTTTAAAAAACTCAGAAAAACCAGGGTGACAATCTGCTAAATAAAATCTCACTGTATATAGCACACATTCTAATAAAGATAATTTTAGTCAGCTATAGCATGTAGTTATGGTTCATATTAACTAATGCTGATCAAGGAATTAAAAAAAGCCAGCCTTTTCCAACTTCAGAATTAGGCTTGCATTTTGATAGTGGGCATTTAATCCTTTAGCCATTTTATGGCTTTCTGATAATGTTATTTTATTTGGGTGAATAAAAACAGATTTAGTCTTCCAATCAGAGAAGATACTCAGTCGAAAAGGGAGCTTTAATCAGAATGATTACTTGCTGTGGAGAAATTGCCCCAGCAAGTATCATTTCTCACCCTCCCTCTGCAAATTTTAACTCCTGCCAGTTGATCAGTCAGGATTACTATGTTTTCACACCAGATGAGCATTAAATGGACTTCCCAGGTCAAAGATGCAAGAAAACTTCTCACTTGTGTGAGTAGAATACCGCAGATACCTATTGTTATGGGTTTGTTTTTCTAAGTTGTCTTTAAAAGATACCTTGGATGGTTCCAATTACTGAACAAAACCACTGTCATGTCTCCTCTGATTAACACACATACTTTTGCCTTTTTCTTTTTTTTCCCGACTAATTTATATAAATTAGTATTAACCATTAGCTGCTGTCATAAGGTTTCTGCCTTATTCCTTCAGCTGTCAAATAAATACAAAAAATAGTGTCCCCCAAATTATTTCTCCTGACATAAGCGTGTCTTAACTGATAGTATTTTTCAAACAGACAAAACAAGTTAAGATTTTTTTTCCCCTGGAAATCTGGCCACCTGAGGTACCTTTTCATTCCAAAAATGTCTTACCTTCTGGCTGAAGTTCTAAATTAGTCAACCAGAACTCCACAGGAAATAGGAATGCAGGCAGCTAACTGGAGGTTTTACAGCAAAACAGTATCACAGATTTATTTTTCTGAAGTCCAGATCCTCTAATATTAAAACCAATGGCAATCATCCCATTAACTGGAAGCCTAAATCATGAAAGTAAGGAAAATTCGAACATTTATATGCATTTAAAAATATACCTCTTTTGGAGGCCAGATAGAAAAGTTACCAGTTACTGCAGTAGCAATTTCAATATTGATTAAAATCTTGGATGGCTCTGCAGTTAATTATATATTGTATAACAAGAGAATGTAAGAATAAGAAAGGTTTTTTTTTTTCTCATCGTTTCTTAGATCCTAGATCTAAGACAGAAGAAATTTTTTTCAAATGCATCACTGACCTACTAAACATGGAAGGCAGATAAAAACATTCAGAAGATCAGCTGCACCTCAAATTCAGTGTTCAGTTTTGGGCCTCTCACAAAAAGAAAAGTGAGGTGCTGGACTGAGTCCAGAGAGGATGGAGTTGAGGAGCAGCTGACGGAGCTGAGGGGCTTGGCCTGGAGAAAAGGATGCTTAAGGAGGACCTTGTTACTCTCTACAATAACCAGAGAGGAGGCTGTATCCAAGTAGGGGTCAGGCGCTTCTAAAAACAAGCAACAGGACAATACAAAACAGTCTCAAGTTGCACCAGGGGAGGTTTAGTCTGGATATTAGGGGAAATTTCTTCATGTTAAAAGTTGTCAAGCACTGGAGCAGGCTACCCAGGGTTGTGGTGGCATAACCATTCCTGGAGCTAAAGACCTGTAGATGAGGCACTCAGGGACATGGTTTAGTGTGGACTTGGCAGTGAGTTAATGGTTGGACTCAATTACCTTGAAGGTATTTTCCAACCTAAATGACTGTGTTTCTAGGAAATCTAGATACTCCAGCCTTCTAAAAGTCTCCCTGAAATATTAAAGCTAGTATCAGTGAAGCATTTAATCATTTCTGAAACAGATCTGTGTCTCATAAAATGTAGAGATTGGAGCAGTCTTTACAGATCATTGTATTGCACCTCTGCTGCTGAGAATGGTGAATGATTCTTTTTTTTCCCCAGGTTTGCAGTTCTACTTCAAAGTTACTAAATCGATAGGATGACCACTATTTACAGGAAAGTTTATTATCAATTTTAACTGAGACCCCCATCAGTATGTCTTACTTCAATTTTTTTTTTCAACTATCTGTTTACCAAGAGTAATTCTGAAAAAAAAAAAAAAAACACCCCACCCCCCAAACCAGCTAAATATTGAAAGGAGGCTCATAAAAATATTTTAATTCTGTAGAAAGCATTATTATAGATGGATAGGTAAAAATCTTGCAGTAAGTTGCTTAGAGCTGTAGCTATTCTGGATATCCTCTGATTTTTCTTCATAAAAATTGGAAGATGTTCACCACAATTAACATTAAAAAGTTAAAATCGCTGAGATAGGGCAGAAACAAATTAATTTGCATTTAATACCTTCTTCTCTCTGCTCTCATCCACTTAGTCTAAAAGTGGTGTTCCACCACTCGATAATCCAGTTCACAATGACATTCTCTCTCCCCTTCTGCTTTTATCCATTTGCAGTTCACACCATGAAGCTCTATGCCACAATATTCCTGCCTGAAACGGACTTCTAAAGGCATCCCAGTACCTCATGCTTTTTTTTGAATATTTTGACTTTCTGAAAAATCAGCTGATGTAAAGCGCTACAGTGAATTGTGGCTTGCTCAATCTTCCCATACGGTACAGGCTGTCAGTGCTGTTCTCAATGTTCTTGCATATTTTAGCACTTCAGTCTCATCACAGAAAGAACAGCTCATGAGGAGCTTCAGCAGGCGAGAGTCTAGCAAAATGTGGAAACAGAATGCAACAATAATCCTACAAGGTATCATAGCTGGTATTTGTACCATAATATATAATGAAGTTCAAAGTTTCTTAATTTTAAACTGACATTAATAATAAAGGAACTTAACAGACAAAAGTTTTGCTTTTTCAGACTACAAAGTTGCACCATCTACCTATTCATGCTGTGTAGGGCTGCTCAGTAGCATAAAAAGCCACAGAATTTGATCTCAGGCCATACTCCATTGGTATTTATTGTTTTTATTCCTTCAGCACTTCCATCTGAATTTCATCTAAATTTATCAGTATGAAAGTGTTACACACACAGCTTCAAGTTCCTGCTTTCCACCTTCATTGCAGCCAGACTGATCACAGCATTTAGCAAAAAATATCTCATCAGCCTCCTTAGCTAGACAGAAACACACTCCATTACTTCCTAGAGACATTTGAGGCCAGCATACCATCTTCTTCCATGTCTTTGTTTTTTCTGACACTTGGAACCACACTCCTGCTATTCTTGTAGTGCTGCTCCTCTGAGGTTTCCCATTTATTTTCTCCAGCCTTTCCCCAATGTATTATGGTGAATGCTTTCTGTCCTTCCGCTCTCCACAGAAATTGAAGCACTGTACAAGGCTCTCCTCTTAAAAAGAGGCTTCCCCTCTTTTTACTGCAGGTGAATTCCTTGTTAGGTGATACCAGGCGTACACAAGGTGAGAAAACTTGTCTCCTAAAAATGGATGAAAGGTGCTAAGTTAATTTCCTTACCTTCTCTTTTGTTTTCAACACAAGACAATTGATTCTGGGTTTTTCCTCCAAAAGTGGTAGCCTTCTTTCCCCAGTTCTTCTAATGTGGACTCTGTAGGCATGCATCAATGTCATTCTCTTCCACCGAACTACTTGAGAGTACATTAAGACTGCATATTGAAATATTAGAGTAATATTCCCTTGCTCCTTTCAAGAAGGAAAGAAAGCTTTCCACATTCTGTACACTTGAAGGCAGTTTGATCTTTCCAAGTGCTTTTGTGATGGAATAAAGATGAAAAATGTATTACCCCGGCAAAATCACTGGGGGGAAAAAAATCCTATAATCTGTCAGAAGGTTTTCAAGGACTGGGATAGTTGGCATTACCTTCTGGCTAAAACAATGTACCGTAAGACACAGGAAAAAAATATCAGTAATTCAAACATTATTGCATTCTACCAAGGATCTGTCTATATGGCATGTGTTTGCGCCACTCTTACAGTGTAATCGCCCATCATGGAAACTGATGTCGCAACTAAGAGATTACAGCAAACCATTCATGCAAAAAGTCACCCTCAGAACCATCAATAAAACTGCACTTGCCAACTCCAACAACATTCAAACTGTTGTTTGCCAAGCTTGATGTTGTCTTTAAAGCTATTAGCATTCTAATAAATCTACATTTTTCAGTTTTAATCTAGACGTTTTCCTGCAACAGCTTAACAACTTAATACTTCTGCACTGTAGCTTCACTATAAAATTAGTCTTATAAGCGTTTTTTCTAGTTCTTGCTGCCTAGAATCTCACTAAGGATGATCTCTTCCAATTGTGTCCTTTTAATATGTAATGCTTTTAAGGTGAACCTTAGTGACTGGCTTCAACCAGACAACACTACAGAACTTTTAAAAACTGATTATGCTGGAAAATTTGTTTCTGATTCTTTGGTACTGTTGAAACTTACAAAAATATAAGTTATCTATTAACAATTCCTTGCTTAAGTCTGTATTACAGGTATTGTAAATAGCATTTCCCACGTTATGTGGGCTGCAAGTGTGTGTCAGTTAAGCAAACACCATGACCACGTCTGAGCACACTGACAAACAAATCACCAAAGATAAAATACCAACACATTTTTCATGTATGAACTCAGCTGTGATAGCCACCAACCAGTCTCTAAGTGTAGGAATACAATTACAATACTGGACACCATCAGAAACATGCACATAAGGTAAATGCATGGCCCTTTTCCTGAAACAAAGGAACATCTAAGCATCTATTTCACAGAAATGCAGGACCCCAACTTTCAAGTTTTTTTAAAATGTTCCCTGGTCTAAAGTTGTATTTTTTTAAAATGTCCTCTTTTTCTTCTACACAGCAAATGAATCCACAACAATAGCTGTTTATAATACCCTTTTTATTTTTAAGCTAGGAATACAATTTGATTTAATATTTCAATAAACTGTTTATTCCTTAAACAAACGCTCTATTTCTTTGGCATCTGACCAAACTAAAGACATATTTTTCAAACTAAAGACATATTTTTCAAACTAAAGACTATCTAGGAAGGCTTTACTTTCAAGATCATTGCTCAAGACATTAAATTTACAGCAGTACAGTTAACTTTGAAAAATACACAGGGTTTTTTTGTATTTTCTAATAAACCTTAAAAAAAATAACCAAACCACAAAATGCTCACTGGTGGGCTGCCTTCATTTAAACTGTGAAGTGACAGAGTAGGAACTGTTCATCTTCCAGAGCACGTGCACTAACTAGTGCTTTCTAGTAATTCTGAGTGATAAACAAACAAACAAACAAATCTCAATTCTATCAGAAACAACTGATCAAATAATTTATGTTTCAAAGCAATTAACTTCTGCAGAGGACATCAGGCAAAATCAAGTTATGCATATGCTTCAGTAAAAGACCGCACCTAAAATAAAAGACAGCATGAAAACTATTTTTCATTTCTAAACAATAGTTATCAAAATGTTTTAAACACATCTAGAAATATAGCTGTCAAAACCGCATTTGATGTCATGTTTGGATAAAAATTTATTAAAAATTAAAAATTAAAAATTAAAAATTTATTAAGCAACAAAAGCAACAAAAGCATTATTATGCTGAAAAATTCAAGATCATCTCTTCAACGCTGTCAAGAAATATTTCACTTGCACTCTTGTCAAGAAAAAAATCTGCCCTCCAGAGCTCGTGTTCAGGTGCTTCAAATCAATGGAATTTCCAAAGCTACGCTGAAATTGACACCTTCTGTGTCACTATAGATTAAATGAAAAATCACAAATTAAAATCAAAAACATCACCAACATTCCACTGCAGACATTCCAGTTCCTGTCTCAAGACAACGTAAAACCAAAATCTACTAAAAAAACCCCAGAAAACCCCCAAAACCAAGCAAAAGACCAAACAACAACAAAAAAAACCACCAAAAAACTCCCAACAAATCACCCCCAAAAATTTCACTTCCTGAAAGATTTGCTTTAAATAACTGAAATATTTATTCTGAACATGTTTTATAGAATATAAAAGACAAAGCAATTACTTCCATGCAAAAACTAAAAAAATAATTAATTAGGATTCAAGTAGCAAAGCTTTCTTTTACAAACAAATCTCACCCACATCACCAGTACACGCAGTCTCAAGATGTATGAATGGGATTATTTAAATAGCAAGTGATTCATCCAGTCAAGCCCATTTTCCTGTCCATGTGGTAAGAAAAACCCATACATTTTACTACAGAAACAAAAAGTAAACCCAAAAAACCTCAAATACTTTTCCAAGAGCTGTTTCTAACATCAAGCCAAAACTAGCAACAACCAAGCAGACATCACCAATTTTTCAGTGCTGAGTTACTGTAAATACTAGATGTAGCAGTACAGAAAAAAAAAATCCCCAAAATCAAAAGCTTTTTTTTGTTAAAATGTGTCCAAAGAAATATCCGCTAGTTGCAGTCAAATCTGCATCAGAAGCTGCTGGATCAGGAAAAGATTTCTCCCTCCAAGTATTTGTAGAACACTGCATTGCGAAGACTGTATTCAAATAAATTACTTTCTGGTAACACTGAGCTGATAAAACCACCTACAACGTGGACAATCATGTACACAGTACAACAGTGGATTTTTGGAGCAACAGAGAAAAGATCAGAAACCATTTCTAAATTTAAGACGATAGCTCATGTGCTATTCCTTGCAAACATACGATCCCCCCTAAGAGTAAGGTGTTGGAGCTGGTATTGTAGCACTTCTGTATCAGCCGGTTCCTTAATGTTCATTTTGTCTAAATTGAGGTAGTCCAGGGATTTTGAATGAGCCCTTTTACCTTTCAAAAGGCAGAGAGGCAGGGGACCATGAAGTCCCTTGTAAGGTTCATATGGTAAAGCTTTATTGTACTTATCCCCTGAGCTGGGCATCCGTCTCCTCCTCCTCCCATTTACTGCTGGGATCTCGTATGGCTGGTAGTACCTACTTCTAGTTTTGTACAAGCGTGAGGAACGTGGAAGTCCTGAATCAAGATGTTTGGAGCCCAAGTTAAGACCAGACTCTCCTTTATTCTCTTCACTTCCCGTACACTTATGGGCTAATTTTAGCAGCTCCTCTCCAGTTGTAAAACCAACTAGGTAGTTAGAATCCATGTGAAGGATCTGATATCCCGCAACTGTCCGCCGCAATGGTGAGCAGGGGGTGCTGGAACAGCGTGGCTTTTCTGCTTCCATCCTGGCTGCAGAACTCACCTCTGCAAGAGGTACAGGGAGGGTGGAGAAGGCAGTTCTGGACTCTCCATTCACATCAACTTCCATTTTAAATACAAAGCTTTGCTCCTAAAAATAAAAGAGAGCTTGATCAGAAAATGCAACACAAGGTGCTAAGAGAGGACCACAGAAATTAAACTTTTATCACCCAGAACTTTCCTATTCAGCCTGGTCTTATCTCTCTGTATGGTGTCACAGAACAGAACTATCACCAACATCTGTCTTTCAAAATTATCTTGGGTGTGTTTTTTAATAAAAGAAATCACAAAGATATTGATAATTCTAAATAGCTAAAAATGTACTTGAATACTATCATACACAAAAATGGAGCATCTCTCTGGATCATTTTTACAGCATTTTGGTGCATTTATTCCTTGTAGTCCCTCACCTCTTGGAGCATCTACATCCATTAGCAGATCTATAGCACCTTCCCCCATCTTTACAGTGTAATTTGTCTACTGACAATATTATTAAACAAAGCTTTTAAAAAACATGCCTAAAAGGTACAATCTCGTTCAGGTATGACCATGGAGCAGACCTGATCTGAGTATACTGCAATGCTTCCATCTTCCAGATGTGCAGACAGCTTGCTTTAAATTCCAAGAATGGCATCCTAGCTGTTCCTGGCTGATTAGGTCATCAGCAATCTTCACTCATTCCCCAAGAAAATTCACCTATCATTTTATTCACAATTAATCAAACACATTCTTTTATTCTAATAGGACTGTAATGTATTTCTAAAAAAGTATATTGCATTTAATGAATATAGAATTAGATTCTTATAAGCATCTTAAGAATAAGCAACACTTATTTTGCTTTTTCATTCTTCTCTTGGAAACAGACTATTTTATTTTACTCTTCCCTCACAACTATTTTAAATACATTATTTGGTGCCTTTACGGACACAAGTGCTCACTGTAAGCTCTTATTAGCTCACTGCTAACATGGAAAGATACGGTCACCATCACAGCAAGTATACGCCAGTATATACCAGAACACTGGAAAGCCTTGTTTTAATTTCTATTTTCAGCATCATCTGAACAATTTCAGTGACTCAGCTACTTCACAAAACAGAAAAGTCACATTTGTTTCCAAATCCATGCTTCCTTGTCAGACTCACCTTTGCTCTAAACTGTAGCTAGTGGCTCTGTAGTCAATATACTTCACCAAACAATTCATAGCTATTTCATGTTTAAAGGCAACAAGACTCAAAGGAAGGAAAGTTGGCATCTAAGTGTTAAGCAGAAACAATTCTGAAATTCATTGTATGTGACCATAAACTACATTCAAAATATCAATATTTCACAAATAAGACTAACTTGAAACATGCTTCCAAGAGTTTGCAACCTTTTGAAGCTACTACTTGCTACCATTTTAAGGCTTAGAATGTCACAGGCCAAGTAGCAATGATGCGACAAACAAGGCAATACTTTACTCCATCTTCTGCAATTAGGTACCCCCCAAAATCCCCTTAAGACCAATCTCAATTAATTTGCTTTAAAATAAGAGAGTGAGTTGTGTGCAAGCATGACTTGCAAAAGAAAATACTAGCCTTATGCAAAATATAAGATTGTCTTGTTTCTGTTAAGGGATTGGGATTGGGATTGTCAGAGACCGGAAATCTGTTTTGAGAGAGCTTGGGGGCTTGGAATGTATGGCAGGGGGTGGGTGAGGCCTTGCTCTGGTGAGGTGGTGCCCTGCCCCAGCCCCACAGTGTCCATCAGTCATGGCACAATGGAGGCAGCCCCCCAGTGTTGCCTAACGCAGCCCCTGAGTGGCCAAGCAACTGAAAATATCAGCTGGGAAGAAGGGTCTTTAAGAAGGCTGACCATGAGGCAAGCACGTTGTTTTTTAACTTGACCTTCATCTTGGAGCTTTACATGCCTGGAACCCAGAACTTGTTAGCTGTGTCTGTTTTTCTACATCTTTCCTATCTTTCTCCTTTCTTTTCACAGAAGATAACATCAAATGGGTTTAAAGGTTTTCTATGTTCAGTAGACTGCATCTGTGCTGTGGTGTTTCATGTTGTGCTAAATAATTTGACGAAGTTCCTCATCTTCTGTAGCTCGCTAGTAAACTTTTGCGTGATATTTTACCTCTTGAAGGTATCTGGTTGGTATTTCTCCTTGGGTCTACCCAGACGAAAAGAATCTTCGTTTAAAACTGGATTTAAGTGACTGGGGTGTGGTGTTCCTACCTCTTCTTCCCTGCTTAGGCCCCAGTCAACCTGCTGCTCCCTATGCTAATAAACTAGGAGTAAACAAAATGCCCACAGTTCTGCTAAAGAGGATTTTATTAGCGATTAACAGACTTATTATGGAGAGACTATTTCTAATGTTCCTTTACTCTTAAATGGTCTCTTTTCATTCTCACAGTCATGGGATTCTTCATTACCAGTTTTGCGTGCCTTAACTTTTGCAGACATACTTCATCCAGTGAGTTTTTAAGCATTTTGGGTAGACGGTCTGAGGTTGGACTAAATTATCTCCAGAAATCCCTTCCAAACCCAACAATTCTGTGAATCAAACAACACAGGTAAAAAAATGGTTGAAAGAACTGAAATACTGAAGCAACCCAGACACCAAAATTTTCCACTGCAGAAAGTTCACACAACTCAGTAATGCTTACCATTATATTTAATTGAAGTCAATTTGTATTTAGGGAGTCAACTGACAGTAGTTTTAGAATAGCAGAAGCAATTGTTTCCCACTTTACACCATATCAAGCAGTGAAACAGTAAATTTGATGAGGCTTCAGCTGCTGAGACAAAAGTATTAATGACAATTTCTTAAGTTGAAATTTACACCTCCAGGAACCATGATTACTGGAGGCACAGCACACAGAAATTCTGCTTTACAACTTTCAGCTACCCTGTGATTTTAGGCAACAAACCTAAGTATCTGTTCTTGCTCTTAATTCCCAAGTTTTAGCCAGCAGTTTGGAAATCTCTCCTGGAACCTTCCAAAAAGACTCAATTTATTCTGTGAAAAAAACCTGAAATGATGCTAGAAAATGTATAAACAAAATGGACATACTGTGTGATACATGACCTAAAGTTAATTCGTGTTGGGTATTGTGATATGTAATTAATTCACGGTAAAAAGTAATAATACGCAATGTAAAATTGATCTGCGTTCAGTCTGACTTACGATCAGTAAACCTAAAAGTGTGTTTAGGGTTAACTAAGACTAAAACTGCACGGAGGGACACGAGGGTTGGGGAAAAAGGAATTCCTGCCAGGAACCGGAACCGCTTCGGGATAACCAAACAAAAAGAGCTAAAAGAACGGAAAATGGGAGATGGGCGCACTAACGATCGAATGATTAAGATCAGATCAGTATCTTATCTGTTCCGGCCCAATTTAACAGTTCCAAACCTTCTCTGGACACGGCAATCATGGCATTGATCCACTCTGAGAATCCGTTCAAGAACTCTGGACCTGAACGTGAATACCTAATGAAGCTACCAAGAAGCAAGAGTTCTACGGTCGCTGACCACTCTCAGCGGAAGACTGTATAAAAACCAGCAATGTTGGACACAATCTGTGAACAGAGGGGGTGGCGGGCTGATGGAGTCCATTACCGCGTTCACCCAGTGCCGAAACCCCGGGGTTGGACGCTGTCCCTTTTAATTGTGGCTGTGGGAGACTAAATTTAAGTCTTGAAATAAAATTCTAAATTTTGATTTACTGAATTTGGCTTGTCGATTTATTACATACTGCAAGGTTGGAAATTAATCATATTAATCACCTAGTCACATATAAACACCAAAACCAACCAAAAACCCCCAACAAAAACAAACAGCCCAGAACAAACCAATCATCTGCCACAGCAGTATGTGCCCTAAAGAAGAGGAAGGAGGAAGAGATAACTTCATGCACTTTTAGAGTTTAAAATCTGAAAGTAACACAAAGCCTCTTCCAAAACACAACCTTTAAAATTGTTTTACTTTTGTTTGCAACATGGGTGTGTGCTCTGGCAACCAAGAGCAATCAACTTGGAAAACTAACCGCAAAGGAGGGAAGGAGTCAGCAGTTAACTGCACATTATGATTACCATCAATGTAAACGAGTACAAGGGAAAATCAGAGCAGAAAGTCTTCTTCTGGTCTTCAAGCCAGCATGGTCCATCCTAGTACTACTTTAGTTTCTGAAACTGCAGAACTCCCATTCTGTGCTGCAGTGTGAAGAACAGTATTAAAACTGAGAAATCTGTCAGACATTTGGAAGCAACAGCAGCATCAGTGGCTGGTGCCACAAACACCAAAACCACAAGGGAACAGCACTGCTAGCTGGTGACAGCAATGACTGACCAGCTCCAGAAGCAAAGTAAGAAAACTCAGCACGTATGTGCTCAGCTCTTCTTCCCCATGACTTTTAATGCCAGTTATTCAAGCTACCATATGGCTTCAAAATTTGTACACAATGGCTACAATATTTGTATCCTTATATGGGGGGGAAAAAAAAAAAACCCAACAAAAAACCCCACAAAACCCAGAAAAGACATTAAAAAAAACCCAGAAAAGACATTCTCCTATGAAAGAAAACAGAAAATAATTTGAGATTCACAGTGAGTGTAGGTACCATCACCTATAAACAGATATTTAAAACTTTTTGTCAGTATTTTTAGGACATTTCTAAATATGATAAAGCATCTAATAACTTCTGTTAGGTTCACTGCTGTTTACAAGTATAGGCTCATCAGTAGTTCCCAGCATCAGCTATAACACTGGAATAGTACTTCAGTTTAAAAAGATTATTTCTTCAGGTCACTGCTGGCTTGCCTTCTTGCCTTGCAGACAGAATGACAACAGTGATACTAATTCAAGGCTATTTATTAAAGATTATTATTGATTCTAAGCTAGGAGACTAAGAACAAGATGGCAAATCCCTTGCTGCTGGTCCACATATAAAAAAAATATGCAAAATAACTGAAAATAGCCATTACCAAGGGAATTCATTTGACCAATACATACCAGAATGGCCTCCAGAATAGAATTCAATGAAATTTTACAAGATTTTATTAATTCTCTTTGTATATTTAAAGCAGGCTCTGAATATAAAGTAACCAGACCCAATCCAGCTACTGAGAAAATTGTCTAAAATACAGAGCAGAGAAATCATGAAGATAAATACTAAATGACTAAAAATCTCTGTAAGAATACATAAATATTCTTGCGTTTTTCTTTCAGTGTAAAAACCACCAAAATTGCCACATTTTGCAAGTATAAAGGCTTTCTGGTTATTGAATCTTTCACAAATTGTCAGATACCATTCATAACCTTCTCATAACATGGGACAAATGAAAAGCAGACATGTATGACATACTAGGGCCTTATATCACAATATATGCACTGTAAATAATTTACTGTTGAAGTGACTTCTTGCCATGTGCCTCACTGCACTTAAAATCTCCAGGGGTTTTTTCCCCCCCAGTAAAGTGTTATTTCTTCTCTTATATGTATTTACTTCCAGACTTTCTGAGGAAAAGAAACGTGACTTACAAAATACAAAATTTAATTACTCAGTATTTAAAGACAAAGAAAGAAGAAGAGGGTGTCGGAGTCCAGGGCACCCCTGGAGGGTCAGAGACCTGGGCAGAGGGGTCTGGGACCTGGACAGGGGGATCTGGGACCCTGGCACAGAGCCCAGGAAGACACTGGCTTTGATCTCGGTCCATAGGAGAGGCTTCCTACATTGCAAGATGAATTACAGGCCACAAGAGTGTGAAAGATAGTAGTTCAGCTTATCACAGGGTGGAAAATCGTAGTTTTGGGTTCTTTAGTGTGGAAGTGGATGTGAGCAAAATGGAGGATTTTGGGCGTTGTCTCTTGCTGCTTCTTTCTTCTTCATTCACTCCATTTTCTGCAGTGACAGTGGCACAAAATAGTTTAGAGGAGATTGGGTCAGAGTAGAGATGGCATGTTTAGTATATGTACTAGGTATTGGCAAATAATTATAAATAAAGAGTACATAACAATTAGTCTAAGAGGCAGCGACCTCCCTGTGCGGGGGGACTGAGAGTTGGGCACTGAGAGAATTGTAAGGTAAGAAATAACAAACAAAGCGAGCAACCTTGAAAAATCAGAACCTGAAGACTGTCTCTTTCTTGCATCTGGTTCAGGGCTTTGCAGAAGGCAAAAGACTCTAAAACCACCTGAATCTCAGGAACAAAACCCGAGAAGAGGTGTTTTCCTTGATACTCCTATACTTTGTACAAAGTCTGCATTATTTTGGAACCACTGTAAGTTACTCTTAACAAAATAACTGTTTCTCTGTAATTTTGCATTTCTATTGTTACTTATCTCTTCAGCTAGAATCTGATTTGACAATATGCCTTTTTTTTTTCTTTTAGACAAACATTACATTTCTGTACATTCAGTAAATGTTCTCTTCTTAAGAACTGATTCTTTCTCTAGATGCCAAGCCTGTAGGCAATACAATTAGTTAAGAATCACTAAGATAAGTCACATTGATACAATGACAGTAGTTGCAACAAGAAAAAGCAGTGCAGAGATGGACAATGGTGATACCAACTGACTGAACAGAGATATCAAGCCAGTTTTGACACTTTGCCTTCTCTGTGCTGCCATTACTTTATATATACAATGCATTTAAAAGACAAAATGTTTACCGGTTAAACATGAGGAAGTGAAATCACTAACGTGTGAAGCCAGGATACTTTGATTTCTTTCAATTGTCTCTTTGTGAAGAGTAAAAAATAAGGTCTACATCATTACCCTTGCAGTCTGAAGGGGAAAAAAAAGTTTGCTGTTCCTTAGAAGAAATTCCATATTCCTCTAAACTAAAGAGAATGGGGCAATATGAAACTGTCACACCACATAAGACCACATTCAGATGGAGTAACAACTAAGTGTAGCACAGATTTACTTCCTCAAAATTACATGCAAGAAAATGAAATTATGTGTTAAGACATACTGTATAATCCTACAGGCCTTGAAAAAACATGAATTGATATTACTGATATAAAGCCAGTACAGTAACTTCAGAATGTAATGTAAAGCAACAGCCTACAAAGCAACTAGTAAAGTGAGTGTGTGTATTGGAGGGGGGGCTCTTGTCAACAGGTAAAATATTAAGCCATTCAGCTACCCAGTATACCAGGCAGTAAATACCACATAAAACTAGGATTTACAAAATGTTCTTTTTGAAAAAAAATATTACCTCAATTTCTACCATTATGCTCCTACTCCAAGTAGCAATAATAGATTTTTAAAATTCTTGTTATTAACACAGTTTTATATGGAAAACTATTATGATCCAGAAAACTACCTTTTAAAATTGAAGATGGTAATTAGTGCATCACTGAGAAACTACAACTAGCAACACAAGTGACTAGCTCAGACCAGATCAGCATGACAGAGCATACAATTTACAAAGAAGAGATAGACTGAATGTCAAGAGTCTGTCCAGACTAATGAATTTTTTATGAGAAGATTTAACAAGTAGAAGAGAAAGAAGATGGTGGGAAAGCAGGCAATTAACATCTTTCTGACAAGCAATACTAGATGTAGGTGTTTAACAGAGAATAACTTCCCTGAAACTTTTAGAGTCTTCCACATGGACAGTGTGACTCCCTTGCTGGACTGAATCACAGATAAAAACATCCCCTTCACTTGGTCCATAAAATGATGCTCCTGGCCAGCATAAAGGCAGTTGTTAGCTATGCTGACTCACCAATAAATGAAACCGTGAGATACGTGCAAAGAAGCCGATGCATATTGTAACACAAATAATTTTTACTCTTTATTGCATTAGGAGGTAAAATAATGTTTCCCTTCCCATTTCATTTTTACTTCTTTGTATTTTTGATTTCCATCTTTTTATCAACTAAAATCTAAGTTTCATTTCCAAAGTTCTTCGTATTTTCAGGTTAGCCTACTTGGAAAGACACCAAACAACCTGACTTGTCAACAAAAAACTAAACTGCCTTTTATTTTAAAAATAAGAAACTAATTAATGAAAGAGTGCTTAAAGTATTCCAGTTTTCACCAAATACTGATTTATTTTCTTTAAAACCAAAGTTCTAGTGGGACTATGGGTCTCCACTGTTTTTGTGCTAGAGAAGAAATTCAGGTTGGGTAGTATTCTATCCTACAAGTCAGTGAAGGTTTGGTGATATTATTTTCAAATGATCAGCCTAAACCATACAAAATATTCAACCTTTGACTAGGAATAGCTATTCAAAGAAACAAACTTGAAAAATAGACCTACTCATAGATATTATAAAAAAGGTTTAATCAATGCAATTTAGTTCTTTCTTTTTTTTTTTAACAGGAGTACTTGAAGCACTTTCTCATGATCAATAAAGTAATGTACATAAAGGCTTTAAAGTTTTGTTGTTTGCCTGCTTCTCAAATCCTCCTTCCCTTATTTAAATGCTGCTTAAAAACAAATGTAATTCAAGTATGGAGTAACGATTAATAAAAGCCCAACAGTACCTGCAGTTACAGTAAATTTCATTAGACTTACAACTAGTACAAACAGAAATCTTCCTCCCTTCCTCAGTTCTGACTCATCTGACTTTGCCATACCATACCACACCACATTTGCATATGATTATACATGCCCAGTGGCTGGGCCAGCAGCATAAGGCTGATCAAAGCAGAGACTGTACAGAAAGCCGTACTATAATGTCATTAGTCTTACGCAAGAGCTTAATTTCAGTGACTGCACTGCCACTACCTCATTTCCCTCTGCTTCAAAGCCACTCTGAGAACCACCCTCCTCTATCTTCATTATTCTAACAAATGCTCTTCCTCAAGGCGGAAAAAAACCCAAAACTGAAGCAAGCACACCGGGTTAGCCAGAATATGGTTCAAAATATACCAACAGCAGGAGGGCAGTGGGAAGAGCAGCTTTCTGACATCAATTCATTTCTGCATGCAGCTATGCAAGCACACATGTATGACATCCAGGCCCATTCTAGAGAATTTTGTAATAGATTTCTTTGTAATAGAGAATATATTTATGCTAGGCATAATCCCTATATAGAACAGCATACAAATAATATACACAGAGAATTAAGATCTGAGATTGTTTTCCTGCATTCTGCAGACCACTCAAAACAGCACTGCAGCTGCTCAAAGACGCTCTTCCAATAAATGTGCAGAGACAGAACTTGGAAAACATGCCTGCTAATCAACCAAAGCACCTTAGCAAGTTTCATACTCTAAAGTAACACTTTAATGCACTTTTGAATGCACAAGGGCAGCCAGTGAGCTTCACCAGCCATACAGTAAACATTAAGACAAAACTCTGAGTCACCCTAGTCTTCAGTAAGTAAAATTTATTACAAAGAAATATAAAGTTACCCACAGAAGGCTATGCAGTAGCGCACATTGTTAGTGTCAGAATCAACAGTAAGGTCATATTGAAGTTTATCACTTGCCTGAGAGTATGGGGCTGCCAATGGCTTTGAACTGCAACTGAAGAGACTGTTATACATACTAAATACATATATACAGTAATACTATATGCATACACACTAATACTATATACAGCTGCAAACAGGTAAGTTTTGGGCTTTTCCCCCGCTTACACTGTCATCAATCGGGCGGCACGGAGAGGGCACCAGGAGCAGCCTCAGCGCAGGCTGCAGGCCCCGTATGGCAACCCCGCGCCTTCCCTGCACAGACGGGGAATGCCACCAGCGTCCTGCTCTCCTTTTAGGGCTGCCGGGCAGCTCCTGCCTTGCTCCTTCCTACCGGCTCGGCCTCGCCACACTCGGGGCCGCAGAGCGGCCCCGCGGCCTGCAAGAGCGCGAGGCCACCGCTCGCACCGCGCCACCTGGCACTGCCCGGGTACGGCCGGCCCGGCCCTCAGCCCGCGGGCCCCGCCGCCGCCGGGTGCGGGCAGAGGCGCCGCCGCCCTCGGGAGGCCCGGTCCGCACCGTGCGGCTCGCCAGGTCTCCCCGCGGCGACACCACCGCGGCTACGGAGGGCTCCACGGCCCACCCCGCAAGGTTCCCGCCCTACGGTCCCTCCCTGGACCCACCCAGCTCCGGGAGCCGAGGGCAGGGCCAGAGGCCACGGCTCAAGTCCCGCCCGCTCCTACCTGCGGCCCAGCGCGGCGGGGCCCGCGCGGTAGCGGCGGCCAGGGCTGGTGTGCGAGGCGTGCCGGTTCCCCGGGCTCGCCCCGCCGGCGCCGGGTGAGGGCGGAGCGCGGCGGCGGCTCCGTGCAGTGCGTCCAGGCCATTCCGAGCTCCGCCTCCCTCTCCGGCCTGAGGCTTCGGCGTCTTCCACCTGTCCTGAGCCTGGTTTAATAAACCTTAGTTCCCCCATGCGATTTTCTGTCATATACAGCTGTAGGATTGGATCAAGTAACCACCGCTTGATGACTTTCTCATCACGGGAATACCGCCCATTTCTGTAGTATTTCCACGCAGGCTACAAAGTTTGAACGCTGAGGAGATAACGAACCTTTTGTTATGTGTTTTGCCGACAACAAATTAGATCATTTCCCTATTGCATTTTGCTGCTCAAGCAAAGATGCTATTACTGCAGCAAACATTGCAAACGATTGCTTAACTTGGCTTTTGCAAGTAAAATAAAAGGGGGAGAAAGAGTGTGATGTCATAGTCCTTTTTTCCCCCTTTAATAATAGTTACGAGCTTTTCCACACAGCTCTTAAACCACGAGGGACGGACTTAAGTTAGGTTTCGTTTCTGAAACAGAGTCTTTAAAGACTCATTCTTAAACACACAGCTGAAGTTTATTACCCTAATGGGGAAGGCATGGATGATCCCTGTACAAAGGCCATATTCTATTCTTCCTCTAGTCCCAATGGTCCTCCAAGGAAGTTGCAGGTGCTGTGGTCTTGAATTGCACTGAAGGGTGTCAGCGTTCCATATGCACCCAGACTAACCACTGTGTACCCAAATGCTCCTGGAATTTGTGTTTCTTGAAAATTCTCAGCTAGAACAAACAACAGAGAAATAAACCCCAAGGTGTTTATAAAAAAAATTAATTACTGGCTCTGCAAGTCCTTAAGTCATAGGGTTTGCAAGGTCACAAAAGTGCTCTAAGAACTAAATTGGTAAATTCAGCACCGAAAAAAGGGAATGTATCTGGTCAAGCAGCAGTCTAATAAAAGGAATCTGGAGTGTAATTCAGGGGCATTACAATGCTCCATGTTGCTTACAATACAAATTCCTTTGGTTCATGTTGACCCCTGCAATACTGGCCTGAGCAGGAAATCCCATCTTGCTATGTTGTTCTGAGGTACAAACGAGGCTGTAAGATCTTGTCAGTTAGTATATCACAACTTTCTACCAACAAACTTCCTCCCAACAACTTCCTGCTATTGATGTCAACTGAGTTTTCAGTCAGACTCTGAAATAGAGTTCCAAGGAGGAGAAGACAGGCAGCAGTAGTGATTAACCTTAGGATAACAGGTGCTTGAAGGTGATTATAATGCGTTGTGACTACAAAACTGTTTAAAAGAAAACGTGTTTTCCAGATTAGCAGTCCTGTCCCATTGTGTGTTCCTCTCCTCTCTCCAGATATTTTAGTATTTAATTAGCTGTAAAATTTATTAACATTTATCACACTGACAGAATTAACATGGTGCAAAACTTTTAAATTCCTAGGCACCAAAAAAAGGCAAATCCTGAAGTCTTCTCCTAAAGCTAGTATTCAAATTCCAAACCAAATATTTGAAAATTAACTTACAGTTTCCTAAATCCCCATAATTTTCAAAATTTTGCATTTCCAATGCAATTGTGCTGTTAAGATTTTTGCAAGATAAACTACTGTATTCATTGCTTTTTTGCAATGTTTATCAAGGCATCCAAGATTTTAATGGACAATGAAGATACTTTAGAAAACTTGGACTTTGTTTTCCCACATAACTCTTTTTAGAGAGTTAATTAGATCTTATGTGGGAAAATCAGATCTGTGTTACTGCAACACAGAGGGAGAGAGACCATTAAAGCTGTTTTCTCTGCATCATCCTGGCCAGAACATGAAATACCAACATCTTAGAGTTTCTATGCTCCTCAGTAGCTTCCCACATCAAGGATAGTCAATTAGAATGACAATACAAGAGAATTTCTAAGTAAACACAATATTAAAGGTAAAATACACAGAAAACGGGTCAATTTTTATTCTTCTCTTCAAGCTCTTCCTGATTTATTATCCTGAGAGTGCTTTTATCAAAAGGCTTCTTTTTCGTGCTGTTCCTGCAGTCCATGTTTGTACACTGGAAACTGCTGTGGTGTTTTGAGCATTAGTGAAGCTGTTAAATTAAACAGCTGAAAGCTGAGCAATTTATAGAATATTGAGTCATTGTATTTCTCTGTATATGGATTTAATTCCAAAGCCTAACGGGACAAACCTTTTTATTAAATATTCACTTTCCCCTTTGAAGGATTGTTGCCACTATTTTGAAAATCTGATTTTTGCTGGAAATCCAGAATCACAGTCAGGATAAAAAGCAATAATTTGAGAGCGGGTAGGGAAGAGAAAAGCAGCTCTGAGGAGGGTATGGCTGATGTGGCAGAATAATGTTATATTGGGAGGCAGGGGGGGAAATGAATATTTTTTAATATTAAAAGACAAAAAAAGAAATGTTGTATATTGCCATATAACTTGCAACTTTTACCATCCAAATTCTAAAGTTTAGTTATTTCTTAAAGGACTATTTGGCTAAATTAAAAATTTAGCAAACCAGTGAATACAGTGAACATTTACTTAAAACCTAAACAAAATTTCTTAAGCACATAATTTATTAAAATACCATCTTTTTTTTTTTTTTAATGTGGCAATTAAAAAAATAAGCTTAATAAGTGTGAAAAGCATTCTTTGATTTACTTGTTTGGTGTAGTGGTTTCACGCTTGCCAAATTCTGTTTGCCAAATTCAGTATAGTGGTCTTAGTGTTTACTCTCTTTTTTCTTCTGTGGAAGAGAATCAGGTGAAGCAAAGCAGGCTCAAGCTTAACAACAAACAAATAGTTCTATTAAAACACACTAAAATAATAGAAAAAAAGCTGAAAAAAAACCCAAAATGAAACTTCAAAACACTCTTCCTTCCCCTTACAAACGTAACTTTCCTACAAAACAACATAGAGAGACACCACTTGTAATTTTCAGTCAGTTTCACCATTTGAACATAATCCTTCATCACTTTGGGAGAGGATTCCCCCTGGAGTACCATGGAGACATTCACCACAAGACAGCAACAGTCTGGTGGCTCCCAATGTCATAAATCTGCAACCACCCAGAATTCTTGCAGATTGTGCAGTTCCACCCATTAGCAGCCTTTCCCCTGGCTATTCATGGGCCTCTCAGTGTATTTGGGGTAATGTTTAAGAGTGCTTCTTCTGGTAGAAAACAAGGATTCTCTTTTTCTATCTCTAAAATTACCTCTATCTTAAGAGAAATAGAGGCCTCCTTTTACCCCAGGAGCCAAGGGCTTCAAATTACTTTCTCTCTAAAATCAACTTTGTCTCAAAGGCTGAGACCTCCTTTTTACTCCAGCATTCCCCCAAACAACATTAATATGTTACAAGAAACAGTTAATTTCTCCATAGTTTACACCAGAGAAGTCCAGTTAAAAGTGTCCACATCCTCAATCCCTCATTCTAATAATCTTTATCAGTTCTTTCAGTCTTGCTCCACTGACTTCATGCAGTGCCTTTTCTATGTCCATTCTGTCTCCTTCTTCTCTCTCTCGGAGAAGGGTTAAGCCTTGGAAGCTTCACGCTGCCAGGAAAGGGTTGGATCTGCCCAGGCCTGCTGTGGCCATGTGATTTCTGCAGGAAATCTCCCCCTGCTGCATCTCAGATCGGGTTTCCTCTTTCCCCTCTTTTCCTCTCTGCCTGGAAATCACTGGAGGAGGGGAGTGGGGGGAGAGCTCTGCCCACCCCTCGGTCACAATCGGGGCAGCTTCAGCCCAACCAGGCCCATTGCTGTTATCAGGGGCCCTGCGGAGATCCCTCCCTGCTCCTGGGGCTCTGGGGCTCTGGGAAGGTTTTCAAAGTAGTTGAGGTTAAGCTGCAACCTCTCCTCCCCTGCCTGGAGCCGAGGGAGCCCAGCTAGGCCTAAGGCTGTCGGTCCCCAAGGACGGGAGTGGCAGGCCCAGCTGGCCAACAGGGTGTCCCAACTCGATGTTACGTGTTCAACTGGCCGGGAGGAAAAGGGGCTGGCTCAAACAAAAATCAGTATTTATACAGGTACTTCCCAACGTCGCACTCAACATTCTCAGTGGCCAAAGCAGATGCCAATATCCAAAACTAGCCTCTGATGGCTCCCTGTCCTTTCCAAAACAATTCCAAGGTCCTGACAGGACAATACTCCACATTCCTCCCCAATTAAAAACCAAACTATGCCAACCCATGAGATTGGGCCAAATTGACTTTTTTGCCTAATTAAGCTGATTTCTGCTGGTATAACAGCTATTTAAACAAGGCTGAATTCTGTCTGATGGACACAAACACAGGAAAGGATATGAAAAAAGTGGTAGGTTTAGGGCTTTGTGCATTTTGCAGATCTTCAGTTAGTACCAGCTCTGATCCAGAGCATCTGGAAGCAACAAACAGAACTATTATTTTGTCCTACACCATGAGATTTGAAAGTTATGGGAAAGGGAAGAGAAGTTCTGGACCTTTAACAAAATCTCCACTTAGTGTGCACATGTATAAGAAGAGGCAAGAGAAGATTCTTGCCAATCTTGCTGTAGGTCTGTTAATTGAATGTAAGTAAGTTTATCAAAATCAAACTGTACATTAAGGAGCAAGAGAAGTGATGAAGACATGTCTATGAGTGGACCTGGTTGCTTACAGGCTTCAAGGCTCTCAAGCCCGAGCTGGATTAAGTGACATAGTTTGGTCCCACAGATGACCCTGATTTGAGCAAGACATTGGACCACAGTCCTCCTGAGGCCATTTCCATCCTGACTTACTGTGTGTTCCTATGATCATTGTTTAACCTTATTGCTTTTGGATTGTATTCATAGCCTATGCTGAAGTTAAAGTGTATGACAAGTAATAAGAATAGAACAGAATGGAACAGTTGGAAGGCACCTAAAATGATCATCTAGTTTAACTGCCTAGCCACTTCAGGGCTGACCGAATTTGAAGCCCATTATTAAGGACATATCCACATGACTGTTTTTAAGGCAATAAGCTCAGGGTATCTACCAGCTCTCAAGAAAACCTCTGCCAGGGTTTGACCACCCTCTCAGAAAAAAATTGCTTCCTAATGTCCAGTCAGAACCTCTCATAATGCAGCTTTGAACCATTCCAACACTGTTTCTGAATTGTAGGGAGAAGAACTCAGCATCTCCTTTCCCACTTCCCCTCCTCTGGGAGCTGAACACAGCAGTGATGTTGCCTCTCAGCCCCTTTCTCTCCAAAACTCATCACTCCTTGCAGGACAGACCTTCCAGCCCTTCTACCATCTTCTGGATGTATTTCAGGTGTCTTAACATAGTTCTTAATTTTTGTGGCCCACTGCACACAGTTTTAGTCCATGTTTAATTACTCCTAATGAATACTGAAGCTAGAAAAGGCAGGGACCTCCAAGTTTTTACTTTTTCCATTCCATTCCATTCTATTTCAAATACAATGTCTTTTCAGTCTTTTAACTTCTCTTGGATTTTCTCCTTTGTTTTCCCTTCTACTTTTCAGTATCTGTAACTGTTCATGTTCTGTGTGAGTGCTCTTTAAAAATGTCTACAGACATAGCTTAAATTCATAGAGTTCAAAATACTTTCCAGAGTAGCCTTTTAAAACAATTTATGTAAGTTTCACGTGTAATATTTTAAGTCTAAATATATTCCCAACCATCACCCAAAAGAAAAATGAAAAAGCTATCAAGAGTCTGAAGACAAATAGACAGGAAGTCTTAATGGACTTACACTTAGATTTTAAAAGATTCACATGGGTTTAGTACTTGTATTAGTGTACAACAAGTAATAATATTATTAAATTAAGGAATTATTCCTTTCTCTGGGGAAATGAAATAGGAGATTTCATAAGACAGGTGCCCCCAGACCGAACAAAGGTTTTTTTGGAAACAAAGATACTACCATTATATTAGAAATATTCTGGATCTGTTGCAAAATGCATGCCACCCAATTACCTAGTTTTCCCTGTCAGTGACATCTCTTTGACTGAATAGGGTGAAGATCTGTAAATTCTATTTTTCAGAACTCTGGATTAGAAGTCTATTTCTATATACGACATTCATACATTGTGTGGCACAGTGACAACTTTTTAATCCAATCTATTCTTTTTTTTTTTTTTTAAACAAGTCCACTTTAGAACTGGTTTTGTATCAACGCAGAATTTAAGCTTCCTGTAAAGTCTTTTCTACACTAGCTTCTACCTTTTGTGATATGGATATTCTCTGTATTTAGTGCATTCTCCTCGTCCTAGGCCCATATTTGATGCTGTTCACACACTCACACATTCTCCTTTTTTTTAGATAAAATATTTGGCCTATTTTTTTAATTTCAGCTTCTGTTTTTCACAGTAATACACCCTGGACTGCTTTGTTGTTAAGCCAGTTTCTGTATTTCAGAGCACAAGATGGTTGGTTTTAAAGCTAAGTGAGGGAATAAAAAAATTAGCATTTAAAAATACTCAGTGAAATTTGTCCTCCTCACAAAAGCAAGCAAAATGAAAACCATTATTTGGAAAGAAAAATAAAAGAAATATGAACTACTAGAAAATACTCTTCTTTAAGTACACTGCTTCTTGCAGAATTTACTTTTTGGAAAAGTTTTTGCTATTTTTTTATCAGGTTACTTATGGGACTGTCAAAAATACAGTTGCTGTAAATTGATTAAGAAAAAATGCAGGAAAAATAGATTATGCTTCTGTTAATGACAGAAAGTTGTCTTAATTCCCTACATTTGTCTATTGCACTTCAAAAATCTTTGTTACATCTCTTCTGCCATTATCCTTTGAACTGTCTTTGATGCTGTTGTTCAATCCATGATGATTTTAAAAATTATTTTATTATGTAATAGTATGTATCATTATTTCTTGCATGCATATCTCCCTAGGCTTGCTTGTATGGATTAAATTTTGGAAGCACTTACTTCCCAAAGTAAACTTTGGAAGCACACCCGTTTTCCCTTAATAGCTTCTGTGTGCTTGGATAATTACATAACTGAAATTTATTTATTACAATAAAGAAACATAAACCAGGATTTTAACTGATCTTAAGAGTTTTCACACCCATTTTTATGGTTTGGTCTATTTTGTAATGATCCTTCATTTTTGAAGAAATGCTAAGCTGAATAATTACTTATATTGCAAGGTGATAATATTTTAGGAGTCACAGTCATATTTTGATCACTGATTTTCTGTAACCATATTCTCTGACCTCTGTCAAATCTGGTTGGAATAGGATATATAGTTCAAAAAGTTTAATGTGATAGAGAGTGCCATTTGCATAAAGAAGCTGAATTAAAAATAAGTTCAAGTCTGTGCAGTCCACACGGTGTCCTATTGTCAGTCTTAATAGCCAGCACTCACAATGGTCCTGTATTTGATGTTACAATTCTGGAACATGACAAAGCACCGCAGAATGTGTGACTTATCTTTGTGAAGGGTGATTTCAGTAATAAAATATACTGTCATTTCTTTTATGCCACATCCTTACCACCAAGAGTAGTTTTGGCTTATTTGTAAATTAATGGCTTATGTTTTCCCGTGAGATTACTTTGTCAGCTACTCACTATACTTCACAGTGCTTTTAAAAGAAAAACACAGTAGAGAGATGTTGCCAGCGACCTTGATTTTATTTCGGAGCACATAAAAAAAGTTATGCCACAGCTTTGGTTGACTGGAATGATATGTATACTTAAATTTTTAGTTTTTTTTTTAAAACGGTAAACAAGTGTACATTCAGTTGTATGCAAGACCAACATTGTCAGTAACACAATAACACTACAGAAAATGAAATGCTTGAAGTATATAGCTGTGAAATCCTTCATAATTTTGGTATTTAACCAGCATTGTTAGAAATAGTCTGCTGAAGCCATTTCATACATGGCAAACACATTTCATATATGGAAAAAAGACCCTGTGACAAAGTGAATGTAACTATAGTTGCACTGGCTCTGGAGACAAGTAGGAGCCCTACTTAAACATTTTACTCATGAGCTATGTCTTCTGCAGCTTAAATGTGAAAGGAATTATCTAACTTATAGTTATGAAGTCCATTCTTACTACTCAGCCACTTGAACTTAAGGTGGTCTGTATTTTCATACATTTGGGGTACTCAAAAACCAGTAATTTTTCATGCCACAGAAAAAAATTACAATTGCTTAGACTGGATAATTATTCTAAATAACACCACAACTCCTTGTTCCACCGATTTAGAAATGCTTTTTACATCTCTTATAAAATGTTGTTGCTGTTTTGGGGGTTTTTTGTGTGTATTTGTTTGGGGTTTTTTTCCTGTTTTTTTTGGGGTGTTTTGTTGTGGGTTTTTTTGGGGGGGGAGGTGGGGGGGGTGGGGTGTTTTTTTTTGTTGTTGTTTTGTTTTGTTGTTGGGGAGTTTTTTGTTGTTTTGTGTGGAATTTTTTGGTTTTGTTTTTTTTGGAGGGGTTATTTGAGAGCTGCTGTCAACTACCTAGATAGGAAGGAGGGAGGTATAAAAATTCCCAGGCAATGATGAATCCCGAGTATTTTGGAACAGTATGCACTGAGTTCTGGTAGTCCACAGTCTCTCTCTCTATGGTCAAAGGATGATAATAAAGCATAGATGGAATATTTACAATTTTCAGAATAAACCTAGTAGCAGACCAGCTGTAACTATTTCTCCTTCTACAAAACCTGCTTTTTAATATCACCTTTTTCTAGAAACATATGGCAAGGAATATAAAACTGTCTTTTTTAGTAAGCAAAAGAAGGTTTTGATAAAAACATACAAAAGACAGTTTTATCTGCTGGATGATATACAGGTACCTGTAAACAAACGTGTACTGAACAATAAAAGAGAAGGTAGGTTTGAATGTTACACGTCTGATGTAAACACAGAAAAAAAAAAAAAAGAGTAGTCAAAAGTGCTGATACATTAACTCACTCCATCATGCCTAATTATTGCAGCATATATGATATAAAATAATTAAAATGCAGAAATTATCTGCTTATCTCCAAACCAGGGAAAAGAGATCTCTTTGGAAATGTAGTTAAAAAAAGTCAAGATGTGTGTTATGTTTTAGCACACGGAAGAAATTCACAGGGAGATTATAAACTCCTGAAAATAGAAGTTTATGATGACAACAGACAAGACTTTCATTACAGAGACATCGATAGAGCCACTGTAACACATTCCGTATTCTTTTTGTAGAGTTTTACAGTAGGTATTTGAAGACACAGAAAAAGTTCACGTGCAGCTTTTCCTTTAAAAGGTGTGTGGTTCATCAAACTGATAAGTGTATTTCCTGAAATGTTTTAGAAAATGAGAAAAGACACTTGACCCAAATACTGTGCACACTAGTTAACCATGTATAAAGATTCTTAAGTGCACAATGAATTGCAGATGCAGACATGAATGGCTTTTGACAGCTCCGTAATTTGCTTGAATGCACACTCACTAAAGAACCGTTTAAGAAGTTGTTTCCAGTTTTGTCTGATCATTTCTTCTCAGAAAGAGTTTCACCACGAAGTTCTGCATCTTGTGAGGCCTCTTCAACAGATGGATTAATATCAGGTACATTAACAGGACATCCAAGGGTAGCTATCCAGATAGAGAGAAAAGGAGTATTAGGTTTTACACTTAATATCTGTGCTAAAAAGCATCAAAGGCAAGAAAAATGCTTGTAATCTAGCACAGAAACAAATAAGCTACACTATCTAATGAAATCAGGAATCCAAGTGAAATTCGTCTCTAAACAGCACAACCATTCAAAAGCAGACAGTGCAGCTGGCCAACAGTTCAGACTGAACATACTAATGATTGAATGCATTATCATGTTATTGACAGCTTTACTCACAACAGAGTCACAGAGCTCTACATCAGGTGTTCAGAAAACATCTTAGAAATTCAGCCATTTAAATAAATAAATTTACTTTGTCTTAGAAATAGCTGTCATGCTTCAAAGCAAAAGCACATGAACTTCAGACCACAGAAAATGAAACAATTCAGAGGATAAGAGAAAGTAACTATTAACACAGTTTTACTGTTAAAGCTATTTGTGCAATGCTATTGAGTTCTTACCGACCCACAAAATTATTCTACTTACATGCAGAATATTAAGAAACAGTTGCCCTATGAAGTCATGTAATACATAAGGAAGAATTATACTGCTGAAAATAAGCAATTTAGTCATTCTGCCCTTGACAGAATTTACTTACATAAGGTTAGTTTCTCTACTGCTAGCCTTTCAGGCAAAGTTTCAAGTGGAGTTGGTTGAATTTTTGCAGGGGTAAATGTATTTAAAGACATTTTTCTTCCTGAAAGGGGCATCATGTAAGCTGGAGAAGCTGAAATTATGGGAAAAAAAGAATCATCAATAGTAAAAATATTCTCACCTAAACCAGATGTCAAAAACTGTACCCACAGGACTGTGTATCCATCCAGCAAAATAGATACCGCATTTATACAACCAGCTGCTCAGCTACCAATTTTTTACTCTAGTGTTAAAACTTCACTACATGAAAGATAAGTCTTAAAATCTCTTTTTTACCACAGAAATCAACACAGTAAGTTCATGCTGTTAAGGGAGGGTTTCAGTAACAGGTGCCTTGCCAGATTGGCAAAGTATTAGTGCTATTTCTCACACATTATGAAGATGGCACCTGAATAGGCTTTAAGTCCAACATGTCTATGAAAAGTGCACACAATGCATTAATCTCTAGACAATCTCCAAGTAGTACCGGAAAGCTGGAGAACTAAACATCTCTGACTTTAATTGCATCAGGTCTATTTTCCAGCCACTCCTTGGTACAAACATAACAACCATACACTAGGAGTATGACACGTTTTGTTTTTCAGTATTTCTTCACCTTGTATACTCTCAATTCTGAATTGATTTTTGAAGATACATAAACTTCCTAACCACTACAAAAAGACATTTTAAGTAGCTGAGAATTTTCATATACTTGTAAGCCTCTCTGAGCTTTTTCAGTAACATCAATTTTCTTAGACTGCTTATATTCCTTCTCAAGTATAGGAGGCCTACCCTATCAAATAAGCTGCTGATTAAAATATAAACTGTATATAATAATGGGGAGAAAAAAGGAAAAATCCTGTAGCAGAAAAAAGAGAGAAATCCAAACGTAGAATTCTGTTGTATCACTACTTGCAAATACAAGTTTCCTGATCAAAGCATGAGATTTTAGACACTCCTTAGGAAGAATCATTTTCAATCACCTGAAACGTTACTTATAAGCATCCTAATATGTGGTAAATCTGACCTAACTGAAACAATTTCCAAAGACACAGCAGTAGAATCACAATGGGAAATCATTTCCCCAGACACATGAACATGGATGGAATTCAGCTGTATTTCCTTTCAAGATCACCTAAACCTTAAATATGCAGCACAAACTGCTAAAAAGCTAGGTAACTGCAAAGCACTCTACAGGTGAAATCCCAAGTTATATTGGAAGAAACAGGAAATAATGAAGTTTTAAGTGTAAATGCAACACTATTCTGCTGAGGTTACTGCCAGTACAACAGTACAGTATAAAGATAGTAATACTGCATGCTCCCTGAAAAGCATTACCTGTTATTCAGCTAAGTGTGGACAGTACAGAGAAGTCAACGTACTAATAAAGAAAATAAACTAACTGTGATTTCATTAAATCCTTGATTTACTACCTCAGCCAACAGAGACATTAGTTCAATGAAATCAAGTGTCCATATCCATAAAGGGATAGTGCAAAATGTAGAATTATGGTACATGTACATTGACATTTTCTTCAAAAGCAGTATCCTAAATTTACTTGTTACCTGCAAAACACTGCAAAGATTTACTAGACAGTAGTTAAGAATTTAAAATTAATATAATTATGAACTATAACCAGTACATGTCTCCTGTAGATTTTCCCTTGATGGAGCAGCAACAGAAGCAAGAAATTCATCCACCTGCTTCAGAGACAAGGAATTGTGTAGAGTTTCCAAAGGGCAAATAGAAGGCACCATGGAATACAGTTCAAAACCTAAAAGAAAAAATAATAAAAAAAGAGATTTCCAAACATAAGACAGGATTTAAGTTACTGCAGTAATGCATGATAAAAAGTTCACATTAGCATGTGCAGGCATAAGTCTCTTGAAATCATGGAAATTAAATATTACAGGACCTGGAACAAGATGACCCGATTTCCAGCTAAAGATATAACTCCCTTGTACACATGAAGTACATGTGTACACATGGATTATTCAAACATGAGAACTGTGCTCTACTCCCAAATCACTTCAAAGATAATTTCTCTTTAAGACAAACTTAACAGATTTAAAAAAAAAAAAAAAAAAAAAAAGGGCAGGAAAAGGTAGTATTTCTCCTATTCATTCTGACACCTGGCACAAGACTAAATAGGTAACTCATTCATGCAAGAAAGTGGGATAGCTATTTTGTTAGCAGACAAGAACTAAAAATGGTGTATCTTCCAAGAAATAAATTTGCAGAATTCATGTTCTATCATCTTCAGTATTCTGTGAAAACAAACTGTTAACTGCAGTTAATATCAAAGGAAAACCACTGTTAGCATTTTTATACCTTGAGACAGATAAACACCTACCTTTATGCATTTCAAAACAGTATTGAAAAACTAGAAGTTTCATATATTAGAACAGGTAAGTAAAGCAACCCAATAAATCTAAAAATTTATTGGACTTTGCTTTTGCTTTTGTATGTTAGTATTGATCATACACTAACCATGCATATCCATATTACTAACAGACTAAAAAGCATTTAAACATCTTGGCTTAAAAAAAAATTGCAGTCCTCTAAAGTGATTCAAGTTTGGTAACTCAATAAACAGCTTTTCATCCAGTTGCATTTCAGAAGAGGAAAAGATGTCCATTAGTGTTTTCAACAAACAGCTGTAACATTACAACTTTGCAATTCAATACTGTAAATTTCTTCTAAGACGATTAAATGAAGAAGCAATAGTGAATGAAATAATGTTTAGAATTTCAGTTCAAGGTACATTTATTAGAGATAGCATTATGACTGTGAACTGTTCTTTCCCATAAAATAAAAAGCAACAATGTTCCTGTGATATCCAGTGTTGCCCATTCACTCTCCATCTGTACTTTGCATAAAGAAGGAATTCAACAAGATTTCAACCCGCAAATGTCTATACTTATATTTAAATCCACCTTGGCCATATTCAAATTTCAGGGACCTTTGCTACAAATATTCAAACAACTGAGGTGTACTTATGTCAGCTTCACTTAAATTATAAAGAAAATGTTGCATTTCATGAAAACTTTACTTTTGCGTAAAAAAGAATTACCACCATACTATTAATTTCTGTTCTATAAACTCAGTAGCTAACTTCCAGTGTAAGCACTAAGATGCTTGCCATACATATTAATATCCTAAACAACTATATGCATGCATGTAAAGCGCAAACCCTTTCGTTGCCTTACAGTAAAATATAAGATTTCTCTTTACTCTGACAGAAAAGTCACTATCACTTGAATGAGAATTTATTTTTCTAATTTCAATTAATGAAGTGGGACAAGGTCAGGTTAACTTATTAGTAACTATTATTGTTATAGTGCATGTTATAGAGAATCAGAGGGGAATTCCAAAATGCACTCATGCCCTTTAAAAGAAAAAAGAGAAGAAATAAAATTTGCTTGTTTTAGGAATTTTCCCTCCAAATTTTTTCGTTGAGTTTTGAAAATTCTGCTGTCAGCTAGTCACATCCCAGCAGGTTGTTGTAGTATCTTTATGTCTAAAGGATATGGTTTAAAACATAATTTGGAAATCTATGTGTAGTGTTTTATTTGAATGTTTTTTGATAAATATTTTATGATGCTATAAGAAATAAATTTGAAATTTTATGATGAAGAAACCTGACAGTATCCCTTTAAGGAGACAATTTCCTGTACAATAAAAGCCTTTGATTTTTGTCTGTATGTATTCCTAAAGCATCAAAAGGTAGGTAAGACAATGAAAGGGTTAATGCAGCATCTCAAAAAGCCACCCTGCTGTCTTAAGATTCAAAAGCTGTAGAGACATACCACTGGAGCCTAGAAATTCCACAGAGGAAATGGACCAGCACCTAAACAGGTGTGGGTGTTCTGCAGAGGCCCAGAAAATAAGATATAGCACTTTCAGAAGATACTTGTTTCACCATGTTCCTTGAACTAAAGATGGGGGGAGGGGGGGGGTAGTAGTCTGAAATGAGTTAAGAGGGTGTGATAACAACATAAAAGAAAGAAATAAACAGAGTGAAAGGGACAAGGATGATTAAAATGATAGTCCAGAGGACAGACAAAACAACATCAACATGGCATTATGTTAGTAGAGAACCCCTGGAAATCTGCAATATACTTAGGATTCATAGGAGCTCACACTGCATGCATTAATCTTGTCCAAGGTGTGTGGTAAAAATGCTGCATTAAATGAATCAGAACAATCCATGTGATCAGTAAAAGTTATTTAGATCCTTTTTTAAAAGAATGGAGTCACAAAAAGTGACTAAATGGAACAGAAAGTAATCCTATTATTAGCCACAGATTCTCAAATGCAGTTCTTACTTTCTGACTTTGTATGTTTTGGGAATATTGTTCAGTTTGAGTTGTAACATAAAAAATGGATTCCTGACTTTTCTATTTGAGATACAATATTAGATTTGGCCTTTTGGATCAAACACAGTCTTAATGGTATAAATTTAGCCCTACTATAGTTTTCCTTCAAGAAGCAAAAAAGTCACTATGGATTTAAACCGGATGTAACAAAATACTACTCTGCTTCTAAGCAAAGCTAAACAAAAACTTGAGGGTTTTTTAAACTTTCTTTCTAAGCAAAAATATTTTTAATCTAACATGAAAATACTGATGATTTCCACTGCAATTCCAATACCACTATCACAGAACTCAGCTAGCATTCATGCACATTTTAAAAATGCAGTTAAGAAATCTGGAAAAGTCTATTGTGTCCTGAAGACTGAGTCTACTTTTCATGAACTGGATAAATCTGGGGCCTATCCAATCATGTAGAAAGGGAGGCGCAAAATACTTTGCTGAGGAAGAAAAAGATATACCTCTGTCCTGTGTGTTAAATGAGAATTTTTGCAAACTGAAGACAGTTAACTCTCACTCTTGAAGCTCAAGAGGTCAATACTGCTCAAGAAGTCACAGCTCTCTTGCTGTGATTTTTAGTGCAATATTTAAGTAATTTGCACATCTGATGAACAGAGAAGTATGATAAGGTAAAATAAATTTTTGTCCCATTAAAAATACAGCAATTTAGCAGGAATAGAACCAAAGCTTCTGCTTTAGGTTTTGTAATTTATCATCACTTCAAGAAGATAGTCATAAATTCAGTGATTTATTTTAGAATGGGCAGGCTCAGGAAATCAACTCAGCAGGAGAAAGACAAAGAAGAAGCAGCAGCTGTCAAGAAGTGTGTGTCTAATAAGATCAGATTTCATTGTTTGTATCTTGTACCATACAGTCTGATCACACAAGAACTTCTGGAGAAGAATTTATTAGAGAGATTACAATTAACAGTAGCACTTCATTTTTTTCTGCGGATTTTTCTAAGTAATGAATTTTGATGTTGTATTTATACTAATGAGTGGTAAAGAAAGGATTTAGGATATCTAATGATTACAAATATATTTGGAATTGTGCTTGAAGTTAGGAACGACAGACGGCTGGATGATACTGTACACCCCGTATTTGAAATAAAAATAAAAGGGATGAAGCAAGGAACCTTTTGTTTTCGATTTTGTTTTTAAAATAAAAGCAAAACGTACCATTGGTTGGGTGTCGAGCAAATGAGATAGAAAACCTTTTAACAGCAGAACCGCGTGTGGTGTCTGAGAAAGAGAAAAACAGGTACCTGAAATTTGTAACAGCTACCAAAAGAGGGAGAATTTAAAATAGAAAAGGAAGAAGAAAGGAAAAAAGAAAAGATGAGAAGGTATTAGAAGTGAGAGGCATGCAGAAGGGACCAAGGAAAAGGGCTAAAATCTAAATAGATGTTAAAAAGAAGAAAATTTGGACTGTTGGTAACTACAAGGTGTGTAATGAAGTGTATGAAAACAAGCAGAATGAGCTGGTGATTCTGGCATACAAGGTTATTCAGGTTAGACTCAAACACTGAGAAGTGAAGTGGGGGGGGAAAACAGCATGAATACTGTTTCACCTCAGAGTTATAAAGATGTGCTTTGGTATCTTTACATTCTTCAATCTAGTGAGAGAGTTTCTTCTCTATGTCAGATTATCCAAAACTGAGAATCTCCTGCTCCTTTGTAATCCAAACCCCACCAAAAAAAAAGGTCAGGAATCCTAAAATTTTCACCATCAGTATTTAACTTATTACTTTATAATTTCATTCCTTGTATATGCTCCAAATTTATTTAATTTCAAGATCAATTAGCAGTGATTAAAAAAAAAAAGAGTTTAAAATTATTAAAGAATTTGAAAACAAAATTTTCAGTTTACTTAAAAAATGCACATGCTGGAATCTCCTGGCGCACATCACAAGTCTGTGATTTGGTGTTCAATTCAAGACAAACAAGAATTAACTATACTATTAAGTCAAACATAAGCAAGCTATGGGCAGTAAGTAAGCAATAGAAACTCATAAAATTAATACTAAGGCCAAAGATTCTAGGATTCCATTAAAATCTTTAGAAGTTCAATGTGGCACATGGGTTGTGCGTGCATGTGCGAGAGTGTGCACATACCATCTATGAAGCCAGAAGAAGTCAGCTTTTTACGATGCGTACGAGCATAATCCTGTAGGTTAGGTGCACTTGAAGAACCCCCGAGCACTGAGGTGCTAAACAGGCCCGCACAGTGAGACCCTGATGGGAGTTAGAGAAAATACATACAACAACCAGGTGTTCGTCCATTCACATTGGGGATGCATGCAGCATGCAAGCACATGGCTCTTACCACACAAAAGGCAGCTTTTGGCAGTGCCTTGGACAGGTTCACAATATGCTTGTAATGTCAGAGTGGGACTTGTAGGTTGAAACTATCATAATTTATTGTGCTTCTACTCATGAAACAGCACACTGCTATATGTGCAAAGAGAGGACTGGCTTTAACAAAGTGAGTTCTTGTCCTGTTTTTACTTTTGGTAAAAAAAAGTTACCAGTTAGCATCAATGTAAACATAAACAAAACAACAAAACAAAATTAAGATGATGATGATAATGATTGATGATGATGATGATGATGATGATGACGATGATAAAGCTGTCTTTGAAAACCAGAATTCCTGAAACAAATATTAACTGGAAAAATACTGCTCATTGCTTTCATCCAAATCAACCTTTGAGATGACAGGCTGCTATGAAGTACTCATGCAGGTCCACAGACTTAGTATGTGGAAATACTTCTAATGCAAACAAAATCTTAAGCAAATTGGAAATACTCTATTTGGATTTCAGCGACCATTACTGACAATGTTACAAACTGAAAATACCTGAAAGTTTCATCAAGTCATGCATTCCTGTCACTAGAATGGGAATTTAAACAAATCACTGAAAGCCACAGACAAAAATATAAAAATAACTTTTGTAATAATCAACCATTAATGAAATTTACATACAACAGTGAACAAAATAGGGGAAATGTTTCATTTTTTTTCCTTTACATTTTACTACTAGTTGAAAGGAAAAGCAAATTTTCACTCAGAACTTATCTTATACATTTTAGATAAGCAGCAGCAGATTTTTTTAAAAACCAGCAATACTTCCTTTCATTACTTATAACAGTCCAGTAAAGGGAAACATTACTAGCACATGTGACCAATCACAGCCAGAATAAATTGGTGCCTGGTCTGTGGCAAAAGCCTTTCACACCAAATGTAATACCTTAATCTACATGGAAATACATCAACTTCCACAAGCCATATTGTGACACTAAAAAGAATATTCATTTAACTTTATCAACCACATAATAAAAACCAGGACTTCAGTAAACAGAAGCACCTGATGTATGCATTTTACTATGGGAAAAATATAACGGGAAGAAAAGTATCACAGAAAGATTAGACTTACAAAAAACATATCTTTGCAAATAAAGGAAAAGCTATTTCTAAGTTTATGCATATAGGTGATGAGTTTATTTATACTTAATAATTCCCATGAAAAGACACACAGAAAAAAAGAGCAATATTGATTTACAGCAGTGCATGATTTTAGTTTTTTGCATGTGAGACATATGTATGCCTGTTTTAATAAAGCAATAGAAAAGCACCACTTGAATTAAGAGAATTTGAAAGAAGCCTTTGAATTATAGCATGATTCATTCTAATGCTGAAAATAAATTAATTTTAGGAGAGGAGCATGTGCAACGCCCCCCCCCATATTATCAAGAAACTTTATCCCATTCCACGTCCCCTCAGAAAAACATCTTCACTTCCATCAACTGCCCACAGTAGGAAACAGAAATTTTCAAGAAAAGAGTTTTAACTGTTTCCAGAGCAGGCCATTTTAATCCAAAATATTACTGCAAAACCTAAAAGCTCAGTCAGAACCTACATTATCTTAAAAATCTGCTATATGTTAAAACAATCCTGTGTACCTGTTGTGAGCAGTACAAAATCAGTAGTACAAAGAATCTCAAACAATTTGCTCTTTTCAGTTATTTAACTTATTTAAAAATTTTGCTGCAAAAAAATTGTCCAGTCCATAGGCAGACATTCAGCATATGTTATTGGTAATAAGTACTATTGGGTCCTGTTAACAAAAAAGCAATTCAAAGAATATACAACTATAGAGAACAGCAGGCAGATGAAAAGCTGAAAAAATCAAACAAAATTTCAATAGTAAGCACATACCTAGACCACTCTGCTTTTGCTCCAGAATAGTTCTTGGTGTTCGTAAGTTACTATTGCTTTCTGATAGGACCTGGACGTAAGAAACAGAAAAATAAGGAAAAGTAGAACAGCAGCATTAAACATCCATTTACCTTGATACAGCAGCCTGTTTCAGACAGACAGGTGTTAATAAGCTGTATGATAAGTGTTAGTAAAAATATGTAAAGAAAACATGAGAGATCATGCAATATCCCCTTGTGAAGGGAGTCCATTTCACATATGAGTTCCTTGCAATGAAGTGGTGCAAAGCAAGCATTCAGAATGAGAAAGTACACAGACCAAGACTGATATGAGAACAAACATTTGAGACATTTTATTTCATTTTACCAAATGCACTTTCCTAAACTGCGCCTGTATTGAAAAAAGGAAGGGAGGGAAGGAAAGACAGACAAGCTATTGAGGACACCATACGATCACTGACCATGCACAGGCTCAATCAGTATAATTTTCAGATGCTCACAGCCTTTGCTGATATAAATTTTCCAGTGTAAATAATTTTAGAATTTTCTACAATAAATTATGAAAATTTTCAAAGAAAAAGGATATGGTTACAGAACACCATCCATTGTCCTACATGTAAACAATATCTTGACATTCTGAATTGCTTTAGATTTTCACTGTACTTCCAAAACATTTAATTTTCTTTTTCCCCTGCTTTCCCCTCAGCCCCGATTATAAGGAACAATCTTCAAAATATTGTACAAGTCAATGGATGATGTACTGTATTGGGAGTTTCAGATACCTCTGGATATAGATGGCAAGAATTATTAGTGCTAGAGTTTTTTCCCTGCAATAGTTAATACCAGGCCACTGAAAATATGATATATGCAAAACAAGTTTTGAATAGCAACATGAAGTACCAAATAAATTATTTTATATGGTATTGTTTGCATTTTTTTTTTTTTAAATTTACCTACCACCAAATTAAGCAATGCTGGTTTTAAAGTCTTAAAGGACAACTAAACCAAAGCATAATTCTCTTTCATTAGGCAGTACACTAAGTCTTTTTTACTGTAGTAACATTTGCAATTCCTATAAAGAAACCAAATGTTTATGAAAGCAGGTAATACCTTCAGTGGAAAAACATGCCCTTGCTCTTTTTCCCCCAAACATTCTTGGCAAGTAATTTTAAGAAGTGGAAGATACTGCTTGAAACATTATCTATAACAAGGGATTAGATGTCCTTAAAGACAGTTGTTGCTTGGAATGCATAAAATGTTTAATGAAGTAAAGTTTAAAAACCTGTTGCCATGAGCCAAAAATACTGGATGTGAAAGCCAGTGATTTAGGGGAGACAGGGGAAGAAGTGATTTGTTCCCCTGATCTGCGTCTTCGACGCCCAGTACCCACACCACTGGTGTAATGCAGCCAGGTACCAATACACTCTGGGCTAGACACACTCAGGGGGCTCTCTTCCTGGAAGTGAGAAAGGGGGCAAAAAACAGCAAAGCATGCAAAGTTAGATTCAACAGAGCCAAATGAACAGAAAAGAAAAAAACCCAATCTGCTTGCACCCTTTTACATACTACCTTTAAAACTATTAAACAGTGAAGAGAGAAGAGTAATAATACAATATTAGAAATTTATCAGTTTCACTTTTATCTCTTCATCCAGCTATATCTTTTACTACAACACTTAAATCAAATTTCTAGTAGACTAATATTAGATATGAGAGAAAACATCTGTTATCAGTAATTGATTCATAATTTTAAGAATTTTTCACCTGTTGGAAACAGAACTGTTACCCTTAACATACTGTTTAATAATTTTCCCCTCCTAAGTACATTAAACTTTCTTATTTATTACTTGTTTTCATTTCTAGTCTTTAAGCTTATTTGAAAGCTTCTTTTTAATAAAATTGCCTATGAGACTTTACAGCTGACTCATTGGTAGTAGCACCAAATTGACTGATAGTCATTTTCTAAATTTAAAAATGTCCTAAAAATTATCTTATGCTGGACACCTTATCGAGACTTAAAGGGAGGATAGTGTCAGGCTAAGCACCCCCCATGTCCACATCATTACGTATCATTAGCAATTAATATTCTTGGTAATACAGAGTTTGCTTCCCAATGTCAATGAGCTTTACATTGTTGTTTTACTACTATAACTCAGCCTTTTTTTCTTTTCATGATTCAGTCACAGTTGCATTCCTTCTGTAAATATTGCTGACTATAACCCAGATTAAAACTTCCATATAATCTCACACCCGACAGTGTCCTTTCAAATTAATGGACATAGGTGAAAACAGAATTGCCCTACAGGAGGGGGGGAAAAAAAAAAAAGGAAAAAAAAAAAAAGGAAAAAAAAAAAGGGGAGGGTGGTAAGTTCAAGGCAGTTGCAGTTTAAGTTGCAGTGACTTTTTAAAATTGCTCCAAAATAGTGTTTAGTTTAAATATTCCAAACACTAGTTTTGCAGATTTCAGTAGGCCAGATGAAACTTCCTATTTTACTTATAAGAAAAAAATGTTTTATAGTGTATGCTTTCTCTAAATTGGTTATTATCTTCCAGCAAATAAGCAAGCTCTGAGTGCTGAAACACATTCCATTTTAACATATATTATCTGCACAGTCAAAATTTGTCAATTTGTTCTTCTGATACCTTGTGAAAGTTAACTTCCATATAATTTATGAAAATGGTTGAAAGTCTGAAGTAATAGACTATTAAACTCTGCATAGGTGAACTCATAGCTAGGAGGGGAGTTTGCATGATCATCACAAAAACAGCTTTTAAAAATCAAAAATACTGATGTTGTGAGCATTTGTTTAGGAAAAAACTTGAAAATAGAAAATGTAAGACTAACATTTATTATGTCTGTTAATTTATGGAAGTCATGTGAAGTTACACAGATATCCTTACAAAAGGGTATCATGCATCTTTTTCTCTCTATACTGCCAATAACCAAGTGATTTCCAAATCTGTAATACTTTTACTGCATACAGACAGCTCATTCCCAACACAAACATGAAAGAAAAAGCTTTTGGTGTGAATATTCATTTCTGATGGTTTTAAGCAACTGAAAATGAGGCAACAAGAAGCTGTTAGTCTGCTTCTAGCATTAATATCACAGAAGTGCCACTATGCACCATCTGAATTTCCACTCAACCGTCCCAATGGTATCAGCGATACAGCTGTGCATCCCCCCACCTCTGTGACATTAAGCGGTATCTGTGAAGCACACCTAGATGTCATGGCTTTCAAGACAGCAAACTAGACTGTTCAAGATGTTACCTACAAAATTCATGAAACATAAACCCCAGCCACTTAAAGAAAAAGCTTCCACTTTATCTTTCTTACCTTCAAAAGCTTGACAAGTGGAGTCACTTTCACTCCACGTGAAAGCAAATACAGCAGAAGACATGTTACCTCCTACACCTCTCCTACCACCCTAAACCCTCTGTTCACTTTCAGCACAATCACCCTGAAAGTTTGCTCAATTCCCAGTAGTAGCTGTCTTGTAAGGATGAATAGAAAAGCAATGTATGTTAGTTTGTAGATGTAGGTTTAGACTGAAAGAGTCTTCGTTTTCAAATACCAACTCTTCTAAAATGGCTTAAAAAAAAAGGAAGTAAATCTTATCACAGAATAGTAGTAATTAAAAAAAAATATCTCTTCAGAGAAATTATGTGCCATGGAGGATTTCCCACTGAATAAGGGCAAACCTTCTGTAAGATGTATCATGCTGCTTCTGTGTCAAAAGCAGAATTACATTTGGTTTTGTTTTCTTAAAAGCAAGCAAAAGTTAATCTCTTTGACAGAAATTATCTGGAACACAAGCACTTACTTCAACAGAACCAATCTTCCTGGATCTTGGAAGGGGTGACTTTCTGTGTATGTGAATTGGGTCTGATACCATTGGCTTGAACATCACTACTGATCGATCCGTTTCATCTCTTTTGGGAGCATGTACCTCCTCATCACTATCATTTCTATGAGAGGTTTTTTTCGAGCCTTCATTCTATAGAAAATACATAATTAATTTTTAAATTGTCTGCACACCTTCAAACATGTAGACAGAAGTGGCTCTTAAAATATTCTGCATAAAAATAAAACAAGCAGATTTTAAAAATACAAGATGTGAATCACATATTACTGAAAAAATTGCTCTAGACTTTAATAATCTACATAATAAACTGCTTCTCCATTCTTCCTCTATTTAGAAGAATTCCAGCCAAGCTTTGCTCTCATTCCTTTCGCAAAAAGCAGTCGTAGCTCCACGTACTTGACCATGTATCTAGGAAAATATCAATCTTTCCTCAACAATCTGCATTCATAAACAAGCTAAACTACTTTCTTAAATATGTCTTCCAGTTCCCAGAATATTATTCATCTGACACTCTGAAGTTGATATAATTTTTCTTAGAGTATTTTGGTTTTTAGTAAAAATTATCTGTGTCCTTCACCTCAGTGCCCATTCAAAGTGGAAAATATTGGGACTACTTATCTTTTACTGCACATTTTTCTACCAAAAAAAAAAAAAAAAAAAAAAAAAAAAAATCACACTTGTATTTTTTACATAACAATTTTACAGTGTTTATTTTATGTACGTCCATATCCATAAAACCTAGGTTTTGCTTTATAGAAAGGCATAATTACTACCTCTCTGGAGGCAGGTCTGTATCCATATCCAGATGGTAAATTTTTATCTTCCTCACAGCCTTTAGCCCCTGGACTGAAATGCAGTTCTACATGAAAACGTTCTTCTGAGGAAAGTTCCTGAAGTAAAATAATTCAATAGGTTTATACTTTAATACATAGCTCAACATTACACATTTCTGAAAATATTTATCCATTTTAAATACCTTGTTTGGATCCTCATAAAGCATGATAACAATCTGTGTCATGTAATTGAGCTCATTGACCACATTTAAGTAATCCATAGCTCGTTTCCATTGTTCATCTTTTGATTCCTTACGGAGAAAAAAAACATATCAACAAGTAAAACTCAGCTATTTTCTTTAAAAAGACTGATGATTTCACTTTTCCCCGATTCACACAGATTTTCATAGCAGGAGTGCAAAGCTCATCATAGATAAGGAAAATGCAGAGGTACAATGACAATACCAATTATGGACCTCCATAAATGCCTTAAAATTGCTCTTCAAATTACTGAAAAGTGAAGAGCAGAACTTTTCATACGTTATTTTAGTGCATCTTTAATGTTTCGGGGTTTGTTTTTTTTTTTTGCCAAAGATGATATGTAGGCAGAGGCACTGTTTTCAATTCTCCTGATGAGAACTGCTAATTTTGCAATAAATTCATTTCAGCTAGTATATTGTGAAAAATGTTTTTAGATATCACACTAACAGAGAGATCAGTCAGAGTAAACAAAACCTTCTAGCATGTAGAGGAGGTACAACTGTCACATCCCAAACTACTTAAATGAATAGTCACCTTTTTCATGCTGTAGGGAAAAAAACCCCAACATTTAGTAATCCACCTTAAAGAAAAAATTGAAAGTTATCAGACTTAAACTTGGAGTGTACCTGTTCTAACAAGTCAAAGAGGTTTAAAAATGCTTTTGCCATCACTGAGTTTAGTCATCCATTCCAGAAGCAAGTACGTGAGTACAACAATTTGAAAAGTAGTATATAAGTCAAGCTGTATCTTACAAGCAGATATGTTTGTGGTGCTGCCTATACCTTCTCTAGGAGCTCAGTTTAAGTTATTTCTGAATCTGGAGACCTTGTCTTTTTCAGTGTCAAAGAGTATCAGATGCACCAGCTTTGTAGTATTCTATAACAGTATAAGAAAGTAAGAAATATCACTGTACAGGAGGAACTTCGTACTCTATGAGCAGTCTTGAAATTAGGTAGGGACATCTTGACAATAAGTCAATGGTCAGAAATAGTAACCCAATGCAAAAGTAAATTCAAGAGAAGCCTGAATCATAACTTGAGAATAAAAGTTGGAAGAATTATTGATGACAACTGAAGAAAAAAAATTTTTTTTTTTTGCCTTTACACATCTATTTGTGATTTTAACACATACAGCCAATGGAACACAGCATTACTTGGATGGAAATTAGCATGCCAGTTAATGTGTAATTTGCAATATGATTCTGCATAAGTAATAGAAAATCAAATGTTTGAAAAAATGTGATAAATTTCAGACACTTAAGGTTTCAATTGATACAGTCAGAGGAAGATTCAGGTTCCTCTCAAAATATCACGGCTTCAACAGAGAAACTTACGTCACACAAGGCACCATAACGAAGGGTGGATAACAGGGAGTGGACATGACTCTCACTGGTGAAATACAGCCGGGTACGAACATGGCGTTCTGGGGACATAACACCCCTGGAGTAGCTTAAAAAAAAGAAAAATGTTATTAGACCATCATAATATGCAACCTTATTTTTAAAATAGCTATAATTAATTAATTAATTAAATAAATAAATAAATAAATAAATAAATTTGCATTTCTCTGAGCTAAAAAGATACTTCAAATGAAAGCTATAGAGTATCTCTAATTTTTAGGGAATTAATGTAATTATGTAAAAAAGTAACTGGCTTACAGAGGGTGAAGCTTATTTACAGTGTCATCATCTTGAGTTCTCTGAAGGTCAGAACGAATTTTTCTGACTAGAGGAGTGCAGTAACCTTTGGCAATCTCCAGTTTCTCAGCTTTAGAAATACCATATTCCTGTGTAAAAACAAATTGACTTTTAAAATTTAGTTAAAGATTAAAATGCTTCTAATTCAAATCTTCTATATTAAAGCAAATTAGACATCTATTAGTTTGCTCTGGCTACAAACCATTCTGTTTAACATTTTTACTACATGTGATTACTGACACAGCTTCAACTCATTTGCAGTTTACCTTTTTGTTGTTTGAATTGATACAGTTTTTCCTTCACTAGTTAAACCAGATAAGTGGATTTACCTTCTGGTATGATAAAGCTCTTTTTCTTAACCAAAACATTTACAGAATCATTCCTCCTTCTTGCCACCATCTCCTATCCTGCCCCCACAATGTTATTTGTTTGGGTTAAATTTTCTTTTCTTTTAACAGTCACTTTTAAAGAGACATATTTGGTATGTCTGTTTTAGTTGGTAAACCACCCCAGAGAAGATCATCTATTTATGTTAAATAACAACAAGAATTGTATTTATGTACAACTGGGAAATTACTAGTGATAGATATTAAATGTAATATCATCAACATTTAGAAATATGTTCTTCCAGGAGCTTCATATTTGGTACTACACATGGTATGAGAGTGCTCTCACAGTTAGACTGAATCTTCTTGTTGGCCTAGAGAGCAACACAAGCACTCTTCCTTTGCATTATGTAGGCTATCAAGTTTTCTTTGTTTTTCTTCCTTCAGTATGTGTCCTCGTTTTTACCTGCTCCTCTCTAACTTTCAAAATTTCAGCTTAACAGACCCACAAAACACAATGCATTCTAAGCATCTACTATTTTTGTCCTCTGTGTCAAGGACTTTGAGAGATGGGGAGAAGAAGAACTTTCTTCACATGTTGCACACAATATTGGTAAATACCTCTGTTACAACACTGCTCTGTAACTGGAGGAATACTTGGGGAAAGCATTAGTCTGTCCTGTCCTGTTATCACAAATCAATTTCATGTCCTGCCACCTACAAGATTTTAGAGCTAACCCAAGTTTAACAGCCTGCACAGCATGTAAGTTTAACTTGTCCACTTTTGGCCTGAAATTCTATGAAATATAATGTCCACATTCACATCACAGAATGTTAACATTTAGAAATAGAAGAAAGGTCTTTTTAAATTAAAATAGCTTAAAATGCGTTAAATTACATAGGTTAGGATTACCAGTGTTATTTGCAAAGAGCCCAAAAATGAAATCTCTATAAGCAGGGGAAATGAAATTAAAGGCTATTTCAGAAAACAGTTATTCACAAAGGCAACAGTTAAATCTATGATGAATGGTGAAGATGAACCATTTTATTTTAATACAGTGCTGTAAAGGAAGAAGGCATGTTCACACTTTAAATTTCTAGAAAAAGTTTGCCCTGAACACAGTTTAATTAATTATTAATCAAATTTTTCTTAAAAAATCCCAGTCAGCTTGCTACTGAAAAATAACAGATAATGTTAAAGGCTTCTATTATTGCAAAATGTGGGAGCTTTAGAAGAAAATACAAAGTAGACATTTAAAAAATAAAATTTAAAAAGTCTTTATTCTACACTTTCTTCTATTTAATAACTGAAAATGCTTACCTGAGGAATCACAATGTCAGCTAAAGCCTTCGAAAGCCTATATAACTCCATCGTGTTTTCTAATTTTAAGGATCCATTGTGTTGTACATCGTATTTTATACAATCATAAATATCAGGAATTTTGCTAATATCGTATCTTCCGTTTTTTGTTTTGAAGTCTTTTTCCAACTTTGCCCACCTGCGCAACATCAGTTCTAGAGTTTCACTGTGGTACAGCTGAATATCTGGATAGACATGTACCTCTTGTAAGTAATTAAAGCCATTCAAGTAACAAAAGGACATTTTCATTACATAGTAACAACAACTGAATTATAGAGGGATCAAAATAAGTTACTACATTACTATTAAGAAGGGACAGCTGGGCATAACATTAATTTTAGTGCTGAAAGCATCACAATTACATAGCTCCACTATGATAGTAAAAAACAGCACTGCATAAATGCACAATTGGCTGTTAAATATAAGATGTACCTATATAACTTAACCCTTGTACCAGCAACTTTTCCTATTACCTTTGTGAAATACTGAATTTCAAATAACTAAGACAAGAATTTCTGCAAACATTGGAATTTCTGAACACCAGAGCCCTCACCTGCAAAGCAACCACATGTTCCTCATGCTTTTTACTTCACAACTATGCATATGAAATCAGACTGTGAAAATACTTAATCCATTATTGGTTGACTAATGTTCTGCTAAAAGTGAGTTTAGTGAAGAACAGTTACGTTACAATTCTCTTTCATATGTGTTACTTAGAGAACTAAATACAGGTAAAAAACATTTCAGTACCTGCAGACTTTGGGTCCTCCATTCTCTGCCTGATCTGAGAAGTCAAACTCTGGATCAAGTAATAGACCTTGTCACATGTCTTTACAGGATTTTTAATAACCTGCATTGATTTTATCAGTGAGATGCTTCCAGATGGAGTGAGCTGAAATTTGAGATAAACATAAAATTAACTGTATAGACTAGATTTGAAAGACCTGGTGAGATAAGATGGAACAAGTCAAAGATACCAAGTATTGGAGAAAAAGCACTCAAGCTGGTTGCTATGAATATTTTTAATAATTTATCAATTATCTATTACCTTTGAGACATTAAGAAAATACATCAAAATGTAGTACCATTTACTAAAGATTCAATGGTAATAAAAATTCATAGAGCAACTAATTCTATACAGGAAATTTGAGTGAGTACAAGAATTCATAAAACCATTTCTTTTATTCCAAGATAGGAAAATTGGGAAGATGTTTAAAACTGTATATACTTAGCAAGCTTCCATATCTTTATTTCAAGTAACTCCTGTATTCAAAAGCTTACAAAAGTAAATAGTTAGAAATATTATCATTAGGCTACATGCCTCACAAATATTTTTTGCTCTACAGGAACCAGATTTGCAATAGTAACTGGTACCTTAGTTTACCTGTTCTTATCCTAGGTTTTTGTTTCTACGGGACTGTAGGACACAAACTCAAAAAAAAAAAGCCTTATATGCACATGTATCAACAACATATGAGATATTCTTCAGAACTGAATTAATTATAGAAATTATAAATTCTACAAACTATCACCATCAAGGTGAGTGTCACTAAAACAATAGAGTAAATGTATGTGTGAGGCTTAACCTCATTTTTTTCAGAAAAGTCTGCAGAATCCAAAGTGACCGATGATATGAAATAGTAGTTTATACACAAAACACACTCTTATTTGCACCTTCCTCAGTTTCCTGAAATGGATAGAGGAATTTGGATGCGGAAAACTCCAGTTCCTATTTCCCAATTACGATGTAAATCAGGAAATTTATTATTTATACATATTAGGGAGTGAGGAAGAGGAATAAACCCGACAAAATTTTCCCAAATCACAAGTAAATAAAAAACCTCTACAAATAAATGAACACCCCAGAAGTTTTTATTGCTTTATAATTCCAAAGGTTAGTAACTTTCAGTGACCAAAGAGCACTCTATTAGTTCCAGCCACATTTCAAACCTGATCATATCTATGTAACAAACATCAATAAATCCTTGCATTTTCTAATTACTGTTGAATCCACTGCTAGGAGTGGTTTACATGATATTTCATATATTTAAATGAATCTACACAGAGTATATACATGCAGGGTATATTATCCTTAATTAATTTGCTCTCAATACTTTTTCAAAAATAGCAGTCAACATCTGAGACTTGTATTTAGTTGTCATACGAGACAGAGCAAGAGCAATTGAAAGATGTTTCTTAACTGCAGTTAAGAAAACTACTATTGCAAACAATACATTAAAAACCAGGAACAATAACGTGTTCTGTACTAATTCAAGATAAACTATATTACTATTTCCTAATTTAGCACATTAACGAGATATTACATTTCACTGAAAGGAATCTACTGGTTTTCAGTAACTTAGTATTCTAAGTACGAAGAAAGACCTTGCAGCAGATTAACGAAACAACTGCAGTAGGCAGGAAAACATTTTGTTCCACCATGCATTTTCAAAATAAAGATTACAAAAAAGCAAACAATATAATGCTATTTCTTGAATAATTAAAATATTTTTAATGGAACAGTGAAAAAGGCTCACAAATGACATCTCTGTCTACTCCTACTTCAAAGTTTGTACCTTTCTGAATACCCAAATTGCAGGACAAAATATCTACAGCCACAACTGGTATAGCCACCTTTGCAGTTTAAATTATTTGCAAGCACCAAAATAGTTTTGCAAAACAGATACATAAAATCACTGCTCAGTACTTTTGTATAGGAATTTTCATAATTATTAATTTTATTTCATGGGAAGCTAATCATATGCTAACCTTATCATAGTCATCAGTAGTAAATTCTCTGTCTCTCTGGAGAATTTCATGGAGCCTTGCTTTAACACGATGTTGACAGCTGCTTAAAGAATCACTGTCACTGTCCAACAGACCATTCATATTAGCACTTTTTACCATCTGGACAAGAATAGGAGTCAGCTCTCCCTCTAAGGCCAGTAGTCCCTGAAGCAAACAATACAATTATTCAGGCAAACAGATGAAGATGAAAAAATTAATATCTTTAAAAAAGCGCCCAAAACACTAATATAAATTCAAGATGGTATCACTTAGCTATGGGTTAGATAAACAGGGGCACAACGTATATACTCACAGAGAAACAGCTCCCTAAATACTGCTAAGTGTGCAGGACTGTTGCAGATGGTGCAACAGGGATGGTGACATGTCACAGAGAATGTTCCCCAACACCAGTTGTTCAGGTCTTGGATTGTGGGGACTGCAGATGCCTTCTCCCTGAGGCTGAAAGCAACAGCTGCCTGACTTGTGGGTCACATGCTCTGCTCAAGGACTCGTGTTACCAGAGAGGAGCTATGGGAAGAGTCTGCAAACCAAATAGCATCTGGCAGGATAAACAGCAGGCAGGGTCTTATAGAGACTCTACAGAAGCAAAAGCCCAAGCCATGTGAGTCACAGGATAATCAAAGGCCTTGAACAAGAGGTGAATGGAGAATTCTAAAATGAAGAAGACTGGAAACCTTTATTACTTTTCTGACAGTGGAAGGGCTCTGGAATAAAGAAGGAAATATGTCATGTCTCTTCAAGCCTGCTGACGAAGCAAAAGCAGGTCAGATAGCTGAAATATTTCTGTACAAACACATGCAGCATAGAAACAAATAGGACAAACAGGAAGTCTGAAGACTTGTAGAGCTTTAAGTTAACTCAGATTCCAGAGATGTGGTAGAATAGTTCACATGAATGGACTTTTGCTGTCACTAGATACAGAACCTTTTGGAAGCTAGGCAGAAGCACAGTATCACAGTAAGCCTCTGCAACAGACCACCCAAATTAAAAGGGGAAATGGATGACGCCTTCTTAACAGAAGTCGAGAAAGCCACCTAACTGCAGTCCTTGTTTCCATGGGTACTCTCGGCCCTGGATACCTCCATGGCAATATTGCAGGGGATAAGGAACCAAGATTTCTGCAAAACACCTAGGACAATTCTTTGACAGAGGTTATTGATAAGTTATTGAGCACAGGCATTGCCCTGGACCTGTTACTCAGAAGTGTCAGGAAAGTAAAGGTAGATGGGTAAATGGCAGTCTTGGTAACTGAAATCTGATGTTATAACAGATCCATGGAAAAGTGAACAAGACAAATACTTGCATTAGAGCCCAGGACTTCAAGTGAGCAGACTTTAGCTTGTTCACAGAATCTTATGGGGAAGAGCCTTGCAGGAAAAAAGTGCCTCAGACAGGGCTGTTTAATTAAAAAACATCTTTATCTGCTCAAAGAACTTCAAATGTTTGGCACATCATTTGGATACTTTTTCAGAGTGAACTACTCTTTGAAAATACCTTTTTCTAATAAACTGTAAATCTCTCCCAGACTTCAAAAGAAAAAACAAATCTGATAATATCAGAATTTTAGAACTGAAAATACCATTTCACATTGTACCTTTGCAAAAGCTGCTGCAGTCATCTGAACTCGTCCCTCATCAGAGGCGTAGATTTTGAGATCATGTCGGTAAGTGCTATGTAATCTAAGTAAACCACATCCAGGAAATCCAGCATAATCTCCTACCAAACAAACATTTTGCTCAAACTTTCATCTTGCACTTGATTATCTTCAAAAGTGATTTATGACACTCAATTGATTTTTTTTTTTAAATTATTATTATAATTTTCTTTTTACCTTGTCCGCCTGGATACATACACCTGAAAGCTCTTCCAAGCTCCTCTGCTTGAACCCTGCCTGCAGGGGTCAACTCTCCTCCCCATTTTAGAACCAGAAGCAGGGATGGCTCATTTCTTCTATTGTCTAATTGTACACAGGGAGAGGAGTTTAGTAGTGAGGTATATTTAAATTTTTTTTTCCAAACGTACAAAAAATATTTGGTCTACGAAAAGCATCATCAAAGGATCTCTTCAACATTATGAATCTTTAATAGCATTCTATCATTAAGGAAATACACCATACAAACATTCTGTCAAAACAAAATATTCCCTCTTCTTAACATCAAGACATGTTATACCAGTAGTCCATGACTTTTTATATACACAAAATACTAAGTGATTAGGTACAAAAGTAATACAATACCTTCCTCTTCACTGGAAGTCTTAGGGCAGCCATGAGGAAGATATGTTAACTGAACTTTGCGATTTATGCCTGAAAAATGCCCATACCTTAAGTGGGAACAGGGGAAAATGAGAAGGGAAGAGGGAGAGAAACATTTAAAATATTTTCCTCCAAAACTGCTAAAATCCTGTAATAGGATATAATAAATCTCTGGTCAATGATTTGTGCATTTGACTAACATTTATTGAAGCAGTTTTCAGAATAAACATTAATTCAACAAACACAGAATTAGCAGAAATAACAACTATGCTATAATGAAACATCTTAAAATACTATATAATTCTATTTTTTACAACACTGAACATGAAACTGGAATCCATCCCCCTGCCCCCAATAACAAGCAGTATTGGACAGAGCACAAGTAATTTATCTATTCAGATCTAAAACTACAGTGGCTATCAGGACCCAGAAACTGGTCTTACAGTGTAGATGGCTACTGGTTTTATAGCCCATTGAATTCTCAAGCAAAACTCAGCATTTAAAACAATTACTATAAATTTCAACAATAATTGTCTGTTCCCTGATATTTTTTTAAATTGAAAATTCTTATTACCATTTCACAGTCTAAGATCCCAGATATTTAACAAACCTTGAAGCCTTATTTATTTTTTCTGTTGTTTTCTTTGTTTGGTTGGGTTTTAAAGGTTTGTTTGTTTGTTTTAATTACTAAATATTTTAGGCTTAGTATACAAAGACTTATTTATTTTCAATCCTCAAAATTTGCTGTAAGTAGGCAAGTAAGCATGGTGAAAGTTCTTACTGAGTCTATCAGATGTCATTATGCCACACTGCAAGAAGCAGATCCTGCTTACAAGTATTTTCATTTTAAAAACATGCAAGACAAAATTTGACATTAGAAGGTTACAAAAGTAACCTTCTCTTGTTGAATGTATACTGAGACACTAGGTACAGCAGTAACTTGAACTAAAAAGTCAAGAAGAAAAAAAGAGTGATGGCCCATTTCAAACATGACAACCCTTCTCTTCAAAAACTTTGTGCTTGAATTATTACATTATTATGTACTTGATAACATTGTAATCCACACAGTAACTGGTGAAACAAGTCAAAACACCAGATAAAACTTCATTGCTATGATGCCTGAAAATGAGACACTTACATTTCTAACACAGTCTTTAGCTGTTCAAGTTTTGCTTTACTTTCTTCAATTTCAGAATCATTGTTTTGCCCAAGTTCTACAAGGAGCTGCCTTGCTATATCAAGCACTTCCTAAAGGAGGGAAACATAGGATTTAATTAAATAAATAGGTTTCTAATTACAAAATATTATAGTAAAAAAAAAACCCCAAAACAAAAAACAAACTTGCCTGCAACTGTTTTGGTTTTTTCAGTTTCAGTTTTCCAGATTTATATCCATCACATTTTTCAAAGAGATCAAAAAATCTTCAAGATAAAGAAAAGTAATTTAAAAATTCCATTAATAAATTAAATTACTACTACTCGAACAGGAGGCTTTTAAAGTGATCTAAAATTAATACCTTAACAGTATTTGAAAGTCAGTTTAAAAACCAGCAACAGAGAGGTCAAACCAAGTTTTATTCAAATCCCATCTCCCTAGAAAGTCTTCAATGCATTAGAGAAATAAGAGCACTGAAAATGTTCTCTTACTGACTTGCTAAATATTAAAAATAAAAGAGGATGTTCTACATATTTGAATATATACTATTTGAATACACAGCTATATCAATTCTTAATCTACAAGAATGATCCTAAACAGAAGTAGGGGGACCAAAAATGCCAAGTGAGCATTCTTATTTTTTCAAGCATGTTCCAAATGCAAGGATCTAGTCTCAAAATAAATAATTCCCTTTTACTGAAACTGCACCTAGTTCTAGGTCAATTATGTAAGTCGTCTTATCAAGATGGTATCTATGAGAAATTCACAGTCATTAAACTTTGACAAAAGTACCAAAAGTGATATGACATTGCATACAAGAATAGTTTTGATAAAAAGAAGAAGACAGAAGTCATGTTCTAATGGAGAACCATAAATATTCTCTGCTGCATTATTTTTAATGAAGACATTTATAGACATAAACGCATTTTCCACAAAATCAAACAGGACTGTTCACCAGGCACAGCATGTGCTGAAGGAAATCTGCTCAAGTAAGTTGACAGTCCCATTAGAGAGGCGCATACTTGTAATTATTTGCAGTATCTACACAAAATATTACAGTATCTAAAACGGTAAGATTTAGAGGAAAACAAAACAAAAAGCAACTTGTAATTGTGCAATTCCTGGTCAATTCACTGCTTGCTTAGCCCCACAATCCTATATTCTAAAATATGGAAAGTAATTTTTACCAAGATTCTATTCACCTCTGATGTTTTACTTCCATTTTCATTTTTTGCTTTGGTGTTCGATCCCCATGGCGTATTACAGCTATAACACATCTAAGCTCCATCCTGAAATGTAAAGGGTTGTATTTCACAAGTCTGTACACAAGGTCTTCTATTTAATATTAAACCAACCACAATCAAGACAAGTGACAAAATTGTAGTCATCTGACGTAACTACAGAAGTGATGGAAGCATATGCAAGAATACAAGGTTAACTGAAAATGATGTAAGGTATAAAATATTTTAAGACTGATTTTAAGACTTAGGTAACTACAGAATATCTATTTTAAGTAGTTTTTAAAACAATGATTTTGAAGATCATTAAATGAGAGAGCATGTTTATTAGAAGTGTATATTAAGTTGGTGCTGGAACAATGATTAGCAGTGGAAGCTATGCATAAAAGACACTACACTAGAAAATTTGCTGTTCTGTACTCAGCTTGACTAAGGGTGAAAACTCTGACTGCTGGTATAGCAATTGTGATTCCTTCCTTGTTTTCAGCACACAAAACAAGCATTCATAGGCCAATGTGGGCATACCTTGTAAAAAGAAAAAAAGATTCACACAAAAGTTACATTGGCAGTTTGAACAATTCAGGTGTAGCTACTATTTTCTTACATTGTTCCAGAGGTGGTTGGCACAATAGGAATGTCTTCAGCTTCCAAAGGAATTGACCATGGTATTTGAAACTGGGGAGCAAGTTCTCGCATTATGATATTTCTAAAACAGGAGTTAAAAATAAAAACCCAAATCAAGTAAGTTTAAAGCATAGCTAATACAATACACACAAACTCCAAACCAAACAGATATATATATATATATATGTGCATTTTTATTAATGTAGTCTTAGAGTATTAGCAGCCATGAATGTATACATACATATTTTTCTTTTAAATGTATAATAAAGACCACTTAATAATTTAGAGTTATTATAACTGCTACAGCAATGTTGGACTGCTGGCCCTGTATTTGTAACGAACTTCGGCTTTTCAACTCGAGTTCCTAAAATAATTCTTTGGATAGGAATTAGTCTTGTTCATTTATATATGCAGACAATTGGCTTCACTGCCTAACTAGAAGTGCCTAAAAATTACCAAGCCATTCTCATCAAAGAGTTAACTGCCATCTTTCACCAGTCGTTTCTCAAAAGTTTTTGTGATAAAACTGGAAAAATTGGAACAGTCTTTCCTTGTAACTATAAAATAACAATGCAGTCTCCACCTCAAGAAGGATGGTACATCCAATGTTCTGTTTCACAAATATTTCATTAAAATACACTGAACTTCAGATTAATATCTACATAATAAGCAGTAACGCAGACGGAAAAAAAATGTCCTTCTTATAGTAGAATAAGCCAAAATATACTTGCTAAAAATCTTGAAAAAACTTGCAAAATCCTTCACATAATAAGATTCCAGACAATTAGATCATGCAAAAAGTCATGTTGTATCTCATTAGTGCAATCTTACAGTAAAGCCAGTCACAATGGGCTTTGCCTACTTTGAGGACAACATTTTCTTGGCACAGAGCTCCATACCCAATTCTATATGATCCCTCATTACATCTTTCTTTGCCTCCAGTGGCAGAGATAAGATGGTATGATAGAAGACACCTTGAATCAATTTCGGTTTGGTTTTGCAAGTATGAAATCCACAAATATACAATTATACACTGGCTTCAGATCAAGGACAACGTACAGCGATTTGGACACATTAGACAGCAGCAATCACAACCATCCAGCAGTGCTTCACTACTTCAAAAGATCTCAGCTACCTTTAAGAACTTAATCTTGCTTTCAAAATACTTATTCAGCTAGCTTTAAGTACTTTTAAACACTTAGATGTTTGGGATGATTTTAGGAATAAGGAATTTAGTTAGTATTTATTTACTGACTTAGGATTCTCTTTAATTATTTTTTAATTGTTTATGTTAATGAGTTAATATAATATTTAATTTTAATTAATAATTAATATTAATAAGTAAATAATAAGAAATTTGGCAGTACACAAACTACAGTAATATGCAAGGGAGTTAATAAGCAAATCTGAAATAAATCAGAAAACTCTTACCCCAGTATTTTAGCACAATCATCATAGTATTTCATGGAGTTTTTCACAAAACTGAAGCCATTCACATCACAGACATAGGACTGTCCATTAGCACGTAGCAAGTCAAAGCCACAAACTGTTTGCTGTTTTAAAGAATAAAAGTTCAAGTGATTTAGGATTGCTTATTCTAAACAGACTTCATATTTTAACAGGGTATTCATCTGAAAACCTAACAAAAACATGACACGCTTTACTCTTAGTATCTTATGTCAGTTCCATATCATGCAAACATCTTCCTGTTTTTAACTTTCTATCCCCAACTTGATTTTATGCTTCCTGCATGTCCCTAGCAGTATTAGTATTGAAGGTCAAGTTCAGATGAGCACAAACTTCAAGCAACCATGGGTCTACAAGTCCCCTTTTCTCAAGGGGTGTCCCAGTTTATAAGGATGGCAGGCAAGAAATTACAAAAAAAACCTGGAAAAACATTTTTGTCAAAATTTGACTAGACAGTTTTGACATTAGCATACTATTGACATCATTAGTGGAGGATACTAGAAGCTATTTCAACAGATTACTTTCTACGATTTCAAAGCCCACTTGGCTGATAGAGGCTGACATGCTACAGGCTCCAGAATGCCATCACAGTCACAGAGAGGTAAAGGAGACAGACTGAAAGCCTTTTTACAGAACAGGTGAAAGGATAAGAAATTGAATGACGTTTTAAACAAAAAAATCCTTATAAGTATACAGCAATCTTGAAATCATACAAAAATGGAAACTATTAAATTAATATAAATTTATTCAAGTAAGTACTTAATCATGTCAGTACCAAATTAACAATTAATCTGTACCCGATTAACAAGGTAATAGAAGTTAAAAAACTTTATTGAAACTGCGTTTTGCTAACTTATTATTATCAAAATGTGTTAAAATATTATACACAAATAGATACACTGTGGGCTAGCAGAGCACAATAGCAACATGAAAATTCAGGGAACTAATGCAACACAAGCAACTTTTCCAGAACTTTTCAATACATTAAAGGACAAATCTTTCTTGATTAAAAAGATAGGCAGATATGGAAATTTACCTTTTCACCTTTGTAGGAGTTCTGCAGCAATTACCACTGCTGGCTCATGCACTAAAACCCTACAGCGGTTTTCCATGACAAACAATTAATTAACACTAAATGTTTGATCAGATAGGAAAGTAGTCAGCTTACCTTAAAGGCAAGGCAAACTTTCCAAGCAATCAACTTCTCTCTAGCATTCAGGATGACTGGATATCTCACTTCTTTTCCTTCACTGTCTCGTTCTACTTTGCCATCCAGAGCTGGAGACTTACGGGCCTCAGCATGAGCATAGTCTGGACCTACTGTGTACACCTGTATTGAAAAACAGGAGCTCTTGATCCAGTGTATTTAAATTATGTTGGATAAATTTGCAAAATGTATGCATATAATGTGACATCATCAAAAGATACTAGCTGTTTTTGTCATTGAAAACATCACACTAAAGTACCTCCCTCGGTGGCATTCTCTGCCTTCAGAGAACACACATCATTTACTGACAGCCTAGGATAAAACAAGAAAAAGAGTCATTATAAAACCTGAATACATAAAAATTAGTTTCTCAGTTATGATACAGAGATGTAAATGTTTTCTTCTCCAAAACATCTGTAGAACCTGGAGACCAGGTTAATTGGAGAATTATTTCAGTTTACGTATGGAAATCTGGCTGCAGAACTAAGTGATTCTCTTAATTTAAAAAGCATGTTTACGTTTCAGACAAGACTAAACAAAGCAAGGATCTGCCCAGCTTTAAGAAGACAAGGCAGCAGCTTGAGAGAACAATCGTATTATCTATCTAATGCAGTTTTGATGCTCACTGAAGGGTTTGGGGCATACGCTAGAAGAGATTTGTCAGCAGTTCTCAAAAATGGCTAGAGTTTCTTTAATTAAAAAATAAACTCCAAGCATTGATAAAAAAAGTATTCAGCTGTCCGGGTTTAGGGTAAATTTGGGAGAAAACCCTTGAATACCCCAGGGTCCCTCTGGGGAGTAAACTCAAACGGCCCCTCCTCCTAACCGGTCTGGGAAAGAACTTCTTTGGAGAAAAGTGGAAAAAACTAACAAATAAAGTGCTTATAAGTACAAAGAATGTATAATATGAAATAATAAAATCTCTCGCTCTGGAGTGAGATGGCAAATTGAGACAGTTCTTGCCGTGGGTGTAGTTCGGCTCTCTCTCAGTCTTTTATCAGTCCCAGTCCCTCCGGCACTGCTGGAAAATGCCGAGGTACAGGCCTCAGTGGGCCACAGGTGCAGCACCCAGTGCTCCCCTGTTTTTTTTCAGTCCAGAGCAGGTTTAAACAGTCTTAAGAAAAAGAAAAAAAATCAGTCTAGGGAATTTCTCTGCTTTAGGTAGCTAGAACTAACTAAAAGCAGAAAGATCTCTGTCTTGTAGTCTTTTTGAGCTTTAGCTGAACATTTAGTCTGGAGAAGAATGTGGAGGAGTCAGGCAGTTTTTTTAAAACAAACTCGGCATGTCTTCTTGCCCTACTTCACTCTCAAAATTAGTCTTAAAGGCACAAAACTCAATATACAGCACAGACAGAACAGACAATTGGGGATACAAGCATCATAAAGTCACCCTAGGACATCAGCTGAAGCAGGTAAGTGCCAATACTGCCAACTCATTGAATTAAATCAAGAGAGTAAGTTTAGTGAAACTGCCTAAAATAAAGCTGATAGTCTTATTAATCCATTATTTATCTGGGGTGTTAAAAGCTCACTGCTGTTTGATGATTACACTACTAGTCAAAATAGTCCCTACCCCTCATATTTGCTGGAAGGATTTTTTTCCTTAGGGCCCCAGAATCCCAGAGCAGCTGTGAACCTTTTCCTTTAGAGAGAGCAGGCGCCTGTCAACGGCAAAGGAAAGGTCTCTGCACTTGATCCGGGGTGGGGAATCAGGGCTTTATTCAGTCTTTCTCATGTGGTCCGGTCCCCACAGGGTCAGGAGCCCAATCCCTCTCCCCCAGCCAAGAGACAGCTCCATGCCTTGTCTTCACTTTTATCCAGGGGGAAAGGGGCTAAAGGCGTGGACAAGCCACTAGCCAATCAGGGATAAGATGGGAGTGGAACAGAGTTGGATTACATTCCAGTGTGGAAGAATGGGCGGGGAAAAGGAGCAGGGACAAATTTCAGGATGATACATTTTCCAGGGGAACAGGGAGGTACAGAAGAAACCATTACAAAACCCAGTATAAAAATGAAATATAATATAAACCCAAATAATGCACAAAAATGAAATACAATAAAAACCCCAAATAATGCACAACAACAACAGGGCATTTTTCTGTGAACATGAAAAGAGTATTCCCCTCATGCATCACTGAGAAGCTGACTGCAATTAATAAAAGGGCTTTTTGGATGAGACCTCACACTCTCTACACCCGCACTTTTTTGTCTAAATATGGTGATCTCTTACATATATTGTAAAAGACTGGTTTTACATGTTTTGAAATGGGCTTAAAATAGCCCAAATGAACACAAAGGGAAAAGAAGTAATCTTCATGCCTGGCTGGCTACTTTATTATCACTCTGTTTTAGCATTCTCTTACCTAATCTTTACCTCTCTTAAGAAATTAAATCAACGAAAGAGTGAAAATTATTACAGATTATGTCCACGAAGGTTATTTTCTTTGACTCCATAAAATTTTAGCAAGTAACTTTTGTTTATTAATTAGCATACTAAGATCTACTCCAGTTAGTTTTCTTTGTAACCTTTAACCTTCAGATAAAATATCTAGGCAGCATCTGTTAGCATGGGAAAGAAGATGCTGTTCTGGCACTAATACAATACAAAAAAGAAAGACAGTATGTTAGATAGCAAGCCTCCATTACTTGATTCTAACAACGCAAGCAGAGCTGCTCTACATTACAAGTACTACGTTTAGCTAGAATCAGAATTACATTCTTATAAACTGTATTAAAACTCACTTAAAATTAATCCTTGATCAAGATATACTATCAACTTTCAAACTGACAAGCTCTTTGAGCACTTGATTGTTCTAAATATATATTTGAATCTGCAGTTGTCATACCTTCACATCAGTTCCATCTGTAGGCATGAATTCCTCATAAATATAGGAGCCTGTTTTCCTCACACTGCTTTCAGGAGAATAAACACTGCTTCTGCTGCCAATCTGAAAGACATATTTTTCCATTAAAAAACTCAGAGGGTACTGCTTGAGAAACTTTAAAGCCACCTAAAATAACACACTTATACTGAGAAAACACTTCCTGTACCAAATGAAGTAAACTTTTGACCATTGCCAAAAGAGTTTTGTAAGATTCTAGAAGCACGCTCATGGTGCGTGCTAAGAATCTGCAGTAGCTAACCATCTACTGCAAGAAACACAGGCCTTCATTCTATCTCCGTGCTCTCCTGAAACTTCTCTGATCTGCCACCATTCCTGGGCAAGCAGGACATGACAGACTTACTCAGCAATCCTGTTAGACACCTAAAGCTTTTTGATAGCTTTAGTACCATAACCTCACCTTTCGAAAGAGTCTCTGGCTTCCACCCCCAGCAGATGTTGGATAATAAATGTAAACATTATGGTCCTCAGCACTAACTGGCTTTTCTACAAAGGGCTTCTGGAAAATTTCTCCATTCACTTCCACATGATCTTCTCCTTCAATCAAGCTGCATTCTGAAGAACAGTGCAAAGAAGACAGATGTAATGGTGTACTAATGGCATGCAATTATTAAGAGATTTGCATTTGCAGGTTGAAATAATAATATTAATGTAATTAATGCAATATTCTATTACATATTTGTTTCTCTGATTTGTTATTGACTGCACAACAACTGAAAATCACATACAGTATATGTTTGCAGAACCATGTCTATATTATGTTATTTAAATACTATGTTTGGAATTTCTCTTGATTCCCTCAGTGTCAGATGGGAAATAGTCTCCTGCAGGTGCATAAGCTGCATAAGCTGATATATTTTGGAAATGTTTTGAAGAGAGGGAAGTGCTATTTGTCTTTTTTTTCAGTGCCTTTCTCTGAAATATCAGGGAGCTGGCAGGTGAACAGTACACACAGTGTGGTATCAGATGCCACAGCACCTTCCATAGGGTTAGAACTGTCTCATACTGCATGATAGATGCACCCTGCATATAAGATTAGGTCCTCTGGTGTCAGCAATCAGGCATCTGGTATTCAATACTGCTTAACTGCAAGAAGCAGCTTTAATTTCAATTTTGAAGCACAAATGTGCCCTTTTTCCACTAGATCACACGGATATTTGAATGCAAATATTCCCTTGACCTATCATTGCAATCTCTTACTGTTGCTTAAAGTCTTCCTTTTAGTAGAAATTTTCAGTTTGTTTCCAGGTACACAAAAAAAATATTTCAATTTACATCCATAGTACAGCATCTGCAGATATATCTAGAATAGATTTCAAATATATGGCTGCTTATACTCAGAAGGGGAAGTATTCAATAGCCTGATTTGTTCCTGTCAATATTAGTTTCCTAAGGAAAATTACTAGTAATTGGGTTTAATAAAATATCCTGAATGTTGTCTTTGGTGTCATATTAGAAGCTCAATTTGAGTAAGGAGACCCTTATATTCTAGTTATTCTATGATATCTGTAAGATGTATGGTGTCAGAATCATACTTGTCAGTTGCATACTTGTACTGCCTTTGGTTGGATGGAGTTAATTTTCTTCAGAGCAGCTCTATGGTGCTATGTTTTGAACTTGAGACAAAAAAAAGTCTTGATGTTTTTGTTAATGCTGAACAGTGCTTACACAGCCTCAATCTCTTTTCTTTTTCACATACTGCCCCTCACAGCCAGTAGGGGTCAATCCATAATAACAGTTTAAACGCTGGTGAAGAAATCAAACTTGCAAAACCAAATTGTCTAGGCAGCAAAATTTAGCTTTCCACTATGTCCATACTGTTCACCAGTGGAAACAAAGAGATGCTAATGGTTGATATTTTTTCTCTGTTCTTTTTACCTTGGGGATTGTTTGGATCACGGTTCAGAACTGCATAGCGAGGAAGTAAAATGCCTTCAGCCTTGAGAATACCATAGACTTCTCTTCTAGAAGAAAAGAACAAATATTGCACAATAAGCCAGCAAATCTTGCTAATATTTGCATTTCACAATTCATGAGTAAAGGAGGAGAAAAATAAACACAATTTTTTTTACAAATCACGCAGGGTAAGGTTACACATACAATACTCTATTTACTAATATAATGCTTTAAAGGTCACCGACACAGCTGTACCTTTACAGTGATCTCTTCAATGTCAATAAAAATGCGCTTTGCAATGCCAGTCCTTTCCTCTCTGGTAGTGCAACAGACATTTGCGCAAAACAATTGTCTTGTTAAAGGAAATTTGCAACCATTCTTTTTGAGTTTATACAGAACAGTAACTGAAGGCACTAGCAAGTCTACTTACTGTTCAGAAGGCTCCAGTGTATATATATTTTGCTCACTATTGTTTTATTAATGTTTGCTATGCATGACCTCAGCTCCAAAAGAAAATTCACTTTCAATAATCACATGACCTTTGAGTACCAACAACTTCAGTTAAGTATCATCTTTACAGAAAGAAAAAAACCAACCCTGTTAATCATGTGAATTCTAAAATTATCTGAGCTTGTACAGTGGCTATACATACTTATCCTATATGCATTTTAAGAGTTTAAACTTTTTTATTTGCTAAGCTTTAGCTTAGCATCACCAAATTTCTAACTTGGTAAATCTTCAAACATATCAATATAAAAACAGCAAAAGAAAAAAACACCTGAAGATACAACCCAGAAAACTGTGCATACATTAATAAAGTGTAACATTCACTGCAATTTTATTTAAACTACCACACAAACAGGGAATCACAGGATTGTTTGAATTAAAAGAGATTAAAAATCATCTAGTTCCAAGCCCTTCACCATGGGCAGGGACAAAACACTGGAAGTGCTGCTATGCAGTAACAACAAATTTTTATTTGTCTCTGACAAAATCTGACAAAAATGGCTTGCTTTAAAAGGTGATTAATGTTATTTACCTGTCTTGTATGTGATATTGCATATTCAAGTCATTGATTATGAATGGATTCCTGAGTTTTGCATATGCTACTGCTTTGTCCAGTGGAAACCCTAAAATGTTTATTAAGAAAAACAAATTAAAACTACAAAACACATTACCAGTGAATAATTTGGAACCTTTGCATTAGATCACTATTTTCACTGTCTTCAAATGTATTTACCAGTGGGACAGCTATTATTCTATTGTGTCAGACAGGACTTTCTCAAGCAACGTAAGGAGTATCATTTAAAAAATTTGCACTTTAAAAGTCAGTTGTTTATATTAAAGAAGACAAAATAATTACTTCCTAGGAAAATCCAATAAAGCTTCAAGACAGAAAACCTAAAAGGACTTTCAAAGAGCTTAAATAATTTGGATGTCACAAGTATTTATGTTATTATTACAAGATTTACCTTTAGAGTGAAAAGAAATGAGACAGTCACATAAAGGCCAATTTTCTACTGGCTCGTTTAAAATAACATCCTCTTCAAATATCACCACAGTTATATACTTAAACATGGAGAGGCGTTCAAGAATTTCTTTCATTGGTTTGGACTTTGATTTCTTAGCCATTGAACAAATCCCAACTGCAATTTGTCTTTCTGGTGGCTGGAAAGGAGGCAAAGGGAAGGGAAAAGTAATTATTATATGTTCTCAAAATACAAAAGGGTTTTAGCAGCACAATACTATAGCAGGTATTTTCTCTTAAAATTCATGTGCTACCTTTTTATTTAGTTTTTAATCAGGTAAATTGCTAGCAGATAACAAAATGCAATGTAAGATCACATCACACTCTATCCTCACAAAAAAAGCCTCAAGAGCGAAACAGCTCTACATTATTTTTTGTGAGTATTGCTAGGACAATTCCCAGGCCCAGATAAGAAGACTGGGGTGTCACTACAGGATTTAGAGGGCGAAAGTCCCTTTGGCGGCAAAATAAATGACAGACAGGCATAATTTGGTGACCTGAAAAAGAAGAACTTTAATAAGGGGCAAAATAACAAAGAGCAAGGCAATATTAATAAGGGTTCACTAGAAAGGGCCTGGGCTTTCCCACATATTGTTACCAGGAACAAACAGACATGATCAAAAAGTAAGTCACGAGTGTCCAATCTGAACAAAAACATACTTATGGCTTACTCTGAAATTAACTGGCAATTGATTTTTCAATTTTGTCATTTTTTATGTCTAATTAATAGTCACAAGGCATCTCATCACTTAATATTACAAGTGAATTATGAAAAAGAAAACTAGAAAACAACAAAGTACTTTTCAAGATTTCTGAACTATTTTGTGTGCAAACCGTTTCACTTTTTTTGCATACTCTATATTTACTTTCACATTAACTTTCAATAATTTTTTTTGTCAGCGGTATTTCTAAAGGCAACTTTAGAACCAGCCTACTCTGCTCTATAAAGGAAACAAATAAAAAACTGACAGAGCAATCCTTTAATTCAACCTACTACTTTTTGAAAACCTAGCCAGCTACCTTCCCTTGCCAAAATAGTCACTGAATTGAGCTACCTGAGCTGCTAATTTTGCACCATTACTGTGCATTTCCAAGTAACTTTTAATCATGGGAAGTGCTTTAGCAAAGCTCTTTTGCATTTTAACTTTTTAGACATATTTACAATTAGTGAATATTTACTCGTCCATAAAGTCCAATGTTGCAAAAAAAACAAACAATAAAGAGTTTAAAAAATGACATGACTCATGCATAATAAAATTAAGAGTTTGTCTTAACCAAGCTAAAAATTGGTGAGCATAGTGCTCAAACACAATCCATCACACTTCATAAAGATAATAAACTAAGGTATAATTTAAGATTAACTTAGTATGCACTTTCAATATACCAAGACAGAGAAAAAAAGAAAAGAAAACAAACAAACAAAAAAAAGGGTAAACTCTGAAGCAGTTGACAGCATATAAAAGTAAAATTCTCAATCACTTTTTTGGTTCAACCTATCTAAATAAATAAAACAGAGGCTTATGCCATCATCAAGTTCATTCCCAGAATCCAAATCATGTCTGCAAATCATGCACATCAACCTCAGTTGCCCTGAATCTCTCTAAAATCAAGCACATCTACTTCACAGTTCAAGGTTCATTTAATTTTCTGGCATCCTTCTTTTCCAAACATTACTGACAGATCTGAATATGAACAATTTCTCAATTTAGACTACCATTTCAGTACTAGACTTACATGAGCTAATGCTATTTTTGAAAAATAATTAAATACTGAAATATATTTTGAAAACCATTTTTGAAAAAAATCTGGAAATCAAAAATAATGCTCGAGAACAAAGAATAGTAAACAAGTCTCCCTATAGTACTTACAGAGTCATACTCTTCCTCCTCTTCTTCCCCATGGTCATAGAAGTGTTCATAATCTGTAGATCTGGCTGAATCCAATAATCCTTCTCCATCTTCTCCACCCACAAAGAATCTGGGAGGATCATTCTCTGTGGCATTAACAGACATGGTTACAAGGCCTGTAGAAATCTATGTAAAAATTGCAGGCACTCTGGCAGCTGAGATCCTGGGCATGTTTCCTACTGACTTGGGAACACCAAAGTCCCCTGCTCTTTGATGTTGCTTGTGCAGTGTTGCGACTGTGACTGTGTTGTTTACCAGGCACTGTTTAACTTGTTATCATCTGCTCATTACTGATTAGAGTTGCTGCTCCAAGAAACACACAGTGCGCTGAGGCTTCCCTGAGATGGTATTACTTTTTAACCTACAAGAAATAGACAAAAAAACCAAACAAACAAATAAACAAACTCAACGCACTTGATAAGGGGAGATAAAATAAACTCTTCTCATTTAGAAAAAGTGTTTGGACAATTATGTACCTCTGAACAAAGCATCAGAAATAAAACTGCGCACCATACACAATCTTTTCTGCACTTTTATAGGTATGTTTTGAACATGAGGAATAGTTTCAAAATTGTTATCAAACTACGGATTTATAAATTTTAGAAATAGACAATATAGTTCACAGAAGTAAAAGCTGGCAAACGCATCTTTTTCCTAACTTAAAAAGGCTTAAGTGGAGACTATATATTTTACATGAAAAATATAACAAAAATATTATTCCAATATTTACAAGATTTAACTCATTATCCATGCCACTGACTGCTTTTTCTAAAGTTTTGTGATCAAATGTCAACAGCAAACAGACGGTAGCGCTAATGAAAAACATAAAGCCGCCATTAGGACTATTAAAAAAACCCTAGTCTTAAAACTCGAGCAAATCTTTTCTATGAACACAGAACGTGTATGATGGCTCGCAACAAAGTGTCGCCTTATTTTCACTTTGAAAAATTAAATACAGAGATGGACACTATCACTGCCTTCTGACAATAAGGCTTCTAACCACTAACGTAGCAGTGAACACATATTGTAGCCTTTCAACATGTTGTGAAAATAACACATTGGCAAAATAACTTGTATACAGAAATAGAGCCACAGATCAAGCATCTGTTGTTTTAAAAAGGTAACTGATGCTGTGAGATGTATATGGTTTTATCAGATTAATTATAACGCATCACTACTACTTAGAAAATAAACAAGCTGTTATTTGTTTAGCAACTCATCTGATCCAATGGGTTTGGTTGTTTATTTGTAGGTCATTACGCAAGTGCCATTCAACAGTGATGTCTCAGCAGAACTGAATTTGTTTTTAAGTATCAGTCAAAATTACTTTGGCTGTCCTATGAACTAAGTGAAGCAATAATAAATTCCCAGTGGTGGTCAACCATTCAGCTTCCTGTGAATGGGGAGGGTAAGCAAAGCAAAAGTTGTTGAGAAAGAATCTGTCCTAATTCAGAGGCTAGGCGTGGGTCAACAATGTTGTTTCAGTTTTGAAGAGAAATTTCAGGAGAAAATGCCCTGGAATGAGCATTTCCTCTAAAGAGAAAAAGCTCTTCAATAACTCCCTTTTCTGCTGCCAATGAGAGAAATTGATACCAGTGGGTGAAAGTGAAAAAAACACCCCCCAAATCCTGCTTATTAAAAACAACAACAAAAAAACCAAACCAAACCCAAGCCAACCAACCACCCAACCAAAAAAAAAAAAAAAAAAAAAAAAAAAAAAAAAAAAAAGCAGGGGTTGCCTGCCCAAGGCACATAAAAAGATTAAATAAATTCTAGATATGAATTCCCTGAAACCTACCCTCCACACACGCAGACACCCAATGTTATAGACAGGTAATACAGTGGTTGGCTCTCACAATTAAGGGATAAATATTATGTATGTTAAGAGAAGTTTTATTGATGTATAGTTAAGTCATTGCGGTATGTTCGCTCTCTTTCCCCCAACCCCTTTTACTGTTGTCACTGGATGGCCTTGGAAGTCAAGGCATTTGGGGGGAGGGCAATACTTGTTACTAGGAGGTGGGGCATGGCAACACCTGACCTCCAATCAAGTTGTAGGAAAGTGATTTCCACCAATTTTCCACCTCAAAGAAGGAGCTGACTGACAAGATTTTGGGAGGCGCCAGGGATATAAAAGGCAGTGCATCCATTTTGTAGACAAGCAGGTGGTGGAAGGTCACCAAACTCCCAGGACTGTAATTTTTTCCTTATTCAGTCTTTTGTTGCATTTTGTTAAGGTTTAAGAATCCTTTAAAATTTTAAAAATGAGCATCATTTCTCACACACACCAACAGCAGAACAAAAAAACCTCAGAAAAATGCCCGGGGAAAAAAATACACAGGCTGATTTCGTGGCTCGTTAAACAAAACGGCAGCTGGTCCCTTTTGTCTCTGGGAAGGGGAAGAGGAGATCACATAGCAGCCCGAGGCAGAGCAGATGGGAAAGCTGTTGAATTTCTGCCGTGGGCCTCCTCCTCACAGCAGCCAAAGTTAGTGGATTTTAATGTCCTGTCTCATGTTCAGCTCCTCTGAAGTCCAGGGTTCAGGGCAGTCCTACCGGCTCCAAGCACAGGCCGAAAAGAAAAACAAGTCAAGCCGAAAACAGTTCAAAAAGCCACTGAGAGGATTCCCAGTACAGCGGCGAGGCACGGTGGAAGGGGAAGCGGAGCTTCTTCCTTCAAGCTAGCAAAAAATCCAGTCCAACAAAAAGAACAACGCCATGTCCCCAGTCCAGGCTGTCTGGAGCACCCAGAGGGAGAAAGATTGAACAGAGCCCGCATCCAGATGTTCCCAGGCTCTGGCCTCAATGCCTGGTTCATCTTAAAGATACTGCAGACATTTCTGGGCATAAAGGAGATGATTAGGGAATGAAGTATCATCATAAAAGCACCCCAAGACAAAGACAGAAACTTCAGACCCAGAAGGTGAAACTGAGCTCTGAGGATAAGGATCCCGGGCTCACAGAAGAGGATTAAAAAGATTTATTTCTTAAACCTATTTGCCATGCATCTGTTGTCCTTCAATTCTGCTAACAAATATTTCTTTCTCTTAGAATGTGAAACTGTAGCTGTTTGCCTTTCAAGCAATAAGAACAAGATGAAATTTCAAACAACTAATTCATCTGTCACAAGAGTTAGAAATTGGTATTCAGGTAAATTAATCCTGTTTATGACATGGTAAAGAAAGAGAGCTTTCAAAATCCTATTTCTAGCAATCTTCAGAAAGGCAGAGGTTATTGCCAACATGTACTGGCAACTAATACAGAATTTTATAAAACAAAAAACAAACCTATGATAAACCCCCCAAAAATTAAGTTCCTCCTACCCAAAATCTGTACATTGGTAAACAGTTTCTTAACAACTTTCTAAAACTTAAGATTTTCTCATAAAGAAGGAAGAACAGTGACTTGAAACAAGTAAGTTGAAGGTCTTAAACCAAGATTTTTAGGCCTTCTTTCCCCTGCTTATTCCTGTAGTACACTTTGTGAGAGCAGCAGAAGTTATAAAGTTTGTATACAATTGGTGATTGGTTATTTCATGGGGATGTCTGGCACTAACCAAGTCTCTGTAGCCCAAAAGGATTATTTATTAAAGCAAGTAAACCTACACAAATAGATTGAAGGGAAAGAGCAGTATCTTTGTCGACAAATGACACAAAGATATATATGACCTGACACGCTTCCCCAAAAGACCTATCTGAAAACTCATTGTTATACTAGCTTCCTCAATTCAAGAATCTGAAGACTGTTGCTGTTAGGAGTGGCAAGTACATTGGTAGGGCTTCATGTGCAGAAAACAGACTTTGAACAGCCACATAGTTTGCTTGGCATTAACAGATTATTTTCTCCAAGATTAACATTGTTTACCCCTTTGAAGGCAAATGAATAACTAGACTGCCACTCCATGTTACTCTCACTAGGCCCCAGAGTTTTCATACCATTAAAAGGATATGGACGTTTTTCAGGCTTATGAACTACTGCATGAACTTACTGAATTTCATATAAACTGACATTCTGACTGCTGATGTTAACTGTTGCCAGTTTATCTTCCTGACAGCAGATACTGTAAGCTACTGTCATTACCATAAATTTATGTCAGCAAATATTTAATAAATTACCTTTTTTAGAATTAATGCTTTCAGAGATGGAAATTAAAATTCTTTTTCCCAAAGGCTACAATAAAAATTGAGATAGCCCCTTCTTTCTTGTGGAATGTGAAATAAAAATAAACCAAGAAAAGGGACAAGCGAAGAGAAATACTAAGTGACTGTAACTACAGTGAACAACTTACACAAGTCTCCCAAACACCATCTATAGTTATCTGACATCAAAAATGCAGTAAGACCACGCTCGAGTAAACACATGGTTCTCTGGCTGTATGCCAAGGAGAAATAATAAATGGCAGAGCAAGAAGATGGAACTGTCTTTCTGCTTCAGAAATACTATTAGTGCTGATGGAAGAAGCTTCCAGTACATGATGCCCTATGCAGAATTCCATCTTGCTGCCCTTTGAGCATATGAGTCTTCCCAGCACCATCTTTCTGTATTAAGAAGTAAGCAGCAGCAGTACCAGAAACATAAGGGGCAGAGATATGTCATGTTAGATCTTCTTGCACTTGGTGCATGAACATAAGCCTCATTAGACAGTGAATGTTAGACAATTATGTACTCATCTCAGTCATGAACGACTGCACTGTAAACAAGACAAAACCCAAAGTTTTGTGTTGGAACATACACTGACCTATTTCCAAAGAGATAGCATCTATAACATCCAGACAACCATCTCCTGCTATGCTATGACTTCTCCACGTAAAACTAACTAGGTTTAAACTTCACCTGTTACACAGAGTTTCTCTTTCACAGCTTATAGATTAAAAAAAATCTTCGCTTTTTTTGAGAAATGTACTGGTGTTCTTAAAAAGACTTTCAACCACGTGTGGCCTGTCTGCAACATGATATGCCATGGCCAAAAGTACCCACTGGCCTGCTCCATGCCACCCCCCCCCCCCAAATAAAATCCCAAAAAAGGATAAAACTATACTAAATATATAAAATCAGAGATTTTAATAGCCTGTGCCCTGCATTCCAAGTTCTGTTTACTCTAGTGGTGCTCTACAGATTTTTCTTCAAAGTGACCATCTCTCAATTTCCACAAGAATATTTTAAAGGAATTCCAAAAGCATATTCTGAAAGAATGAGCCAAAACCTAGAAGCCACTGCATTAACAGATATAGCCACAGTTTTACTGTCCCCATTCCAAATTGTTTCAGCTCAGCAATCCAGCCCCAGTGTTTTTCATATTTACTTAGACCATAATAAATATTACTATTCCAGTAACTGTCAGCAACACATCAGCTCAACCCAGCAGCAGTGGTCTGAGCAGTCATGAAAAAGGGGCTCAAAGTTTTAACCCTCACATTTTGAATACTAATAAGAACATATACAACTCCTGTACAAACAGAAGCATTTCACCAGATTTTCTTCTGTGTCTCTACAGCCATCAAAATAACAAATATATACTTTCTATACTGCACGCTAATGGAAACTAATGGAACAAAACTATTGTAAAAGTACTTGTCTGTTATCTCAAGAAAAAAAGACAATACATCATGCATTAAACAGTTACAAAATATTTTTAAATCACCACCCACTCAGGAAATCAACTTTTTAAAAAGCCATTATATCAAAACAGTGACATTTATATTGTGGATTTTATCAAACAAATAACAACGAATCAAAAATACTGCTCATCTGTTACATGATTCTGCATATATATACACACATAATAGTAACAAAACAGACCACTGCCCTGTGCTCTACCTCCATATTGTTCCTTTTAAAGTTTCACGTTTTACTGATGTAGGCATATTCCAACTGCAATCCTTATCAGCTTTCAGCAATTTAAATTACATCATTAAACCACAAATAATAGCAATTTTTCAGATAGTCTCAAGATAACAAAAGGTTTTCAATATCTTCCTGCTAGAAACACTATGGCTAGTATTTTCATTAACAGTACACTTAAAAGTGAAAATGTTTGTCTGACTCCTGCTGAGGCATTTTACTGGTTTTAAAACTCCAATTCTGCAATATGATTTATCATGTAAGAAACCACCAAAGACAGTTTGTTGGGTTGCTGGTGATGTAAGAAAGCAAGCATGAGGAGGAAACAAGCAGAGGACTGACAGGAAGAAGACAGGACCAGTCGAGTCTGATAGCTGAGGGCACCAAGCACTGCAATCCAAAGAGTTCTCTGTGCCTGTGTGACCTTTCTACAGATGATTCAAAAAAGTTGACAATATTTCTAACTTGAATGTGAGACTTTAGAACTACTAACAAGAACCCATACTCAACAATAGCATTTTTTCAGGAAGAGAGAAGAGATAGGACAGTCAAAAGGCAGAAAAGAGGGAAAGGATGCCAAACACAGAAGCTGCTGAAGACAATGCTGTCAGTAAACCATATGTGACTTGTTTATTTCTGTACCTTACACAGCAAGAGATACATATTCTCTCCAATTTAAAACAATTTAAACACAAAATTTCTCCTGTGTCATCTAATCAATATTAAAAAACTTACATTTACATATAGATGTTGTTCTGTTCCTTTTCCACAGTAACAAACCTCAAACCCAAACAATCTAAACAAACCAACCAAATCCCAACAAAGAAAAACCTACAAAGAAACAAACAATAATCACAGAAAACTCAAGGGGATATAAGTACTGGAATTTATAAGGTCCAAGTATAGTACATGAAGCTGAGAAAAACCTTTGGCTCTCTTCATCAAATACAAACTTCATCAGCCTTACAAAGTTTCAGTAACTCAGCTCTATTCAGTAACATTAAGCAAGAAACTCCATTGATGTGCAAGATAACAGACAAGAAATAGGCTAAAAAATGGAAACAAAAAGATTATCATAAAGACTACACCACAGAGCTTTACAAGAAGTCACCTGCTCCAATCCTGCATCAAACAAACAACTCTAGATTTCACAATATGCTAACATATTCCCTAAACATGACAAGAATCTTCCAGGAAAGATGAAAAGTAGCCTTTATTTATTGCTTTAGCCAGACACTGATACTGCCTACAAGCCAAGCACAGCTTTCAGATTATGTTTTATGGAAAGACATAATCTATGCAAATGACAACTGTGAACAGGTTCTTTCTGTCTGTGGGAACACTGCAGATATTTTTTACAATGTTCCAGAAGCATTACTATGTAGCAGTTTATGCATTACTCCACCAGAAAAATTACAGCAGTTTGCATTCCAAAAGAGACTACCCACCTTCCAGTTTCACTGTACCAAAACCTGAAAAAACCTTCTTAAGAGGCGTCTTCCTTGCTAGGTAAGTGCCTGCAAGTTTAGGCAGTGTAAGTTTACTGCCTGCAAGTTTACCTGGTAAGGGTCTGGCAGTGAGTGGGCCTGCAGGAGTGGTTTCTGTGAGAGACACCAGAAGCTGTCCCTGTGTCAGAGCCAGTTCTAGTCAGCTCCAAGATGGACCTGGATGCTGCCCAAAGCTGAGCCCCTCAGCCATACTGGTAATGCCTCTGCTATATTAGGAAATACAGGAGAGGGTAAAGAGCACTGCACAGCAGCTGCGAGGCATGAGAATAACTGAGAGAAACAACTCTGCAGACCACAAAGTCATTCAGAAGGGACATGCAGGAACTGATCCATGCACTCAGAGATTTCCTGATAGCCCACTGTAAAGTAGGCTGTTCTCCTGTAGGCCCAGGGAGGTTCACAGTGGAGTAGAAATCCACCTACAGGCCATAGGGAGCCCCATACTGGAGGAGGTGCATGTACCTTGATGAGGTACCCTGGATGTACCCAGCACAGTGGAGCACCTTGCAGGAGCTGTGGCCCATAGAGCAGACACATGGACAGGAATGCTGTTCCAGGATGGAGCCCTCTTTTACTTAGGGGATCATATTAAGTGCTCAAGTGGTTCTTTTTGGATGAAGAAATTAATATATTAGAAAAGTTATGTAAAAAATGTGTCATCATATAGTAAAGCATCATAGAATGGTTTTGGTTTGAAGGGACCCCAAAGATGACCTGGTTCCAAACCTGTACAATAGCCAGGGAACGTTCCAGTAGACCAAACCGCTCCAAGCTTGATCCAACCTGGCTTTGAACATATCCAGGTATGGGGCATCCACTTCTCTGGATAACCTGTGCCAGTGCCTCACCACCCTCTCAGTAAAGAATTTCTGCATAATATTTAATATAAATCTCTCCTTCCTCAACCTAAAAGTCATTCCCCCCACTACAGGCCTTCGAAAATAGTCCCTCTCCAGCCTTCTTGTAGTCAGTCTCCCTTTAGTTAGTGGTCATTATAGAAGGCCACTAAATTTGTCAAATTTGCCTTAGTGAAGTCATAGTGGTTGTCATCCATCACTTTCTTATTTTCCAAATGCCCCAAAAGGATCTGCTCCATGATTCTGCTTAGTAAGCACCTGGTGGCCAATGAATGTGTTTTCTGGGGAAAAAACCAAACTACTACATTGTTATTCACACTCCATATTCAGCAGTAATGTATACATGCAGATGCTTTTGCCCACACACTTTTCAGCTTGGTGGGTTAGGACATACTTCTGACTAACAGAAAACAGGAAGTTGAAACCTCTGATACAGGAGAGAACAGAGATGTTATTTGTCCTGTTCCATTCAACTGTTCCAACCACTAAACTATCATAATCCAACTTCACTTTCTCCATCCACCACTGAGTGGGTTTTTGTCAGGTTTGTTTGTTTTGCTGTTGTTTTTTGTGGGTTTGTGTTTGTTTGGTTTGGTTTTTTGTTTGTTTTAAGGTGGCCTCTGGATTGCTTTTTACAGGAGAGGGTTTGCTGATCAGTATTCCAAGCAGAAGACAGGTCCTTTGCCTGCAAAATCTTTCCAATGAGACACTTCCAAGCATGTACTCTCAAGCATCAGGAATCTAGAAATACCTGCCTTACTGGCATTTCCTACTGGAAACAACTCTGCTCAGGAGAACATAATATTTCTCAAAATTCTGTATAGCTAGGCCAGCCAACAAGCTTCAGTTGCCTAAACCTTTTTCTGGGGACCTCATTATTTTCCAAGAATAACGGATGTTTGTACCAAAGTAATGTTTGTACCAAAATTAATATTCAATCTGATCCTCTGTATTACAGTATCTTAGGGGATAGGAAACTGCGAAGAGTTGTGCCATGCCACGTAAGTCGGGCGTCTGTTAAGAGGCCAGCTTTGCAGCAAGGAAATACATGCCTTTTATGTTATTGAAGAATAAGATTTCTAGTCTTAAAGCACAACTGTTCCAGTTTTAAAACAGTAATTACTTGGCTGACTTCCCTATGTCTGCCTTCTGTCCCAGTAATTATATAGTTAGTTAGGCAACTCTTTCCAGCAATTCTGATTTACCAAATTGTTGGGGGTTAGGTTTGTCCCTTTTTGTCTTAAAGAATTTTTTCCCCATGAGTTACTAGGAAACAAAGTGCTGGTGCTTAGATGGTGCTTGACCCACACAAAAGACTTGGCTGGGAGGGAGAAGATCACACGAAGTTTGGGGGAGGGAAAAGGAGAGGGCTGGGGGAGCTGAGGGTTCTTCCTGCTCTCAGCATTGGAGAGGACGGTCAGGCTGCTGCTTGCTGCGGGAGGAGTTCATTGTCAACGAAGGGGTCCATTCCTGGGAATTCTACCACCATCCATCATCTGCTCATGTGCCCAGGAATTCGGAGCCCCCTTCACCTGCCCTGCTGGAGCTGGGCCAGCCCCTGTACAGCCTTCACGGCTTCTTCAGCACTGCTCACTTTGCTGGGACACTCCCCTGCCTGCCAGGACATTCCCCCTTTGCCTGCTGGGGACCCTCGCCGTTCCAGCCTGCAGCCCGGGAGTTTCCACCGTTCCAGCTTGATGCTCTCGGGGTCCCAAGGGATCAGACTGCCCCAGGCCCTGTGAAACAAAGCCCCTCAAGGTTCCTGGTTCTGTTTATTATTAATGCTGTAGTTGTTGCTGTTTATTTTCCTTGTTATACTTACTAGTAAAGAACTGTTACTCCTTTCCCCATAGCTCTGACTGAAAAGTCTCTTTAATCTTCTAAGTTATAATAACTTGGAGGGAAGGGATTGGAATTCCCCATTCCTAGAGAGGCCCCGCCCCTCCCTAGCAGATGCCTGTCTTTCAAACGAAGACACAAACGTAAAGCGAAACAACTATTCAATGGATCTTTTCTGTGCCTGCAGAACTTCTTTTCCCCTAACAGTTCATCAGCAGAAGAGTGACTTCTCAGCACACGTAAAACTCTGAGTTTCATCTTCAAATACTGCAATGTCACAGGAATATTTAAGTTCTTCAGTAGAAATGATAAAATAAACCATTACTATCCTTTGATAGAAGTATTAAAACAGCCTTAGAAGTCTAGAAAAGCCCATCTGGTAAATACCATTCTCTTACCTTCCAGACAGAAATGCAGTGTTAAACTTGGCAGTTTTAAGCTGGCAAACTACACAAACTGACATCCAGCATGTGTTTTAGGTGTCTCCTGCATAGCCACAAAATAGATAACCTTCACACTCATTAAACTCCAAGTTCCTTTCTAAATCAAACTCTGTCAAACCCATCACATAAAGTCATTTACATTTGAGACAAGTTTGAATATTTCAGGAAGGCTGGTTTCCAAAATTTTAAAGATCCCACTCACAGATGTCAAAACTTCAAGCTTCTCCAGACTCTCACAAAGAATTCAACTTGACAGGTTTTGCAAAAAAATCTGTACCCAAGTTCATTTGGCTCAGCCTCTAGAGTCCTGATCTGTTCTAACCACAACTGCCAAAAGGGTGGCATTTTTTTCCACAGAAAGAATCAAGACAACCAAGACAAGCCAATCAGTAGAAAAATTCGAACAGTTCACATATTGAACCAAAAGAGGCATATTACATCACTATATACCACAAAGAAATCTTAGAGAGCAAGAATAGTTTTGTTACTGATTGAATTAAGGCTTGTTCACCAAGGCAAAGATGGACTAAACAAGAATTTTGATACTCCAAGGAATAAAACAACAAGCTTATTACTTAGAGAGTACAAAGATGATACAGAAGGGATGAAGAAAAGACGGAAAGATACAGGCTAAACAGATAGAGGGAAACAGTGCTTAAAAAGACCTATACAATTCACAAACAGCTGTGAAGGGTATGCCAGTAGTAGAAGTAGTTTGTATGAGAGAGAAAACGACTTATTTCCTTGTGGTTATGATACTGATTTCAAAGTTAACCAACACCCTGTAAAGTTCCTACGGTCTGGAAAACACCAGGAAAACAAAGATAAATGTTACACAGGAGATGCAGTCTTTACATCTCTCTCATGAGAGAGATGACATGTAATCAATTCTCAGCTTTGGGGCTACTGACATATAATTAATTCTCAGCTTTGGGGCTGCAGCTGCTTCCTCCCCCTCCCCCTTATTTTGATTGCAGACAGCAATCTCCCTTGCTCCAACATATTTTGTACTGAATTTATCATCAGCTTTGGGGATGTTAACAGTACTCCAAATGCAGAGCTCCAAGAGATGCTCTGTCACTTCCCTCCCCATCCCCGCTAAGGCACACACCACCCTTCCCCACGTGCTCATCTGTACCAAAACGTTTCACCTGACACTGACAGCACCGCACGCTGCAGCCCCACACACCCGGTGTGCGGCGCCGCCACTGCTTCAGCGAAACCCTGTCCAAGAGCAGAACGACCAAGAGACAAAGCGCTGGCCGCGCACATGGGCCGTGCCCGCCACAGCCGCCTTCGGCGTGCCCGGGGAACAGGCGGCGGAGCCCGCGGGGCTCTGCCCACCGTGCGCTCCGGAGAGGGGCCGGTGCCCGCCGCAATGCCTGCGCTGCCCGCCCACCGCGACACCGCTTCTCATGGGAACTCCCGCTCACCTCAGCCACCGCCGATGCCTACCGGTGTCCCGGCCGCACCAGGAATGGGAACAAGGGAAAGGCAGGGAAGGAAATAAAGAGCGACTACCTCACCTGCCCGCGGCGGCCCCACAGCCCCCCAAGGAGGCGGTGCCGTCGCTGCCCCGCCCCCTCCCCTCCCTCCCGCCACTTCCGGGGGCGCCACAAAAATCTCGGGGCGCCGCCGCGGCCGTCGCTGTGGTTGGTCTGTCCCGGAAACTGTAGCGCCGGCGACGGGCCTTGCCGGTACCTCTGCCGGAGCAGGTGCGTGCCTGGCTGTCCTCGCCGGGCCGAAAGGGCGGCGAGAGACGGTGGAGGGAAGCAAAAATGTCGCGTTGGTGTCGCTTCCTGCACGCGCGGGTTGCGAGGCCCAGGGGCCGGTCACTCTCGACCGCGGCTCCCGGCATGCCCTGCGCGGGCGCATTGTACGCTGGGGTGTGTAGTGCTGTGGGCGGGAGGGAGGATGTGGAGGCGCCTTCCCGAGAGGAATCGCTGCTGGGAGTTCTGGATGACGGCTGACGCTGCCGCGGGCGGCAAGACGGGGCCTCGCATGCCTACCTACTCGGCCTTATACGCGCCAGCCCCAGCCCTCTGTCACTCTTGCAAAACAGGGAGGAATATAGGCGGGTCTGTCAGTCTGACACACTTATTTAGAAGCGCTGGGTTAGAAAAGTGATGTTTTAAAGCTGTGTACTGGAGATAGCCTACAAAGGGAGCTGGAGGGAGACTTCTTATGTGAACATATACTGATAGGACAAGGGGGAATGGATTCAAAGAAGGGGAGCAAGTTTAGATCAGATGTTAGGAAAAAATCTTTACCGAGAGGATGATGAGGCGCACTGAAACAGGTTGCCCAGAAAAAATGTGTCTGTCCCATTCCTGGAAGTGTTCAAGCCCAAGTGGGTTTAGGGCTCTGAGGAACCTCATCTAGTGGAAGTTATCCCTGACCATGGCAGCTGTTTGGAAGCTGATGATCTTTAAAGTCTGTCCCAACCCTAATCATTCTGTGACTGTGACTCCGGGCTCAACAGGCAATTTCTGTTTCTTGTAGAACAGCAGTCAGAGGTAGGGGAATTGGTAGAAAGCTGGACTAAAAGAATAGTTTTGCAGTTAGGATTGTGTTTGTGTGTAGGAGAAAATGGGTATTAAAAGATGAAATAGCTGAGTGGTAATAGGTGTGACTGTTTTGGCTAAGCTACTAAAGCCAGAAGACCTCTGGTGATATGGAAGTTTCATTCTCTTTGCTAAAATACTTTCTAATATATACTTTTCAAGCTCCAAAGGTACTAAAAAATAGACAGCTGATTTTATGTTTTTGATTTTTAGCCTACCAGATGCATTGTGATTATTGAGAGACAACATATTAATTATCTGAATAAATAAGAAAACCAGAAGATTTTATAAATTGTTCTTTTCAGGGCTGGGTTTTTTTGGCACTTTTTTAGAACTAGGCCAAACAAAGTAAATTAGGCAGTGAGGGAAAAGATTAGTAGGGCCACAAGAAACTAAATATCCGGGAAGGAAGCTTGTATTAGGCAGCAGTCCAGCAGATTTACGCACTTAACAGTTTGCCGGGTCAGGACCCTGCTGAATTAATGTATGTGTGTGCTACATAGTACATTCTTCATTGGCTTACCTAAGCTCTTCAAAATGCTTGTAACAGAAGTTGCTATTGCAGGAGTGTGGATAGTGTGTCTGCTTAGCTGAAGTGTATGGTGTCTTGTTGCTGTGCAACTTCATTTTATTAAAGTGGGCAATTTGGGGTTCTCTGGAGTATATTTGCTGTTTCAGGCAAGTTTCAAAAGTACTGTAAGAATAAAGATTGTTTTGTAAGATCTTCCCATGTTTGAAAGTGTCTATCATCCCTGTGGCTAAGTGACAGGTCACACTGGGCTAGTTTTGACTTCAGATAACTTAAGTGCAGGACTGGCCTTGAGGAAACCCGTGAGGAAAACTTGAATTTGTGCTCCTGGCTGTAGCCTCCCTGACGCGACTAGACGGCCGCTGAAGGTAAAGGAAGAGTCTTGACTCTCTGACTTCGGGTGGGATATTTCTGCTTTTATTCTTATGTCCTGCTCAGCTTTGAAGACCCTTCCCGATGGAGAGCCGATGCCAGAGAGTGCTGGCCCCTCCCCCGCCATGGCTTTTTCCCCCGGGGGGCGGGGCCCATGGGTGAGACCCAGAGGCACCACCCAATCAGTGATAAAACAGGATTAGGTTACATCTCAGTCAGGGGGATGGGCACTGCTGGGCAGGGACAGATAGAAAAGAATATTACCCAATTAATACATTACAACACCTGGCAGAATGGATATTTTAATTGCCCTTCACCAGTGCTCTTTTACTGTGAGAAATACTAGTTAATTGACTTTTTTTAAACAACAGGAACATTAATTTACTTCATGGTAGCCTCACCTCCTTTTCTGCTGTTAGTTATCCAATTTACCAGCTTGGTGGGTTGGTTTAGCATGTGCTGTCAGACATAAAGTTACGGGAAACTGCTGTGTCAGGCCAGTCCCATGTTCTGGCTCCTCCCTTCCCTGTTCTAAAACCCTCTTTCTTCACAGGTGAGATCGTGGTGTTGGGAAGTACGTCTGTGTTAGTTCTCTCAGGTATGAAAATTTTACTTTAAAACACTAATGCTGGATGACAAGAGCCTTGGCTTGTTTTGAAAACCAGCTCTAGGTTGTATAAAATGAAGTATTCAGTGAGGCAAAATTCTTGTCACATTTTGAATGGGAAGTTCATGGCATGCATTTGCCGTTGCTAACAGCAGTGCTTAGCTCAGGTTGCAGGTTCCAAAAATAACATATAGCATTTTGTTTTCTGGGAGGAAAGGATGAAATGAAAGCAGGCATAATCACTCTTAAGAGGTCTTTATCTCCTTCCCACCAGCATAGTAAAGGTAGGTCAGAATTTATAAATTGAAAGATAGACATCTTGTCTTACTCATTTAGTTTTCAAATAACATTGCCACATAATGAGATGATGTGCATTCCAGAGTGACCAGTTACTGTCATTTCCCCATAAGTCACTTGGCACATATGGCAGGCAGACTAATTACTCTTTTTAGCAGTGTCTTAGGGTGACTTAGGGTTTTCTCCCAAATTTGCCCAAAACCATGACAAGCAGGCTATGTATTGCCACAGTCAGGCACTGGAACAGTGGCAGGATAAGGAAGAAATTTATTTAATGCTGTGGGCAAGCAGTGTTCACCATGAAATTCTGACATGATAGGTGCCAAGCTTGATCCTGCTCCTGCATACATTGACAAAAGCAGGACAAAACTGCTGTGTTGTCTATGTTGCTGCAACAGATTTGGAAAAAAACAAACCACTTATATCATGTAGAGGCTGCATCAATAATCCTGCCTGTGAATATTTTGATTTTTCATTATTACATAAGTAAATTTTGATGCTATTCTTGCTAAACCCAAACATGCTTTATATTAGTGGCACATTTTACTAATGACACTATTGTTTATTGATGTTATCAAGGAAGTCAGCTTATATGAAGGAATGAGTTGTCACCTCACATGCAGAGTCTGGTTTGAAATTTCAAAATCTAATTGCCTGATTAATTAGTGAAAAAAAAATTAAAATTCCACTGGTTTCTCTCTGGGAAGTTGTTTTTTTTGTTTTTTTTTTCCTATTTTCCTGTATAGACTTTTCTCAGCTAAGGTGGATCTTTGGACAATCTCCAGCACAACTGAGTTTGAGAGGTATCCTCCAAGAGTGAGAAGAATTACTTCTTTCTCTTTGATACCATTTCCTTTTCCTGTCCAATGAGTGTAGTAGAAGTCTCCATTGTGTGGAAATTTAAAAATATAGTTTGACAAAACCAGCTCTGCCTAGAACAAAATTAGTGTTTCAAGCAGTGTTCCTTGTTGCTAAAGTTGTAAGTGGATGGGTATAGTAGATGGTGTAACCTCTTCTTAGAGGCAACCAGGTTGCCTCTGAGCTACAAATAAATCGGTAAGAACTTGAAAAAGTGCTTCTCTGACAATTTATCTAATAAATTCTGTGTATTTTGTTCAGATTGGCAATGGTTCGTAGTGGAAAAAGTGGTGGGCTCCACCTGAAGCAGATTGCATACTACAGGCGAACAGGGGAATATCATCCCACAACATTATCAAGTGAAAGAAGTGGAATCAGGAGAGCTGCCAAAAAATTTGTTTTCAAGGGTAAAGCTTTTCTCTCAAATTATGCTAAATATAGATATTAAGGTGAAGATTTCCTAATATGAAAAAAGTGAGATCTTGCTCTACAGCATTCTGTGATTTTAATAAACATTCTCTATGAGACAAATGCTCTGCATATCCCTGGTTAATATGTAACAGGATGTTTGTAGAAATGGAAGCTCAGTCTGCTTTAGTCCATTCCAGGACAGGTTTATTTATCTATATAAAAGCCAAACCTTGTTTTATATACTGTAGAAATATGTAGTCACTTCAATCCATAATTGAAAGGATTACAGAAAGGGAAATAGATCTGCAGCTAGAGAGAAGGAATGCTCCATCCAGTCTGGGGGATGGCTGGACAGAAGTGCAAGGACACCTTTGCCATCAGTCACCTGAGAGCCTCCAGGCCCTTCTCAACTTTATTGCAGCCCTGGGAGATACATGAGCCTTCATGAGGCGTTGTAGTCTGCTGTGCTGCCTCAATCCCATCAAAGCTGCCAGTGTTGTATAGAGAGAAAGCAGGGAGGAGTTAAATCTATCATTATCAGTGTCAAGGTTGCTGGCAGGCACCCAACAGCTTCACAAACAACAGTTTCAAGGCTCCTACCTCCCCTTGCCAGCCCCAGTGTTAGTTTGTGTTTCAGTCACACTTCCTGTGGGAATGCTGACTTGCATTCTGACTTTGCATTCTGACTTGCCTGTGTAACTCCTTGTGTCCAGATAATAAACATGGCTGAACTAATGGCTCTTTGGAGGACATAATTTAAATGTTTGTAAACAAAAAGCTATGTTTATACCAAAGTGAACTTAGTATAATAAATTCTATTCTGAATCATGCTCAGTAGTTTAATAAACTAAATAGAAGACCAAGCACTTGCTTATAATTTGCTGGTACTTCTTTCAGAAAACAAGTTGTTCTATGTTGGAAAAGACAGAAAACAAATGCGCCTGGTAATTGTTTCAGATGAAGAGAAGAAAAAGGTCCTCGAGAAATGCCACAAAAATGCTGCTGGCACTCATCATGGTATATCAAGGACACTGACTTTAGTGGAGTCTAATTACTACTGGACCTCTGTAACAAATGATGTCAAGCAGTGGGTATGGCCTCATAGCTACAGGATACTTTATACAGTCTGTTACAAACATTTGGTAATCCTAATAACTTTGGTACAGCAAGTACCTAGGCTGTTTCATGAAGAGGAAATGTGAGTTTGCAATTACACTGCGACTGGTCATCTTGGCAATGCATGGTGTTTGTTTTTATTCTTTTACTACTTTTTAGTCTTTTACTACTGGCTTGCACACCGCTATGGTGTGGTGGGGGCCATAATCTCTTTTGGTAGGCAGGGCACATCCAGTCTCTGAGAGAGATTTCTTGTGCAAGGACTCTCACGTATCTTTGTTAGGATGTAATGTATGACCAGAGTAGCTGCCAGCAGATAAGAATATGAGAACGGTGTCTCTGCTTTACACTTAGGTGTGTTCAGGAAATAGTTACGTTCATCAAAGCTTGGGAAGGTTCCTTCTCTTTCACCCAAAGATACAGCAGCAGGATTTGGTCCCTCAGGAAACTGTATGTAAATATCCTTTAAGGCCAAATTACTGCTGCTATCAGCTTGCTGCATCACCTGACTTCTTAAAGTTTATGTGCAACTTTTACGTGAACTGAAAATGAGTCTTTCCTTTCAATTTATATTGGACAAAGGTTCTCTGTCCCGTAGTTTGTTATGTATGGAAGATTATGTACAATTCCAGTGTTTTCAGCCATAGCATACATAGAGGAGCCAAAAGGGGAATGATTAGGACTTCCTGTCACTCCCAGTTGCTTCCTACTCCCTTTATTATTTACTGATAGTAATGGATTTTAAAATTTGTACTGTGGACTTGAAGAAGCACAGTGCTTTCAGAATGGAGAGAATTCAGCAATGAGTTCTTTTACATGTCCCTCTCCTGGCATTCAATATTCTTGGGTTTTGTTTTGGTTTTATGCTGTTTCTGAAAAATCTAAGCATAAAAAATTGTAAGAAAGGTGATAAATTTGTTCTGCATTGCCTGGTCTGACCTGATTTACAGAGAAATAGTGAAGATCTATGATTCTGACGGTTGTCATCGCCTCACTGTCACTTTTCATTGATAATATCTTCCCTGATGTCTTCTCTAGGTTTATGCTTGCCAGCATTGCCAGGCAGCAAAGAACACAGCCACCATAGTGCCCAAAATACACCCTGTCAAAGCAGACGACCCATGGACAGCAGTCACCATAGAGCTAATGGGACCTGTTATAAATAAGATCGACCAAATTCAAAGTATCAAAATTTCGAATTTTATTTTGAGACAAAATATCAGTCTCGGAAAGCCACAATTTAAAAGGACAGCGCCGAGCCCGGGATCGGTGCCGGGTGAACGCGGATAACAAGCTCTGTCAGCCTGGTATCCCCCCCAAGTTCACAATTTCTGGTCTCCGGCTGTCCCTTTTTATACACAAGATCGCGGAGTGAAGTCCGAAATTCTGACGTTATCCTCTCCGAGGCGTCTTCATTAATTATTCAAGTCCTGGTATCGGAGGTCTGAATAGACCGGTAGGGTGGAACAATGCTGTTGATGATCGGGCCCGGGTGTGTCGTGTATATGTTAATTTCAGCGGAGACGAGTAGAGATATCCATCTGAAGTGATTATCTTGGTCTCCGGACTTGTATCTTCTTCTTCCGTGGTTCTTTGTTTCCTTTCAGGGATTCCCGGCAGCAATAGTTTCAAGGCCCCCTCTCTGGTAATTCCAATCATACTTTCCTCGTGTCCCTCCTGTGCTTCCCAAGCCAGGAAATTTCTAATTTTTAGTTTCTACATTTTACCTTTACTTTATGTACATTTGAACACATTTCTAACATTCATATTTTATACAGTTCAACATTTACCTTGTATAATTTGATAACACGAATTAACTTTAGCACATTTATCACAATCCCCCCTCTTCCAAATTCACCAATTTAATTCGTGTTCTGGTTATAGTCTTTTTTCTCTGTCAAGATAAAAAAGCCTCTTAACCATTATTCTGTTAACCTTTCCCCTGTCGTTTTGTTCCAATATGTTCTCTCTATGTTTCCTCCCTGTATCTGGGCTTCAAATTTTTCTAACACCTGAGCCGCAGTACTTCTTTCCTCGGTTAAATTCATAATTTTTGAGGTGGCTTTTTCTTTGGCTAATCCTCCTGAAGCTAATTCCGGATCCATAGGAAGGGCTGCTATTTGCATTCCCTGGACCACAGTGTGAATTAGTCTTATTAGGCAAGGTATTAAACAAGGCAAGAACACTAACCCAGCCACTGAGCACAGGATAAAGAACCCCACCTTCTTCCACCAATCTCCCGTTCCAAATATTTGATCCCACCATGATGCTTTTAGGATCGAATTCCATTTCTGCACTGGGACGTGCGCCACTTTTTTAATTTCTGCAGCCAAATCTCTAATAGTTTCTCCATAGTCATTGATTTCGATACAGCATTCTGAGTCATTAAATTTCCCGCACACACCCCCTTCCTCTGCTAGTAAATAGTCCAGAGCTATTCGATTTTGGTATACGAAAGCTCTCATTTGTGAGTGTTGTTTGGCTAACAATTCCAGGGCGTCTGAAGTGTGGTTAGACACTATTTCTACTACAGCCTGTAGCCTGATTAGCCGGTTCAATAAGTATACTGGGGTCCTGTAACCCCAACTTCCATCCTGTGCCCAGGTGGCTGGACCATAGTATTCTATGATGCGCTCTGCAGGCCATTCTTCCTCTCCCCATTTCTGATTCCCTCCCACTTGTGGGAGTCCTTTCTTTACCTCTCGCTTTCTCCTGCTGAGGGTTTCATACAAAGGGGCCCCTAGCAAATTGCTACCAGTTCTGGGGAGTGTAAAGAAAGAGGGTCTAATCATACCTAGGGTACAGGACCCTTTCCATTTCCGGGGCAATTCACTGTAAGCTCTTTTCCCACAGATCCAATAAATCCCGCTGGGAGCTTTCCATTTAATGTCTATATTTTCCGGTTTGTCCCAAAATTCCACCAGTTCAGTTAAGGAGTAATATGGGTTAGCGTTAGTGAGTTCATGCCAACAGAGTTCAATTTCCTCTACCCAATTACACTTTCCTTGCTTCTCTTTTCCCCAGTACCCATTTGGGGGTTCTGGTTGCCACATTTTGGATCTGTTGTTGGAATTTACAGCCAGAGTGGATAGACAAGGGGTGTATCCCACTACATCACTGTACACATTCCCTTCCCTACTAATACAGATTGTCCCTATTACTCGTTCATCCAGTGTCCACCCTCCTGGCCGGGTTAAAGTGTTTAAGATTTTATTATCCCATTTTAGTAACTGCTCAGGAGTTAAACTCTCACCTTTCCATGGCCATCTTTCGGCGGATTTTAATCCTCCGCAGATCCAACAATTAGTTAGCCCTAACTCGGTAGCAATCTCCTGTACCAAATCCAGGAAAAGATTTTTGCTGGAAGTAGCCAGACTCCAATCATTAGACTGTTTTTCCAATTGATCATATTGTTCACTTAATGTCCTCATTCTTTCCTGCTCCATTCTCTTTTTCTTAGCTGCCAATTCTTGTCGTTTAAATTCCAGGGCTACCTTTTGTATCTTGTTCTCAGGGTCTAACCCTTCCTCGTCCTTGGAAAAGCAAAAAACTTTATCCATTCTTAAACAAACCCTTTCATCGTTCTCCCCCAACATATCGAGTAATATAGGTCCATTCGCTAAAGTAGCTGTTTGCAATTTCTCATTTTGTCCCACCCAATATGTTTTCCCGTTCAAGGCACACATCTTCAGTTTCCTCTTATCATAACATAAAGGGTTAACTTGGAGATATCCCACAAAGGTACTCTCCTTTTTCCCTCCAATCCACACAGTTTTGTTACATTCTTTGCATGTTGTGATCAAAGGAAGACTGCTCACCTCCCTCCTTTTCCTAGCCGTTGCCATCGGGTGATTGGATTTGTTCAATTTAACCCCTTCATTCCACTGACGATTCTCCCCCCTTTTTGGTGTAACCCAGTCTACTCGTACCCTGGATTCCAAAACTCTGTTCCGGGTAAGGTTTGGAGGGACCGTGGGGAGATTAGTTTCCATCCCCATCCCCTCTTGGGGTTCGTGGAGGCCATTCGTGGGGCACATGGCTTGACTCAGGATCACCAGGGTTACCCATAGGCCTATCCCTCTGCTCCACCCTTCGCCCGTTGGGTTGCCACCAGCGGCGGGGTAATCCATCTTCTTGGCAGCAGGGATATTCTTCCGGGTCCCTGCCGGTGCTTCTCTGAGCATATCGCCTCTTGTACTGCTCCCACCTCGTTCTCCTTATTTGATCTCCTCTACAGGGTACTTTCAACGTTCTCCTGCACTCAATTACGAGTGGATCCGCCCTTTTATTCAATCCTCCCCTTAACCCTTTAGTGTAATAGTGGAACCACTCAGGAGAATCCAATTCGAACAATCCCGATTCTGTGGCAACGTATAGGAATAGATTGGTAAGCCTGACCTCCTCCTCGTAACAAGGTACACACAAATTCCAAGGTCTAGCCCCCCGGACACAATGAGTTACCCAAACTTGTTCACAATACCCGCACTTAAAATGAACAAAAGGATAGCAGGGACATCCTGCCTGAGTGCAACTTATCCGATAAGCGCTGGTCATTGGGTGTCTCGGTGAATTCTCAGCTTTAAATCCCCAGGTGCAGAGGTGATTTTCCACTGCGGAGAGCTGCTGTGTTGTTCCACCTTTTTCACTCGGGAGCAATGGGTCCAGCCTTTCTCTGCTGTTCTCACGGCAGTATCTGTTGTGAGGAGGACGAGGAAAGGTCCCTCCCAATGCGATGACAGCGGTGCTTCTTTCCACGCTCTGATCAATACTTGATCGCCCGGCTGGATCTTGTGGATAGCAAACCCCAGCGGGGTGCTTTGTGCTATTAACCCACGCTTCCGGAGTTCCTGCAAATTTTTGTTAATCACAATGATATAAGACTGGATCTGACAATCCTCCACCCGGGGATGTCCAACTGGCATTCCATGCTCATAAGGCATTCCGTACAACATCTCGAATGGAGATAATCCCGAACCGGAATGAGGTTGTGTTCTGATGTTTAGGAGGGCTAGAGGGAGGCATTTTATCCAAGTCATTCTAGTTTCTAGCATAAGTTTTGACAATTGTGCCTTCAGAGTTTGATTCATTCTCTCTACTTGACCTGAGCTCTGAGGATGCCATGGGGTATGATATTCCCATCTGATTCCCAGAGCCTCTGCTAAGCTTTTTATGACCTTGGATGTAAAATGAGTTCCCTGATCTGAATCAATGGAATCAGGGATTCCATATCTGGGAATTACTTCCTCCAATAATCTCCGTGCTACTGTTTGAGCTGTAGCCCTAGGGCTAGGGAATGCCTCCACCCAATGTGTTAATTGGTCTACTATCACTAGCAGATATCTATATCTACCTATTTTTGGTAACTCTGTAAAATCCACTTGTATTCTCCCAAAGGGGCGATATGCTAAAGGACGTCCCCCTAATGCATTGTGTTTGACCTTTGATTTATTAATTTTCTGGCAGACCAAGCAACTCTGAACCTCCTGCTTGGCTAACTCGAAGATACCCTTACATCCAAAAAATTTCAAAAATTGTTCTGCTAAAGCTTGAGTTCCCCAATGAGTTTGTGCATGCAATCTTTTTAATATGATCCTTGCATAAGCCTTTGGGATCAATTCTCGACCGTCAGTCAATTTCCATTTCCCATCTATTAAATTTCCCCCCATTTTCTTGAAATCCTCAATCTCCTTTTCTGTGGGATGAGGAGAACCTTCTCCAAAATTTTCTGTCCTGCTTTCCAGGGTATCCAGGGTTAGGAGAGCTGCTTTCCTGGCTTCCTGATCAGCCAAATTATTCCCACGTATTCTGAACTGTAGTCCAGCCTGGTGACTCTTTACATATACCACTGCAATAGCTTTTGGTTCCCTTACTGCCTTGAGAATTTGCCTTATTAGATCCTCATGTATTAACCCTTTTCCTCTAGTGTTCACCAGTCCTCTTTCCTCCCAGATTTTCCCAAAGGTATGCACTACCCCAAACGCATACTTTGAGTCAGTGAAAATAGTTCCTATTTTTCCTTTAAGTCCTTTGAGTGCTTGCAACACAGCATACAATTCACATGCCTGAGCTGACCATGAAGTGCCCAAGGGGCCTGACTTTATCACTCCCCCAGTTTTCCCATCTATAATTGCATATCCTGATTTTCTTTTCCCTTCTATAACCCTGGCTGACCCATCTACAAACCATTTTTCCCCTTCTTCGAGCTCCTCGTCCTCCAGATCTTCCCTAATTTTTGTTTGTAATTCTACTAGGTCTATACAGTTGTGTATAGGCTCTGATGAAGCTTCCCCAAACAGGAACCCAGCAGGATTACTTGCTTGTGTTGTCCTTAATTCTAATTCTGGAGCATGAAGGAGAATGGCCTCATACTTCAACAATCTGGCATCTGTGAGCCATTTTTCAGCTTTTTGTTGTAAAATAGTTCTTACATTATGTGGAGTATAAACTGTGATGGGAGCCCCAAAAGTAATCTTTTTGGCTTCTTCTATCAATAAGGCAACTGCTACTATCGCCTGTAAACATGTAGGCCACCCCCTGCTTACAGGGTCCAACAATTTTGAAAGGTAACCTACAGGCTTCCTATCCCCAGCCCATTCTTGTGTCAATACCCCATGTGCTGTGTGGTTTTCTACATTCACAAATAATTGGAATTTCTTATTGATATCTGGGAGGTTCAATACTGGGGCAGTCACCAAAGCACCCTTTAATCGCTCTAATTCCTTATCATCCTGTTCTGTCCATTTTATCCTCTCTGCAGTTAATTTTTCATACAAAAATTTTGCTTTTTCACTATATCCTTCTATCCACTGCCTACAATAACCTAACAGCCCCAATAGCTGACGTACTTGTCTTTTGGTTTTAGGGGGGGGCAGTTCTATGATTCCAGCTACCCTTGCAGGGTCCAATTTCTTTTTCCCTTTTACTAACCAATGCCCTAAGTATTTCACCCCAGATTCTGTGAACTGTAACTTTTGTTTTGCTACCTTTAATCCCTTTTCCCCTAAAAAGTTTAACAAATCAATAGTGCATTCTCTTACACCTTCCTCTGTTTCACCAGCCACCAGTAGATCATCTACATATTGTAAAATCTTGGTCCCTTTCCTAGGGGAGAACTGACTTAGCAACTTTTCCAATGCTTGTCCAAATAAATTTGGGGAGTCCACGAATCCTTGGGGAAGTGAGGCCCACCTTAACTGTTGTTTCCGGTTAGTGTCTGGATCCTCCCATTGGAATGCAAAAAAATCCCTGCTGCCTTCAGCTAAAGGGCAGGTCCAAAATGCATCCTTTAGGTCTATAACACTGTACCAAGTATCTCTCGGGGAGATCCTATTCAGAAGGGTGTAGGGGTTAGCCACTACAGGGAACCGAGTTCTTGTTCTTTCATTTATGGCTCTTAAATCTTGCACTAACCTATAATTCCCATCTCCCTTTTTAACAGCCAGTATTGGGGTATTGTGTCTGGACATACACGGCTCCAATATGCCCTTTTTGATCAAATCCTCTATTATAGGTTTCAGCCCCCGCCTCCCTTCTAGAGGGATTGGGTACTGCCTGATCCTTATGGGATCCTCAGGCTTTTCAATCTCAATTGATATAGGTTCCATAGCCAATTTCCCCGCTTCCTTCCCTGTGTGCCATACCTTGGGATTAATTTTGTCCTCATCTTCACAGGTTAGTTTATATATACTAACCGTAATCTGTGAATTCCTTATGATGAGGTTGATCCCCAGTGCAACCATCAAATCCCTACCCAGCAGGTTGTAATCAGCCTCTTCTACTAGCAACATATCTCCCAAACAAATTTTATTCTCTGATTCTATTTCCACATTCTTAACTATAGGTACCTTGAATGGCTCCCCTTTAGCTCCTATAACTACCATAGAATCTTTACTTACTCGGCATCCCGGGGGCAGCTGCTTGAATGTACTTTTCTCAGCCCCTGAATCTACCAAAAAATCCATTTTTGTTCCCTGGGGTCCTATTTTCAATGTTATCAAGGGCTCTCCTGATGTTATGGACCCCAAAAGATAGAGCCCCTGACTTCCCTAGTCCTCCCGGAACATCTTCTCATCTCTCATCTTCTTTGGACAATCTTTTTTCATATGTCCCTTCTTTTTACAATAGAAACATTCCATTCCCTCTATCCATTTTCCTGAAGTCCCCTTTTGCGGGCGTGTGGCTCCCCTCGGAGGTGCTTTCCTTAAGGGTTTCTCCGAAGCTTGTGGGCGTTCCTGTTTCTGGGCTTCCCTTACTGCAGCTACTAACACCCTAGCCTGTATTTTCTGTTTTTCCTCGTCCCTTCTCATGTAGACTTTCTGGGCTTCCCGCAGTAATTCCTGCAATCCCTTCTCCTGCCACCCCTCAATCTTTTCCAGCTTTTTCCTGATATCCTCCCATGATTTTGCTACAAATTGGGTTTTTAAAAGTACCTCCCCCACGGGAGAATCAGGGTCTGTCCCAGAGTATATCTGGAGGCTTTTTCTCAACCTTTCCAACCATTCTGTGGGGGTCTCATCTTTCCCTTGACATTCCCCAAAGACCTTGCTCAGATTTTGTCCCCGGGGCACGGCCTCCCTTATTCCCTGTATGATGATGTTCCTCATATCAATCATGCTTCTCCTACCCTCCTCAGTTTGAGCATTCCATCGGGGATCTTGGCTTGGCCATTTCTGATCTCCAGGAGTGCTCTGAGGGTTCCTCCGTTCCCATTCCCGTATCCCCGCTTGTCTGATCATTTCCCTTTCCTCCGTATTGAACAAAGATCTGAGAATAGCTGTAAGATCTTCATACGAATAGATGCTAGTTCCTAAGAATTCATCTAGTCTTTCGGAGACCCCTAAAGGGTCATCCATAAGTTTTCCCATCTCCTTCTTAAAGGCTCTCACATCACTGGTATTAATCGGGACGTTTACGTACCCGATAATTCCTGGAGCAGTGGGAATTTCCCTTAAGGGGAAAAGATTTGCTCTTTCACCTTCCCCTTCACTCTCCGTCTCATTCATCCTCTTTAGTTGTCTCCTAGTCCTCCTAGCGGGAGGTGAGTGTTTTGCTTCTGCCCAACCCTGCTGTGTGTTTTCAGGAGAATTAAAGAAAGCCGCCAGATCTAGATCAGGCAACAGGTCATCTCGGGCTGGCGCAGGGGTGTCTGTACTTTGTGTACCTCTTCCCAGTGACTGAGTGGCTTGTACAGGTTCTAGCGGGGGAGGGAGCCCGACCGGTGGGACCGGGGCCACTGTTCGTGACTCCAACGGAGGGGCAGAGGGGAGAGACGGGGATATAGGAATCCTCCGTCCCAGAGGGGGTCCCAATCTCCCCGGGTTCTGTGGATTGTTCTGCTCAGGGAGGGGAGGGGGTGAGGGTACTATGTAAGGTGGAGGCAAGTTGTCTAAAGGCTCCCACTTATCCCCGGAAACATCGGCAGGGTCCTTTATCCTTATGGGTAGTAATTTTGCATCAATTCTACCCCAGACCCCCGCATATTCCCGTTCTTCCACAGTTCCCTTTTCTCCGACATAACGTACCAGTGCCTTACATATCCATTCTTCAAATGTTCCAAACACGGGCCAAATTACGTGATCCCGTATTTCTACCCCACCCCATACTTCTATGCAAAAATGCACCATCCGTTTCTTGGATTTTCCCTCCCTTATGGGGCATTCTTCCCAATGTTCTAACATCCATCCCAGCGGGCTCTCAACTGGGATTTCAGGGATTCCTTTACCGGTTCCCCGCTTTGGTTTCCTAAGATTCCTTTTGCTAGCTTTGCTTTTTGTCTGTCCCATGGTGTGAGTTTACCAGATACTAGCCCTTTGTGGGTGATCGCTCCCCCCCCGGGTTTCCTCTGGTGTATGCGAGCTCTCTTCTCCTTACTTCCTTCCCGGACCGTCCCTGGTCCAAGGCTGGAAGGTTTACCAGTCCCCGGAACTCTTGTAAGGACGTAACCTTCCCTCCCAGCCTTCCTGTGACCGACCCCCCTTTCCGAAAACTCCCCGAGTTTTCAGGGCTTAACGTGTGAGGTGCGTTTTACCCCCGAAACTTTCGCTTCCCCCGCAACCGACCACGCCCCTCGCGGGACTATGGAACTGCGATTTTGGGGTCCCACTCGCTTCGTGATAAAATCACGTCTCACTCACACGCTCGGTCACTCCCCACTCAACCACGCAATACTTACGATCCTTTTCCTGCGTGGATTCTTCGTGCACGTAGATTTTTATGAGTAGATTTCTTCACCGCGGCTCCGGAGGTTCTGCTTCCAAAGAAAAACCTCCCCGAGTTCCCCGAGAGCTCTGACCTCGCCTATCTCCCTTTTAAATGTGGCTTTCGCTGTTTCGTTCGTCGTGTGGTTGATCGGTTCCTCCCGGATACCCCAGTTCCGCCAGGCCGCTGAATTCAGCGGTGCGCCTCCTGGTCAGAGACGGGGGTCCCTCGGGGGTCCCGGTATCACTCCAATCACGTCGGGGTCACCAGAATTGTTATAAATAAGATCGACCAAATTCAAAGTATCAAAATTTCGAATTTTATTTTGAGACAAAATATCAGTCTCGGAAAGCCACAATTTAAAAGGACAGCGCCGAGCCCGGGATCGGTGCCGGGTGAACGCGGATAACAAGCTCTGTCAGCCTGGTATCCCCCCCAAGTTCACAATTTCTGGTCTCCGGCTGTCCCTTTTTATACACAAGATCGCGGAGTGAAGTCCGAAATTCTGACGTTATCCTCTCCGAGGCGTCTTCATTAATTATTCAAGTCCTGGTATCGGAGGTCTGAATAGACCGGTAGGGTGGAACAATGCTGTTGATGATCGGGCCCGGGTGTGTCGTGTATATGTTAATTTCAGCGGAGACGAGTAGAGATATCCATCTGAAGTGATTATCTTGGTCTCCGGACTTGTATCTTCTTCTTCCGTGGTTCTTTGTTTCCTTTCAGGGATTCCCGGCAGCAATAGTTTCAAGGCCCCCTCTCTGGTAATTCCAATCATACTTTCCTCGTGTCCCTCCTGTGCTTCCCAAGCCAGGAAATTTCTAATTTTTAGTTTCTACATTTTACCTTTACTTTATGTACATTTGAACACATTTCTAACATTCATATTTTATACAGTTCAACATTTACCTTGTATAATTTGATAACACGAATTAACTTTAGCACATTTATCACAGGACCTTTCAATGTTACAAACAGAAGTCACAAATACATCATAATTATGACAGATTTATTTACAAGATGGACTGTTATCTTACCACTGCGTGACACTTCAGCAGCTGAAATTGCTAAGGCAATCATAAATGTGTTTTTCTTATATGGGCCACCTCAAAAGATGCCTATAGATCAAGGGAAGGAGCTTGTTTATCAGGTAATTATTGACATGGCTGGTTAATCTCTTTTTTTGTTGTTTTTTTCCCTCAAAAAAAAATCACTTAGATTTGAATTTTAGATTATTTTTTCAATTAAAGTAAAAAAACTAAAATCTTTCTCAAAAACAAAGGAGTTTGCACGTACAAAAAAATATCAAACTGATTATTTGCAATTTAAATGCTATGCAGTGTTTCCCAAGGCTTTATTCTTTGTAAAAAGAACAAATTAAAGTTATTTCCTGGCAGTCATAGTGCATGTTTTGTCACTCACTTGAAGTGGCACAAGTTTGCACACTGCAGTCTGCTGTATATCTTTCATTCATATTGCCCAGTATAGCAATAGCTAAGGTTTTTGACATTGGCTTATAGTGATTATGAAGGACTTATCACACTTTGTTCCTCTCAGAGATCATAAAGTCTGTGACATGGAGGTAATGGCAGATTGAGTTAAGTGGCAGAAATGTGGTTAGGAACCATCAATGACTGGCTCCTAAGCCCTATTTACTGCTTTAGCTCTCATTCACACTCCTGGTGTGTTTTGTGCCAATATGTACGTAAGATTTTTCCTAGTCACCATCATATCAACAAAAGGGGTGGAAAACTGAGTTTTTTTACTTGAAATGGGATACAGAACAGGGGAAATGTTCACTAACTGTGTTCTTATTCTTTTGAAGATAAATGAAGAACTATTTGCCCTGTTTGGAATGAAACAAATTGTATTGTCTCATCCTCAGACAGATGATGTAAATGAAAGAATGTCCAAGACAATCAAAACTTTCCTTAATAAGTATTGCGTAGACCATCCAAATGATTGGGATGAACATTTGTCTGCTATAGCCTATGCTTTCAATTTGACAAATTTGGTATGTGAAAGTTGTTCTTCTTTTGACTGAAGTCTTCCAAAATGTCTGCAAAGCTGTGTGCTAAATTTTCTTGCTTTTGGTCCCCATAAAAATAGGAGCCAGATCAAAACACTCCATATTTCCAAATGTTCAACCGTAACCCACATGTTGTTGAGCCCATGAATATATGTGTGGAAGAAGAATGCGGTAGTTTTGCCAAAATATTTGAAGCAACTAAAAAACTCAGTCAAGCACTAGAGGAAGAGAAAAACTCAGATTGTAAGGTAAATGGTATGTGTTTGAATTTGACTAGTAAGAAGACTGAAGATAAAGATGAAAAGGCATAAACTAACCTTTTAAAATAATGTGGGGGTTTGAGTGGTGGTTTTTAGTTTGTCTTCCTTCCCCTGTGATCCCTTAATTTCAGTGTTACACATCTCGTATGTATTTGGAGGGAGTAACCTTAAAAGAGACCTATTGTCAAAAGTTTACTATGTCTGACTTAGAGGGCAGAAGAGAGAAGTTGAAAACTATTGCCTATGGACTGGTGCTTTATGAAGATAAAAGCAATGTCTTTATCACTTTGTCAGTCCCACATAGTTACAAACTATACACATCCAAAATAACTCTGTCATGCTTAAGCACTGTTAACCAATGCTACAAAATTGCATGATTACTTTTGGGGGGAAAAAAAAAAAGTAATTTACATGTATCTTTCTATAGGCAGATAAAAAAACTTCAGATGAACAAAAAATCAGACCCAAAATTACAGTCAAAAGGAAGCCAAAACAATTAAATACTCTTCAACTTAAAGTTGGTCATGAAGTCCTCAGGCAAAGGAAAAACTGGTGGAAAGATGGTCGTTTCCAGTCGGAATGGATTGGTCCTTGCGTCATAGATTACATCACAGAAAATGGCTGTGCAATATTAAGAGATTCCACAGGATCCAGGCTGAAAAGACCCATCAAGATGTCTCACCTCAAGCCATATATAAGAGGGTCCAGTGAAAAAGGTGTATATAATTTTTTTAAGTTTGTATTTTTATATATGTAAAAACAAGTTCCATTTTCTGTTTTAACATCTCTATTGTGGTGTTAGGTTACTAGAATGAAAAAGTATCATTCACTCACCAGTGGGAATTATAGTAGCACACAAAAAAAATAATGTAATAGCTGTACTTTACTGTAAGGAGAATAGCAAGTGTGAGTAACATCAAACTATGCAGAGCATGGAACAGAGCTCATGAATAATGTTCAAAGTCTTTTTAAAAATAGCCCCTCTTAAAGTTGCTCCTAATCACTGGCTTGGCTCTATTCGTGCTGGCTGATAGAAGTATAAGAACATGCTAGAAGTATAAGCAGGCTGAACTGTGTTCAAGGAGCATTTTCTGACTGTGTTTCTGTTTTGGTGTAGGCGGGATTCACATTAATTTTGCTTATGCAATGGAAACTTTTTCTTTTTTACAACATTGGAATGTCTTCTAAAGCCTTAAAATAGGAAGACTACATCAGAGAGCTGCTTTTGGAATAGTTTATTTTAAATTATCCTAGTAAGGAAGTCAGTTCTCTTATAAGAGCAAATAAAATTGTCATTCTCCGTGGTAGGATGGCTAGAAATTTCCAAAGATTTGGATAACTTCTGATCTTACATATTCAGCATGCCCTTTCATGAATCAAACAATGTCAGCTCTTTCTTTTCTGCTTATCCTGTCTTTGAGTCACCAGAGGCATTTTTAAAAAAATTTAATACTTTGTGTCCAGAAGACTTCTGTCACAGAACAAGCTGCTTTTTACTTTGGAGTTCTCGAAGAGCAGAACAATTGGCACATGTGGTCAAGCTTTGGTTCTTGTAAATGTATAAACTACACTGAGATGGTAAATTAAGAGGTAAACATCACCTATTAAAGCTGAGAGATTTTTCAAAGCTGAAACTGATTCTAGAATTTCATGGAACAAGCTGTAATATTTATGTCAGTCGTCAGTTAGATTTTTGTAATGAAGATACTGATTTCATGTCATGTCACGAGGCCGCTACTTTTTTTGGATGATCACTCTGTGCCTTTCGATTCCTCATTAAATTGCTGATGTGCGAGGAGGAAGTCACACACACATCAAGCATAAAGATAATGAGCAGCTATTACAATAACATTTGGTAAATTGTGTTACTGTAAAAAAAGCTGAAAGTAGTGGTCTTTGTAGTATTAGAGCCTAATATATTTACTGCTGAATAATTCATTTACTGCAGAAGCTGTGCATAAACATAGAATTCCCTTTTTCAGGAAGTGACTGTCTTGGGCTTGGCTGGGATAGATTTGGGGGGTTTTTGGTGTTTGATTTATTTTTTGCTTACCTACGTTACTTACTTTTTATGGTTTAAGAAAGCCTGTTGTGTTAAGATTTCCCAGTGAGAGCATGAAGAAACCATATTTATCCCAGTGCATGCACAAAATGAAAAGCTTTATATGTCCACTTATTCAAGCTGTTAGTTCAACAGGTGACTATCACAGACATCAAGCTAGTCAGTGACTTAGCTAAGAGGAGCTCTAAATGTGGATCATCACAAGGATTATTTTGTGGATATAATGAGATGCTGAACATTTGATGCTCAGTGAAATTGGGAAATTCACATTAGGAGTCTGCTGTCACTCAAACATTCTTGTCCTTTTTTGGAAATTGTTTTGAAAAGTAAATTAGCATCTCACTAACATTTTAAGTATGGCTTTAGGGATCTGAACTAATGGCTACTTTCCTTTTACAGACAATCGTTACATTCTACAAAGTGCAGTAGTTTTTGACCATGACTATATTGGCTTATCTGAAAGATCTGATCATTCAAGCCAACCAGACTCTGTTGCTGAAGAGGAAATAAATGCCTACAAAAGAGATGTCATGCCTGCTGTACAGATTCCACCTGCATCCTGCAAAGACCAAGAATCAGCAGATGATAAACAGGAGTCTGATCTGAGAGAAGTTCATTGCATTGAACCAAACACTGCAAAGCCAGAGCAATGGCCTTCACCTTGTTGGACCCTTCAGACAAAGACAGAGGATACTTAAGCATGTGTCTTCTATCACATTTCATTGTCAAGCAGTTTGGAACTACTGTGGCAATCTGGGAAAAAAAGAAAAAAAAAAAAAAAGCTCCAACTTCCTTAGCCCAATCCATTTTATTCCTTTTTGAATCTAAGAGTGCTTCATTTGTCTGCGTGTTAAGAAAAAGCACATATTCCAATCATGCTTTTAAATTTCGGATTTTGTGGGTAGAATGGCAATGTGGCTGTGCCTTACTGTTATCCTCTCAGGAGCCAATGCATCATTTTGTTGTAATGACCTTTTCCATTTAACCCTTGGATGACTCATTCCTAATGTGCACTGTGAGATTAATTAAACCTAAGCAAATTGGTGTAAATTTTCCTTCTACTACAGAGAAGCTAATGTCTTCCTTTTCCTTCTTTCTGGGAAGCTGCAGCCTCTGACTTCTACAACTTTTAATTTCTAGTCTAATCTGTTTAAGTTCTCACAAAATAATAAAACTGCCAAAATCAAATACATGTAGTGTTCTATGCATGAAATAATGAGGGCTTCAGCTGTTTCCTGCTCATCAAAAGTCTGCTAGGCAGTTTTAACAGTTCAGGTATGTGAAAAAATCTTAAGAGCATTTAATAATCATTTGTGCTGTTTCCACAAACATCTGGTTCTCCATTTCAGTTACCTCTTCACTGAGCCTGTGCACATTGGGAGATTTTCCATGGTCAGTGGGCTTTGAAAGGTGAAATACTGGGATTAACTTTTTCTCTGATTTCCTTGAGTAAGTTGTTACTGCTCTGGACTTCCTGCTGAGAAGACTCTTTCTCAAAGTCAGCAGTACAGGAATTTTTTCATGTGGAAAACAGGTGAGGGTGTTGTTGGTTGGTTGGTTTTTTTGTTTGTTTTGTTTTGTAGGGGATTGACATGAAGATGTGGAAAACTGAATTGAGCAATTCAGCAACTTCTGGATGATGCTGTAGAAGATTTGCTTATCTTGCTCTCTGATTTTGTGTGTTCCCTCTCATTTCTGTTCCTGAATGTCATATGACTTGTAACACAGGTGGAGGTAAGTACTATTCATTAGGAGTTTTCGGTTAATTTTAGGCAATTAGATGTGGTTGTCAAGAGTGATTAAGTACCTACCTCCTAAAAAAAAAAAATTCACATGTACAGTATAGTATGTCTTCGATATCATGATGCATCTGAGTGGGAAAAGAGCTCAGCACTATGACAGGATCCTATCTTAAACTTCAAATGAAAAATAATTAATACTCAAACTATTTTGTGTCTTCTGAAACTGCAGTCCTACAGATACAGTTTTTCTCCACCAAGTCTTCAGAAAGTCTTTCTGAATTGTGTATGTGTGCACACACAGAATAAGTATTTATTTTTATATATCATGCTTTTGAAGAAAATACTATTGTCAGGGATGAAACTGGAGTGTATGGCATTGTTTGTAAGACTTTTCTGCTTTGGTAGCTGCATAAGAGAACCAGCCTCTTTTATTTTTTTCTTACTCCAAGTGATTAGTTCCTGAATTGTGCACAATACATCAGAGCTGTTTTCTGGGGCAGCTCTGGGATAACACAAGTGCTGTGGAGTTGTTAGAGCTACACTGAAGAGAAAGAAAATGCTGCAGTGAGAGAGTAATGGGGAAAACATAGAAATATTTAACATATTGCTGATTGTTTGGGCTTCTTGGTAGTTTTGGTCTACTATATTAACAAGCAGGCATTAGTGACTTATCTGTGCACTGAAATGTGGTCTTCTCTGCATGAGGGAGGTTCATGGAAATAAAATACAGGGTTTTCAAACTACTGACATGAGGAACGTCACTGGAAACAAAACCATTGTTTGGCCAAAACTGACGCAAGAAGGCAAAATTTAGCAATGTCTTGAAGAGATGGGTACTACACTCTTCTGCACGTATTAGAAGACCTTCTGGCCTGCTGTTTATATCTTGGTAACCAAAACATGTAGACATTTTGAATGAACAGCAGTACACAAAAAGCTTTTATTTGAAGAGGAAGGCTTTTCCAAATAGAAGCAACCAGACAGTAAATTGAATTTTAAAACATTTGTTTCTGGAGCAGTTAATCCTAAGAGCTGCATTCCGTGGTCAATTCTCCTTTCAACTTGAGTAATATGAAGGGATCTTCAGCAACTTTGCTGCACTGGTAGCAGAAGCAGGTGTGCCAGTAAACAACAACTGTTGTAGGAATATAGCATGTCCCCTCTGCCAGGCAGTGCTGCCCTACTACCAATTGCTAGTGCAGTGATGAGCAGATCACTTGTATACAACTTTCTGTTATTCTGTATTTCCACATATAACTCATTACTCACAGGGGTGAGCCCTTTTTTGGGTGCTTGAGAAGCATCTCAAAACTTACCAGGAGAGCTGGAGCATTCAAAGCTGCAGCTGGTGGCAAAAATTGGTGCCCTGAAGCTGTAAAGTGATATCTGAGTAAGTGGGTTAAAAGGGGAGTAAATCAGATTTCACAAATTCAGTACCATAAATTAGTTGATTATTTTTGACAATTGATGCCTTTAAATGTCTTATGCCTCACTTTCCCCTTCTGTACAGAGTGAGTAACACCATATCAGATTCCACACAAACCACAAAAAATACTCATTACTCTTCACAAAGCTAGCAGACATAGCGATAAAAGCCCCAATAGAAAAGCCCTTAAGAAAATTAGTTTTGGTTTGTGCAGCGTTTCAGTGATACACAGTAAATAACACCTGTGCTTCCCCACCAGATTGATTCTGAGTCTTTACCTAGTCAGAAACCATCATCCATCTATCACTCCCATAGATTAAAGTCCAAGAAGAACGAAAGCAGAAGGCATAGTTCCGGTGTCATATTGGCACACAATTTTTTTAGTCTTAGCTTTCGTGTGTTCGTTTCCAGAGGGAGACGTTAAGGATTTGTGCTGGAGCGCCGGTCGCATGGTGGCAGCCTGGACCCGCGGGAGCCTCCGCCCGCGGGGTGCGCAGGGCTCGCAGGAACTACTGCCCGCCCTGCCCTTCCGAGGATTTCTTTCCGAAACTATGTTCGCGGCAGAATTTTCAGTAATTTTCACATAAAATTGTCGATAATTACGGGAGCATGAATACAGGTTGCGACAGCAACGTGACCCGCAGTGTTGTGAGGGCTGCGTGACTGACCTGTGAGCCAGAGTACAAAAATACTCTACTTGTGCATTAGGTGGTTTTATTCCACAGCTGCCAACTGTGGTAAACTTTCAGTACAGCTTTACACCTTCCAAAGGACTGGGCACCTTTCAGTACTCGTTACACCTCGGTTGCCGTGAGCAGGATCTGGAAGGTAAGTGCCTGTAGGAAAGCCATGCCTCCACTTCCTTACGTGAAGCACAGAGTGTGTGACGTGAGTCGATCCGAGGAAACATGGCAGAATTGCGGGCTTCAGTCCTTTTTCCTGCAAATTTTCTCTTAAGCAGCCGCTTTAGGATTTGTCATGGCTGAAGGAAGCAGTAACAGAGGGGAGAGGGTATTCAAAGCACTGAGGATTGCAGTAGCCTGAGGATGGCAGGGTTCTGCCCTGAAACCCTAAATAAGTAGCACCAACTTTAGCCTCTTACGGCTGTTGCCTAATGTCCATTCTGAAGAAATCTTTAAATTCTAATTAAAAAGAGTAGAAGATTAAGGTTTCTCATATGTCTCAGAAGAATAAATGTAGTCTGTAATTAATAATTCCCCACGTTTGCTGAACTGTTACCACGGACTGTTTTCTAGGGAGAAAAATTACTCCACTGCATCTTTAGACCAGTACTTTGGCATAGTGCTCTAGGAGAATACTGCCCAAACATCATCTGTATATTTTCTAGAAGTTGTACAGTGAAATCAGCCAGAGCTTCACTCACATGGTGTCATGCTTCACATGCAACTCATTAAAAAGAAATATGAGAGGAATGGAGATAAAGAAACAAACAGTAAAATAAAGAGCCTTCATGATTGTAGTGTTAAGAAAATATCTAATGCAGCTTTCAGATGGACTACTATGCCCTATCTCTCCAAAATATGTGTCTAACAGTTCCAGCTGAATGTTCTTTTAGGTTTTTTAGCCACCATGTCCAGAAACAGCAAGAAATTTGCAGGTTTTGCTTGGATAAGTAGCTATCACTGTACATGTTAAATCCTTCTCTACACTGCCACCTCCCCTCTTTTCTTCTGCCAGTAATGCTTAGCTATACAGACAGATTTATTTTTTCCCCATTACTCAAGAAGAGCCTAAAGAGCAGTATAAATTTTACTAATAAACTTTGGTAATTCACGCAAAAAAATAAAAATATTATCACATTTAAGAATTAAAAAGCCCCAACAGGTAAAGGCAAATCGGGCTGCTAAAACAGTAGGGTTCACTAGCATCTGTTTTATGTAGAAAGTACAGTGGCTTAATTTCAACTCTTAATTTTAATTTACTTGAATATTTGGTTCTGGTTTGGGTTTTTTTTTTTTTTTACTAGTACAATACATGAATTCACACAAACTGTGAACTATATGATATAGTCTTAATTTTTTTTTTTTATGTCCTAATGTGCAATTAAGTAATTAAATAATAAAGTTGCTTTTGAATTGCTCAGCAGTGATGTTCCTCACAACTTTTACTGCTAATGCATACAAAGTCTTTCAAACACGTTGCCATATATGTATTTGAACGGCAACCAAAAATCACCAAGCCCTTTCTCTGTAGCATGACACATGCTTAATCCTCATACATTGTAGTGTGACAGCCATTACTGACCAAAAGTTTCTGATAAAAACTTATATAAATATAGTTTTGGCAAGGAAGAAGCTTTTGCAATTTACTACAATGATCTATAAATCCTCATTAACTCTACAGTGCACTGCTTGATTAGAAAACTACTTAATCAGGATGCTTCCCAAGGAATCAATTTACATGTAATGATACTTGGTGACAAGGACAGGTGCTTAATTTGGATTGTAATTTCAGTTAATTGGGATGCCTTCAGGTGACAAGGGTGGCAACCTGTATGTTACAGGTCAGTGCATCCTCTTTATGGCACCTTGCAGTTTCCCCAGTCTGCTCTCACTGCAGGTTCACAAAAAGGTGCCAAAAGTTACCTGACATCTCTTGCCAGTGGATCACAGCCACCTTCCCAAAGCTCTGTAAGAATTCCCATGGGTCAGACTATTTAAAACAGGGAGATGCTTAATACATCATATGGAAATACAGAAAGGTGCTTAACTAATTGGTCAGCCTAATTTTAATGAAAATATTCAGCCCCTACAATAGCCAAGATTCTTCCTTCTTAAAAATGCTTAAGAAAAGATAATCAACAACAACCATGGAAGGTAGGATCATGTCTTTTAAATATTAAATTTGTTCATTAAACCATAGTCTTATCTGGAACAACTTAAACATGCTCTCCAAAATTTAGACTGAATAACCAGAATTCAACATTTAATACAATAAATAATATTAGCACACAGAATCTGATAGGATGGAGGATGGTCTGCTGGCTTATTAAAATGAGACCTGTGATTCAGAAAGTTTGTATCTTCCTTTTTACATGAATTTTCCTAATGCAGTATGAAGTCTCTAGTACACTGTTTTTTCAAGATGCAGGTTTGATAGGAGATAAAAGAACATTCAGTGCCTTCAAGCAGGTTCAGATGTTCTAATTTTGCCATTGCACCTGTACAAAATTAGAGCATGAAACCTGAGATGCTGAAAACTGCTGCGGGAAAGCAGTTGATTGCCTGTCCATGCAGTTATTGAAAATGACAGAATGGCTGGGGTTGAAACTGACCTTAAAGATCACCTAATCCAATCCCTTGTCCATGGGCATGGACACATTCCACTGGACCAGGTTTCTCAGAGCCCCATCCAACCTGGCCTCAAACATTTCCAGGGATGAGGCATCTACAGGTTCTCTAGGCAACCTGTGCCAGGGCCTTACCATGCTCAGAATAAAAAAATTCTCTTTAATACCCAATCCAAATGTCCTTCTTTCAGTTTAACACCAATGCCTCCTTATCCTATCACTACAGTCTTTGGTATACAAGTTTCTCTCTTTCTTACAAACTCACTTTAAGTACTCAAAGGCCATAATGACATCTTTGGGGAGCCTTCTCTTGTCCAGACTGAAAAACTCCAACTCCAAGAGAGATACTTCAGCCTCCTGATCATCCTTGTGGCCTCCTCTGGACCCACTCCAACAGCTCCACATCCTTATTTTGGGAACCCCATTGCCTGATGCAGCATTACAGGTGAGGTCTCACCAGAGCAGAGTGGAATCTGCTTCCTCATCCTGCTTCTCTTTAGACAGCCCAGGATTATTGTAGAGACCAATGTCTGAATTCCAGCGAGCTGATATGATGATTAAAGCTTGATTAATCTGTTTTAGCCTGTACTTGCAATTAAACTGTTTGGCTGATTCCCTCTCAACAAAGCATCATTTAGAATTGCAGATACAGGTCAAATAAAGGAAAGGACACAGAGGGAAGCTGCATATTACTTCCACTAAACTCTACTACTGGAAGCAGAGAACACCCAACATCACTTGGACATAAGGTGAGCTAACCAAATGTTAGCAAGATACACCCTTATTGACTGCTTTTGAGAAAACCCTGTGATCTTTTAGTACTGATGGCATATACACCACCAATGACAGCAGTGTCACCACAGCTTTCTTAACTGCTGTCACTGGAAACTTCCTATAAACTAGTGACTTAGCAGTTTTTGCAGATAGCTTCAGAGGATTCTTCCCAAGTAACTGATTTCTTTTTATTCATATATGCGAGGATCAAGGCCACAGCCCAAAATAATACTGCCTTGCTTTCAAAAGCAAGCAAGAAACACACTGTTTTCCTTGTAACATTAGGAAAACAAAAATTTATCAGAGAGGAAGCAGCTTAAAAGTATGCACTAAATACATTTCACATGAAATTGTGCCTGTACTCCAGCATTTCAGATGGCTATCCTGGAAATTTTGCCATATGTGAGAAAAGAAACCAGCTTGCAATACATTTTAAGTTTGGGATTTTGGTTTTTGTTGGTGTTGTTGTTGTTTTTTCCCAGAAAAGGGGGATTTATAAAATCTTGCTGGGGGAAGAAACCTTACCGTTTTCTCCACTATCATTACCCTTCTTCCTCCATAAACCTTGCAAAAACACTACAAGGAGCTTAAAGCCTATTTTCCAACCTCAATGCCAGCAGCAGCCTATTACAACACCTGCAATGACGATAATGAAAACTGTTTCATAAGACCCTGTGGCAATTACAGCTGTGTACACTCTGCTCATAATAGTTTTAAAAGGACATGAACTATTCTCTGATCCTCAAACTGGACTGATTAGTCATTATGATGTTACACAGTGATTCACACTCCAGATGACTCATACAGAAAGGGTAATTATCCAGCAGGACTTCCGTAAGTCTGCTGTTAAATGAGAGTGCTCATTACAAGACTGAGGGTTCCTGTTGAATGAATGAAAAAGGAAGTGTGGAGAAAAAAAAATCAGTACTTCCAATCAGGTAGTATTAGATGTCTACCCTGACTAATCTGCATATTTAATTTGAGACACAGGTTTCCTCTTAGCTGTGACCATGTGTTTTATTAAGGAAATACCTTGCAGTTTTATTATACTAGTAAAATCCCTCTTTAGATGTTTAAGGTTGGCTTTGTACATGTATGCATATTATTAGTATTAAAAAAACCCCCAAACAACCTTGTGATAACCAAAATATTTTTCCAGCTTCTATACAAAATAGCATTTTTCTTCTCTGCTGGTAGAACATACCGGATTTTTTAGTGTATTAAGTGCCTCCTGTAACTTTTACAAAAGTTGTATACAAAAATGCAAGCAAAAATTCCGAAGAACACTCCAACAGCCAATGCTCTGCGAATACTTTATTACACAAATTACATTCAGCTTCTGAAAATAGTGTTCTAACAGTGATACCATCTAAAAATAAGACATTCCAGAAACACATCAAGTTAGGAAGAAGAAAAAAATTAAATAGAGACTTTTTTCTTTCCTTCAATGCAATATCATGTTAGTGACTTAAAAAAATAGAAGAAGACTTAGCAGCTTCATTTTCTTGTGGCACTGAATATTCTCTGTACTGCAATAGGTTAAGGACATTGAAGAGGAAAGGCACAAAACAGAAATTGGCAACGGAATAATTACAGAAAAAATATTTTGATGAAGCAGATAGTAAGACTTATTTACAAGATCCCCATATTTGATGATAAAATACTACTGCTTTGAATCAGTCCTGCAATTAGAAGACTTTGCTTTATTAAGATGTTTACATAAAAACCAACGGCACTGATATGGAATTTCCATACACTCCTCTATTTAAAAAACGTAACTAAAACCAAACAAAAATTAAAGGAACCAGTACAGCCCCACACAGACTAGAACAGTTTACAATTAAATACACAAGATCTTAAACGTGCTTAAGGGAAAAGGAATCTGACATTCTGTGTTGAACCGTAAAATGGAGAACTGAAAGGCTGGTTTCAGGATGACGAAGGTGCTGGTGGCAGCGGAGATGCTGAACACTCTTCCTCGGAATCGGTGCCATCATCTTCATCTTTTTCTTGATCACTTCCTTCAGTGCTCAGCCGGTCAAACCCTTTTCGGCTGTAGCCTTTGTGACTTGCAAAGAAGTTCCCAAGGTTAATTCCACCACCACCTTTCCCTATTGAAAGGAAAGAATTTTCACAAGGTTTGCTTTAACTGTAAGGGAGGAATAATATCTACTAATTAAACAAAACAGTATGGTGGTGATTATTTTAAGTGTGCTTCCAGAAACTGTTTTTAAAGATTCAGCACATGAGCCACAAAAGCTAGGTGCATATATTAGGAAAGAAGAAGGAAATTAATCTTTAAGGTAGAAATTTCAGACTATGCTTTTTTAGCATCCATTATTTCATTAACTCTACACAGGTTACTGATGTTCCTATCCATTTGCCCTTAGTTTCAAAGTGCTTCATTTCATTCACCACGTTCACAATAACTCACTTTAGTTGCTGCTCTCCCACTGATAGTGACTCATCCTTTTTAGCAGGCAGATAATGACAGATGAAAGTTGTTGTAAAAGACATTTTCAAAAACCCCTGATCTTTGCCCCCAATCCTTCCTCTGAGAAAGTTCCATCAAATCTGTTATTCAACACGAATACAGTAAAAAAGCTCCCAGTTACTGCATTAAAACATCTCCAGTGACTACTTACCTCTAAGTCTGCCTAAAATTCTGCCTGAACTAGAATCAAGTTTGTGTTCCCCATCAGCTGAAAAATAAAGTACATTTCAAAAATAAACTAAATCCCCAATGTTCTGTGGTCAAATAAGTACCTGTATTCTTTGATAAAAATCACAGACATTCAAAAACCAATCAGCAGCTCTAAGAAGCCATTTATGGCAGTACTGCAATCAACTAGAGTGTTAGCATATTTGATATGCTATCTAGCACATTTGGTATGCTAACACTTTTGAATACAGAGAGTCACAAAGCTGTATGCTGAAATCTTCAAATAAAAGATAACCAATTCATTTTCACAGCCATATTAGATTGCTGAATGGCCTACTCTGCCACAGTAGGTCTTGACCAGTGACAGAACTGTGTTGTCTACTCCACTTACACATTCTTCTCTGGATGAAAGTATCTTGACAAAACAATTTTGTGATCAAAAATAACAAGTCTAGTGATCAAATGCAGTCTGCCAATTAATGAAAAAAAAAGTCATTGTATAATATGAATTTAGAACCACTTACATAATTTCTAAGTACCAATTAAAGCTTTCAGAGCTATGGTTTAAGGTGCATTATGGAAGCACGTCTGACTCACAGAATTGACTAAGTAGGAGAGAACAATAATACATAATCTCTTGTAATGGTATCTGCTTTCATTTTGCTTGTATCTCTGCAATACCCATGGAGTCTTTTGCTCTTAGCAATTTAAGGATCTCATATTAAAAAATCAAACTATGCTTGCAGTAATAAAATTTCTGAGTTCTAGCTAATACAACATGAATTTATTACAGTAATTTCTGAGATACCAGTTTCTGCCTTGACACCAATTAAAGGTTTTGATACATGTTCTGAAGAGGTGCTAACTTGACATGCACTCTTAAAGGCTAAGGGGTCTGTGGGTGCTGTGTCCCTGTCAAGCCTTAGTTGGCATGCAGCACCACTGCAACTGTTCAGGAAGGCAAAGACACAGGGAGCTGCTCTCTCCATACCTTCGCCCCACAGTGTTCAGTGATATTTGGAACTGGAATAATAAAAGCCTGTTCTCAAGAACAGTTACTCACAGTTATTTCCATAGACAATTGTCTTCCTCCACCGAATAAATACTAAAATTGCCAGCAGGACAACAACAGGGATAATAAGAAGAGTTGTAATAAGAACAAAGGAAACTCCAGTGCTGCTGGCCTGTTGGACCAAGTGTTGTTTATTCATATTCTTTAGAAGGTCTGTAGATTCTGGCTTGTTTTTCAATTTGGCTTCAACAATTGTTTCTGATTCTTTAAAAAGAAAATAATTTCCATATGTAATCCACATGCATCAAGCAACACAGAACAAGGTGTTACAGGAAACAACAAGCTAGGATACCTTAAGTGCTTTGTAACAAGGAAAAATAAGACAAACTCTTATGGAGACATTTTTGGCTTTTGCTGATGTTATTCCAAATAAAAGGAAGAGAAATTCTGAATGATACCACTCATTAGCAAAGATTCCCTCCCTTTTTCTCAAATGGGGAGAGGATAAGTGTCAAACAGTTTTGTCCTAAAAAGTATCCACTATTTAAAATATAGGAAATTACCCCAATGATCCAATATTGCAAATGTGGTGTAATATCAATTAACTATCTCCTTTAGATAAGAAGACAAGACACTTCCACAAGAAATACAGAAATCCAGTATACATCATATTATCATAAACAGAAAGGTAAAGTTTAAAGATTTTTCTAATAAAACTGTGACAAAGGGTTAAGTTTTCAGAACCCTTACATTTCATGAGAGAATTTTGGTTCTACAAATCTGGAGAGCTTTTGAAAACTGTACCCAGTCATTCCTGAGTAATTTGTTAATTCTGTACCTACAAGGAGAAAAACTATTTCAGGGAAAAATCTTTATGGTGTTGCATATGCTTTGTGATAACTTCTAGTAAGTAAAACTGTCTAGCTATGTATTTTGAAGTCAGAACTAAACAGCATGTCATAGTAAGTGGCACCACAAACACTCTCAATCAACTCTGTTTTGATTCTGTATCAAAATTAAAATGATGTTCTACTCCGAAGGAATAGCAAATGGTTCAGTTTACCCTCAACCCCAATACAATGATAACAATATCACTGTTATCACAAGGATAACAATGGAAACATGCTGTCTGTTCAAGAAGTAGTTACTGCTAAGGAAAAGTTTCCTCCATCATCTTTCTCACCTCCAGGCAAAGCTACAGTTCTCCAGATATTTTTCCACATGTCACAAGCTGTGTGACATGCTGTAACTGTTTGTCACCAGGAGGCTGTGAGAGTGCAGGCCACTCCTCTCCATTTATTAAGCAGATGACACAAAGTCCATTGGCTCTTTTCTCCCAGTGGAGCTGAAAGATGTTAATTTCAGCCTACCTACTCTAACCAGTTTTAGACATTGTTACTTAAAACCTTTTTCTAACCCTGGTGTTACTATTGCATTTTTTCTCTATGACATTAGAAGTGCCAGCTAAAGAAAGCAAAAATGCATCTACATATCCCTAGATACACAGCACGCTGTAATGTCAGCTCTTCACTTTTGAGTGCCTGAGGCAAGCTGATGCACCAATGGTGATAAAATAAAAGGATAAGTGATGGCAGTAAGCATTTCATTGTTTCATAATGTTAGCTTTCCTTATTCTACCTTATTCTACATGCTTTCAATTGGCAATTGTGATTTTTTGACTTTTCTGTGTCTGTATACATGGCTGAAGCAAACTACATAAGCTCTGAATTTAACTAAAGAAAACCAGTTAAAAACATCTGAACATTTTAAATGCCTTTATAAATAGTACCATAATCTGGTACTGTTTTTTCTGAAAGGGAAATGAGCTACATAATAGAATATAAGTGGTTAATATTACTTTTCATCTACCTTAATTGATATTTTACCCTTTCAATCTCCGTTGTGTGTACTATCTCCTTATATTGTTTCTACATGCTTTAATTTTTTTTCCACTTTTTTTTTTTTTTTTTTTTTTTTTCCTTTGTTTTGTTTTCATGCAGATCAATTAAATAAAAGGTCTAGTAAATCTATGGGAAGAAATGTAAATAGAAAAAAATGGAATCTCTTGCCATATGATATGACTGAGAAGGCTGTGTGCTGAAAGCCTACACAAGAATATAAACCAACTGCCATTTCAAATAACCCTTTTTTTTGGTGGTAGAGCATTGTGGAACAGGGGGAGAGTGCTGGGGAGTAACTGTCACAGTTGTGTTTCAGAGCTATTTCTGCATCTAAGGGAGCTGCCACTGATACCAATCTGGACCACACCAGATGGTAGAATGGAATTAACATACTCATTAAATTTTTATTCTGTGATGATTAAGCACTTGTCATCACTGAAAATGAAATGTTTTGGTTGGCTATGAAATAGCACCTACTAGGTAACAATGCCACAGACTTCTTTCTAGTGCTTCCTATAGGAACTCACAAAAAACAAAACAGTCAAACTAGCCAGCATTTTTTCACTTCAGCTTGGCAGAAGCAGCCCTAGTCTATGTGAACATACTGATCCCTTCATTTTCATTATGAATCAGACTAACCTTTTGTCTCCTGTACCTCAATACCAGCCTTTTTAACTGACCGATGTTCCATTTCTGTAAAACAAAATCATTCTTCAGGACAACTGATATTTCAAAAAGGTACTCAGTGACATTTTCCTGCTAGCTTTCCCAAATGTACAGTACAATCCTACAGTAAATTCCCATCAACACCTGAATTTCACCATGGAGAGAATATAAACTATTCAGTAGCTCACAAAGCCATAGAAAAAAGGAAAAGCCCAGTTCATGAAAGTTGCTTGCAATAATCAGCTTTTATGAAACAAAAAGATTTTATGCATATGCCTAAAGGTTCACAGATTGCCAGAAAAATAAAACTGTTTATTATAATCAGTCATTGTAAATTAAAGGCTAGTTGAATCCGGGTTTCTTAACTACTGCTCTTTTATACTTCTGCAAAAACTAAAAGGAAAATTTTATTCAAAGACTTCCCTCATGTAACCTGTAAAAATTCCCTTTGTTACTCTAATGTTTCTTTGAATAAAAGATGAGAATTGTTCATGTTCAATTTACTAGGTGCAGATAAAAACATATCCAATCAAAATTACAATTTATCTTGTCCAGTCTCCTGTTATTAAGAGTAGCTGATATCAAATGCCCCAAAGGAAAATCCATGAACTATAAACACAACAAATAAGGAATAACGAGCTTAGTCATTTATAGCAGTGGACTCTTACTGGATGACTAACATCCTGAAGCCTTAGACTTTATCATATATTTTTTTATCCCAGATAACGGAGCAGTGGATTACATTTTTATTCCTACAAGCATGAAGCTCTGAATCCTATTAAATTGATGTCTGACTAATCAGGTTCCTCTCCCTGAAGTGAGGCTGCTTGCTTTGGGAGTAACTAGATTAAAACTGGCGTTTCCTCTGTATGGAAACAGGACTCCAAATTATCCTAGATTTTCTAGTGATAAATGCTCCCAATGAAATGAATACAATTTTTAAGTTGACCTGTGTTTTTATTTCATACCTTGGGATTTTTCTGCAAGATAACCTCCCATGAAGTAGTTACGTTCTCAGCAAATGATACAGTGAAATTAGTAAAGTACTAGAGTTTGTTTAAGCAGATATTGACAATGCGAGTGTAAAGCAAATGCATGTTGATTCCTCCTGTGACAAAATCATGTGCCCAGGACTCTTCTTTGACAGAGCATACAAAAATGCTGAATGGTCTTTTAATGAAAACTGAGCAGCAGCACACTGCTGCAGGTGAAGCTTGCAGTGCACTCAACTCACTCATTAAGCCACAAGGCTCTTGGCCAGGGGTATCAGATAAGTGATACTGACCTGAAGGTACAAAATGTGAAGTTAGGACATTAAGAACAAAAAGAACATACTTTCAGCAGATGCAAACTTCCACACTACTTTGGCATGAACATCTCCAACAAAGACTGTTCTATCTTCTGAAGCAACAATATCATGTGGCATCTCAAAGCCCTGTGAAGATAAGCAGTCACAGATTACCCTTAAGTGTCTACACTTTCATGAGGCCTTCTTAACCCCTAACTTGAGCCTGGCCATGTTCAATCCTGCTTTAGACTGGAAAACGCAGCAGGTGCTGGTGTGAAACCCCAATGTGTGAAAGGAGAGGAATTCCATTTCTATTGAATGTTTGCCTTCTCCAGGGATAATAACATAAAGATTATTCCATGTATTAATGCTAACAAATTATATCAATATTATTTCTATTCATATTAGTACATTCCATTTTATCAGCTGAAATATATATTCTCAAAAATAAAGAATCTTGGTTTGAAGCCCACACATTTAGTTTTTTTTAAGTTTGTATGCAGAACAGATATTTGCTATACTCACAAAAAATAACTCTCAATACATTTTAAAGTTGGACTGCAGATAAAGAGTGCATGTGGTACCAATAAGTGGGAATATTAACATTCACCCTCTAGTCTAACACAATATATAGAAAATTATTAAAAAATCCCATGATTTTTATGTACATGAAGAACATTTAGCCTTAACTTACACACTAGTATTCTGTAAAGAGGGATATAACCATACAGTTGCATATTATTTCTGCTTAGCTATAAGCTATATTTTTTGACAAATTACGAGCATCTAAATATATGAATATTTCAATTCCTTCATTATCCTCTTAAATCAACTTTTAAGAACTGTACTGGTGGTAATAAAGTAGGCTTATCCTGGCTGAAGATATTATTTGTAGGAATCATCTAGAGGTTAGTAAAATTTTCAAATGTATACTATATGTAGAAGCTAAGACCCAAAATTCTAGTGTTTTTATTTAGTACTATAAAGAATTCCTTTAAAAAACTTTACATTATAAAACATCTTATTTCTTGCAATAGCCTTATGGAAGTTGGAAAAGTAGAATGTTACCAATGTTCTCATATATATAATTATATGCAACAGGCACTCTGTGCAGTACTCTACCTTTCTAAGTGGAATGAAAGTATCAATTATTTCTCCAGTAGAGAAGTTCATCACAAATCCTTGCACTGATTCTGCCTCTCCAGGATAAGGCATTCCATTAACTGCAAAGAGGAGACCACCTGCAACAAAATTAGTTTTGCCTTAAGAACCCATACAATAGCAAAATGCAGTGAAGATGGAACTGTAACGGTTTAGATGAAAAAAGCCTCTCTGAGAGACAGAAAGATAACAAGAAACGAAACTACAAGAAGAAAGTTAAGTGAGGTGTAACAGCTGGAACTTTGTCACTTACTGGATGCACACTTAGTTCAAATGAGAAGAACCAGCAAGGCAATACTTTACCTAAAGTTTAAATGTAAAAGGAATGTGAAGGTGTTAAAAAAATTATCTGAAGAATGCTTTGCTATGGACAGTTGACCTGACAGTATAAAGTTCTTTCAAGAAATCAAAAGCAGAAAGTCAACTGGGGAGTAAGTGGGACCACAAAAGGAAAAGATGTGAAAGGGGAACTCAGGGATTAGAGGCCTATGGCAAAGAAATGGGTTTTGTCAGGTTTGTTTAATATGCTGGGAAGTTTCTAAGACTTGATTTTTTTTCCTAGCAAAGAGATCAGAGGAGACAGCTCAACTGGAAGCACAAGGTGTAAGACAAGTTGGAGATTAGTAATTTATGAGGTTTAGATGGCATCCAGTCAAATTCAGAAGGAAACCAAATGTGAAATCAAAAACTTCAGGCCAAATTAAGTAATCCAGCACTGCAAACAGCCACTTCTCCAGAAGAATGCTGAAGCAGTGCCCACCTAAAAGGATTCAAAAGGGTGCTTGAGAACACAAATTACCAATTCTGGCATCCATCCATCTAAAGTAAGTTGATATTATCCATAATGAAGAATAAGACATGGCAAATTTGGCCTGTAAGAACAAGTTGGTATGGCTTGGGTTGTGCCTCAGCTCTGGACAGGCAGAAAAAGCACTCAGGTAAGCAGATTCTATAAACATGCACTTTCAGAAAACTCTGGACAAGGTAGTGCATAAGAGGTTATTGAAAGTGAGTTATCAAAGGGCTCAATGAAAGATCCACTAACGAACAAGAAGCAAAGAGCAAAGCTATGGGCAGAGCTTATAATTATTCAGGACAGAGAAGTCTGAATAATCTAATCTTGAAGTAATCAGAGTCAGAAATTTTATTCTATAGTTTTCATCAGTGACTGAAAAATGGAGCGAACGATGACATTTAGCAATCTGAGAAAGATAACTGAGTTCTGTGGAGAAGTCAAAAGCTTGATGATACTAAGGTAGTCCAGAAAGACTTTTTATAACAATAAGTTGTTAAACAGATGACAGAAGAACACCTGCAAAGACAAATATAAAGTGATGTTTCTCCTAAAAATTAATCTAGATCATTCCTATGTGATGTTTGAACTTGGAACTGGCAGCTACAGCCCAGGAGAGACATCTCCAAGCCATCCCTAAAATACTCCTGAAATCTCCACCTCCATGTACAGTGTCAGACAAAATTTCAGTAAAGTGTCTGGCATCATGAGGAGGAGAATTAGGAATAGAGGGGATAGTTCTACACTATGCAAAAACTTAGGATGCACACATATTGAGTACTGAGTGCTCTTTTACTCTCTGAACCTCAAAAAGGTTCCACTGAAGCGAACGATGCTGGAAGACAAAGGCAAATACAATGTTCAAGGGGCTGAAGCAATTAAATAGCTTTTGGGGAGAGACAAAGGTTGCTAGGGTTCTTTGGTTTGCAGAGGACAAGGGAAGATGAAGGGGCATCAGACTGGGAGAGTGTGGAACTGTTTGTTATTCAACTCACAAAATTCTAAGATTGAGAAGCATTCAATGGTCACTTTTTATATTAAAAATAAATTGAAAAAGTGGATAATGAACTTCTGGAGCCTGCAATGGTGGAAGGCCAGACAATACAAGTCAATTCAAAATGGCAATATGTCTGCAGAAAGATACTGTGAAGAAGAGATCAAAGGGTTTGTGGATGCAGGGTGAATAGGAGAGTGTAACAGTGTGTCTTTTAGGGGTGAAGCCTCTGCCTAGGCCCCAGTCAACCTTTCCAGTGGAAAGGCTGCTTGAAGCAACTTGGGGAGGCAATTGAGCTCTCACATCCACACACGCCACAATGCTAGTTCAGCAAAAGAGAGGCATAAGGCCCTTTGCATAAGATCAAGTTCCAGCAAGGTTTATTCCAAGTGCTGAAGAGAATCCAGTGCAAAAGAGAGCGAGCGTGTGCCTTGCTCAGGCTTAAGTATGATTTACAGCATCCAATAACCTTGTGGCACAGGGGCGGAACTGAGGGCAGGTAAGGTCAGTGTCCTATAGGGATGACAGGTCTGGTCACTGGGGTCCCACAACCAATGGATTAACAAGGAAAGAAGAAACCAGGAGAATTTGGGTATTAGGGAGAAGAGGCAGGGGTAGAATTACAGCGTGTCCTTCCAAGGCCAGAACCTGGGGGTTATTTCAATCGGCTTTAGGGACTCCACAACTCCCCTGTTTTGTTTTTTTTAACTAAGAAGACTTCCCCAACAGATTTTTGCAGGCACTTAACTAAACAGGGAAACATGAGCAAAACTACAAAAACCATGATTACAACCCAAAAAATTCCTTTAACAAAGGATGAAACCAATCCTTTTGGTTTCATTGCAGAGAGGAATGTCTACAAAATGCATCCAGACTTACACACACTCTCAGAATGCCTCTTTCCACTGTCAGAGACAGATAGATACCAAGCATCTCATCCAGCACAGCATTTTTTTACATTCTTGGCAGATGCAAAAGAGAGAAACATGGTATTAATTTGGTATTAAGGAGTTGGGAGTCAAACATGCCAAAATTCCTCATCCAGTTCTTAACATTTACCTTACCTTCAGTATTGGTATTAAAAATCTAATCCCATAATTTAATACAGTAATTGTTAACCAGACTGTGATATTAAAAAACCACAGTGTTTTCTGTTAACTTTCAGTCTTTTTTTTTTTTTTTATGAAACCAAAAACCCTTTTTGATGATTTGATGATTTGGTCTTAATTTTGCTCTCTTCAATGGAGTTCAAAATTAATACTTAGAAATGTTATTATTAATAATAATTCATTATTAACTGATTAACTGTGCAATCACCAGGAAGCAGCAAGATCATCTGCTTGTTGAGATAACATTTAGGGAGCAGTCATTTCTTAGAAGCAGAGATTAGATGCAAGCCTCCCTCATCCACAAGTAGGAAAACAAGTAGTTTTCAAATTTTCCATTGCATCAGGACTATTATCTAGAAGATAATTAATATTTGCCCTAAAATAACACAATACCCCTTCAGGAAATAACACTGACATCCAAGCATAAAGCAAGTACTTGATATATGAAGAACAAGAAAAAAGATTACCTGGAACATATGAAACTGCAAACAACTCTGTTCCAAACGCTTTGTGTTTGATCTCTCTAGTGAACTCTCCAGTCTCCAACCTGAAGCACTGAATTCGACCATTTTCTCTGTCTGCAACACACAGCTGACTTAAATCAGGGATCAGGGCTAAGCTGTGCGGGATACGAAACTGGCCAGGCCTGGATCTACCTAGAGAAGTCTCTGCAATTAAAAACAAAACCAGAAACAAACAAACAAACGAACAAACAAAAACAAAACAAAAAACAACCCCAAGTTTATGTTAAAGTACACACTGAAACTATCAGTTTTACTTAGAAACTTAGAAGCAGTATGCCACATAATGCAATTTAACCCTGGGAAAAGACTAAGGTCAGCTTGCTTTCTCCTAGCATTTAGGTAAAAAACTCACAGTAGCCTCTTGTGTTTTCTTTATGTATCTCAAATTTAGAATTTGCAATTTCCTAAGAATATTCAGCATAGTTTAATGCGATACATAAATTTAAGTCAGGTAGAAATATAATTATTCTAAAACTTAATAGATGAAATCATGGCATAAATCTGGCAAAATTGATTCCTTTCTTATATGTTTAAGAAAAAAATTTGGCTTGATGAAAGTCAGAATATTTTCTTGAAAAAATAGGACACATCAGTAATTATTCTGGAAGCAAGATAACAACCCCCTACTTTTTATTTTTAGTAAATATATGACCACTACAAGTAGCTGTGGAAAAAGTGTAAAGTCCAAGAAAAAATTTGGATACAGGGACAAAGCTGAAATTCATGTAGGTCCTGGAAAGTATTTCAGTTGCAGAAATTAATTTTAAAAATTTAATAGTAACATCAGCAATTTTGTGGTTCATGATGAGTTCATGGTAACAGCAGTATGGGTAAAGTACCAAGAGCCCTGACTGTACCTTCTCCCCACTGCATCACATACAGTCCATTTGGAGAGAACTGAATAATCCGACTGTTGCAGTAGCCATCAGAGACATAAATGCTGCCAGTGATCGGGTCCACAGCCACATCAGTTGGTTGACAGAAATGAGTTTTGTCACTGCCTGGTTGCAAAGCCACTCCTAAGATCAGTAATGGCTCTTTGTCATTGGCTCCTAGTTTGAAAACCTTTTTTTCAGTCAAAAGGAAAAGAAAAGAGGTTTCAGTAATGGAAGGTGAAACCTAAGACCTAGATGGTCTAGTGAAAACTCTTATCACTGTGTATAAATTAAATTTATATACCAAACATAATCTTAATATATTGACCATAATATCTATTATTAGTTTTTCAATACTGCTGATTCTAGGAAAATTCTGCTTAAAGTACAAATTTCCCTTCATTACAAAGTAAACAACTTAGTTTCACTTTCTAGACTGAAGTGCATTGATAAGCAAAAGAAACAGCAGAAAATTGCAGAGGGATCTTGGAGAGAGGGGCTCCATGAAAACCTTGTGAAGTTCAACAAGGCCAAGTGCAAGGTCTTGCACCTAGGTTGGAGCAATCCCAAGCACAAATATATAGGCTGGGAGGAGAAGGGATTGAGAACAGCCCTGAGGAGAAGGTATTTGTTGATGAGAAGTCCAACATGGGGTATGAATATGTGCTCGCAGCCAGAGATTCAACTACATCCTGGGCTGCACCCAAAGCCCCGTGGGCAGCAGGGGAGGGAGGGGATTCTGCCCCTCTGCCCTGCTCTGGTGAGACCCCACCTGCAGAGCTGCCCCCAGCCCTGGGGTCCCAGCACAGGAAGGGCATGGAGCTGTTGGAGAGAGTCCAGAGGAGGCACCAAGATTATCAGAGGGATGGAGCCCGTCTGCTATGGGAAAAGGCTGAGACAAATGAGTTTGTTCTGCCTGGAGAAGAGAAGGCTTCGACGGCTTCTGGGTGACCTCATTGTGGCCTTCCAGTACCTGAGGGTACTTGCCCACAAGTAAGATGGAAATGCACTTTTTTGAGCATGTAGTGATAGAACAAGTGGGGATGGCTTCAAACTGACAGGGAGTAGGTTTAGATTAGATATTAGGAGGAAGTTCTTTACCACAAGGTTAGTGATATCACTGGTGAAGTTTCCCAGAGAAGCTGTGGCTGCCCCACCTCTGAAAGTGTTCCAGGCCATATTGGATGGAGCTCTGAGCAATCTGGCCTAGTGGAAGGTGGTCCTGCCCATGTCAGGGCAAGTTGGAACAAGATAATCTTTAAGGTCTCTTCCAACTCAGACCACAATTCTATGGTCTGAGTCTATAATTCCATTATTTCTCCATGCTAGGTCCTTGTAGCAAATTATTCAAAACAACTATATTCCATGAATGCACAGGGGTCAATTTCTGTAGGCATATTCTTAATGTTATCCTTAACAGGCCTAGATAAGCAATACATTTCAAATCTCTAGGAAAATAAAAATACTTTTTAGCAAAATATTAAGACCCTGGTACTAAAGCTTCAGAAACATACCTGGTGAAGAGCTACATCAGTGACCCAGTAGTTACCATTTTTATCTACACTCAAACCATGTGGTAAATAAAATCTGCAAGCACAAATGTAGAAGAACAAAGTTAAAAACATTTTTCTGGAAGAATGATATAGATGTGAAGATTTCATTTTTTATCTACAAATCAAAAGCAAATGCTGCACATACTAACGTACGTATAGCATTTAATGAAAAATACAGCTTTACAGTTTAAAATTCTCTTGACAAGAGCATAATCTCAGTTTTGAAATTCAGTTGATCTCAGATATCTCACTCAGGCTGCCTTAGCATCTATAAGGATAATGTACAATATTCATGAGCTCTGCACTTCTGTTAATCTGCTGGTAGATACAATTGTATGAAATGTTAGAAAGCAGAGGTGATAAAGATGGCAAATGAATTTTATTATTTGTTGATTTTGTATTTATTTATTTTTTTACTTGAAGATACTCAGAGGCTATAATTACACAATTGTATATAAATGCACAAACGTAATATAAAACACATGAAAATGGGTTTAGGGACTCTTTGGCATAAAATATATGGAAATATTAGTTCAATTAATAAGAGCAAAAGAACTCCAACTTACAGACTTTTGCCTGTGGAATGAAGCAGTTTTGCATTACTTGGATTCAGGACAAGAATTGTGTTCTGTTCAATTGGTCCAAGTCCTCTTTGCTGATAGACAAATTTGCTGTCAAAAGAACTGTACAAAAAGAGTTGAATAGAATGCCAGAATTAGAAGGTTCTACTGATAAACAATATATACACAACTTAAAGCCAAGTTTTTTATCCAGTTCCAGTGTGGGGTTATTTGGTTATTTTTTCTTTAAATAGAAACCTTATTACATAACTGTATGATTGTAAGAGTTAATAGTGTTGTATGTCTGCCTTTTCTACTGAGGTTATGACTTCCAAACTAAAGGAGCACCAAATCAACCCAGCAAGAATTAAAGGTAGTCCTAAAGCAAGTAAGTAAAAACTCTTTTTTTTTTTTTTTTTTAATAATTTCATTGCCAACCACTGGCAACCCAGAAATGAGAAATTCAACAATGCAGCCTAAGAAAAAGCATAGGTAATCACCAGGGCATACCTGCCAGTAAGACCAGGTCTGTACAATCTAATACAGTCTAAGTGCATGTTTGTGTGTCTTTTTCTTTCTACATATGCAGTTCGATATTTTGCTAGAGCTTACTACAACAAGATTCAGTTCTTATCGTCCTTATGCTTTTCACGGTGTGATTACACAAGACTATAGGATATTATGCACTCTTCCTAATCCCACAAAATTGCACTCAATTTTCAGGGTACATGGACTATATTCATAAAGAACATTTGAACATGTCACTATTTCATACATTAAGAATCAGGATAAACTTTCCAGAGGACGTTTACTAGACATGAAATTATCATATGCTTCCGTAAAATATAAACATCGTTTTCTGTATCCTTCCGGAGAAGCTGGCTATTACTCTAACCTGTTAAAATACATGTTCAGCTTTTAGTGAAGGTAAATAGAGTGTAAAATATTTTGAACTACATTTCAGGCTAAATGTTAGAGCATGATTTTTGACGTGAATGAAAAATGCATGAATAAAAGACCCACTCCCTGCTCCCACTTTGTATTTTCAAATCCCTTTGTTAATCCCAAGACAAATCCAGCCATGATTGATGCTACTTGGTAAACAAGAATATACTTTGTAGTCACAGAGAAGGCTATGAATAAAGCTATTAAAACTATATATTGTACAGTTCTAATGGTCTCACATCTCCATAACATTAAATATTTATATGTCTAGAATTTTTAATGTGGAAAAGCAATATTGCCTTCATATATAAGCAGAAAAATCAATACAGAATGTGTTTAAGTTTCGGCACAGGCTATGATTTAAAAATAATATTTAGATACTGCCATCGCATATAGTAAGTATCTGTAACTATTTAATTTCTGGTAGAAACAATGTCTAATGGAAAAGAATCCTTTTGACTATGAATGGTTAAGCTAAAGGTGATAGCTACTAAAACTCTGGAGAGTTCTGACATCATGTAGAGGGAGACAATGGATAAATGGTAATTACAAACAAAGGCCTACACTGGTGTTGTACCTTCTTGTTTGAACATGATTCACCAGGTGCTGTTATCTTTTTTTACCATTCATGACAGTCATCTGCAATGGCAAGTTCTCTTCATTTTAGTTTTATTTTAAAAGGAGTCTAACACTCATAAGGGCTTGCTCTAGCTATGGATGACCACAGCTGGAGCATCAACAATGGACAGGCTGAACGAATCTTATTTTTAATCTACGTAGATAATTGTAGAAAATCTACACAAATAATCACAGAAAAGAATCTTAGTGATGGTATGTGTACAAAACAAGCCCCACAGAAAACATGATTGTATCTCTGCAGAACTGACTCTAGACTACTTAAAATAATTATTGGCTTTCCTTGTTATGATTTTGGTTCTTAGTAATGGTGCTGTCTTGATGCCTAAGTATTTCCTGCTACTCCCAAGTCTTCTGGGAACTAAGTGATTTCAGTGTAAATTAGAGATTGTATGGTATGCAAAGAAATTCTAATGAACTTAATGGGAGCGATCTTCCATTCACCTTTTCCCTGTCAAACTTCTTTTCTAGGAGGATGACTTGAATGCTACAAATTTACAGTCACTCTTTCCTTCCCAGTGTTTGAGGTTACCTTCCAGACAATGTTCCTTCATTTTAGTTGATAAGAACACAAACACTGCTGGCTACTTCTAGCTTAAAAGCAGCAATACCGAAACCACACAAAGAGAACAACTAAACACAGCAGTCGTAATGCTCTAAAACGTGGTTTTCTGAGAGGTTCTGCACTTTGATACTGAAGGACAAGTAAAATCCAGTGCATATCTACGACTTCTAATTTCAAGCTCCAATGTAATTCCACAGTTATGTTTCTACTTCTCATCTGGACACATCACACTAACACAAACAATTTCTTGTTAAATCTAATATCCTTCTTGTGGGCTATAAAGTAAATTTTGACAGACCACCTGATCTCATAACCTCTGAAAGCACAACCCTGAGGTCTATTCTTGATCAATATCCATCACCATTGTGGATGGTACTATGGTACTGTGCTCAGCCTGCCTACCTGGGTAAGAGTGCAGTAACAAGAATGTAACAGATACTCTCTACTAAGTTCTTTATAAATTGGATAAATAGCATACATTTTTCAACACAAAATACAAAATAACTTCTAGCTGGTTCACTGCTTAGCTAGCTGAATAGTTTTAATTTTTTCATTCTACACAACACATGCTGCTTATAGCAAAGAATGTTCTGAAACCAGAGAGACAATGCTGTAGAAAGACCTTACTTATTTAAGAAGATTATTTTTTAAAAAATCATATACTGAAGAAAGTATACTGAAGGAAGCCACTGCAAAGCTGCTACTGTATTACAGGGCTTGTCACTCCATAGCTTTTGTGCTCTAAAGTAGATTGAAGTTACCTTTTCCAACGGCACAGATCATTCAACCAGCTATATCTAGCTGAATGAGGATCCAGCTTTTGTGGCCTGTGTTAATAATGCATTGGAAATATTTATGCATAGTGTAACAGCACAGATTATTTTTGTTTAATTTGCTTCTATACTAAGCTGGTGAAGCACTGAAACAACATAAATTCTGGGTTTTCCGGCTATTGATTTATCATGTTTACAATTTGGTAAGGAATATTATATTTGGTTAACTGTGTATTTGGAGCTAAGTTAACTTAAAAGTTTGATAACTTCATATGCCTTCCCCTTATAACTGTCATGATAAACCCCTTCCAAATACCTTTTCTTCTCCTGAAAAATGAGAACACCCATTCCTTTTTCATCACAAGACACAAAAGGTACCTCAGATGTAATGCTCATGTATGTACCCAAAGATAAAAAGGAAAGGCTGACTGGGTGAGCATATTTCTGTGTGCCTCTTCTCCATGCCACAAGATGTGGAACAACAGTTTAACAACCGGCATGTTTTCAAAATACATTTTAAAATCACCATTCTCTATATAAAAGGCCTACAGAATTCTAGTTCAGCTGACTTAAGGGCTCCTACCAACACTCGGTTTCCTATACATTGATTAACTATGCTCTACAAGAAGAAGAAGAAAAAAAAGTAAGACTTGGGAACAAAACCCCTTAAGAACTAGGACTTAATGATTAGTTATTTTTATAGAAGGCCACTTGTAGTATTACTGTGCACTGGTGGTACATACATTTAGGGAATGTTCATTTTTTTTTGTTTTGTTTAAAATCTGTAGGCTTTCCCAATACTGCTGGATCTCAAACTCAAGTTTTGTGCTCTGGATTGTTGGTATACTTCAATTGCTAGACACTCAAAAATATGAATTTCAGAAAGACAAGCCCATTTTCAAATACTTTTACAATTCTTTATTCAACAACACAAAGCACTTATGTTCCTGAGCAGGAAGAAAAAAACCCAACTTGTACAGAATACTTGAAGTCTGAGTAATACAAGTTGTACAATGCATCCTTTCAAATTTTATAGTCTGTATTTATATACACTTGAGCTGGACATATCACTGACGCATGAGAATACTGTATAAGAAACAAATTATTGCCTTATCTGCTGCATTGTTATTTAGTGTAAAACCTAAATAACTTAATTTCTTTGATAAAACACTATTCTAAGCACAATTTGCCATCATAATGTTCAGAATACTGTCCTATTTTTCAGACACTATGTTATCTTAAATATAATTAATCAGGATTTGAAAACAGCCATATCCTTTAGTCTTAAAAAAAAGGAGAGAATTTTTAAATTTTTTAAAAACAGTGTATTTAAAAAGGGCACCACATAACATGTTACAGGCTTGTACTACTTCCAGTATTCTGTCAGAATTTCAAAAGTACACATATAAATACATATACAATTTTAAAAATCAAAGACATAAGAACCCTGTAAAAATAAAGATAGTACTCTTTATTGAAATTTTCTGTTCTTAAAATAATATACCTTTGAGTATAGCACTTTACAAACACTTGAAGGACTACCATTCTAAAGTTCAGATATTTTTTTGTTTGAATGATGCTAAATGTAATAAATCTTATTAAAAGAGTAGGACAAAGTTTATTTTGAGAGTACCTTTTTAACAATCCCATTTTATTCAGTGTAAATAAACACAAAGAAGAATGAAGATACACTGGACATAGCTTTGCATGTCTTAAACCCAAGTACTAATTGTAGTACACCATACTAAAGCATTATTCACCCAGGCTTATTATTCCTGCTAAGAGAGACAGACAGGTAGCAGTATTATTCTCAGTGAATATCATACTGACATGGTCATACAGTTTAAGGACCTAATGTACTATATTATTTTCCTCTGGAGACACATTCTTACTGTGTAAAAACCTAATAACTCATCATCTTGAATTGTCAGTCACCATTTCTATTCTGAGTCTCTGAAAAGCACTTTGAGCCAAAGAACTGAATTTTTAAATGAAAAAAGAAGTTCAATCTGTCTTTCCTTGAGAAGGTATATAAACAGCACACAGGAGTTAAACCTTCTAAGTCACCATTTGGCAAAGGTTTCTACTTACTTTTCATCCCAAACATGATCACCTCTGTGGAAGACAACTAGGTTATTTTCAAGGTCCAGAGCCAACCCAGAAACTTGGCCTAGTTTAAGGTCTAACCCAGGCCACTCCACAGCCTCTTCTACGTGGAAATCTGACCAAAATAAATAAATAAGTAAGTAAATAAATAAATAAATAAATAAATACAGATAATTATGTAGCATATTTACTAAAAAAATTCCAAATATGGTTAACTGGCATTTGGTACACACTACTGGGAATTACACGGACTTTTTCTTACATGCAGTTATTTCCATTCAGTGCATTCCAATTTAATTCCAAGCATAGTTTTAACACAGTAAAGCATGCACAAGCACTGGCAACCTGCTATGTATAGATGACAGAAATGTCAAAACTGTTTTTGACTCCATTCTTTTCTCCATTTTAAAAGGATACATGTATACAGACTCTAGAAGTTTTAGGAACTCTGTAAATACTTTCTACACTGAAAGATTACAAAAATATACAATTCAAATCAGGAAAATTTAAATATTAACTATCAGGGTTTTATTAAGAAATGCATAATAAATACCATGAATCACTAAATGAAATATGTGGAAAGTGAATTGTGATTTTTTTTTTTTTCTATGAAAGTTTTTAACACTAAGAACACTTCCTGCACTTGTCTTAAAACTGTAAAATTCAACTAAGAGAGAGAAATTTAGTCTCAGGGATTAACATTAAAAAGATAAAAATATAGTCCCTTCAATCTCTCTTATGTAAAAGTAGACTGATGAGGATAAAAGGCACAAACTGTTCAATATTTGAGAAATTGCAGAGAGTTGACTGCAATGATTAATTTTTCACAGATCACCTCCTTAAATACTATTTGGAAGAGATTGCTCTTGTGTGGCTCTGGCAGTATATTAGGAGACAAATGAACCAGATTATAAAAAATAAATAATGTAGTGGCAAAAGAGATCTCACTAGTTCTGATAAAATAAAAATAAAAATTATAACATTTGTTCTACATGTTAAGAAATCCACCACTGCTTCCTTTCACAAATTGATTCATTAAGTATAATTCATGTATTTCTATAATGCATAATTTGCATGTAGGCACATACAGCCAAACTGATGGCAAGGAAGAAGAAATTTCTTTGAAGTTATGTTAAACTGGAGCCACTTCACTAAGAGTGTGTTTGAAAGCAACCATGCTTTCTTTGCAACTTTCAATTCACCCAAAGTTTGTAAGTTCTGCTGTGATCCTAAACACCAATCACTGGGCAGGTGAAACAGATATCCAAATTCACAAAGTGCCAGGGCATCCTGCTTTGAAAGAAGGCAGATCACAGTCCTTAGAACATAGCACCCAAGGAGTCTGAGAGGGTTCACCCTCACCTGGAAGTGATTTTCCAATGAAAGGCAAAATTAATGGGAAACAATGTATAAAATCTTTAAGTCACCTGTGCAACCCATCTGTTCCGATATTACCCTCCCCTTGCATTTCACTTGGAAGAGATGTACTCTGAGGAGTAAGAACAGGAATGCAGTGGAGGAAAAATCATTCTCAACAACCTATCCAAGAGAAATATGAAACCAGCACTGAAAACCTACTGCAGATTAGAAGATGTTTTACCTGTTTGGACTGCAATATCATTGCTACAGTAGGTGACTTAAAAGAAACCTAAAAGTTATCAGCAACTGCAGTGTATCCAGAACAGTAATCAGAAACTTCTAAAACAAGAAATCCTGCTCTGTACAAATTTTAGCTGAACAAAAGCTGCAAGCTAAAGGAAAAGCTGTTAAAAGAAAATTATACATATTCATACTTCTGTACAGTTGAGTTGATCACAGCAGGTGCAGTGCCAAGTATATTCACAGATATTTGGATTTTGGAAGGAATAAAAGAATGGAAACTGTGTGTCTGCTTGCTCACTTGCTCATCCCGTATCACTTTATGTAAAATTCCAGAAAGCTTGTCTATATTTCATGTTACAGAGGCCTCTGAGCCTTTTTAAAAAAAGCTAGAAAAAATAAAAGGCTAAACAGGGGAACACTAAATTTTGGTCTCTATTTAGTCTCTCAGAAGACACATTCTATAAAATAGAAAATGTTTCTACTTAAAGAATAAAAGATTTCTGATAAATCAAAACAATAAAATGGATGTACTGTGAAATACAATCTAGTCACAAGACCTCCAGCCTCAATACGATCTTTAGATTTAATAACATTTTTCCAAAATTGGTTAATTAGTTAATTATATTTTCTTTTCCCTTTGCAAGTCCATTCTGAAAGTCCTTTATACAAGTTTGTCTCAGGGCAACTAGCTTTTTACAAAATAATCACTAAATTTAGACTTCCTTTATCTGACTTTTACTATTTCCCTACAAGAATAAGTGGTCCATGGAACAGTTTCAAATGAGACTAATGAAAATTACTTTCTGCACTGGAGTAATTAATAATTACTTAGAAAAAACAAGATCACCAGTTTTGTTGTAAATGAGGTCTCTAAACTAGGTACCAGATCTTCTACCTTTCAACTTGGAGTCCTTCATTTCTTTAAACAAAACAAAACAAACAAAACAAAACAAAACCAAAGAAAGAATATATTTAGAACATGCAATTAAGTCTCTAAACAACTGAAAGATGAAAGCCTTATTTATTGACACAATAGCAATTTACTGTCCAGAGTTTCCTGGAAGGTCATTCTAACTTTTAACTTTGTTAACTTTGAAGTCATGTTGCATTTACTCCTTGTCATCAGAACACTCATTTAAATCCTGACAAATTTAGTTAAGCACTGCTTAACTAACAGAAGAGTTTTGAAAATTGGAAAATTATACTCTTTGAGTATATATTATTTAGAGGGTATAATTGTACTAGTTTCAGTGGTATTAAACAACCTGACAGATTAGTGACCAGTCCAGTGTAACAAACTAACAACAGTGCTGGAAGTGCAGTAGTATAAGGTTTGAACATTTATAACAACTTCACTTACTGTATTAGCCACCTGCTATTTCAGGCCAACTACATGTTAAAAATTGGAATATTTATAAGACTAAAAATATTAAACCATTTTAATACTGGTGATTCTTAAACAGTTAAATGAAATTAATTTAACAGCAGAGTCTTGTCTAAAGAAAACTGAGAATTTTTTCAATTCAACACAGTAAAGGTTTTTATAAAGGGGATAATTTTTTTATTAAATTAAGACAACTTTACTTATTTTCTTGAGGAGGAAGACTCTCTTATGGAAGGTTTTGTTTTAAATATGTAAGTACTTCCCTAAAAAGAAACAAAATGTATGCTTAAAGATTTTATTGCTTCAAAAGTTCTTTTGTCAAAAGATAGGACTGACTTCTGATAGCTTCTGCAGATCAGGAGTTCTGTAGTTAAAAGCATTACAAACGTAAAAAAAAAAAAAAAAAAAAAAAAAAAAAAGCTAATTGAGAAAATGCCAGTTTTCTTTTTTCCTATACCTCAAAACTTTACCATTTGAGGTTCATTTATTAATTAGTCCTCCACTAACAAATTCTCCCCAAATTAATATATGGGTACTGACATATCCAAGGAAATAGTTTCTGTAGTTAGAATTCATGCTATAAGGTATGTCAAACTCAGTAATTTATTCAGCTCACTGGCATTCCCTCCTCTGGACCAGTGAAAATAGAAATTTTCTTCTTTGCCTTGTATGCACCTCATGTTATTTGTCTAAACTGAACAAACTGCTTTGCAGAAATGCTATCCCATTGCTTTCCTGAATATATAATTCATGGGAGGTTTATGAAATTATTTATGATTTACATGTATATCAGGTACATAGTAACATTCCACCTGTTTTTTTGCCCCTATGCCAATAATTTGACAGGCTCTTATTTAACTGGTTTGTACAACATAACATTGGAAAGTCCTCATCTTTGATTTTCTTTTAAATATAAACCCAGGATTTTGGTGAGCTTGAACACTGTAACAGAACCTCGCATAAGCATGTTAACATTTATTGTTAACATTTATTGTGAACATTTTGAACGAAAATAAAAATAAAATGGTTGACGGATGATACATGTATGTGTACAAAAGTACTTGGAAACATCAATCTGGGTGGTTGCAACATAAAAGCTGGCATGTGTGGCTACGGCTTATAGATACAGATGGCTTTCATGCATATGTATCAGCTTTTATGAGACACTCATAACATGCTGCATTATCTGACTTTCCACATTAGCAAGTAAGGCTAAGGACAATCAATACCACAGAGACCAAAATGCAAGTAAAACAAACACAGTAATACCATAGTTTCTCCTGCCATAGAAACCTGAAGGGAATATATTCTATTTCTAGCACAATAAAACAGCCTGTACAAGAATATTTGGAGAGTCAAGCCCAACCTGAAATCAAGATGCAGAAAAATTTACTTCTGAAGAATTTTAAGGATTACCTACCACTCTTTCTTAATGAGAGAAAAATATCTTGTAGAATTACAGCAATAAATTTTATAAAATTGTGTATCTGGCAGATCAAGGTAATCAGCAAACTCATAAAATGCATTGATTATTCCAGCAACCTTTTTACAGTAGATACTTGTATTAAATTATTAAATTCCTGTGACTACTATGTCATATGTGTACCTTGTTTTAGCGTAACTGATATAAAATCATTATGTAAAAATCTTAAGCGTAGAAAATAATATTGTACTGTTCAGAAACTACTGGTTTTGTGCCATCAACACACATTCTTTCTTCACACATCAAAGGGGAAAGAACCCCAGGGAAATACCTCTAAATTAGAGGGAGAACATTTCAATAATTAGGAAGAACATCACGTAAAATACTTCCAAGCCTCCCCTAAAATTCCCTTCAGATTTTGCTAATGTGGATCACAGCTCTTACATTGCATTTCATTGCATAAAATTAACCCTAACCCACCTCCTTTATGTTCTTTTTCCCAGCTTCCCTCATCATGCTTAGACTGTTGTGAAGAGAAATGTCTGTTCTCTGGTGCTCTCAAGGTAGACTCTAGCCTGTGAACTTTCTGAATTCTGTCTCTGACAAGAATAGTATTGTCCCTTTCATCATGATTTGCGATCTCTCTGGCAAGATCCTTCTTTTGGACTACATTAGCAATCTCTGCTACAAGATCTGATTCTGCTCTTTCTGTAGGGTTATGTTTATGCACATGCACATCTTCTCTTTCTCCTAGTAGCTTAGAAAGGAGTGAATAGAAATCACCTGTACAGAAAAGAGAAAAGACAAGAGTAAAGGAGAGAAAAAAAAAAATTATAACAGATTGAGTAGTTTTAGAAGGCTTCAGCAAGGTATAATGTAACAGTTATTCAAACAGCTATTGACAAAAGTAGCAAAGAGGAACTGTTGCAGCCTCAGGAACTGAAGGAGCCAGGTTTCTAGTATGGAAAGATACAGTCAAATTATTACTGACTTTAAATTACAAATAGATGCCCACTTTTACCTGAAACTCTGGCATCAAAAAATCATCACCTCTGAGGAGATGCTCTTAGGAACAAGGAACAAGAGAAAAAGAGGAAGGGAAAATGAAAGCAAAAGGGAAAGGAAAAAGTGTGTACATTTCAGCAGAAGAATATTTATGATGGAATTATCTGGATTTTCCAGGCTACTGCAGAGTTATCATACTTTCACAAAATAAAGAGGGAAAATTTCTATTGTTTTCTCAATTTTTTCACTTACAGAGACAGTAATACTCTAACACATGATAATAGTCTAATAAAACATGATACTTTTAAAAACATATTTCTTTGAAGTTTGTCATTGTATAAGAAGCTTAAGCTGTAAGAAAATTGAATTTCCCATTTGCAAACAGATTCCATAGCAACCACTGCAGAAAAAAGACATGGTCCATTAAATTCAGTTTTATTTATTCAGTCTGGGTTCTCCTCCTTTTTTTACTCCAAACAGTAACACTCCTTAGTCATGATATCATCTGGCAGTGAAGGGAAAATTATATTCTCAGTGTGCTTGCTAGCAATGCAGTTATCACTGTAACTTTCTTAGGCATTCAACAAACATTTCAGTACATTCCAGAACAATAACTCAAAGCCAAAAAAATATGAAAACAGAATTTATTAACCAAGTATCTTGGCTGCCTGAAAATATTATCAGTTCTATCAAATACCACTACATCATTTGAGTGGAAAGAGATATTCAATGTGCTTTAAAAGTTACTGCAAGCAGGAATCCTTTTAATTCAAACACAAATCACTTGTAATTAAAAAAAGGGTGTTATTTTATGACAGGTTATATGGGAATTTTTTAGAAAAGTGAAACTATAAATAATAATGAAGCTATTAAACTATATAAATAATGAAGTTTCCACACAAACCAAAGAAATAAACAAGGAAACAAACCACCCCACCCCTGCAACAAACAAAAAATGAAAACCCAAAACCCCCCATTTGGAACCAGAAATCATCACTTGCAGATTGGGACAGAGGAAATTAAGTCTTTTGAAAATGGTCCTTAGAGGATCTGTCATGTTATTAAACAGTCTCTGTTCAATGATTTTGAGTAGGATTGTCCTCCTTGCCCATGGAAATGAAATGTCCCAGATGACACACTCTGTCAGAAAATAATTACCGAAGTAACAGGGCCAATTTCAATAAAATTAACAAAGCAAATTAGAGAAGATACAAAAATCATTAAGGTATATAACAAATAGGAATTATTTGCCTCATATGCAAGTCTCAAAGCTAGAGCACTCCATTATTTTAATACTGTCATTTAACGAATCCGAGTACTGATTCAAAACAAATCCAAGTATCTTAAAAGTATATCACATGAGTTTTGGATACAAACCACATCCATAATGAGAAAGATTTTTAATTATTAAAGCAACCATCTAAGGAAACATCTGGTATTAAAATACTCAACACTGGTGTTTTTCTTTCCCAACATTTTAAAAATTAAATGAACGTTATACAAAACAAATGTTTTGGTTTTATCTGTGGCTGGAGACCTATAGATGACCTACATGCAATCATTTTCAATGAGAGGTCTGAGTGGTAAAAGCACTGCTTTTGTTTAGGGACTGTGAGAAGTGTCCCTAAACAAACAAGCCTGATGCTATTTTAAACTGCAGGCCTTTTTAAGGCAAGTTTAATCATCCTTGCACAGTTCACTCTCTCCTAGTTCTGTACCAACTGTCTAATCAACTGAAGTCTAATTACTGTTGGCAAAAGGACAACAACATAGTACAGTTTTTACAACAAACTGTCAGAACTCTAACAGCTTGTATGCTCATTCTGCTTGAGTGAAGAAGTTTGACAGCTTCATGCTCCAGCCAAAAGCACTGCATTCTATCTCTGATGTGCAAGTGTTGTCACAGAATAATTAACCCAGTCTCTAAAATAGATACTGCTTTTTGAATTAAAAAATAGATATTAAAAAAAAAAAAGTTATTTTGTTCACCTGTCTGATTTTAGCTTCTTTAAAAGAAACTGTTAAAAGATAGGGCTTAATAGAGGACAAGAAGAAAAGAGAGCATGAGAATTCCACTTAAAAACACAAAATGCCCAGGGAATAATTTTTAAGACAGGATGCCTTCATAGAAAACTCCAGTGGTCTTTACAGAAGTTGTTAATCAGGAATTCAAGTCTAAGCAGGGTGATCTGTTTTGGTTTTCTCCTAAAGCTTAGCCAATGACCTTAAGATATATGAGGAACCTTCGAACGCTGGTAGAGAGTAGGGCAGTTTGAGTACTATATCCACTATCCATGGATAGAGATGAGGTATCTTCCAAAACAAACTTGTCCGGCTAGAGCTTTCATTAAGCAGTGGTTTTGTAACCACAACAGTTAAAAATATTTAGGAACTGTCCGAATGTATGGAAAAGGATGCGCATCAGAGAACAGAAGTGGAGCTGTCCTGAAATTGTGATCCTTTTTTAAGTGAACGTGTTTGAGAAAATGAATATTGAATCTCCACACACAAAGTTCAAAAAACATCCATAAAGTCTACATATGTGACCAGTATCTCCATACTTCTGGCACAAACACTAGGCTGAAGTCTCCTTTCAATGTCCTGACACTTTGACAGAACTCAGAGTATCTACAAGGCACCAAAGATATGGAAGTGAAAAATTTAAGTTTCCTGATAACCCAGTGTCTGCAACCCTGTCCTAAATTCCACACACTGAATGTGCATCTAGATTTTTTTCAGCTTCGCTTGTGATGTCCAGGCAGATTCCAATAATTTGTAAGCAGTGTAATTTTAAAAAATAGTTCAGAATTTGCTAGAGATAGCTAGCAAAGAGTAGACTCATGTTGATTCTGAGTAAAAGCTGCTCCGTGCAAAGCAATATCCAGCAAACATCAAAACATGATCTTGTGTTGCTGCTTTGCAGTGGTCCTGTACAAGCTGGAACAGTTGCATGTGTTGTTTCCCTGAAGATACTCAGTAGGAAAGGAATATTTTTTGGTCTTGTTTGTGATGAGACACCCTGGCCTTTAGAATGCCTGAGTATGAGTAGACAAAGACATTGATAAATCAACAAATTGATCTTACTGAAGAAATTGAAATCTAGCAGTGCAGTCTCTGAGAAGCTGCCTGATTAGGTCACTTTTGGAGAAGATGCTTGTATTTCTTATGTGCAAGCTATCAGCACAATTTCCTCTATGGAAAAGATAATTGGCTACAAACACCTGCAATTTATTCTCTCTTGAAGAAGTGGTGGCTGTCAAAACTAATATCTCAAGAATAAAAGAATGCACAAACATATTCCAGTAAGTTTAAATTTCCTATGGTCTACACTATTAGAACGCTTTTACAGAACAATGTTTTGGTATACTCTCATATAACAAAATCATAACATTGGCAATTTCATTGCAAAACGTTGACCTTCATCTGATTTAATAAAAAGTCAGATTAAGGTTGATAAAGCAGTTTACATATGTAATGTTCTCTGTCATGTGTTTTAGTTTTAGGTAGTCCTGTGAGGAACAGGGAGTTGGTCTTAATGATCCTTATGGGTTTCTTCTAACTCTAGATACTCTATGATTCGATTTCTAACACCAATCCTTTTTTTCCAGCACTAGTTCCCCAACTTGTAGTGAGCAATCACAGTCTATTATCCTTCAGCAGCACACCATAGTGCTGGCAGAAGCACTAATTTCCAGTTTAGATGAAGTATCTAGCCATGGTGATGCAGGATCAAGCTAGACAGATCCAAAGTTCAGCCATGGTAAGCATGTCCAGAGAGCCGGAATATGTACCTATTAAGATACATAGGTGAAATCTCATTTTACTACATTTTAGAAAAAAGATAAGGCACCCTCGTGGTGTCTGAGAATTTTCATGTCCAGAATCTGTCCTTTTGTCTTATGTGTACAGTTTCACTGTCATGGCTCAGAAAGGTTCCCAGTCTGTCACTGGCATTTTAGACTTCATGTTCTTCCTTCCAAACTCATGTGTTCTATCATAACAGGACCAAGAAACGAGTTTTCACAGTTGCCTTTGAGCTCCCCAACTATAATAAAATGGGATTTATTCTGAGACTGCATGTTTCTGTCTTAGCATGACATGTTTCTGTTTAATGGATTTAGCTGGCAGAAGTGTTCAGGGGTTCTTCTCCTTCCTAAGTATTGAAATCATGGTCAAGTTACATGGGTCCAACTCTGACTTAAGACATATGTAAGATAACATTGATGGGAGAACAGAATGGGAGAAAGGCATGGAATGACATTAAGTGAACAAAATCTAAAGCCTGTTTCAAGTGATATTTAACAGTGTTTGACATAACAGGCCAGAGAACTTTTCAAAATGTCTTCTAGTCTGCTGTTACTTTTCATGCAAATCACGATATAAACTGTTGCTTTGATGAAAGCATTGGAATAATTCCTAGGAACCAAAAAGTATTAAGGCTGTTTTTCTTTTTGAAGGGATTTGAAGGGCTAGGAAGCACAGATATGAAGAAATGAAAAGAGTTAAGCTGCTCTAGAGCTTCTTGGCCACCCTCACTCCCCTACAGTGATGTGCACTTACAGCATAGGCAAACTGACATATTTGAAGAACACCAGGAATTGCATCTGCTCCCAAGACATCTCTAAGCAGCTTACAAAGCTAAAAAAAGGATGGAAGAAAAGGTAAAAAAACGCCCCCAAAACCCAACAACAACAACAACAACAAAACAAACAAACAAACAAACAAACATAAACCCCTCTTTTTAATTCTATGTCTGCATGTCCCTAAAAAGGGCTTTTATTACTACCACAATGTAAATGCATTTTGGTTTTCAATCACCCTTTCTTCTTCTGTCAAAATATTTTAATGTAGAAATGTTTTGAAAGCCAACCATATTTTTTTAAAAAAATCAGTAGGTTATAGGAGTTTATAAATGGGAAAGTGTGAAAGCTAAGTAAAAGTATGAAGGAGTATGAAGAATGCTCTCTGAAAATTACATTTTACAGACATGCGTTCCTCATCAACAAATAAAAACCAGATACTCAAAACTAAGGCTGCATGGAGCTACCCAACTGCCCTGTTCTTTTCTTTCCTTCCTAACCAGTAATAATTTCCTGACAAGAACTAATTATTTTGTTACAATAAAATACATTTATTAACTACTTCTAGATGACTAGCAGTAAAGACAATGGTTTTACTACACAGCACTTCACTGTGCTTATTTGGATATGCTACAGACATTTGATTTCCAGCATAGGGTGCACCAGTTCCACCTCAAATTCGTATTTCATGCAGTATATATTTTGAAATACATTTAGTCTCACAAAATTACATAAGTGAGAATATATTTATTACAGAGGAGTTCTACTTTCTCCAATTTATTTTTTAAGCATCTTCATGCTTTATTTTCAAAAAGCAACACCAAAATTATAAAAAAGTAAAACATTTTGCCAATAATAATAATAACAGTAATAGTAACAATAATAGTAATAGTGATAATAATAATAATAATAATAATAATTTGGTTTGTTTTAGATTTGTGATATAACTTAATTTCTCTGAACTCTTCCTGCACTAATACAATGTACTACACTTTCAATTTCTTCAGAGACACTAATGATATTATAAGTAGTTTTTGTAGCTGTTCATTGATAGGCAGACTTTTAGAAAACACCCAGGAAATATCCCTCTGTAATTTCAAAAGCCAGAGAACATAAATCAAGGGTCAGACAGTGAAGACCAAAACATTCAATTTAAAACAGCTTCTTTCCATGCTTGTTATACTCCTTTCCTGCTTAGATAAGCAACTTACACCAATTGCCTTTTTTTGGTTGTTGTTTTTGTTTAGATCTGATGCTCCCTTTTTACTGTGCTGAAGATGCTTTTGTAGATTATGAATAACCCTATCCTAACCAAATCAAAGGCTCATCTTTTATTTACAACTTCAAGCAGGATCATTCAGTGTTGAGACAGCAAGCAAATCCTCTGCTATTCTGAATCTCTCTAATTATAATATCTGAGCAGTATATATCACTCTTAGTATCTTTTAGTACCATTTTCTTCCAAGGTTTAATTCAGTCACTTTTATCTTACTTTCCCACTCACTTTAAGAGCTCTCACACAATCTAAGCCCTAAACATGTTGTCAAAGCGTGAAAACACCTGAAGATTTTCTTGTACATCTGGCCTAAATCTAAAAATTTCTCAAACACTTCATTCTACACATCTCACATCAATACTAGAACACGAAGTTGTCTTTTGATTCAAGACTCTCCTGAAGATTTTTAATCACCTACCAAATCAAACTCCTCTCTTTTCTTACAGTCATATACAAACTAGCAAGGGTAGATTATAAAAAAATTATTTTAGAAAGAAATGTAACTCATGCTGGCATAAAAATACATCTTCTTATTGGATGACGCTGCTTCCATGGCTTTGCCATGTAATATTATCACAAGAGCACACTATAGAAAAACTAAAGACTTGCCTGCATGCTGATTCTCCTTTCCTCTTCCTTTCAACACCTGTCCCACAAGATATTGCAGGCCTCCCTTCACATTTCACCCTCTCTTATTCCCCGCCCCCTTTAAGGAAACAAAACGGGATAGAGAGCAGAGGAGCCATATCTCCTTCTTTCACTTAAACCAATCAGAGATTTCTATCCCAGATGCAAAAAGACCTCATTCAATGTATTTTTATTGGAACAAGCTTTTCTTAGAAATGCAGAACTTACAGACGTTTCAGCTTCCCAGCTCACAGACTCAGCTACAATCTAGCAAAATATTTCCAGCTGTCTAACAAATACTATGTGCAAAATACTTACCTGTGTGTGTGTGTGCGTGCATGTGTGTGCAGTCATATGCAAGTATCCTATACAACTGAAAATAATTAAAAGACGGGGTAGGCATCCAACCAGTAAGAAATAGGAGATGTATGTGTGGCCTTTATTCAGACCCTTTTTTGTGCAGGTCATGATGTTAAATTTTTTTACAAAGAAACTTCCTCCTACAGTCAATGGGCAATCACAATATATGTATATTTAAACTTATTCAGAGATTGCCTTTCCAAGAACTCCTGAACAAATATATTAACTGAACAGAAAGACTTCTAACATTTTTATTCCATCATCTCTGTTTATGAAACACATGCTTGCATTAAAGTACTTCAGCCTGTACTGTGAAATTAAGGTCTTTAATTACTATTACTTTGCTAGACAAACAGAATGGTCATTTATTTTGCATATCCACTCAGAAACATCTCAGTGTGAATTTGCAGGGTACTTTGTATCATATTCCACACCTTACATTCATGCCCCATTTCCTGTCAGTTTCATCAGCAGTTGAAATATATATGCAGACTTAGCTTCAGTTCTTTGCTTTGTATATCCTCCAAGACTGGGAAAACAGATCTCGTCATCAGACTACCTGGCTACCTAGAATCGCTCTGCAACTCTTGTAGGAGTCTAGAGACTGAAGTAATCAGAGAGCATCAAATTGCCTTAGTCTACAGAGCCATATTATTTTCTTTCCGTTGTGTACTAGTTGACTCACTATACACATTTTAATCTCTAAAACAGCAAGGCAGAATTGCAATTAGGTATTTTCTGTGCAACCTACCTCACCACTAGGTCAACAATTGTAATGACTACAAATGTGAAGCACAGCTTTATAGAAGCTAACATCTGAATGCTTGATTGAAACTGCAACATTTCTTTAAACATAGGAGGTTTAATGGGATTTCAGTTAACACATTCAGCTGTAAAAAAGGGACCTCAAATGAAACTATCTGGGACATTGCAAAAGAAAGATCTTATGATCCCTTACACTGAACTTTCCCATTTGAACTCATGTAATAATTTAGTCTAATGGCAACAAAGATGTAATCAGGGATAAGTGAAAAAATCTCACTGTATTTGTAGCACTGAACACCAGTGCTGAAAGCAACTACAACTTTGACTCACTTCAGATTCCATCATTGGAAGCAAAATATATGTTATTTTTTGGTATTAAATCCTAAATTCCCTAAGCCAGACAGAAGTAAAAATTTACTTTCGTAAAGTGTCATGGCAAACATAATACCAGAAGTGCAATGAAAACCTCAACTAGTTTCTCTCTCATATATGTGTATGTGACATACATATGTGTACACATATGCTGTACTAAAACAAAACTCAAAATCTAATTTTTTGTTTATATGCTGCTAGTGAATTTTCAGCTCAAGCCAACCTTGATTTTTGCTTTAAACCATTTAAACATAATTATATTTTATTATGTTTAATATATGAAATATATGTTATAATAATATAATCAAATTAATTTTAGTAGTAAGAATTTTGCCCCTTCTGCTTCATGAGCCATTCAAAACATTAAATACTGGACATCTGATTAACCATCACCTCATGCTTCCCTTGTTTTTAAGAAACTACTTCCGCTACTCTTTTTATGCACAAGTTTCTAAAGCTTTCAGGTACACCATCAGCAAACTTTCTCAGTAGTAAAGTCTGCTTCACTGTTTGCATACCAAAACAAACCTGCACTACACTACAGTGTACTATGCCACAAGAAAGCGATGAACAAGCAGAATGAAACACATTTAGGTATTTTTTAACAGGTAAAGACATATGGCAGAGATCATTAATGCCAACAAATAAATGGTTTTTGCTCTACTCTATCTCTTGAGTACAATTTAATTAAACTTCTATCAATGAACAAAAAATAAACATACATATTATTTGTTTTACTAGGGATTTGATGCTTAAGCAGGAATAGGAAACTTTCCAATACACCAAACATGTAAATAAATTGCATTTCCTACAATAATTCACTTCCTTTGAACGGTTTATCTTCACTGCTGTTTCAGAAACTATATAATGAGGTCAGTTTCATTAAGATAAGTTAAATTTTAACACAGCAGGGATTTGGCTTTGTCTTCACGCAGAGTGCTAGTTCACTTTGTGATGGCTACTGTGTATTTCCATATATTTGCACTGTTTATTAATATGCCTCTGATGAGTGAAGACGATGAAACTGAAAATTTAATGTAAAAGCAATGATAACCTAGATGTACCAATATAATAAGCATACTGTGTGTGACAGGAGGTACCTCTATGCCCAGGCAAACATGATATACACATTATTTGTACTTTCATATTTTTCAGATACTTTCATAGGGCAGACTTTTTTTTTTTTTCCCCTTTTGAGGCAAATCCTTAGATATAAGAGTACTGACATAAAAACTGTCTCTTTGACCATATCTTTAACCTCCAGGTTAGGAAGTATCTCTGATGACTTTTGTCTGGTTCTAGAATTATGAGCCAAACATGGTCAAGGGATAAAAGGGCTATCTCAGTATTTAATAAGGATCCTTAGGTGTAACAATTTATCAAGGTGGAATACACCAAAATTCACACACACAGTATATTGCATATATAATTTTACAGACTTTGTAGATTAGTATATTTGACAAAGACTCCTGAATGAGAACTTTAAATTAATAGCATGACATTTCTTTATTTTAAAGTATTCTTCCCTAGATGGCCTTGAGTCTAGTTTATAAAGTCTGTTCTAGAGAAGGCTTTGGTTTCTCAAGATAGTGTAAGGCTTTTTGCCCCCAGCTGTGAGGTCTTTAGGATGTTTGGGTGTTTTTGCCTAGCAAAATACCAGGACTGTGCCAAGACACTAGGCTTAATGAATTATAAGTATGTATGCTAAGAATACTGAACATATATAAAAGGTATAAAAAAAGAAAAGGCAAAAAATCATCATGGCATCACCTCCATGGAAGCACAACAATTTAACAACTATTTCAGTGTTTATTGAAGTGACAGCGAATAACAGTGTTTATTTCAGTTGCCTGAAACTAAGGAGGGGCAAATAAGCTGCTAAAACATAGTAAATCACAGAGAAAGAAACCCATGCAAGCTAAAACACAGAGATACTGGAAAATTGTTGATGTGCTTTCTTCAGAGCAAATCAAAGGCTGAATTTATTGAGCAACAGCACAGCAGCAACAGAACTAATCAAAGACTTAGTTCTGGTGTCTCTGTGTTTTGTAGATAACATTATCATACAGCCTATGTCACGCCAGGCCAAAAAGGGAAAGTGTTATGTCTTTTACCTCTGTGAAAGGATGTACTTGCATGACCACAACCCCAGTGGATGTACGCACGTGCTTCCATGTAGGGTCCACTGCCTCCTCCCTCCAAACTGTAGAACTCTCTTGTCATTAAGGTCTTGTTCAAATTTCGTTCCTACTGGCCAACTCACTGAAGTTAGTAGAGGTGATGTATGAATTGGCAACACCATTGTTTAAAACTGATTTGCCCCACAAAACTGGCGTCCAATTTCTATGTAATTTTTACAGGCACATTTTGCAGACCATTTTCAGCTCCTGGTTTCCCCAGTGTATCTGAGGAGCACTTGCAGAACGAAAACCTAATTTCTAAGCCAGCTACTCAACTTTCCCTCTTTGGAGACAAAAATAAAATCAAACCTGAACTGTTTTTTCCTGTTGTTTTGCTTACTCAGACATAATTCAAATGAAGTTAGAGCTGTATCAATATAAAATTGAAGACAGACTCCTGTAAATGATGAGAGTATTTATCTTAATTTAACAATTAAGAACACAAAATTAAATTCAGGGCAACTACTGTGTTTTGGTATTTTACATCATGAACCCAAGTAATTTCAAATGAACCAAACAATTCTGTGTGTTTCCATAGAAACAGGTTAGATGAGGACATATACTAAATAGTGCTCTCAGCAAACCATTTCTGCATTGCAGAAATGTCTTCAAAATACATTTCAAAGAGATGAAAAAGATTTTAACAGCAGGACTTCTCTTAACACTTTTTTTTCAAACACTAATGAATTCAATAAAACATACACATAACAAGAACCTTGATCAAATGCTAATGCACTTATTGGTAATATAACAGTAAAGCAGATTGTCAGCATGAATTTTGACGTAAATTTGTACGCATATAGCTCATTACGCTTTGAAACAGGATTAGCAATTTGAATTTTCTTTCTTAAAAAATCAATCTTGAATTGACTAAGACAAATATCAGATATGCCACTGTAAATATTGTTTTAATAGTTCACAGTTCTTTTACTCAAGAGTTTCACACTCTAGAAGCTAGTTTTATGCGACTAAAACTTAATTATTTGACTTAACTCTAAAAAATGGCAGGGTACATAGAAAATCTAACCCCTTTGGGAAATGTTATCAAAACATTCTAAAATGTTATCAAAACATTCTAAAATGTTATCAAAACATTCTAATCACTTTGGGAAATGTTATCAAAACTCCTAAACACTGGCCAATCTTTGCTCTTCTTAAAGGCAAAAGGAAATTTGCTTTAATTTAATCCTTGAACCTCAACATTGTTCAGTAGAAACTATGCATCTGTGGCTGACGAGGTCTTCCCCTTAGTCTAAAGAAAAATTCTGATACTGAGGCAATTTTTATTTAACAGCATACAACTCACAAGAAGTTTGAAGTAGAGTCTAAGATATTTCTGAAACATAAGTAATAACTCTGAGTATTTCTAAAATCTCTATAGCATAGATCTTTCTTTTCCTTCAGCTAAGTACTACACACATTTTTGTGTTGTAATGCATACATGCACACATACAAATATAGTGAAAAAAATACTGTATTAAACAGCTGCACTCAACTTCAACTCAATATTTGCACGTACAGCAAATATTGAAGCATAAGAACATTACTCCCTAATATACACAATCCATGTAGACTGAGAAATCAGTGAAGAGTCAACAGCAAATAGTTATACATAGAATACATGCACATACAAATAAATCACAGTCTTTATTAGCAAATTAGATGAAGAACAGGAAAACATTATGAGATTAAAATGCACTAATAAATTTTACCTAGGCTAGAGATCAGTGGTAAACGAATTATTTTTATTATTTCTTATATGCAACCCTATTAGCTTTACCGAACATTGCAAATTGCATCAACTAAAGATAAACAGATAGAAAACTTCATAACTCATTAAAAATCAGGATATAATTTATCACTATTTTACATTCATGAGTCCTTTATTTGACTTAGAAATAAACAAGTACATACCCTGATCCAAAACCTCTGCCTCTTCTTTTTTTGCCTGCTGCAGCAAATAACTTGCATCACTATCCTTGGTTTCTGAAAAACAGATTCAGGATATGATGTTACATGCCTTAGGATGTGGATAGAATTGGGTATCTCCCTACAGTGGAAAAATGCCCTTTGGAAATGAACATTTGGTGGTTTTATATATAAACAGTAGTTGTATTGAACAACGCAGCACTAAAAGAACTGGGAAAAAAAAGTAAGATTTGTATTAGAAGATAGAAGTAGAAATAAACATAGAAATAAATAATGTACATAGAAACAACCAAGTGCATACCCTGATCCAAAATCTCTTCCTCTTCTTTTTTGGCCTGCTGCAGCAAAGAACTTGTATCACTATGCTTGGTTTCTGAAAAATGGGTTTAGGGTATGATGTTAACCTCTTCATGTGAAGGGAATTACCTCCCTACTGAGGAAAAAATGCCCTTCTTAAATGAATACCTGGTAGTTTTATCATTGTAGTCATACCACACAATGCACAACACAACAGTAAAAAAGTGAAATAAAAAACTACAACTTGTACTTGCTACATAGACACGTCAACCAGATTACCTCTGGATAATAGGTAATCTGCAATTTTTATGCCTACAACTGTTCAATGTAAAAATTTGAGTCCTCCCATAACACGGCAGAGGGATCTAGAAAACTAGGGTAATGTTATGATTCAATTTTGTAGGAAACGGAAGATAAGGTAAACATTAAGAAACTGTTAATATAAAGTTTGGGATAGAAAAAGAAGACAGTCTTTAGGGCACACAGCTGTAAAACTATGTTGGAAAATGCAAGACAACATGAGAAAGAAACAGACAAAAGACTATGGCAGACATTACCACCAAAACCAACAGTAGAACTGCATGATGCTTTATTAATTAGAAATTTGAATTTTATGCAGAACTGCGTTACCTCTTTATGAAAATTTTGCATACCAACACAACACAGAAATACATCAGGGAGCATAAGATGGTACAAAAAAAAAGGATTACAATTGTTCTTCACCTTCATTATGTCCATGCATCATCTTCAGAACATCAGACTTGACTGGAATAGGAATATTTGCCTCCTGCGGAATATTTCTGAACATTTCAGGGTTTGCGTTCTGTGTGCATGTCATATACGAGACAGCGTGCTTGGCTTCCATATAGTACATAATGTAAAAGTTGCACATTTCATCATTGGCAGTACCCCTACACAGTACAGAAAAGATGTGGCACTTAGAAAATAATGAGCTGAATAGCTGTAATTTAATTCATCTGACTTGTTTAACAGAATACTAAAACATTGCAATCAAATGTTTAGATGTCCCAAACTAAAAGATGCAATACCTGCATTGCACTGAATATCAGAAATTTATTTTGGTTTATACTGGAGTAATGCAGTGTGCACAAAATCCCCACATATCTCAGAAATTCCTAGGAATTTCTAGATTTTACAGAAAATTGAAGCACCTATTTAAGCTGCTCTTCCTTCTCAATTCATCAGCATACTCCACATTGTTCCCACTGTGTTATCACTTGTGCACATGTTCTAATTAAATATGATAGCGCTATATTGTTCATTACATTACTATTCACTTCTCTACTAATCTTGGACTAATGTAATTTGAAATTGTTGCAAATAACATACGTTTTATTTCAGCTGCTACTTTTTATGACAAATCTTCCCCCTTTCCTCCTCAAGTGCATTCATTTATTGTCCAATCACACTGGTTCTACTACTGCAAAACTTATTTTCATTACATATTAAAATACCGTAAGTATCTCTTAAAGAGAACATAGCACTGTCATATTGAGAATAACTTGTTTGTAGGCTTCTGTAACAAAAAAATGAGAATGATAGAACACTAGCAAAATTGGATAAATTTTGTGCATGTACTTGAAACAGAAGTGGCTCTTCTCTACTGCTACATAATCCTATCTTCAACAGAAAAAAACAGCGGTCACATAGAAGGTTTTTTTTTTTTTTCTGAAAAATTACTTTGTGAAGCAGAGTATATATGGCCTCTTTACAACTGTGATCTGTTTCTTCCTCTGCCATATAGGTTAGGACTTCTTGTTTAGAGCTACAATCCTGACAACGAATAAGCAAGGAATTTTAATGAAAGTTCATAGAATATAGGGGTTTACATAAAGATTTTTTAATTAGCTTTCACAATTAAACAGTGAGCCTACACTCATTAAAAAAATGCAGAAGTGGTCTATTAGCTGTTTGCAAAAGACATCAGTACTGACTTTCCCAGCAGCATTCTACAACATTCATTTATTCACCATAGCAACAATAATACCACAAGCCAGAGAAAGGGAAACATGGGAGAAGAGACTTTTTCAAAAGGGGAATTAGGTATTTTTCCATGCATTGGAAGTTTGGCACCCCTTGGAGACTATAAAAATGAGACTCTGAGTAGGCAGGCTCTGCCTAATCTTTTAGAAAGCATTAAATTCATTGTTGGACCTCCAATATCCACCACTATAATTGCTTCCTCTTTAAAACTCCAGTGGAAAACGGGATGTGGAAATTACACAAACTGTGGTTCGCCTGACACACTACTGTGTCCAAGCATTCATGGTGGTTTAGTTTCAGGTGATATTTAAGCACTGCCCCGACTCCTGCCCTCCCCAGAGTGGGACAAAGCAAAACTTGTGGTAAAATATAATAATACTAAATATTAATAAAAAAATAATAGTAATATTAAAAATAATAATAACACTAATAAACAATATGGTATGATTAATACAATATACATTCATATATTATAGTGCAAATAAATAATAAAAATAAAAATAGTAAAATAATAATTATAATTATAACAATTATTGTAATGGAAAGGAGAGGGTGACAATTTCCCTACAAAAAGAATACTAGTACATTGAAAGAAAATACCATAATTTTCCTAAGACTGTTTCTTAAACTGTAAGGATAATTCAACAAACAGGAACTATTTTGGAGAAAGTTACAGAAACATGACAGAAACTTTTCAAACTTGTTAAAAAAAAAGTCAGCAGTTAAATTAAGGTTTTATGTTTTTAGTGTCATGATCTTTGTAAAAACCTCTTCCCAACTCATTTTTTCTAACTGTTACACATCACTATCTTAACTGCCCACTGGAAGGTGATAAATCCATGTTGAATCCTTAACCCTGCACTGAGATGCAATCTTAGGGTGCTCAATGCATAAAAGTCTCTTTCCTTGGAATGCTGCAGCACACACTCCCAGAACAGAGAGATTTCCACAGGTTATCTTTGTTTCTCTACATATGCATTAAATTACAGTTCAAAGAACCACAGACAGCTAAGAAAGTATTAATATTATATGTATTTTTACAGCTATATTTTCCACTTGATCTATAGCAGGGCTGCGTCTGTCACCTGCAGCTGAGTAGCATGAGTGACTAACAGTTCACATTTTCCTACTTTTTATTATTAGTAATTTCTTGTTTGATTGTTTTTCATAAAAGCCTGTACATTTTTATACTGAAAAAAGATTATTGCAGTATTAGTCCAGATTTTTTAAGGCCAGATTTTGCAATAGGTCAAAATATCAGAATTTTATTAGCTTCTATAAATTTTGTTTCTGAAATAGTGTAGAGAATTGTGAAGCTTTATTATTTCACTATAAACAGTTAATAATATCACCTGGTTAAAAGATAGAATTGATAGATAGAATTGAAAGATAGAATTTCTAGAATTGATATTCTGAATCCTTCTCTAAGAACAAATCAGCCCAACATCTGAGTAAGTTGTTTGGCAGCATTGCTTCACTTCAGAAGTGCTCTGAACACTTCAGCAAAGTGAATATTCATGTAAGTAACATCAATAAACATTGTGCGAAGTTAAGTTAGACCAGACAGCATAACAAAACATTCTGGCAGAAATTGTTTCCTAGAATTACCGTTGGAAGAAGACATGAAACAAAAACATTTCTACATATAACCAACACCCTGAAAAAAACACATTCTGAAATGGAGCAAAGAGATAAAATTTACCCTATATGTGTCTCTGTAGTTCTGCCTTCCCCACTGAACACACATCTGGCTGCTAGTATATCATCATAGCTAATGTCTACCGGATATTTCACAGGGTAGAAGGCCTGAAAAAGAGGATGATTCACCACAGTCAGTGGAAGGGCTTCATATCCTCTGTGTCAATAGTCACTAATGAGAAGGATGGTGCTACATATCTGAAATGACTTTTGCATCATAATCTAATTGTGATAACACTTGGAAATATTCACTTCCAGGAGCACAACAGCACACAACCAGTGGAAACGCCATGATGCAAATCTGTGGACATGTGATTTGCAATTCAGCTTCTCAGTTTGAAACAAAGATAATTAAAATTTACATTCATAATTAAAAAGAACCCAACCAACCTGTGGTAGTTGTGGACTCTGTCTACCAATCAATGTCCATTGGCCATTTCTCACTCTGTAACCACTCACTACTTTACCTATAAGATATCAATATACATAAGAAATGAGATATAATTTAAAAATATGTTGCAGGGTCAACATTTTTCTGTTAAGTATTTGTTACTCTTACCTAGTCTGTGTGTGTGAACTCTGTAGGCAAAAAGGTGCATTGGAGACCTTTTGTAATGGCAGGCAATGTCTGCATCAACCACTGTGAAAATATGACAGCAATAAACAACAATAAACAGATCAATTATCAGAGAACAGCTGAATTACTGTACTTCATTCAGCATGGTTTACAAAAAACATACCAACACTAAACTACAGATGATTTCAAAAGATAATAGATAATATCTTATACTTCTACAGTGTCTATCTCAAGACATCTGCAAAGAAAAATTAATAAAATATAGTGCAGGTTACTTGAAAATTATTTAATCTCCTGATATACATATAAAATCTTTCTGGCTGAAAGCCCGGAAGAACTTCTGCCAGTGTACACTACTGCTATTTAACAAAATAAAGTAATAATTTTACTTACAGACTATGTTGTGGGTTGTTTAAAATAAACATAAATTTTAAATTACCTACTCAGGGGAAAATTAAAATAGACTGATATAATTCTAAACTTATACAATTTACAATGAGGTCTTGATTATAAAGGCCCAGACTTAATCTAGGGTTAGACAACAGACTTCGTCAGAAAAGCGCTGTACAATGTTTAGTGGGTAGTACTTGTGTTAGATGCATTAACAGTACCTAAGGAAGAGCCTACACAAAAATCTTGAGATATTGCCACATGTCCTGTTTTAACAAATTTCATGCTCCACTTAAGAGCTGTAAATTTGACTGAACATGAGAAGGCAGTTATCAGCAACTACAGAACTGTTTGTTTGCCCCTTTCCCTTGTCCTTCCAGTTGAAAAATTACATTCCTACACTGATCAAATATTCTTGGGAGTGGTAGGGGGATTAATTTGGTATGTTTTCATACTGGAGAGAAAAATATTTTAAATTTCAATTCAAATTTAAAAATGCTTCAGGTTGCTGAATTTGCTAACCAGTTGGAGTCAGCAGGGCATCTGACCACCTCACTGTATCTAGGCAGCTAACTGCGAATGAGACAAATGGTGCTCTTGGTTATCTCCTTAAAATTTTTAGTATAGAAGACTACAGTCAGTGTCCAGCTTCCTTAAAACAGAACATCCCATGCTAGCCAAAGGAAGGATCTGGGGAGTTTCCTAGCTGGGTTTCAGATAAAATTCAGAATTCTGAATAGAAACAGTTTGGAAACTTTCTATTACGATTCCCAGCCCCGCTCCCCACCCCAGCATTTTGACTTTTTAACCGACCAGGAACACAGGAAAAATTCTTAAATAGCAGCTCCTTATTGGTAGAAATTAATTTTTTAAAATGGAAGTTTTTGTAGAATTACAAATGTCATGAATGACAAATGAAGATAAGAAGAGTCCAAAACAGTTTATGCCTTTTTAGAGGGAAAAGGAGGAATTAGAAAAGAGGTAGGGCAGTTTTTGTGAACTATTAGATGAAAATAAATTAAAGAAATACTCATTATTATTTGTACACATGTTTATACAGCATTGATTGCCTTTACTGATGCAGTCATAGGGAAATAGGATACAATCTTAAACAAAACTATTTTTTTCCACCTTTGTTCAATCAATCAAGTAATTAATTTGTCCATCTACATATCAGTAAGGCTCTGCCAAATTTTCTTCCACATTAAGCAACAATAATAGATCAGATGCTGAAATCATATAATCCCTTTGATCAATGATGACTCACCTTTCTTGCCTGGTGGTATGACCGTATTCACAGACATCATAAGATACATTCCCGCAATCAAGGGCTGCCTGCAATGGAAAACCCAGGCTCTGGTAAATGAGACCTCTGTAAACACAACTGCAAGTGACTTCATATGCAATACCATTTGACACCACTAATTTCTAAACATTGGATTACATCTGAAACAGGTCTCCTGAAAAAGCAGCTGTTTCACAGCAGTTCCCCTTCCCTCTCTTTTTTGCTACCATTTCTAAAGCATTTTCTGCAAAATATGTGAAATAGGACAAAGCTATCATCTGCATAATTGCTGTTCTCATCCCAGATTTCTAAATATGAAGCTCTTAAAACTGGATTAACTCAGTACTCATAGCACAGCTGTGTCAAGTTTCTTAACAGAAATTAAGTTTTTTGTCAACAGATGACAAAACTTTGAAATTTTTAATGCTGTGAAGCATGTATGATTTTTATTTCACATGTTTTCAAAGGAATCCACAATTTCTATTCCAATAGAAAAAAGAAATAGGTAAGCAATTTAAAAAATACTCACTTTTGATGTGTCAGATGTAAAGTTACACCAGAGCAATCCTTGTGTTTATCTGTAAAAATAGTGAAACAATTTCACAATTAGCAACCAAACCCCTGCAAATTACTATATCTTAAGAAGATTTTTCTGCTGTGTAAAAAATACCAGAAGACGGAAAAAGTTTTAATCTTACTATGTGTAGTAAAACTGTTATACTGTGGAAATACTATTGAAATTTGCACAAACCTGATCATCTCAGTACTGCATTTGTAGATATCCTAATACAAAGAAAAATTTTAGCGGATGAAAACTACTGTACTAGAAAATATAGATCTTTATGAACTAGCATCTGGGAAATGAAACAGTATCATGTTTACACAAGCACAAAAAGTAGGTTTTTTTCAAACAAATTTATGTTTTGATCAAGGTTAGAAAAATGAAAGATTTGTGTATCCTGGTTTGGGACAAATTTGGGAGAAAACCCCTGTAGAGGATCCCTCTAAGGAAGCAAGCCCAAGTGGCCCCTCCCTCCAACCGGTCCGGTTAAAAAAAAAAAACCCTTTGGAGAAAAGTGGAAAAAACTATTTTACTAAACAAATGAAGTGCATACAAGTATAAAGAATGAATAATATGAAACAATAAAACCTCTCCTTCTGAAGTGAGATGGCAAATTGAGAAAGTTCTTGCCGTGGGTGTAGCTCGGCTCTCTCTCAGCCTCTCCTCAGTCCCAGTCCCTCCGGCGCTGCTGGAAAATGCCGAGGTCCAGGCCCGGGTGGGCCGCAGGTGCAGCCCCCAGTGCTCCCCTGGGTTTTCAGTCCAGAGCAGGTTTAAACAGTTCCAAGAAAAAGGAAAAAAACAGTCCAGGGAACTTCTCTGCCCTAGCTAGCTGAAACGAACCAAAAGCCAAAAAAAAAATCTCTGTCCTGCAGTCTCTCCAAGCCTCTGTCGAACACCCCGGCCGGAGAAGAATGTGCAGGAGTCAGGCCGTTTTCTCAAAACAAACTCCGTGCTTCTCCTTGCTCTTAGAACCAGTCTTAAAGGCACAGGACTCAATATACAGCACAAACAGAACAGACAATTGGGGATACAGGCATCATAAAGTTACCCTAGGACATTCCACCCCTTATCCCCATATTGTCAATTTACTAAAACTAATATATACTCCAGCTCTACACACACATACATCTATATAAAAAACAATATGCAATATACAGCTACATACAGTGGCAGTACCATTCAGCACACAGCGATAATTACACATGGTTCTCACCCAACAATCAAATCTCCCTGGGGTACACATCGTGTGGTTCCATCTTTCTGCATTACCCACCATGTGCAGCCTGGTCCCTGAGCAAAGACAATTCCACGGATGGGATCCTCTGTACTTGAAGCAGAATTGATCCAAACTGTCTTTCCTAACAAACCTCTTACATATACTACTGGGACTTTTTCTCTCCATCTACTGTATGTAGGGGCTCAGATTGGGCAGGGCCTGCTCTGTTGGTGGAACCTTGGGTGTTAACTAACCAGGTGGCCTTTGCTAGATGCTGCTCCCAGTTTTTGAATGATCCCCCACCCAGTGCTTTCAGGGTGGTTTTTAGCAGTCCATTGTATCTTTCTACTTTCCCTGAAGCTGGTGCATGATAGGGGATATGGTACACCCACTCAATGCCATGTTCCCTACCTCAGTTGTTGATGAGGCTGTTCTTGAAATGAGTTCCATTGTCTGACTCAATCCTCTCAGGGGTACCATGCCTCCAAAGAACTTGTTTTTCAAGGCCTAGAATGGTGTTATGGGCCATAGCGTGGGGCACAGGGTAGGTCTCCAGCCATCCTGTGGTGGCCTCTACCACTGTGAGCACATAGCGCCTGCCTTGGCGGGTTTGGGGAAGGGTGATGTAGTCAACCTGCCAGGCTTCCCCGTACTTATACTTGGACCATCGCCCGCCATACCATAGCGGCTTCACCCGCTTGGCCTGCTTGATGGCAGCACACGTCTCACAGTCATGGACAACCTGAGAAATACTGTCCATGGTTAGATCCACCCCTCGGTCTCGTGCGCACTTATAGGTGGCATCTCTGCCCTGATGGCCTGAGGAATCATGGGCCCATCGAGCTAGAAACAACTCTCCTTTGTGTTGCCAATTTAAGTCTATCTTTGACACCTCTATCTTTGCAGCTTGATCCACCTGCTCGTTGTTTCGGTGCTCCTCATTAGCCCGACTCTTGGGGACATGGGCATCTACATGACGGACTTTGACAGGTAGCTTCTCTACCCAAGGGGCAATGTCCTTCCACTCATCTGCAGCCCAGATTGGCTTTCCCCTATGCTGCCAGTTGGCCTTTTTCCACTTCTCCAGCCATCCCCACAGAGCATTGGCTACCATCCACGAATCAGTGTAGAGGTAGAGCTTTGGCCACTTCTCTCTTTCAGCAATGTCCTGGGCCAGTTGAACAGCTTTGAGCTCAGCGAGTTGGCTTGACCCACCTTCTCCTTCAGTGGCTTGTGCAACCTGTTGTGTGGGACTCCATACAGCTGCTTTCCACTTTCGTTTCATCCCAACGATGCGGCAGGAACCATCAGTGAAAAGAGCATAGCGTGTTTCTTCTGCCGGCAGGTGGTTGTATGGTGGAGCTTCTTCGGCACGTGTCACTTGTTCCTGCTCTCCTTCATCCATGAGACCAAAGTTTTCACCTTCCGGCCAGTTTGTAATTATCTCCAAAATCCCAGGGCGATTTGGGTTTCCAATGTGGGCGTGCTGAGTGATGAGGGCAATCCATTGCTCCATGTGGCATTGGTGGCATGGTGGGTAGAGGGAACTTCTGCTTTGAACATCCATCCCAGCACTGGTAGTCAAGGTGCCAGCAGGAGTTGTGTTTCAGTGCCTACTACTTCTGAGGCGGCTTGAACTCCTTCATAGGCAGCCAAGATTTCCTTCTCTGTGGGAGTGTAGTTGGCTTCGGATCCTCTGTAGCTTCGGCTCCAGAATCCCAGTGGTCGGCCCCAAGTCTCCCCAGGCACCTTCTGCCAAAGACTCCAGGACAGGCCATTGTTCCCAGCTGCTGAGTAGAGCACGTTCTTCACATCTGGTCCCATCCTCACTGGGCCAAGGGCTACTGCATGAGCGATCTCCTGCTTGATCTGGGCAAAGGCTTGTTGCTGTTCAGGGCCCCAGTGGAAATTGTTCTTCTTGCGGGTGACCAGGTAGAGAGGGATCACAATCTGGCTGTACTCAGGAATGTGCATTCTCCAGAAACCTATGGTGCCTAGGAAAGCTTGTGTTTCCTTCTTGCTGGTCAGTGGGGACATTGCGGTGATCTTGTTGATGACTTCAGTGGGAATCTGACGCCTTCCATCGTGCCACTTTACTCCTAGAAACTGGATCTCTCGAGCAGGTCCCTTAACTTTGCTCTTCTTGATAGCAAAGCCAGCCTTGAGGAGAATCTGGATGAACTTCTCTCCTTTCTCAAACAATTCCATTGCTGTGTTTCCCCACACAATGATGTCATCAATGTACTGTAGATGTTCCGGAGCCTCACCCTTTTCCAGTGCAGCCTGGATCAGTCCATGGCAGATGGTGGGGCTGTGTTTCCACCCCTGGGGCAGTCGGTTCCAGGTGTACTGCACGCCCCTCCAGGTGAAAGCAAACTGAGGCCTGCATTCTGCAGCCAGAGGAATGGAGAAAAATGTGTTAGCAATGTCAATAGTGGCACAGCATTTTGCTGCCTTGGACTCCAGCTCGTACTGGAGTTCCAGCATGTCCGGCACAGCAGTGCTCAATGGTGGAGTCACTTCGTTCAAGGCACGGTAGTCCACAGTCAATCTCCATTCCCCGTCAGACTTGCGCACGGGCCAGATGGGGCTGTTGAAGGGTGAGTGGGTTTTGCTGACCACCCCTTGGCTCTCCAGCTCACGGATCATCTTGTGGATGGGAATCACAGCATCTCGAGTTGTTCTGTATTGTCGGCGATGCACTGTTGAAATGGCAATTGGCACTTGTTGCTCTTCCACCTTCAGAAGACCTACAGCAGATGGGTTCTCTGATAGTCCAGGCAAGGTATTCAACTGCTTAACCCCCCCGTCTCTACAGTTGCTATCCCGATTGCCCACCTAAATCTCTTTGGGTCTTTGAAATACCCATTTCGGAGGAAGTCTATGCCCAAAATGCATGGAGCTTCTGGGCCAGTCACAATAGGGTGTCTCTTCTACTCATTTCCAGTCAGGCTCACATCAGCTTCCACCAAAGTAAAATCTTGTGAACCCACTGTCACCCCAGCAATGGAAACAGATTCTTCCGCACATGTCTTGATGGGAGTAATGTGCACTGTGCACCAGTGTCAACTAAGGCCTCATATTTTTGTGGTTCTGATGTGCCAGGCCAACGAATCCACACAGTCCAAAAAACACAGTTTTCCCTAGCCTCTACCTGGCTAGAGGCAGGGCCACTCTAAGCCTGATTATCCTTATTTCCCTGGGTAACCGGAGCTGCTTCCTTCTTGCTAGAATTTCCTCTCACAGTCTTGCCATCCAACAATTCATGCAGCCATTGTGTCATAGCATCAGTAGATTCTCCATCCCATCTTTTCATGTTTTCTCCACAATCACGTAGGAAGGACCACAGCTTAGCCCGTGGGATGCCTTTTCCCTCTCTATCTAGGGAACGTTTGCGTGTGGTGCCAGAGCCCCTAACCTGTACTGCAGAGATCTGGAGAATGTCCTCCTTGAGTTCTTTGTGATTCTCCTCCATCTTGTCTGCTAATCCCCGCACCTGTGTTTCCAGAGCTGCAATTCTTGCATGTGTTGGACCATGCATGGCATCTGCATATGTTCGGAGCTTCTTCGCCATATCAAGCACGGTCTCCTCTGTCTCATCCCACTTCATTATTGCTAAAGCAGAGGAGTATTCTTGTGGTTCAAGTTGTACAAGTTTTCACCACATCACAGGCATACATGGTACCAAGTCGGGGTTCCTAGTGTTTATGTCATCTGAGAAGGCAATCTCCGCCACTGCCATTTCCCTCAAGCGCTGGATCCCTTGTTCGATGGTTTTCCACTGGGTTTGCTGCCTATAGAGATCGTCAGCACACAGATATCTTTGTGCCACACTTCCCAGGACCCGTTCCCAGAGACTGCAAGGACTAGCCTCCCTCATCATTTCTTGGTCAATAACTGGATCATGTGACAGGAATCCAAGATGTCTTGCTTCAATGCCATCCAGCATTGTAGCCTCGCCTGCAGCATCCCAGAGACGGACTAACCAACTAATTATAGATTCATCAGGTCGTTGAGTATAATCCTTTCTTAGGCCACGACAGTCCTTCAGGGAAAAGGACCCAATAGTATCTCCTGCTCTTGCAGCAGTTGGTCAGGCTCCTGATCTTGTAGCAGTTGGTCGGGCTCCTGATCTGGTAGCAGTTGGTTGGGCTTCTGATCGTGTGCTAGTTGGTTGGACTCCCAATCTTGTGCCAGTTGGTTGGGCTTCTGACTTTGTATCAGTTGGTTCAGCTTCTGATTGTGCATCATCAGTTGCTTCAGCTTCTGATTGTGTGTCAGGTGGTTTGACTCCTGACTGGGTGTCAGGAGGCATTGAGGATCCTTCACCTGAATCATCGTCTACTGGTCGATCGGTTTTGTCCGTGTGCTTCTTTCCCTTCTTTACTGCAGCAACTGCCGGTGTCTTAGCCTCACTGTCTGGTTTAGCTGCAGCCTGAATAGCTGTGGGATTGGCTACAGCCTGAGTGACTGATTTATCTCCCTGCTCCCTTGCCTCTATCTGCTGCCCTACAGTGTTTAGCAGTGTGTGACTTATTCTAGAAAAGCTATAAACTATATAGAGGAAAGTCACCAGGTGAAATACCAGGAAGGTGGTGTCTTTAACGTTCAGGAGACCCTGAACATTCTCCAAAAGTGATGTAACTGACTCAAAAGAGAAGAAGGAAAGAAGAGGCTGAAGAGCTTCATCCCCTACTCCTCCTCTAACAAACTGGGTGCAAGTATTGATAAATCCCCAAAACATGGCGCTGGAACTAGGACGCAGGGTAGGACGAAAAAACCAAAAACTGAACATACCCAGAACAAACTCCAGTATCTTTATAAGCTTCTTGTAAACCATAATCACCGAACCCAGCAAAATAACTATTCTAATTTGTGCATCCCTAGTGTACAAGCTGTATGTTAGGGATAATATTGGAGCTATTTCTGGGTAAGAGAACAAACCTAAGGACCAGAAAGGTATTAAGACCTCAAAAAAGTCTAGGGAACAGAAATGCAGAAAAGACTCCATTCTAAGAGACATTAGGAATTCAAGAAGCAATATGGCTACTGACTGTTTAATCCCCACCCAAAGGACAACCAAAAAAATGCAGTTAATAATAATCAATACAAGTTTTTTCCACTCTCTCGAGCCCCGCAGTGGGCGCCAGTTAGAAGTATGTCCTGGTTTGGGACAAATTTGGGAGAAAAACCCCTGTAGAGGATCCCTCTAAGGAAGCAAGCCCAAGTGGCCCCTCCCTCCAACCGGTCCAGTAAAAAAAAAAACCTCTTTGGAGAAAAAGTGGAAAAAACTATTTTACTAAACAAATGAAGTGCATACAAGTATAAAGAATGAATAATATGAAACAATAAAACCTCTCCTTCTGAAGTGAGATGGCAAATTGAGAAAGTCCTTGCTGTGGGTGTAGCTCGGCTCTCTCTCTCTCAGTCTCTTCTCAGTCCCAGTCCCTCCGGCGCTGCTGGAAAATGCCGAGGTCCAGGCCCGGGTGGGCCGCAGGTGCAGCCCCCAGTGCTTCCCTGGGTTTTCTGTCCAGAGCAGGTTTAAACAGTTCCAAGAAAAAGGAAAAAAACAGTCCAGGGAACTTCTCTGCCCTAGCTAGCTGAAATGAACCAAAAGCAAAAAAAAAAAATCTCTGTCCTGCAGTCTCTCCAAGCCTCCGTCGAACACCCCGTCCGCAGAAGAATGTGCAGGAGTCAGGCAGTTTTCTCAAAATGAACTCCGCGCTTCTCCTTGCTCTTAGAACCAGTCTTAAAGGCACAGGACTCAATATACAGCACAAACAGAACAGACGATTGGGGATACAAGCATCATAAAGTTACCCTAGGACATTGTGAAAAGCAGTAATTTTAGTCATTAATAATGCAGCTGCCAGAAATCCTTGTAATAAAAGTCAGCAGGTGAACCTGATATACCAATGCAGACAGCAATTCTGCTTAAAACTGGATACCCTAGAAGGTGAGTAAAAACAGCTAATTCATTTGTCAGTGTACTGTATCATCATTAGCTGATATGTTTGACATTTTAATTTAAAGACCCAGTTGTTTTGACAATTACTCAATTATAGTTGGCCATCTGGGAGTTCAATCTTTGCTCCTTTTTAAGCAAGTTTATTTTTCTTATGCTTATACGCTAATAGCTGTAGTTAGAAGATGGATCTAGCTCCAAACGAAATAAACAGAACATTCCAAAAAAATATCACCCAACAGTGTAAGTTTCAGGAAAGAAAGATATCAGAGTAGTTATAGTAACAAGTGGTAACGTCTCAAAGTTTTTCCTCCCATAAATAGTCAGATTCCAAAATAATAAAGTAGTGCATTTGAACAGAAAAAAGTTTCATGGCAAAAGTGGGATAACACATGGAAACCTGACGGATTAAAAAATACCAGTTCAGTTTTTCACACATTAGGTATTTCAGTCACTCCACATGCCACTCTTAATAGATAATAATCAGTTTGCTTTTCACAATCAATAGAATTTAGTAGAATTTGTTTTCATTTTGCTCACAAAGTAGACCTGTAAATTAATTTATGTGTTATTCAAGTGAAATAGCTGCTAACACAATTTCATTGGGTTCTCCTAATGCTCATCATCATGGCATCAACAAATTCTTAGTTACTCCACTTCTGTGCATCCCAACACTTTTAGATTTAAAAATCTGAATCACTACACCACAGTCATAACCTTATAAATAGAAACAAAAAATCCAAGTCTTCATTGCAGACAGAAAAGAAAAATAAGAACAGTAGCTCTTTCATCAAGACTACCTACAAGAATCAAGACCACTAAATCAAGAATCCAAAAGTGCCAAAAAGACTAAGCTGTTAGGACAAAAGAAGGGGAAAACATTCAAGAGAAAGAGAAACTAAACTCCTTTTCAATGGTTTTAGAGAAAGCTCAAGATATGTATATACTGTTCATCCTCTTCCCTGCAGGCAGCTTCACTTACAATCCCAATATGTCACTGTTTGCTGCAAAGGTCTTCATAAAGTCTGCTCTGCCCCACTCTCCTTATTTCAAACTAAATTTTCTAATTTATATGACACAGGTGATGCTCCAGATCTCAGGTTTTTTAAGTTTAATATTGTTAGAACTCTGCACTACATGAATTTCAATGGGAATTGGAAAATGCTTGCTTCCTCTCAGAACATTATTACTTAAATAAAATTTAAAATTTTAAAATGGTCATTTTGTGTCTCTCAGTTTTAGAATTTTAGTTGAAAACATCACCATTCTATCTTTTGAAAACCTCTGCAAAATTATCCCCAAACTATCAAACTAATTTCATATTTGAAAAACTTAGCCCTTACTACGTCATAGTGTCTCTTAAAAACAGGAGGGAAAAAAACCTGAATATATTTCAATTTGGCAATACTGACGTTATTTTGACACAATTTCAATTTTCAGAGCATGGAAAAAATTTTAATCAGCATTTTCATCTAAATAAAGCAATTTCAAAAAGAACTGAAGATGGTTGGAAAGTTTCTACTAATTATTACAATTGCTACTACATAAGGTGACCATCTAAATCAGTATCAGGAGATGCAGAAATGAACTTCTGGCACAAGTATCCGATCTGCAATGCCGTGTTAAAACAGTGGATGGATACGTTAGTCTAAACCTTTCAGGAATTCCTACAGTGCTTTGTATTTCTGTTTGTAGTTATATTTAGCCACAACTGACTAAATGTTTTTCTAACAACTACAGAGGGATGCCAGAACTGATGTTTCCCTGCTTCTCCTTCCTTCAGTTCACCTCCTTGAAACACTCAAAGCTCTGAACACTTCACCAAAGAACACTGAGAAGTTGTGCTCTGCCTTTTGTGTTCTGTGCAAATATAACAAAATCATATTATATATTCCCTGCTTTTGTTTACCCATTACAAGTAAAGCAAATGGTGTACGTTAAACTGGCTTCAGATTTTAAGAATATAATTTTTAAAAATTCTGCATGACAACATTGCAATGGTCATTCCAAGTTTAACTGCCAACAAATGTTTAAATTAGTTAAAAAGAATTACCTATGCTCCTCCTGCTTAAAATGTTTTTTAGGAGAAATATCTCAAATACTAGAAATACTCAACAGTTTTTCAAATTAAATACTCTCATCTGATGTGAAGCCAAATTATCCTAAAGAGAACCACTCTCTTTCTGTAAGCTAATTTTGCTAAAACTTCTGAAGCAAGCCTGACAGGCTTTCAGCTAATCTGTCTATCCAGATCTACAGTCCTGAACTCTTTAATTACACGCATGATAATCTGCCACAGACATTGAGACTTTTATGACTTTCTAGATGCTTAAAATTGTATCAGTTTCTTACTCATAAAAACAAACACTCTTCAAAACCTACTTTCGTTGCACTCTGAGTATGGAGAATACAAATTACTGAGCACTCTGCTCAAACTATTCAGATTCTTCATTGCTCTGCTTCTAGTATTTCACAGGAACAGTACAGCACTCATTCATCGTGTCCTGGGGTGACTTTGTGATGCTTGTATCCCCAGTTGTCTGTTTTGTTTATGTTGGATATTATGTCCTGTACCTTTAAGACTGGTTTCAAGAGCAAAGAGGGGAAAGAAGAAGCAGTCGGTTTGTTTTCAGAAACCGCTCTGACTCCTCCACATTCTGCACCTGGACTGTGTTTGTCTGAAGCACGGACAGATAGTGGGACAGGGATCTCCTCTGCTTTTAGTTAGTTTTAGCTAGCTGAGGCAGAGATGTTCCCTGGACTGTTTTTTTCTCTTTTTCTTGGCACTGTTTAAACATGTCCTGGACTGAAAAACCCAGAGATACAACTAGATCTCATGCCTGCAGCCCACTGGGGCCCAGGACAGCATTTTTCAGTGCCAGAGGGACTGATAAGAGACTGGGTGAGCTGAGCTGCAACCCACGGCAAGGATGTTTTGAGTTTTGCCATCTCACTTCGGAACTATGAGAGGTTTTATTGTTTCATATTATTCATTTTTTATGCTTGTGGGCACTTTGTTGAATAAATATTTTTTTCTACTTTTCTCAAAGGAGATTTTTTTTCCTGGACTGATTGGGGGAGGGGCCGTTTGGGTTTGCTTTTCCAGAGGAACCCCAATCGGAGGTTTCCTCCCAAATTTGCCCTAAACCAGGACATATGGTGACTTGAATATAAATTATAAACTTCTACTGTAACAGTGTAGCACTTTTTATGAACCTCCAAACCCCTTGTTATTTCAAAGTCAGCCCTTGATTTCTACCAGAATCTCTACATACAGTCTCAGCATTGGCATTGCTTCATGAAAGGTAAGAAGTAGCCTCAAAAGTGAGTACAACCTGTGAGCAAAGCAATTTCAAAGCTAATGCCCATGGGGAAGTAACTTTGAACAAGTTGTATTTAAAAAGCCGATATGGAACAAGAGAAATGAACTTGAGGTTCTAGCAAAGAATGAGACACGTAATATTGCATTCAATATTGGTATCTAATACTTGATACATTAAATTACCTTAATTTTTTTTTCATGTTAAGTCAAGGTGCTTGCACGATCTGATCATTCATCCAGTATCAATTCAGTGAAATTCTTTTTAAAAGTATGAAATCTAGTATGAAATCTAGAATGAAACTGTACCTTTCTTCAATTTGTGAAAAACAAAACACAAACACAGACTCCCCAGTGACACTTTCACAACTTACTTTCCAAACAGAAAGGAGGCAATTGTTGATCCTGGTTCAATATAAAATTTTAACAGATGAAGACCTCATAAAGGTCACAGATGACTGATTTGCTAAAAGGATATAAAAAAATTTCATAGCCATGAAACTCTGTGGATATGCAAAGCTAACTTTATTCAAGACAATAGCATATTCAAGAGAATGTCAAAGAGAAGCACACCAAATCTAATGTTCAGAATAGTGTTCAGAGTAATGTTCAAATGACAATATACAACCCACATTCTTACGAGGAAACAGATCTTTTTAAGACATCTACTAGCTTGGTGGCCAAAATGAATTACTCTCCCCAACCAAAAAAACAAACCCAAAGACAACACTAAGAATCCTACACCTCATTAAGAAAAGCAGGTATATCTGTGTTATTATATGTAATGTGGGTAACATCGTTCTTGCAGGGAGTGATAGCACAGAGAAATGAATCTACTCTCAGTGATAAGGTGGTCGTTAAAGGAAGAAACTGAGAATGCAATATTCATTGTGCAAGAAAAGAGAGAACAAGAAAGGGAATGAAAAAATGCCAAAGCTGAACAAAGATGAAAGATTTCCCCATAAATTTGCTCCAAACAAATTGACAAAGAATTATAAATTGATTCAAACAATGCAACAGTTTTACACATATAAATGACAGAATGTAAAAACCTTCCATTACACAACAGCTACAAGACCTTATCATTGATAACTTCTAAACATTTTGATTCTTGGGGATAATTCTTACATGTGCTGGAAAGGACTAAGATAATAATGCGGCAGATTAGAAACAACATTAGCCTTTGTTATACAAATGGAAGGAAAACGAAACATTCTAGGGATTAGAAAAATACCACATTTTTTAAAATTCAGATTCAAAGGTGCTTACGTAGAAGAATAAAACAAGACCAGGATGACAACTGCACTGCATATCCCTAACAGCACAAGCTCAAAGCTGACTGGGTTCCTTTACAGACCTAAAGATGGCTAGATTTACTTTAATTTGAATCTGAACTCAAAACACAACTATATATAAAGGCAGACAAATTTCTGACAATTTCATATTTGTTTACTTATATCCACTATCAGGAATAACTCCACAATAATTTTTGCCTTTACGATATGAAATAGAGAAATCATCATTTTTCACAGAATCACAGACTGTGTAGGTTGGAAGAGACCTTCAAGGTCATTGAGTCCAACCCATGCACCAACACCTCAACTAGATCACGGCATCAAGTGCCACATCCAGTCTTTTCTTGATCACATCCAGGGATGGTGACTCCACCACCTCCCCAGGCAGACTATTCCAGTACCTTACCGCTCTTCTCTAAGATGGCTCTTTACACAGTTTTGTAGACTGTATTTTTGGTTCTCCAGCCTAAATTTTAATCTATTTACTTTAGACAAGGTACAATAAGTTTTGTTATCTCAGAGTAGAGTGCGTATCTAAATATGAATTCTTAGCTCAGGATTATAGGTAAGAAGGGATGGAAAGCAGAATTAATTTAATACCTGGTTAATGAAGTGAAAAGTATTATTTTTAGAAGAGCTGAACATGAGAGTTGATGACTACAGCATTTTTCCCGTAAAAAACTGATAGAAAATAAAATTGGGTGCTATTATATAAATAACTACATCAAGTCAAATATTTTATATTTTCAATTACTTGTAAGTCAGAATAGTAAACTCTGAACAATGCTTTGGAATCCTTCATGTACTATTGAAAGCATAACAAGTTAAACTGAGCACATTTCATCACTTTTCCTCTGTTTTAAATTGCAACAACTGCATGTACTTACATACAAACTTCAGTGACTATATTCTTATGTTTTGACTCTATTCTTATTCTTACGTCTGTGGTTATCAACAGATATCTCATTACAAGAAAAAAACCCTTAGGTTTTTCCTGAAATTTAAAAATACTTGTGAAACTAGTTGAAGATTATGCATTGAATATCTTTGAACATTAGTATGAAGGTTTAGAACATTTTATTAGATTAAAATTATGTTTTTCTCTACTGGAATTTTCACAGGTAGGCAACATTAAAAACACATTTGTGTTTCTTCTCACAAATGGCAGGAAAGGTAAATTATTTTTTCCTTTAAAAATAAGATCATAGACTACCAAGCAAAAAGCACAGAAAACTGGAAGGCACTCTGCCATACTCTGTAACAGCTGAAACAGTACATGACACTAGTATCATCTCCTATATCATAATCCTATCAGTCAACAACACTTCTTAAACTTCCATAATTTTGTGGGCTTACATCAATGGCATTTCTAAGTCCTGCATATAAAACCTAGGCAAAAAATAAGGAAGTCTAAAGCAGAGGGTCTATTGGGGGTATAAAATGATGTTTTAATTTCAGGTGATTATTTCTTTCACTGCAGTTTCTCTAAGTGTGCAAGTGGGTTTTTTGAGTAAAAGCTTTGACTAACAAGTCAGGTTGCTAATAAAAAATTCCAACGACATTCTCAACTACACATGCAGTGAAGGTTACTGATCTAATTTTTTTTTTTTTTTTAGTAACTACATATTATTCTTAGGAGTGAAAATTAACAGTAGGAACTCTCAATGTCCCTGAGCAATAATGAAGAGCAGGCTGTCAATGAATATACTCTCTCCAGAGGTTTGCAACTTTAATTATTCAGGATTTTAGCAGGAAAAGAATGAAAAAAAAAAAAAAAAAAAGGATTTTAAGGATCCATCTTAACTCTCTCATGAAAATCAATTCTTTCAACTTCAGCTGTCCAAATATATGCTCCACTCAAACAGTGCTAGTACACTCAGTTTATTTCTTCCTCCTCCACCAATATTGCCATTAAGCCATATTATATCTTCACATCATGGCAGAAACCATACCTTCTGCTTCAGAAAGTGCTGCTTAAAATTCTACCAAAGTATTGCCCAAACTTTGCGAGAGAGGTGTAGAAGAGAGGCTGCATTGCACTGGGAAGCTACACCTACCTGGTAACTTCTGTGTTCAAAACCAAGTGAAGTCTGTGGATCGTTTACCATGATACCACAGAAGGATAGAGAGGCCACAGGCATAGCTTGAACTACTGTTGTAATGCATATTGCTCCCTTAATTTTTTGTTCTTATTCAGCTTTCTCTTCTTTCAAGTCCAATATTTTCATTATCACTAGCCCATGAGGTTCTTTACATTCTTGTTTAAATCTTACAGCAGTAATGTATCACGGATGAGTACCACGGGAAATGACAACCCACAGGTTTTTTGCTCTTGATGACCACAGAGGCTGTAACCCCAAAACTCTACACAGGATATGATTTACAGAGTAAAAGCGAGAACATATACACCTCAAAGGTGTCTGAACAAATTATTTCAGGTTTAAAGAACAAAGTGCAACATGAAATAGAAACTAATTAATTAATTAATTAATTAATCTCCAAAAATTACTGATCACCAGTATGTCAGTGTGCATTAATGAAATTCAAATTTCCCAAATCTCAGCTCATAACATATAGTCTGGATGAGGAGTGAGGTGGACTGAACACCAGCTCAATGGTTGTCTAGTGGTATGGCAACTAGTGGTATAGCCCAGGAAGCAATACTGGCTCCAGTCCAGTTTAACATCTTCATTAATGACCTGGATGATGGTGCAGGTGCACCCTCAGCAATTGCAGATGAAACCAAACTGGGAGAAGTGAGAGATGCACCAGATGGCTGTGCTGCCATCCAGAGGGATTTGGACAGGCTGGAGAGAGATGCTGACAGGAACGTCATGAAGAACAAGGGGAAGTGCCAAGTCCTGCATGTGGGGAGGTACAACCCCAGGCACCAACAGACTGGGAAGCAGCTTGTCAGCAGAGAACCTAGGGCTTCTCAGGCTGAGCACGACCTGACCGTGTGCCCTTGCTGCAAAGAAGGCAGATGGTGGTCTCTGCTGCATCTGCCAAAGCAGGGCCAGCAGAACAGTAAGGGGGATCCTTCTGCTCAGCACTGGTGAGGCCACATCTGGTGTTCTGTGTCCAGTGCTGGGCTTCCAGTGTGAGAACAACATGGAGAGTGTCCAGCAAAAGGCCATGAAGATTAGGAAGGGACTGAAGCATCTCTCCTGTGAGAAAAGGCTGAGAGAGCTGGCACTGTTCGGCCTGAGATGGATCTGGAGGGAGGATGCAAAGAAGAAGGAGCCAGGCTCTTCTCAGTGCTCAGTGACAGGACCAGAGGTGATGGGCACATACTGAAACAAAGAAGGCTTCCGCTGAACATCAGGAAACTTTTTCACTCTGTGAGTGACTAAGCACTGGTAGAGGTTGGCCTGGGGTGTTTCTACCCCTGAATATACCTGGACATGGGCCTGGACAACTGGTTGTTGTCCTGCTTGAGCAAGGAGGGCACAGGCCAGATGACTTCCAAAGGTTTGGTTCAACCTGAGCCACTATATGATTCTGTGAAACTCTCAATGACATGAATAACCATATTACTATGCTTGAAATAAGTGCTTAATCTTAAAAAACAAAAACCAAGCCAAACAAGCAAACAAACACACTGTCTCCATGAGTTACATTTTTGCAAACAAAAATACTGTGACTGATTGGCCAGTGAATATAATCTGCTCACAATCTACTCAAGTAAGATAACAGGTTAAGTTGTTTCAACTTCATTAAAGAAAACACTGAATTATATATGGAAACCCCAAGTTTCTCCCTAAACATAAAATTATTAATCTGCTTCTTGATTACTTTAAGTGATTTGCTCCACATTTTTGAATAAAAAAATGGTGTTCACCTTTCAAGTATTTATAGAGATAAATCAAATTTATGAAGTCAAGTTAATATACGAATTGTATTACAAAAATGCCCATTGAACTTTGCAAATGGCACTGACAGAAAAATTATTTTCTACAGGTAAAATATTTTTAATGGTGTATCTGATATAACTTACAGAGCAAATTTCTAAAATGCATACCTCTAAATGCACTAATGTCTCCATAGTGTACCTGGAGGACAAAGTATCTGCTACCCGTTTCTCCTCCAACTCTGAATCCAACACCTACAAGAAGGAAAATATATTGTTTTCAGAAACAATAAAATCTAAGATGATTCACCATCACTGATAATATAAAAAAATACAAGTCACTTTTAGAGTGAAGGGGTAGAAAATTTCAGACACCACTGAAGAAAATTTTGTCCTAAAACCCAGGAAAAACACCAGTCCATGATCACAAATAGACTAAGAAGCTAGAACTGTAGCTTAATTATGAATTAATAGGTATCTGCTTTACGCAGAGAACTCTCCCAATCAAAGAACATTAATACAGATTCTATAAAAACCCAAAATAAAAATGAAGTTTTGTCATCATGTAGGATTTGGTGGAACTTTCATTTCCCGTACAACCTCTTCATGATACAAAACTAATTAAGACTAACATACTAAGAAGATATTGAGAATGAGAAGAAATAGAAGTATGCAGTAAAATATTTTTAGATTTAAACTAATATTATTTGCAGAAAAACTCTTGAGGAAATTATGCAGCTATGGAGAAGCTTGAAATAATTTGAAAAAATGAAATTACAAGTTGTCACCATCACCAAAAGGGATTTAAACCAATTCTAGAATGAACATTTTCCAAAAGAACCAGAGCAAACAATTTCTTCATATTTGGTCAGAGAATCCCACAGTAAGAGGCAAAGCCAACTTATAAATGGGACTGCAGCCTCTCTGTGCACAAATGAGGCATCTTTATGAATACTCCCTATAAACCTTGTATTTTTCCACAGCTTCCCAACAAGGAAAGGACTAATAGCTGGGGCTTAATAGCAAAACTTCCTCTAAGTACAAAACTTCTATAGAATCCCCATGTAACTTTTTTTTTTTTTTAAAAACTTCACATTCTGATAACCAAATCAAGTAACATCCATGTTGGTAAGTCTGTAAATGAATTATTTTAAAAAAGCATTTTCATGATACTGGTCCTGGCTACGAAAATGGGCAGTAAAAGACGAAAGAAAAAAGTACTTAGAATTCAAGATATTTTCAGATCAAGGCTATACAGATGGCAGATATTTCTGAGACCTTTAGTGGTTATTACTAAGAAGCACTTCACCCAGTTTTCCAGACATACCACTCCAAGTAGCTTTAAATGTTTTGATTTAGTTCAGCAGTTGTCTATTATACAAGAAAATGGGTATACAAGCATGTTGCTCAATGACATCAAAGCATTAAAAATGAAAAACACATTAAATTGTCAATGTATACTTTAAACAGGAAAAATTCAATGTTTTGATTGAACTTGCTTGTGCTTTCCCAAACGTAGTTTGTGTGCTACTGTAAGATACATAAATGGTAACCTTCTAGTAACATTTAGTAGGAAATGCAAGATTAATACTATAAAAAAATCAACAGTATATTGTGATAACCTCTCCCTCTGCTTTTTTTACCCTTACAGAAACCTAAAATGGTATACCAACAGAATGACAAAACCCCACAAGTATATTAGCTAGCATAATACATTTCATAATGAGGTTGATATTTATACAGTTTCTATCAATTAGACATAATAAAAATATTATAGGATGTTCCTAGATATGCCAGGTTCTTACTTCTACGTCCTCCTTTTTCCCCTGCCCCCGCACAAGTACTCCACATTAAAGGGCCAATACCTTTGGGCAGCCTGGTGGGTGGAGCATTTCTTGCCCAAGCATACAAAATATTAGATTTATCTTTGCATGTTCCTTCATCACAGTCCCTAAAAATATGAGGAAAGAAAATGGAATATTATTTTCAAAATTTTGAAACATAAAACAGCAGGTGAGTTACATGTAAAACCACTTATTTTAAGATCTATGAAGATGATTTTTTGAATGTATGCTGATTAAACACAGTTCTTTTAATGTAGATTGCTTTCATGGATATTGGTATATGTTCTTTTACTTCCCTCCCTTTGCGTTAAGGCAGTTGTGCTGGTTTTGTATTGATTGACATTTAGTGAGGAGGGAAGAAGTGACCCAAGGAAATGATTTTTGTAAGAGAAGCTGCTAATAGTTTCCTCCGTGCCTGACAAAACTAATCACTGACTAGTCTTGAATACTGACACCTTGTTAAATCACTAGAAAGCTGAATATGCCTCTGTGAACACACGTGTTAAAAAAATGAACAAACCCCAGGAAAGCTCTCTTCTTCTTCCAGCCTCAGAACAGGTAACAGGCTGGCGTGGCCAGGCTGGGCAAGAACTGCCGGGGGACCGGACCCCTTCCCAGGGAGCCCTCCAGGCCCCATCCCGGCTGGACTGGGCCTGGGCAGCTGTTAACATCTGGCTGCACGGCTGGTTCCCACTCCCCCAGCATGGTCAGGCCAGCCTGCAGCTGGAATTAAACACAGTACGGGCCTGGGACCAGCCATGTCGCCAAAGCGGCTGCCCCTGTTCTGGTCGGGCCCTGAGATCCTGGCACAGCCCCAGCACAGCCTGAATCTATCACCATAACTGCTTCGCCTACTGCCCCGCAGAAAACCATCATGACCTCTGCAGGCCCTGGGTGAGAAATTAACTCTTTCACTGTACAAATGAAACTTACAAAGCGTCGATCCTCTCTCAAGTGAGAGGAAAGGACAGAGTGAAGGCACATAAAGAGAAACAACATGAAGACATCAAGGTCAGTGAAGGAGTCAAGTCCCAGATGGGAGGAGAATGCGTAGATGCCTTAGTGTTAGGTTGAAATTCTTTTGCAAGACCATGGTAATGGACTGTGATACACGAGAATATCCCTTTAATTTGTGGAAACAGCATGGAGAGATGCAGTGTTCAAATTGTAGACATGAGCAATGGTATTCATGCTGAAGCAACTGTTGGAAGTAGCTGTAATCACATGAGAAGCTTGAACAGAGAGAGAGGGAGAGAGAGATGAGAGTGATGAAGACCCTCTGCACCCAGGGAAAGAATACCTCTGTTCTCAGAGATGAATACGATCTCAGATGAAGAGATGAAGAGAACCCTTGCTATTGAACAGCTCATCCTTAAAAATGGTACCCCATGAGTTTGATATGGCCCACAGTGCAGCTGTGGGAAGGCTGCATGAGATGAGAAGAACTTCATGAATACAGATTTCTGGGTGACTGCTATTCAGAACTGAAGCCACAAGCAAACTGTTTTCTTGTGGAGAATTCTCCATGACATGGCAAAAGAGACTCCTCTCCCTAAAAGAACTGATAAAAGATTATCTTAGAGGTAGTATACTGGCCTGAAGTTCCAGGTTTTGTGTCTGTACATTGTCAGGAGGAAAGAAAAGAAGGTTGTGGGGGGAGGAAAAGTGTTCTGAAAGTTTTATTCTGATTCTTCTTATTTTTTTTTCTTTCAGTTCTGTTTAAATATTTTTTTTCTTTTTACCCTTAAACGTTTGAGCCTGCTTTGCTCTTCTCCTAATCCTATCTTGCAGCAGAAAAGAAGAAAATCATTTTAGTGGATGCACTGGCTTTTAGCCAATATGAAGACCCACATTAATTGGTGGGAATTGGTGTGGGAAGACCCCCCAAAACTAGCGCATTGTCTGGAAACAAAAAATTAGCGAACCAAAACCACTACACTAAATCGGTGTTTCTGTCCAGTTTTGAACCTGAAACCGCCACAGCAGTGTTAGACAGTTCTGATGGGCTCAGTCAGCCTATTAATCAGTGATGGAAAAAAATGAAGGAATGTTTTATGAGAATGAACTGTATCAAAATTTCCAGCATTATTAACTCAAATGATAAAAAATGACAACAACAGCTGCTACATTTACACAGAAGAACAGGACTCACGTGCAAAGCAGGAAGAAAACCCCACAAAACATAAAATTGGTTATTTAAAATTAATTTAAAAACCATTGTCAAAAATAGCAACAGGAATTTGTATAGGAACCCACAGATAGGAGGCACTCATGTTCTTCCCTATACTTAATGTGAGCTTATTGCTTTAAGTTAATTCTATTCCACTGCAGGATTTCTTGTTTTTCAAAACAGAAATCACACAAATATACATACACACACACAAAAGAAACAATCGCCGAAAAAATCCCCAACAAACAAATGAAAAAAATGTAACCAAAAACTGAAGGAGAAAAAAAAGAAAAAAGAAGGGTTTGCCAAGTTAACAGACCACAAACAGGTCACAAACATCTAAAATAAAAGAGAGCTTGAATTGTCCCTAGCCTCTGCAGCTAGCACTTTGCAGGTGATGTTGAGGGTAAGAATGGAAGACTGCCAAAGACTAGTAAATTCTAGATACCTTAAATCTGCAAGAACTGGTAAACCTAAGGCAGAGACACTACCGTATCTGTAAAGGCCAGACACAGTTTTGCAGACAGCACAACGTACCTGGACCACATCCAAGAAGGCACTGGCTGGTATATAAAACCTACTGGGGTGTAGGTTTCATGGATATACACGGATATACATGGATAATCAAACAAGGGACCCTAAGGAGCTTTCCCATCACCCACCTAGAATACACTTCCCCCTCTTGATCCTGAATTAGGGAAAAGGTTTATTTACAGGTCATATTTGTATCTTCTTCCAATGGCAAAGCATCCATGGCCCTGAGCATAGAGTGCAGAAGTCATTCCACAGGTGCAGTATACACAGGTAAGACTTCCAGAAAGCCTCACCGTGAAACAATTAGGACTACATCAACAGACTACATCAAGCCAGGTGTGATGAAGGTTGGCACCCATGCCAATATTTCATTCTAAACCAAAATGGTACAGCCCCTGCTCTGTTTATCCACTGCTTGCAAAATGACACCTGGGAAAACATGTATATGTAAGGCATGGTTTCAGTCATCTGAAATTGCGGGGAAAATAGAGTGCCACATAGTGTGAGGAAGAGTAGGACAAAGGGCCAGGACATCTAGCAGATGCAGGCTCAATCATGTTTCTGTTCAGAATGGCTCATCCACATGTGCAAATGATGATGGTGCTTTCCAGTTATCTCTGAAGTAACCAGCTCTTCTGGCATGTGTATCAAATCCACCTCAGCATTTCTTTGATCCCACTGAGCTTTACTGCAGCCTAGGTATTGTGTTTAATTCTGATTGAAAGCTCTGCCATAATCATGAGAGTATCAAGAGAAAAGGGAACATGGCACTTCTTTTTTAGTAGTTATACTCACAACATTTATTTCTAGACCTTCACAACAAACAGTTTAGTCACCTTCCCCTTCAAAAACATCATGTCCCAAAGGACAATCAAACCTTATAAGGGAAATGTTTCCTTGGATGCAGCTGCAGCTGAAAATTATGCAGCTTCTCACTGCTACTATACAAAAAGCCCAAGAGACGTCAGGGATCTAACATGGTATTGAGCTGCACAATTTGGAGACGTGTTGAAGAGATTGTTAAGAGGAATGTTAGAAGGAACTACAAGCACAGGCACAGCTTTACCACCACACTTTGCTATAAATTAAACAATCTTTAATTTATACTACAGTATTTCTAAGAACACATTAATTAGGAAAAAAACCTGTGCAGGCTGCTTCAAACTTTCTTCCTGAGAGGCTACCAGAATGGAGGCGGAAGACTGAAGGGGACAAAGATGAAACAGAGATCATGGTCTTTCATTTGGTTTAAAAAATGGTCAGCCCTCTCATTTCACCATCAATGATAATCTTCAAACTTTCTTAAGTTTTCAGAAAAAAAAAACAGACCTGGAGGAGATTGCAAAGAAGGGGTAAAATGATCAACAGATTGAAAAGAAAGGAGCCAGTAAAAAGTCTAAATTTAACCAACAAAAAATCACTGATATTCATTGCTTCTTTACATTCAAAAAATGAGATTCAAAACTGAATGAGTGACACAGAAAACCTTAAAAATGGACTAGAGCTGCCTATTATACATTATTGTTCTAAAAACTGATTTTGACTCAAAATTTGGGATTAAGGTAGGGGAGAGCTTACTGACTGTTTCTTGGATCTTTGCTTTTTTTTTTGCAAACTCTCCTGGACTTCCCAAAGGCATTTTCTCCAGTCTTGGGTAAGGTCAAGAGCTGTTTTTATTAATGGCACTGGGGTTTTGACTGATTATGCAGACTGAAGGTAAAATATTTCACTATGTCAGCGAGATCAGTATCTGGCTAACCTCTTAGCACATTTGCATTGGTTATGGTAACAAATAATTTCTTTTATTTCTTTCTCTACTATATTGCACTCCTCAATACTAATCAAGATGTTAAAAAAAGGGTAATTGAGGTGACTGAGTAAGACAAATAATTTTTAGCTCTTGAATGCCGCAGAACATTCTGAGACAGTGGCAATGGTAAGAAACTACACCCGAAAATACATTTTTTTCTACTGTCCCTACTCTCCCTCATGCAGTGAAACAGAAGTTCTTCACTGAACTAGTCATGACATCTTTTGCTATCTCTACTGAACTACTGATGTCAAAGGTGTCCAAACCCATTCTCTCCTGCCAACAGAAACAACTAGTCTGATAGACAAACTACCAAGTGGTCATCTATGACCTGCACTTACACATTTGTTTGCATTAGATAACTATTTAAAGTTACCCTGCCTGATCTCAAAGGCTATGTCTATGAATCAGTTTCATTCACAACAGTTTATTTCAGTGTTAGGTTTGATGCAGCAGAAGACCTGTTTTGCCAGGAGACTCACAAGTTCTGAATAATTCAACATTTTCTTTTAAAGCACTCAAGTGCATTCCTGATTATCTACAGAGAATCTGAACTTTCATTAATCAGTTCAGGCATGTATGTTACTTCAATTTCAACAGTTTGTCAGATCAGGCAAAACTTGTCATTGTGGCTGAACTGCTTTTAGATTAATTATGTTCAAGGAATACAAGCAGCTACACCATTTTTTAAACGCAGTGAGCAACACCTGAAGCAATGAGCCCTGGGAAACTTTTTTTTTTTTCCTGTAGAAAGGCCTGTGTATCTCAAGAAGGGAGAACAACTTTCAGCATTTATTCAAATAAAGATTCCACCACATTGCAGTGAATGTTGAAATCAGCACAGTTCTACACAACTTGACAGCCTTCTGGAAGGCCAGGGACATTTGCAAGAACAGTGTCAAATAACCACAAAAGGCAGGTGGCCAGATGGGCATCACAGATTTTGGCTTAGCACTGCTATGGGTAAATGGCAGCTTATCTCAACAGAGTCATCTGAGATGCTTCTCATTCCTCCCCACTCAAAACCAGTCTGAACGAAACTTCACACCTCAGGAAAACTAATTTTGACCTTGTGTTCTGAATGTTCCTAATATCCTATTTTTCCATAATACAACTAGTCCACATCATGATGGTAAAAAAACACTTGACTTGACTTGAAAAACCATTATATAACTAATGTTGCTAGAACTTTGAAAAAGAAACTAGAAGAAAGAAAGAAAATCTATGTGGCATGCCTAATTATATCAAAGCTGACTCTGTAAAAATGTTGAGCATGTAAAAAGTAAGGGAAGAATCCCTGCCTAACAAGTCTTACAATGGTCTGCTGTAAGAACAGCTGTTCTTTCCCTACTAGATGGAAGAGCAAGAGAAGTCATCATCTGCAAATAATCTTCAGGTCAACTACAGGAACAGTAAATAACCAAACAAAATAAACAACAGAGACCCATAACACACAGTCATCTGAATTACTATACAAAATTAGAAGTTTCTAGCACTCTTTAGTCTATTTCATGTAGAAAACACACCATCTTTCTAGCATTGCAAATAACTGAGGGCAGAGCAAGATAAAAAGCTGCAAACTGCTGCAAAAACAGGGATATGAAATTATGAGACAGTGAAGAGATTCATTTTGACAATGCAAAGCAAACACAAAACATCAGAAACTACACATTAAAAAAATAGCAAGATCTAATCAAAACCTGCTTATGAGAAATTGGAAATAGTAGATTTAAACACAACTCTAATGTATTTGGTCTGGCTAACATGGAGTTAATTTTCCCCACAGCAACCTTCATAGTGCTGTGATTTGCATGAGTAGCTAGAAAGGTGTTGATAACACACCAGTGTTTGGGAAACATCTTAGCAGAGGCCACAGCCAGGCCAGCTGACCTAAACTGACCAAAGAAATGTTCCATACGATACTATATCCACTCAATAATAAAAGGTGGAGAAGGAGAAAGAGGGGGGTGGGGAGACACACGCACACACACTTTTGTTATTGATGACACTTGTCTTCCAGAGCAACCATTACTTGTGCTGAAGTCCTGGTTCCTGGGAAATGGCTTAGTGAAGAAAAGTAGAGAACAGAATATTTTGTTTTCCGCCACTTCTGCACATTTGCTTTTGCTTTATTAAACTGCTTTTATTTTGACTCATGAGATTATTTTCCATCCTGAGAAGTGGAGGGTTAGAACAGCTTGGTGGCAATCTGGTGTCCAGCCAAGCTCAATCCACCACAACTAATAAGTAACTCGTTTGACAGGTAGGTGTTAAGTACAGCAATCAAGAACAAATGCAACATTAGCTGCCACACTGCACAGGCTGTCATTGGTGAGTCTTCTGCGGGAGAGTGAAGTTACAGCCAGGGAGCTCAAACTACCTGAACTCTAGACTCAAAATATGAATTTCAGTCTGATTCAGTTTTGAAGAACTTTGTTTTATGGCTTTGGATTCATCTCTTCTACAACCTCACATCATCAGTTGTAAGTGACTTAGGCATTGTCTCATAAATTCACCTCAACACAAGCTCCTGATCAATCTGTAAAGACATAATTCTATCATGCACAAATTATTCCAAGGCTCTATTAAAACTACTTCCAAAAATACACAAACAGCACAAACTCCAAGTACAATCTGCTCAGTTTTAAATAGGTTGCCCACCTGTTTTTAAAAGGTCAAAATGGATAAGTTTTATGTTGGTGTATTGCTCACATTAAAGTATTCAAGTATATTCTATCATATCAGATGCAATAAAAAAGAACACAGAAAAGCTGTCTGCTGGGAAAAGAAATTAATAGAAATTCTATACTTTTAGTTTTACTTTGGTCTTAACTCCTTAAGCATCTGCTTTTATTGCACAATTGTGCAAGATTACACCATTTTCAATATTATAACAATTGGTTGTTAGGTAAACAGGAGATAAGAATTTTGAAGAAAAATTATTGTGTACATTTAAAATATTAATCAAATAATCTCCCCAAAACATGCATTCAAAATGTTTTGGGGTATTTTTCCTGGAAAAATATTATCCTATACTATACTGTTAGTTCTAAATTCCAGGTCTAGGTATCTTCTTGGTAAATACTTAAAAGATAAACTATGATTACACAACTCTATCAGAAAACCTATATTAAAATTGTTCTACAGATCAGAATAATTCATATAACCTTTGCAGCATCAGCAAAAATACCACATCTGCTCTCTCAGGAAAACCTACAGAAAATTTGCAAAATTACTGGACAGACAATTATTTTCCACCCACCTTCATATTCTTTACACTTTCCCTCCATACCCCTATTTTACTGGCATTGGGTGTTTCCCTCTGCTGTCACTGCTTAGGCATTTTGAAGGGCAAGTTGTTGTTCTGTGTTATTTGGGTTTATATTGTATTTAATTTTTATACTGGGTTTTGTAATGGTTTCTTCTGTAGTCCCCTGTTCCCCTGGAAAATGTATCATCCTGAAATTTGTCCCTGCCCCTTTTCCCTGCCCATTCTCCCACAATGGAATGTAATCTAACTCTGTTCCACTCCCACCTTATCCCTGATTGGGTAGTGGCTTGTCCCTGCCTCTAGCCCCTTTCCCCCTGGATAAAAGCCAGGAAACCACATGGGAAAGCCTCTGGGCTTGGGAATGAGAGCAGATGCTGGGCTCCTGCTACCCTGCGGGGGCAGGACCACAGGAGAAAAACTGAATAAAGCCCTGATTCCCCCTCGAATCAAGTGCAGAGACCTTTCCTCTGCCATCGGTGGGGGCCTGCTCTCTCTAAAGGAAAAGGTTCACAGCTGCTCCAGGATCTTTGGGGCCCTGAGGAAAAATCCTTCCAGCTGTGGTTTGTCTCTCAAGCTAGCCGAAGCAAAAATGGAGCTGGGGGGCTCCGAGAGAGAGAGAGAGCAACCACAGCAAGTCAACTACCGAATCACTTGATAATCTTTGTCAGTTTACCCTTTGCTCAGTTGCATTCTGAACACCTGCTACATGACTTCATACAGAGAAAAGTAGCCAAGTATAGGTTGAAGATTAGATTTCTTGGTATTCAATGACACCCTCTTTACTATAGCTTCTGCCTACTCCTTGTATACAGTCAATTAGCCCTGAAGAATATGGAGGATTTAGCTAAAAAAGAAAAGAACAACAAAAAAACCAAAGCACTTTAAATGTGGAAAGACTAGATTTTTATACATTCCTTCTTCATTTCAGATTTTCCTACTTTTCCAAGAGATTCTGACACTGGAAGAAGTTTAAGCGATTAACACTGAAAAAAGTTGGTTAATAACATATCAAAGTACAGCTCTTACCAGTAATTTTCAGCAGAGGAAGGTTCATTACATCCAAAGAGTAACATATGGTGGACTGTGTCCATGCTGGCATGAGGCTTAAAGTCAACTGAAAAAAACCCAAACAAGTAAGTTATCCATAAGTTACATAACCGCGAACCATGTGCCATTTTTCCTGTAATACCACAAATAAGGCAAGTACATCCCCACCCATTTATTTGCCTTCTGCATTCCACTTACACACTTTCCTTAAATTTTCACTCAGCAGCCTTCCTTCTAAGCTAAAACACACCACCTTGTCTATTTATTAAGAAAAAGAAACTCTAAATTCCCAATCAAAACCACTGCATTTCCCACAAAAGTTAAATATGATACTTAGTTAATATATCAGTGTATCCCAAACTACTAAGTTTTACTGTCACCAGTCTAATTGCAATCTACCTTTGAAATCTGCAATTGTGATTTAATAATACTCTTCTACTTCTTTTGTATTTCAGAAAAAATACAATTAGTAAGTTACAGTTAAGAGCAACTAAATCTTATGCATTCGTAATATCTTCTTCCAGTATTGTGCGTGGCTTACATGTTCCCTGCATCTTTCTTGGGACAACAGTTCCAAGAAGGGATTATGACTGACTAATATGTCAAATCCTTTGGAATGAAAAACAAGAATTTTTTTAAGTCAGCATGATCTCATTGCCCAAGTATTTCTCATTATTAGAAACGTAGATGTAAATGTTCACCTCTCAAATGTCTGTTCTTTAAACTATGCCACAGATAAAACATTGGTTTGGTTTCTCAAGTATTTGTGATTCTGTTTAGCAAAGTAAACTTTTACCAACATCATAGGAGTAATATTGAATGTACAATGATGGCATTTCTAAAAGCAAACTACATTATTTTATTACTACTGAAAAAATATGCCAGTTGCAGGAAAAGCAATAGTTTTTAACCTTGTACTACAGCAGAAATTCTGAAGACAAGTTGCTCCTGCCCTTACATGTACACAGACAGTGAGGAGCCTCCAAGTAACTGTCTTTTAGCTATTAACGTGGGGAGATGGTGAAGCTGCAAACCAGTGAAACACTATTCTACTCCTGAGGTTTATGGCATTACCTGTGCTCAGAAATCAGTATTTTAACACAGGCTGTGGCAGGGTTCCTGAAATGAATGATGATATGGGTTATTGTCCCAGTTTCATGGGGGAAAAATATCAAATAGCTTCAAAACCAGTTTCTGGAGCTGAGATCTGTTGTGGAAAGTAAGGAAAACCAGCCAAAAGTTAAGGCATGCAAGTCAAGTTTTAGCTTTTAGCCCTGAGAAGGTACTTTGATTGATATATATGAATTCAGAGCTACAAAAGTTGCCAGCATGAATGAAGTTTAGAGACTACCCAACATCTTTATTTTTCTACAAGCAAATTCTACTTATTTCATAGACATAATCTTAATCTGTGTTATGGAGACAATTTTTGTTTTGATGTTTTTATCAATAATGATTAGTAGTGAAATTATGGTTTATGCTTGCATGGCAGAGGCAACCTATCACTCTGTGGAACTCCTACCTTAGTGTTCAGATGTTTTGGGTGTTTTAAGCTGCTGTTATCAAGTGAGAGACTAAATTTCTGAAGCAGTTCATATATGTGAAATTTCATTAACCTATTGTCAAAATTAATACCTGCAAAAAAATGTGCTCTAAGTACCACTTATAAAGACAGCATTCAATAAAGGTAGAAATGAAGGTTAGGTCTGCTAGCTGCTAAAGCCACCACGTGTCTTGCTGCTTAATACTGTCTGCTTCTTTTTATTTCTCTACCACTCTCCCATTGCAAGGATTTATTCTAATGAGTGTTTCAGGAAGTCTTTTATTTGCTCCACATAGTGCCTGTTACATTTATATCCCAGAGCACAGACAGGACCTTTAAGCACTATTACAAATACCTTACTAAATGCTACTCTTACTAAGAGAAAATAATGCATCGGACCTACCAAAGCAAAATCAGATTTCTGGTATACACTATTTTAGCTGATATAACCTCATCATTGCTTAAGGAAGCATTGAAAAACCTCATAGTCAGTCCATGAGCTTAAGACAGCTTTGTATAGGTGGTTACAGTGTACAGCTATTTTCTTAGCATCACACCCAGGTATGTAACTTTCCACAGAGAAAGTTGAAAGAAACAAACCAAAAATCCAAATAAAACAAGCCTGTGTTGCAAAAGCCATACAGATTATTGTGGGATTCAAGTCTAATGCAGCACCTGTCACAGAATGAGAAAGTGGCCAGGGTTTGAAGGGATCTTAAAGACCACCTTGTTTCAACCGCCCTGCCACGGCAAGCACACCAGGCAGCACCACCTTCCACTATGCCAGGATTCTAAGAGCTCCATCCAACATGGACTTGAACACTTCCAGGGATGGGGCAAATGCAGCTTCTGTGGGCAATCTGTGCCAAGGCCTCACTACCTTCACAGTCTTCTAACAGCTAACCTGGACCTAAGGTTTTTACTTTTCCCCTTGTCTCGTCACTTCATCCTCTTTTAAAAGTCTCTCCCCATCTTTCTTGTAGGCAGAAGGTGACAATAAGGTCACTTAGAAGTCTTCCCTTCTCCTGAACAACCTTAATTGTCCCAGCCTTTCCCCATGGCAGAGGTGCTCCATCTTTCTCATCATCCTTGTCTATCTGCTCTGGACATGCTGCAACATTCCAGCACTTCCTGTGCCGGGAACTGTCACTACCAAAGGCTTAAGAAATATCAAGTAGCAGCCTTCTTTTCCTAGTTGGCAAACTCCACATTTTACAGTAATGAATAGAAGATTACCCAATAGTTGATTTTTTTAATGCATGGAGAAGTGATAAAAATGATTACTAAAATAACAGCAGTAATTTTCGTATACATACTAAATTGAAGTCTGACCTAATTTCTTCATCAAGTACTACTTAGAACTACAAACTTAAAGAGAAACAGGAATGAACAGAACATCAGTTTAACCTTAACAGTGTGTACTTAAGCTGTGTATTTAAAAAACTAACTTCTAGCAAGTTACAAGTTTACAAACAACAATTCAATTAAATAAAGTTGATAGATTTTTGGGTTTTAATATTGCTGTCCTCTCTATCACAAAATTAACTTCAAAGAAATTTATCAAGAAATCAGTGTCTGGAGTTTGGCAAATTAGGGAGACATTAGGGGCCTTCAATACAGTGAAGACGTCATTGCTTGGCAATAGGAAAGTTTATACATGACATAACAGAGTAACAAACCTAGAGCTTCTCAGAGTCCTTTATGGATGAAAAGTAGTAAATCATCTAATTACTTCAATCTGTGTTGCTGAATGTAGAAGGCTCAATTTCATTTCTACAGCACAATCTGACAGATGGAGACTTACCACAAGTCACTAAGAAAAAGACATTTATTTACTGGTCACCCGTGTAAATCAATGTAAGCAGGTGAAGATGACAGTCAGTTTTTTGGCTGAGTGGCCTGCTGTCAGACTCAATTTTTATGAGTGTAGAGCACCCTTTAGCTATCTCTACAGCTTAGTAATGAAAAACTGATTTTTACCAATGCCTGCACCAAAAAAGACTCACCTGAGTTTTATTCAATAACATTAATCAAACAGGATGAAGAAGAAGAAAACTGCAACAATATGTTTTAAAAATACAACTGGAGTGATACTTTCTTGAAAAATTACTTATTAATCTCACTCACTAATAACATTTATGTATGTTCCTAACAAAAACCTGAATGTACACCAACCCACTTCACAAAAAACCACTCTCCCTAATAAAATTTGTCAGTATTCACAGCCCTTTGGGACAGAGAAACAACTGGTTCAAACAGAAATCTCAGCCTTGACAGCCTGATCCTCCACTAAAGAATGTAACAGAGAAAACAGCATCAGAAAAAATATACAGATGCATGGCTGAAAAGGATCCACAGGGCAAAACCTGCTGTAGTTCTCCTTCTAGCTGGAAACATTTCATTAAGTAAAATTCCTTCCTCTGATAATGTCTGAAAACTGACTCTGAATAAGTTTGTGAATTCTGGTATAGCACCTCTCCAGTTTTAAAGTACAAAGCTGTACCCACTGTCCCTGTGCAAGCACGTATGTTTACTAGTTTCCTTTAGGGAAATAGCAAAATTGAGGTGTGAATTCAAAGTCCCTGAAGACAAATTTAACAAAAATACTGAAAAAGTGTTACAATTTTTTTTCCTCCTTATTAACAAATATAGTATTGGTCATGTACAAAACTAAAATAGAAGCTCTCTCTTCCAAGGTTCTTATATTTCACCAACATGCAACAAAAATATCCGGCTGCAGGTTCCATAATAGAGCCTACCCTTCCAGAATGTTTTGGAGGAAGGAAGAAAAAAAGGTAAAAATAGGAAGGCAAAAAAAGGAATGAATTAGCAAGTCTCAGTGAAACTGTAAACATTTGGTCATAAAAATGTCCTTTTAAATCATAAAAGGAAACAAAGCACCAGGCATTTACTTAGCAAATAAATTGAATGGAAGGCATAACATGTAGCTTTATCATCAAACTGTCCCAGGAATCCAGTTTATTGTTTCTATTATGTGTATTCACACATCCTCATGTTGAAGCTCCTCAGAACACATACAGTCATCTCAATACTCACTAAACAGCAACCTAGTAACAGTTCATATGCTAGTTTTTTCCATTGTTTTTGTCACAAAGCAAAACAGCATGTTTTAAGGTAAGTTAATTACACCATCTATTGGCAATGCAATGAAGGCAGATTCCACTTAAACCACAAAGATATAGACTCCTTTCGAAAAGAATAAACATTCTCTGTGTGCCAATCTTCTGTGCTTGTTTAAGCAACACAAAATACATGTATGCAAGTTAATAGCTTCACAACACTTAACAGTATTCAAAGCAGCTAAGGAAAAACCGAGCAGATAATTTCTTATTGTAAATGCCTATTTTAAAAACTTCTTTCTTGAAAAGATTTAATTTTCTATTTAGATATTTTATAAGGTAAGTCATTCTATATTCTTTCTACTCTCTACAACTGGGTATGATTGAGTCTACTCTTTCTAATGATCAACTTCCATTGACTATGAAGACTCCAAGCTAAGCCTTTTCCATGAGGAACACTTTCCAGTGATTTTACTGAAGCAAAATGGAATGATAACATGCTTCAGACTGACCATATGCCTATTCATTTTGTGTAGAAGTGACACAAGAGGAAAAAAAACAGTAATTTTCTTCTACTTTTATAGCATACAAAAATATGAGTTTGTAAGGGATGCTAAAATGGGAACACTTTATGTTCACACAATAAACTGGGTGTTTTTACAGATTGCTCATCAAGTTCCTGTTGCTCTCAAAGCTCTACATGACAACTAGAATGGTTTTTCTGTCCAGAGACCTTACTCTGCTTTGTAATGACAGGTGCTCAGGAACAGTGATAACTGGAAAGGTGACCAAATCCTGTAAAAATCAGGTGAAGAATATATAAATTTTTAGGTCTGCAGAAAAAAATAAAATGGCTTCCATTGCATGACTTGACACTGAGACTTTGCCTAACTTCTAAGCAAATTGTTTCAGTAGGTCCCTTTAAGCATACATACCATCAAAGGAAGTTTATATTCCTTTAACACAAACAACAGATCTAGATGTGCATCAACCTAATAAAAATGAAACTATGGAATTTTTCAACTCTGTGAAACACTAAATAAAAGCTGCTTAAGGAGGAAGTTAGTAGTATTGCCTTTCTATGAATCAACAAAAGCAGAAGAATCTATTGCACACACACACAGCACAACAAGCATACTTTATTTGAGAGTGAACACTCACTCCCTTTTTTCTATGCTCATTTCTCCTTCTGGGGTCATACTCACAACCAAAATGTGAGGTCAGATTCTCACTTCTTTACAAAACAGATATATAGAGAAAGTATAAAAAAAATAAATTAATCATTCTTCTTAGTTACCGTAATACAACATGAAAATCAATCCCTTCTGAGGGAATTCCACAGGGAAGTCCACATGGAACAACAATCTCATAATACATTACATCAACAACTACATTGGATTCCCACCATACTTTTATTAAGTGCAAGTATGCAACAGAATTGTAAAGGAAGAAAAATATTGTTTCTTTTTATACTGTTTATAGCATGTTCTAAAAGCAAAACTATCTCCAGCCAAACCAATAAGCCTTCTCTCTATCTGAACAACTGTATGTTCATGGCAAGACACAATAAAATTTTTACTACCACAAAGATTTTCTGAACAGATGGTGTTCTGCTGATCTCTATGATGACAGCATTTGAAATGCATTACAATATATCCTTCTATTTGTCTGCCATCTCACTCATGACATGCCACTAAAAAAAAAAAAAAAAAGAGGGTGAGAGGGCTTGGTCTGTCCTCCAAGTAAAATCTTCCAGCAGCCAACACTGACTGTAAGTGCAAAGGATTTACAGCCTGTACCAGGAGGTAAATAAACAGTCTGCTCAGCAGGGCAGAATTAAGTATCCGGCCAGAGACAGAAAGCCAATACTATACAAATGGACTGTTTGGTGCTGATTGCCAGAGGCATCTGCATGGAGCTCCTTAACTGCTATTACTCATGAATCTCCTCAGATACAGTTTTATCTTGACTCTAAGTAGCTCCCTCTAGTTTGTTTCCGCATTAGACATGACAAATGCATTTTGGAAACTCTGACGTCCAGAGATTAAGTAAATATGAGTCAAAGAGAAAAAAAGAAAATGTTGAGGTTCTTAAAAATGGCTTGCTTAAGTTCCTGCAGTTAACCAATACTCACCCACATAGGCTTCATCATCCACTGGCAGCGGTACTGACATGCAGAGGTAGGTATCAGACTGTTAAAAGAAAAGAGAACAGAAATTACCTTTAAATTAGGAAAATTGAGAATTTAAAGAATAGAAACAAAGCATCAAAATTCCCTACACTTTCTCAAGATGAATGTGGGAATACTGAACAAATGAATACATACAATAGGAACATATAGATAAAACATCACATACTTTATTGAGATACTTGGGCAAATACAATGTATGTTATCTAGTTTACTATTGTAAGAAATAAATTCAATGCCGCAATTTATTTACATGTAACAGAGATCAGGCTGTAAGGTTATCAAAGTGGCTATCAGGTTGGTAGGTACACTATTAACTATTTCAGACCTCTTTTTTCTTAAATGTTTTTTTTTCCAACTTCTGAGGCTTTTTAGAATAGAAAATGTATCACCTACTGGAATTTTACTGCACCCATTTCCATCAAAATCTGACAGACCTTCACTTTCATAAGGACATCTAAACATAAAGATAAAACTCTTGTTATGAATAACCTCAAACTTAATCTAAAAGAAGACTCTGTGGATAGGTGTAAACAATTAATGCAACTGAGAAGGAAGGTACAATGATGATAACAATATGTGATTACACACAGCAGTGATTTGCACAGATAAACCGTTTTTGAAGTTTTTGTTTGAAAATGGGAAGGATGAACAGAGATTAACTGATACAATTGATGTGAATGCCTTTGTGTACTGTGGTTATATGCATTTATGCAGTTAATATACTAAAGCCTTCTAGAAATAGAAAAGAAAATATTCTGTTTTCTATTTAACCTGGGTTCAGAATATTAAAAAAAAAAGCACAACCAAATTTAGGACCTTATATTCAAACTTTGAAAGCCAACGGCAGCAATGCTTCACACTGCAGTAGAAATTGAACAGTTCCCAATGAATGTTCATGTACCTGTGCCGAAAGAATGCACAACTCAGGTATAGACAGGGCACTCCTAAATATTGTAAGGGTTCGTTGACACTCCTGCACCCATGGACTAACTGAAGTTATGGCCTGTAAGACAAATCCTGGCCCTCCTACTCCTTCAATATGCCCAGTAACTTGTTTAAAAAATCCAGGGGTTTTGGCAACCTTTCCCCCAGCCAATACAAGACACAAAGAGAAGGGGTTTTTAATAGGAATCTGAACTGACCGACCTCTTCATATATGTTTCCTAGCTGTTCAACTGATGCCTGTAAAATCAGTAATACGTAACTATAAATACGTGAACTGAGAGTACTTTTCACTCTTTCCGATGGATTCTAATTTTTAGCTGCAAAGAAGATCCAGTAGAAACCATATTTCTGTTTGGCACCTCTTGACTTAAATAACATGTTCCAGAGGAGTTTTCTGCAATAACTTGAAAATCTCACTTTTCCTTCACTCTTTTAAAAAGTGCTATCTGCAAAAATGAGTCATCAACTACTGCAGCACAATATACTGCTCTTTTCAAGCATCTGCAGACCTTTAAAAGAGATGTAGACCTCTTAATGATACATATAATTCCCTGCGATGGCCTACTGTAAAAAGAAAAAAATAAATAAAATCATTCTTTATCTTGCTTAATGAAAATAGATATGAAAATGACAGTGGAATCTCAATACTTTTATGTGAATCTTAAAAATGTTAATGCTAAGTTTACAAATCTTAACTGTCTTCACTTTTACTCACTTGGCTCAGTAGAATATAACAGACTTCACACCTTAAAGAGTATAAAATTATAACTTACTTACAGTAACTTTCATGATGTATTTTAAGAGTTAAAAATCCTGGGTCAGAAGTACTACCCTTTTTAAAATGCTTTTTGGTTATTTTCTCTCGGCTTGCCGAAGTTGCAGCAATGCACATTTTAATGTAACTAGATTCACTGATGCATCATCCAAGACATGGTGTAAACAGCAACTCCATGTCTTACTAGCTCAGCTAGAAATGTCTCACATTATAAAACTTCAACAATTCAGTTTATGAAAACAGTATTTTACAAACAAAATTAAATGAAAAGATTTTGCTTTCATTTGAGGCTACTTTTTTGTTGCCTACTTTTTGTTCATTTTATTTGAGTGATATAGGGAATTTGGGAAGTCTTTGTTTTCCTAGTTTATTGAAAAAAGTGGCAAAAGCTACAATTCTCTCACCTGCTTAGGTGTCACTGCAGGCATGCGAATGTCCAGTGCAAAATCTGACAGACCAAAGGAAATCACCGGCTGGTCGCTTCCAAGGCATTCACTGGAAAGAGATCTGCTAGTATCTTTATATCTTGAAAAGAAGGAAGAAAGACATAACAAAAATTAATAATTTAAAAAAAAAAAATCTTTTTTTAAAGAATGGTCTTTACAGAACCAGTGAAGAAGTTAGACAATGCTGAGTAGTTCCAGGAGTGATCTGAAAATTTCACTCCATTGCAAGCTGAAGAAAACATCTTAAGTTATGCAGCATTTACTGAGGTAGCTCCTGATCTAAGCAATCAGATGACTAGTTTGGAAAATGTTAGCTGAAAACATAACCTATCATCTCATCCTAATAATTGTCTGAGGCACATGGATGTACAGATAGAGAATTAGTTCACTACAATATGTCAAGTACTATGAATAATTCACAACAGTTTTGGAGTTTTTTGAGACTATGATTTATAATTCTATACAGACTAAATTTAAATTACATGCAAAGGGGCAACTTTTAATTCATACACTATAGCATTTATAGCAACTTCTATGGTACTACAAGTAGCAATGTAAAACAGTAAACTTACCAACATCAAATTGAATATCAAATTCTGTATTGAATGCAACAAATAAACTAATCATAAGAAAAATGTAGATCACTATAAAGAGCTGAATGGCAAGATGTGAGAAACATTGATACAACACTGATACAAGTTTTGACTATGTATATTCATGAATACAGTAGTGACATGGTACCCAACCTCAATAACAGTAAAATCCTTTTTTCAGGTGCTAAGAGGCTACTTCTCTTGTCCGCACTACATTAAAGTTTACATATGCAATTTTGAATTCAAACAACCTCTAAATTTCTCAGGACTCTTCAGCTTAGTTGATGTTTTCCTGTTAAAACATAATTTTACCCTGCAAGCTAACTCCAGCATCTGAAATATATTTACTCCCTGTGTAGCCTCAAATACAGCTGTAGCGTTAAATAAAAAAGGTGTATTAATTGCCATTTTATCGTTCTTTACCAACTTTAATGAGCAACCCTATGGATAAAACATGAGTTTCTGTCTTCAGTATGACAATAGTTCCATTTCAAAAGTGCAGAAAGAAAATTCAGAGCAATTATCAAAACTGAACAAATACCGTAACACATTTTTAGCTAAGCTTTTCATACTTTTGTAATATTGTGACTGCATACATTAAACACATAATATTTTCGTGTAACCCACCTCTTGAAGACTGAAAGTGGGCTTCTGAAACCCAAACAGATGTTTTGAAACAGAAGAAGCAGTATTAGCAGTTTGTTAACGAAGCCAGCCATGTCCACCCTGCTATTTTTGACCTGATTAAGCAAGCAGAAAAAGGGCAGTGCAGTTCTATCAGCTGTGATCCTGACAATCAGGTGGCAGCAGCAGCAGTATCATTTCACTACTTCATTATTATGTGCTCTGTGGGGATCCTCTAGCTTCTGACAGACCATCTGTCTTGGAAGGCGGTGCACTGTAAATCCGGAAGGCAGATGATACTGTGTTGTCTTTTTTATTATCTATAAAAAGGTGTTGAAGAATCTTCCCTTGCTCTTAGATGACACTGTACTTCTGTCCACTTAAGGAGCTGAAAAGGAGTAGCACACCTGATGCTTTCTGCCCAGGCTGTGCAGTTAAATCTGCATGTTACTTATAAATCCACAGTGCTGAAGACTTCAAACGGCATCACAGAAACCAGCATCAGTCATCCCTCAGAACCTGTAAAAACAGAAGGAGCTTAAGGATTACTAACACATTAGAGCATTACTTCTCAGCAAATCACTGATGAGGCATTTTAATACATTAGTAGGTTATTTCATGACCTTTAGCCCAACCCAGTGAAGATTGCATTGGTTCTGTTGACTTCTCCTTTTCCTTCCCTTCCCTGCATACAGGATCAGAAATGGACACATTTCATTTTGATATACAAAATGTATCTTCAAACTTATTTTACATGATAGGAGTATAAAAACCTCCTCAATATGTAAAATGCAAAGTATGGCATATTTCACATACGCAAACACCAGTATAATGTGGCCTACAAGCAGAGGGGAAAAAAAAAAAAAAAAAGGCACCAACTTGACAGAGCAAGAATTAAAGTTCATAAATTTTATTAACTATCACCAAATGTTTCTGCACATATTGCAGACTTGGAGAACATTTTAATTCAACCTGTAATAAACCATTATGTCATTAATAAGTATCTGCTTCTTATGCACTTTAGCTACTTTTTATTTCAGGAAACAGATACCTAAAAATTATCTTTGGAAACACATCAACCAGAACTGTTGACATCAGACTGCTTTATATTAGTTGAGTAGTTTCCTATCCTTTCATACACTGAGAGTATGTCAGCATAAACCATTAGTTTCCCCCCTGTTTAACGTCAACTGTTCTTATTCCCCGTATAAGTTGACACGATATTTAATTCCAAAATTTTAGTATTTTTTATTAATTATGCTAGAAACTTACACATTGTCCTACTGAACACATATGTATTAGTATTCTTTTATTTTTTGATAATTCCAGTTTCGGCAGAAGGAAAGTTTCCATTCACAATCAAAAGCTTTTACCTGTACTATGTAGTAATTCTTCTAAATTAGTATAAATAGAATATAATAAATGGGCTATTCTAGATTAATATAAATACTAGTAAGAAAAAAATCTACCCAAATTAAAATATCTTCCAGCCCCACACATAGTCAAAACACTTTTATACGGATAAAATAGAAAATAAGGATTCTGATATGAAACAAATGAAAATCCATGTATTTAAAACAAAATCACTCCCATTTCAGGGCACATGTACCAAAAAGGCTTCTTATAAATCAAAAGTGCTTAAGCATAAACTAAGAAGCCATACTGGCTAAAAAGTCACTCCCTTTTGTTAAACAGCCACATTGGATTTGCATTGGACTATTTGCAAGATTTAAAAATCTGATTACGTTAATCAACATTAAAATTGCAAATTGTTTTCACTGAAGGATGGCAAAAAAGATTTAGTCACAAACAACTGAAAATAAACACATATTAGTTTTCAGCTTGCCAAATATATGCCAAGGGTGTCCAAAACCATTAATGCAAGCAATGATAAAATCTTAATTCCTTTTTAGATGTAAACTTTTATGTCTCCACTTCTTTATTAGAAGAAGTAATTTAAATCATTTTCACTGGTGAACTATACAAATCTGCAACACATATAAAGTACTGTGCTGTGATGAAGATCAAAAATAATTTAAAAACAAAAAAGACAAATGTGACATGCTTATATGCTTCGCATAAGTTAACTACAATAACATAAGGCTTCACTACTTTCACTCTTTAAGGAATAATTACACAATAGTAACTGTTTAGTGACTTTGTAAACTACCCGACCAGAAATTCTACTACCTTTCTCTAGCTGTATTACCCAAGATTTTTTTTTTTTTCTCCCATACCATAGCGGAAATGCACTTGACAAGCAATTAATCTAAAAAACAGGGACAGGAAGAATATAATGAGTTGTAATATACATAGAACTACTTTTTTTTTTTTTTAATATATATATATTATATATATATATATATATATTTTAATATGAAGAGATATTTTCCAATAATTAGAAATAAGAACAAATGCTTAGTTTATGCCAGCTTCAAGAAGTCTGAGATCTGTTACATCAAGCCTGTCACAAATATCTATATGGCATACAATTTAATAAAGGAGAGTTATTTAATATTAAAAAAAAAAAAAAAAAAAAAAAAGGAACTAAGAAACCAGACAAACAGTCCTTCCTCATCTAAAATACAAGGGCTTCTTTATAGCAGCTTTGAATTCTCACTACAAGTTAAGCACAGTAATAGCAAATATCACCGGAACACAATGTTAAGAGAATATGTGATGATTTGTAGTTGACTACAGGAGGTGGGGGTAATGCAATAATTCGGAATAGTCAAAAAAACCAAAAGAAATTAAGCTGTAGTGAGATAAATACACATCTGTATATTCTCCTTAAAAAGGGTCCAATTTTACCCCAAGTGCTTTTTAATGTCTATCAACTGATGAATATGAAATATGAAGTTTAATGTACCTAATATTTCAGATTAGATCCTTGCACAAAGAAATTTTACATTTGGAAGGAAAGGAGAGGAAAAACTTTAGGAAGGCAGCACTATCCTGTAGTTATTCCAACATCATTTTAGGTATGATGCGACAATTATGAGTTGAGGAAAAAAAGTGATGATGAGAGATACAGTAATAAGATTACACAATCAAGGTTCATTATGTGGACATCTAGATACCACTGTTTTGCTTTCAGTTTGGGTTAAGATATCCTAAGGGAACAGAAGTAATAAAGTAAAAAGACATAATTAATGACGAAGACTACAGTGAAAGTAGAGAAAGGGAGATGAAAATTAGATTGGGTAATGCAAGCATGTTTATTTTATCCCACATGCTCCACCCAAATAAAGCAAAAAACAAGGAAGAAAAAAACCTAAAACCAACAGCTTAAAGCAACTAGCACAAAGACACAACGGGAGTAGAGGGAGGAGAGGCAGGCAAGGAGATACAAGTAAGAAGCTGGAATTCAAATTAGAATTCAAAACAGAGCAACAATATATCAGTGTGATAATATACAAATTAGAAGTGTGTCTTTCAAAAGAACTGCAATTAATTTTCAAAAATTAGCTACATAAAAATGAAGTTCTGTATTAACAAGTTTATAAAACACATTATAGTATTTTATTATTTTCTGCTTAGTCACTACAACATTTTAAACACAGTACCAAGAGAACAAGCCAGAAGCAGAAACCACACCCTCAATCACCACTACCTTCAAAGAAAAGAGAAATTTGAAGATGATCAAAATTAATGGGGATTAATATCCAAGTCTATCATGCATGGTAATTCCTCATACATGAATCTCCGGTTCGTTTCTTAAGCACTGGAGTCGTGGGAATCAGCAAGGATTCCTTGCATTCTGTCTTCAGCTAGAGCCAAGATCACATTTTGTCTTCAGCAAAATTTTAAGCTTCGACAATAACTGGGCATAAAAACAATAGCCAGTTCAACAAATGAACTGCAATTAGGTCTAAAAGTTTGAATACTTTGCTTCTAGGATAATCAATATGTTGTGGGATCTGCTTAGGGATTAATTAATACACTAAATGCAGCCACTTAGGACACAGATTCATAGGAAAACACATTTGGCAAGAAGTCATCATATTAGACAACCTCTTGATCCTTAACATCAATAAAAATATCTCACAAAACATATCTAGGGGTTGGAAAGATATGTATAATGCAGATGACACTGGACTGTGACAACTGACTGATAGATCAAAGTGTTGGGCTGCTATCCAGAAGGACCTTGACAAGCAGGAGAAATGTCCTTATCTTGACCCAAGAGCCTCTTATTATATTTTCTCTGCCCTGTCCAGCTGAGGAAGGGAGTGATTGAGTGGTTTGGGATGGGCACCTGGTTTTTAGCCAAGGTTAACCTACCAGAAGGACTAATGGTACCTTCTGGCTGCATGAGCCAAAGCATGGCCAGGTTGACACAGAGAGGATTCTTCCCCTCAGTGTTGGTGAAGCCACACATGGAGTGCTGGGTCCTGTGCTGGGCTCCCCGGTGTGAGAGATACATGGACATACTGAAGAGAGGCCAAGCAAGTACCATGAAGATGCTGAATACACTGGAGTATCTCTCATACTCCAACAGGATGAGAGAGCAGAGACTTTTCAACCCCAAGAGGAGAAGGCTGAGAGAGATCTCATCAAGGTAAAGAAATAGATGAAGGAAAGGTGCAAAGAGGATGAAGTCAGGCGCAAACTTATTCAACAACTTCCCTGGTGATCCAGGCCAGGAGATCAAGTGTCCCCTAAGTCAGTTCACAGATTACACCAAGCTGGGTGGGAGTGTTGATCTGGAGGGCAGGAAGGCTCGGGACAGGCTGAATCCATGGGCTGAGGCCAGTTGGATGAGGTCCAACAAGGCCAAGTGCTGGGTCCTGCCCTTGGGTACAACCGTCTGTAGTACAACTCTGGCCCATGGAACAGAATCTCCAATCGCCCATTGTAATTGTTGCCTGCCTTGTATTTTCCTCTTCTTGCTGTGCATTTATTCAGCAACATGATGCTCTCCCCCATGTCCACCTCAGCAGTGTATTAATTTTTCATCACATCAATTGGTCAGTGTGCCAGCAGGCAACTGCCGGCCCTCGATCACAACTGAAAAGGTGTGAGCATACAGCTGGGGCTGTAAAGGATCCCCTTGCTTGGGCAGCAACCCACACTGGATTTGATGTAGTATTAAACATATATTTTAAAAATTAAAATGCTGACTTTTCAAATATAGCTGGCCTCTTTTATATTCTTATCTTGGAAATCCTTATCTTCAGCTATCAACAAGAGCCTCAGATATACCAAAGGAATAATAAAAAAAAAAAGAGAATTATGATTGCTCCTAATGTTGTTTTTATGAACCTTTTCCAAAATTTGTTCTGCTGAGAATAAGTATGATGCCTGTTTTTAAAATAAATATTTTATAAAGAAACCTATTGCCCAGTCCATCACAGAAGAACAATATTAATACATTAAATAAAGGACTATGATTTGAGTTTTCTTGTATGCATTACAGCAGTGAAACTGGATTCATTCTAATAGGATTTACTCTTTGAATGCTTCCCAAATAGGTTGAAATTAGACAATGTGTATTTCTCTCCCATTTAACTAGAATAATAAAATAGTAATTAATATTAAGCTGTCCTTAAAAGGATTGTTTATATGGGCAACACAACATATGAAAAAAGTTCATTACCTGAATCTTAGCTTATTTTGAGAGATTCTGATGGCCTATGAATCATTGGAAAAGTAAGTTCTACTTACTATCTTAAGATAGACTATCTATAACAAGAAAAATAATAAAGGAAAGTATTTCAAATGCTCTGTCAATTCCATAAATATGGTAGGCCTTATCCACTAGACAGATTTCTTTTGTGTTTTTTAAAATTAACTCAAGTTTTTTACAGCAAAGAAATAGAGGATGAAGAACTGTCATTTATACTCTTCCCTTTTGGAGATCAACATGTTCATAACACAACTTGCAGTTCCTTAACTCCTGTAATGAGAGAAAATCATAAACCCTATAGCCCCAAGCCATAAGCAAACCCTATGCATTAAACAATAAAGGAAGAACTTAATTGTATTTAGTAAGCAACTCATACAGCAATAGTAGTTATGGAAATCACAAACAGAAGGATGCAAGGAAACAGGTTATTATATATGTCTATGCAAAATACAGAAAAGGACATTATTTCTAGGGGGACTGGCCAAAAATTTATAGAATATATAGAAACTAAAACCGGTCTCAGTTTTGGGGGTTGTGTGTGTGTGTGTGTGTGTGTGTGTGTGAGCCTCAGGATATGCATGAGAAAGCACAGAAAAACCAAGGGAAGCAAAACAGCAAAAAAAACATAACTCAGCACACAGCTGTCACCCTCAGCATCTCCCAGACTGGGACAGAAGGGACAAACTCAAAAGTTTAAGCAGATTTGACTTTGTCAGATAAACTTCTAGAATTGTTAATTTTTTTAACCCTGTGTGAGAACTCAGTGGAAATAGAAAATGTGTAAGAAAAAAATGCAGAAAATATTTAACTACTTCACAATGTGATGTTACTGAGCAGCCTTTGCTTTAGACTTCATTATTTGTCAACAAGTAAAGCTATCCTAGGACTACCTTCTCAGTCACATTTTCCTCCCATTCCTAACATAAATACAACACATACCACTCCTCAATACAATGCACACTTAGATGTGATACAAAGAAATACGTGAAAAAGAAGGAATTTTAAAATTGCACAATCTAGAGACATTTGCCAGTGTGTTTCAGACCAAAATAAAATTAATGTTCTTGGAAATTCTGGTATCGTACATCAATTTCTGAATTCTAAGCTAAGATTTTTCAAAATATGATATACAGTTCAAGGTAAGATCTTTTACTCATTTTCTCCATCACCATACTGTGAAGTATTTGGTATAAAGGTGTTTAAGAACAAGGAATTGCACTTGATAGGACAGAAATATGTAAGAAAACCATCAAAAAAAATTCTTTCCTGATCACATTAATACAATTGTGTTTGCATTATTAAAACAGGAAAATTAAAGTAGAAATTCACTTTTACAGCCTGAAACTGGTTGAAACACTCCCAATCCTCTTTTGGGAGTCATAGATATGTTTCAGAAGTATGAAGACAAGACAGCATGTGTTGATTCTCCCACTCTGAATTTTAATAGCATTTGAAAAGCACTTCATTCACAATAATTCACCTTCTAATGCTTCTGCTTTGACCAGGTATCAAAACGGCAAAATTCTCTTGTAAAGAAAGATCAACACTTTTTATAGAAAGACAACATCTTAGCAAACTCCTATATATAATGAAAAAATTAACAAGCTGGATGATACTAATCAATTGCTTAAAAGGGAAAACACGTAAGATATCTCTGCTTTCATTTAATATCCAGATCACTATCAGCAGCACAATGTAATAAGAATAAAAGTTCACTGAAATGAAATGCCCTTTGTTTTCCCTTTGTTATACAAAAATAAAAAATATTAAAGGAAGAATGTTTATAGAGTTAGGATTAGCCTCCAACAATAAAGCAGATGAGAGATAATTTCAAATACTTAATTTCAATTACAAATTACCTATGAACTATGAATTAAATTCATTGTATGTTCCTTCGCTAAGAAAGACATTGAATTGAGGTGGGCTCAGCTGCAGGGACACCAGAAGCTGTCCCTGTGTCAGAGCCAGTTCCAGTCAGCTCCAAGATGGACCTGGATGCTGCCCAAAGCTGAGCCCCTCAGCCATACTGGTGATGCCTCTGCTATATTAGGAAATATAGGAGAGGGTAAAAAACACTGCACAGCAGCTGAGAGGAATGAGAATAACTGAGAGAAACAACTCTGCAGACCCCAAAGTCATCGAGGAAGGAGGAGAAGCAGATTCTCTAGACACCAGAAATCCACCTGCAGCCCACAGAGCACACACCAGAACAGGCGGATGGATATACTCCGAAGCAAACTGCGGCTCCTGAAAAATCCATGCTGGAGAAGGCCCCTGGCAGGAGCTGCAGCCATGGTGGATCTACACTAAGGCAATCTGTTCTCAAAGAACTGAACCCATGAAGAGAACCCATGTTGGAACACCCTCATGGAGGACTGTCTCCTACAGAGAGACCCCACTCTGGAGCCGGAAGAAAGCATTATGAACTGACTGCAACTCCCATTCCCCGTTCCCCTGCATAGCTCAGGAAATGAGAAGAATGGAGAGTGAAGTTGAGGCTGAAGGAAGCTGGTTCTAAATGTGCTCTTATTTCTCAGTATCCTACTGTTTAATTGGTAATAAATGAAAAAAAAAAAAAAAATAGAATATCCTGAGCTGAAAAGGGGCCCACAAGAATCACTGAGTCCAGCTCCTAGCCCCGCACAGTACAGCCCCAAGAGTCACACCATGGGCCTGAGACCATTGTCCAAAGATTTCTTGAATTTCTTGTACTTCCCACTGCAGGGACAGGCTAGGTTTTTTTGTCAGATTACTGAGTTGGAGCACTTGTCAAAGGTACTAGATGAAGCTAAGCACCGAACAAAAAAAAAGGAGCAGCAGTGTGTAGCTAGGAGTAAGGACAGCAGTAGGGGCAAGAACACTGCTAATGCTAGCAAGGTTCTAGCTCTCCTTGGACAGGCAATTTTAATGCAACCTTATGCTTGTTGTTCTGCAAATGGTGCTTCCTGGTTCAGTACAACGCTCTTATGAGAATGCTGGAGTGATTACTTCCACAGTTTCTATTTGCTCAGTATGATGCTGGAATGACCTGTTGTCATGGGTTAGTACAGTTTGGTTTTTTAGTTATAGAGGAATGTAGAATAATTCTCGGGGTCAGGACCTGGGAATTGTTTTAGAAAGGACAGGGACCTATCAGAGGGTTAGTTGGAATACTGGCATCTGTTTTGACCACTGAAAATTGTTGGCTACGACTTTGAGAAGTACCATATAAAACCCCTTGATTTCCTGTAGGTGGGTCTTTTCCTTCTTTTTTTTGGTGAGAGAGAGACAGGTAACATCGAGTTGGGCCTGCAGCTCCCCCCTTTTTTGAGGGGGAGCTGGCCTGAGGCCTGGCCGGATTCTATCAGCTCCTGGGATGGGGAGGAGAAGTTGTTGCTTTACAACTACTCTCTCTAAACTTCCCTGGAGCAGGGAGAGATCTCTGCTGGGCCTCTGATAAGAGCTATGGGCACCATTTAGGCTGAGAGCACCCCGATTTACACCGAGGAGTGGGCTGAGAAGGCATTTATGATACTGCTTAGGGGGGTTTTTTTTGTGATTCCAGACTGCCCGGGTGCTGTGATCTCTGATGTTCTTGTGTGAGCTCTTCCTCCCTCACCAGCCCGGCCTTGAACATCTAATACCATGAGCTACAGAGAAAGAGACAGACTCTGGGCTGATTTAACCCTTGCTTGGCAATGTGAAGCTTCCAGGGCGAACATAAAGAAGAAAAAGCATGAAGTCAGTAGAGTGAGAGTGAAAAGACTATTAGGACAGAGGGTTGAAGGGTTGGTTGTTCCATTCTTACTTGAGCCATAGAAATGAAATCTATATTTAGATCATTCCTTTAAATCATGGGAAAGATAAGCATTTGGGGAGCTGATTGTTTCGATTTGTGTGTGGATTTGAGCAAAGGTGCTTGTGATGGACTAAGTAATATTAGTCCTACAAGACGCTTGAACAGAGATAGAGATGAGAAGCCCTCTGTGCCAGTGAAGAAGTGAGAAGATATCTCTGCACTTGGAGATGAAGAATCTTTTGCGTTTTGGAGTTATTCATCTTTAAAAGGTGACACCCCAGTATACAAAAGTCTAAGACCCATGACCCATAAGCAGCTTGGGAAGCTGCTCATGGGAGGGGTCACAAAGGCAGGTTTCTCTGGGTGGTTGTTTTTGTGACAGTTAAAAATCCCACAAGAGAACTGTTCTAAGTTGTCAGTGGGATCCATGACTCTAAGAAAGACTCTTCACCTAAAGAATTGATGAAAGACTATTTTCAAATGGTGAAACTGACTGAAAATTACAAGTTTTGTCTCTTTATGTTGTTTTGTAAGAAACTGAACAGTTTGTGAGTGGAGGGAAGAGTGGTTTTGGAGCTTTCATTCTGTTTTGTTTTAGTTTTTTTCCCAAGTTTCTTTTTCTATTCTTTTAGTGTGTGTTAATAAAACTATTTGTTAATTTTTAAGGTTGAGCCTGCTTTGTTTTCTCCTAGTCTCTCTCCCACAGAAAAAGAGTGAGTACTAAGACCAGAATTTAGTGAACATGAGACCCCTACACCTGTCAATCCAAATACTATCCATGACAACACCCTCCAACTCCAGATACACCCCCTGCAAAAACCTATCTCAATAAGTCTTCCATAGACAAGAAATGTATGGCTTCTAGAAATAAAAATAAGAAAAATTAAGAACTTCTTTCTAACCCCTTTAATTGTATGCCTCTTTCAAGTAATTCCAGGTAAAATATATAGACCTGTATCCAGTCTAGGTCATGTAGTTAAACTGAGATTTATAGCTTTGCAGCTTCAGAGAAGTTATGAGTAATTCCAGTTACTAAAAAAAAAGTCAACAGAAGTTTGTTAGAGTTCATTACAAAAGTAATGTTGTAGTCTTTCCTTGTTCCATGTGGCACAGATAGCAACACCTCTTGATTAAGGAGAAAGATAATGAGGAGAGTGGAAGATGAAAACCAAGTCAATGAATCCAATTCCATTTAGTATTCATTAACAATTGGGCAGCATAAGATCCATGCTAAAAGCAGATAAATGAACCCTCAACTATTATAGGCCATTTTATGACACACTTTTTACTAGTAAAATGCATTGTTTTCAAAACTAGCATCCATAGGAGTAAAAGAAAGAATCTGGTAAACATCAAAATAATGCTAAAATTTAGCACCTCTAGAGGTACAGGTTTTCAGTATCGCAAAATATAAAACCACTAATACTAAGGTGACTGAACACAAAAAAACAGAACAGTATTTCAGCAGAACAAGTCTTAATGTTATGTGGAATTTCAATACAACACAATTGCCTGTGATTATACTAGCAGAACATTTTTCTGTGAAGTACCTAAATATACGTTAAGTACAATAATAGTATATACTAGGACATAAATGGATAATCAAGAAGAAGCCAAAGTTTCTTTGCTAGAAGGCACATCACATGTGGGAAAACAAGAGCTCACAGCAGAAAATGGAAGAAAAACTAAGCACATCAGAAAAGAAGATTAAGGGAAAAGAAAAACAAACAAAAACGAGTGCAAGAAAGAAGTGCTGAGGACGTACTATGTTCCATTGCTATGTACAAAACGTCCAGCGCCATGGCAGAAATCAGGAAAGGGACTCCACACTGGAGCAAGTGAATGTACTCTAAAGGAAGCTTCAGCCTATGGAAACCTCACACCAGAGCCAGATCTTGGCAGGTGCTGTGGCCTGTAGACAGGTACCCATTGTGACAGATGCCCATGTTCCCTTAGCCAAACAGTACAGGTTCCAGAGAAGATAATGACCTGAGCCATTAATGGGCCAAGAACTCCAGTTTTATCTGTTTTCTGAAAACCCACAAAGGAGCAGAGTGACCCAGTGAGGATTCATGCTTATGAGCTTGGAACACTGATCAAAAATTTGAAATATGATTATTTCATATTTCAAAATGTGATTAAAAATTTAATAGCAACTGGCTTTTCCAAGGATCATTTGTCAAGGAACAAAGGAAGCTATCAGCACAAGGAGTCTCATGCATACTTTTCTCACTATGAGCAAATCACATTCTTCCATAAATACGACAGCCTAAGTGAGCCTTATTTGAATTCTCCCTGCCAGGCAGCATGGCAGTAATCTCCCCTGGGTGGCCTCTCAAGGCTGTTCCTGAAAGCAGAGAAACCATTTTACCAAAGGAAGGTCTTCTTCAAGTGATTGGTATTACATATAGTCTCGGTAGAATGGTAACTTTGATTTGTGCCTGGTAATTTTGAATCATTGTTGAAATGATTGGGCCACACAGCAAATCTTGGCACCAAACCGTACTTCACAGTTTTACAACATCTTATTAACAATGTTTTTGCTAAAACTCTTTGACAGTGGTCCATTAAACAATCTAAATCATCAATTCATGCACCCATTAGGAGGAGTGGCCCCACCACAGGCAGCTCACACTAGAGTAGTCTCAACTGGAAATACTGTAGCTAAGGAAAGGACTCATATTTTATCAAATCTTGAAGGATTATATCCCATATCCCATAGAAGGGACTTTGCATGGGAGCAGGTGCAAGGGGAGAAGTCCATTGCAATGTTATATTCTACGGCCTCACCCAAATTGACAAGGCTTGGAGACTTAATGGAAAAACCCTTCATTTGTAGTAATACGTGATTTGCATTTTATGTTACAGGAATTCCTATAAAAGGACCTACATCAATCAGTGGCAAACGAGCGTCATGCAAGGCAGCGCAAGTGCAGCTGTGACCTGACTTGAGCTGGCTTTTCTGCCCAGTAATTCCCCACAACACACCACCTCTCTGTCCAGAGTGATCACCAGAACAGATGGAGCTCGAAGTCACAGACTGAATTAAGTCAGTGAACATTTATGGGCATTTTAAAAGGGTGGTTCATACATGAAGGACCTGTGTATACATCAAAAGACAGGAAGTGGTGTCTAGGTGGTGAGAATAATAAGGATATATTGGATAAAATGGGAGCTGAGCATATGAACAGTATGGAATTGGGGATGGGGTGTGGGTTTGTGGGCATAATTTGTACTGATTTTGGCTTGGACAAAGTACATTTTCTTACAAGAAGCTTATATAGACTGATGCTCTGGATTTGTAAGCAAATCAGCATTGAAAACAAATGGATGTTTTAGCTGTTGCTGAGCAGTGGTCACAAAGAACCAAGGTCCTCCCTGCTTCTAATAGCACTGTACCAGTGAGAAGGCTGGGAGGGGATACACCCAGGACACTGGATCCTAACTGGCCAAAGAGATATCTCATACCACATAAAGGAGGGCTGCAGGGACATTTGGAGTGGTGGCATTTGTCTTCCCAAGAAGCCACTATATATGAAGGACCCCTACTTCTTGCAAGTGATGTACAACTGCAGACAGCAAGGAGGATACAAATTCCTTATTTTGCTCTGCTTGTGCATGCAGCTTTTGCTGTCCCTGTCTTCATCTCAACTCCATGAGCTTTTTCATTTTCTTGTGGCTATCTTGCCCAGCCCACTGGGGGCCAGGGAAAGAGGATCTGTGTGGGGCTGACATTCCCATCAGCCTTAAATTGCAACTAATTTTGTTTATTTGCTACCTCCATAACACAAAACAAGCCAAAAGAGAAATAACCATGAAGGGGAAAACAAATAACCAGCATTTGTGGCTAAACTACTGTGAACATGTTTCTTGCTCTCTACAACTTCCACCCCAGCCTCCAGATAAGATTTCCTGGTAGAAATGTATTTTACCCTGGTTCTTGGAGTCTGAAGGAGGATTCTCAAGCTTGTTCATTTCCAGAGTAAAGTGAATCAAGTGATCAAGTGTTCTTCCCTGGAAAATGCTATTCCGTTATACATCACCAAGACTGAAAAGATGATACATGAAAAATAGTAGGATACCCATCCCAACATCTAAATTTTAAACTCCATCCCCAAATAAATGGTTTTACTGTGAAAAATATAATACTTGTAGAAGAAAGGTATATGAAATTGGAACTATCAAGGTTGGGCAAGACAGCTTATTCCTTCTGGACACTGGAATTAAAAAAATGTATTTTTATAAAATAATAAAAAGTGTATTTTTATATAAATACTTGCTTTCAAAACTTGGTTTCAAAACATGATTATGTTTAGCCCCCTTTTCAATAAACGGCAGGGGCAGAAAAATCTTTAAATCTAAGACTTTCTAGTAACTCTACTGTACGTTTTGTCTCATGTGACATCAAGGTTTGACTTATGAGGAAGAACATCTCCACATTTCTTTTACTTCTTTTAACTGTTCAGTCAAAAGTACGTATGAGACAGGAAAATGTATGAAAAATCTACAGTACCTTCTCCCTCACCTAACAAAAACTATTAAAGCGTTACAACTATTTACGCAATTAGTTTTCACATGTGAGAGCAATGGCAAGTGCAATTTTTAAAGCTCACTGATATACTGGTTATTCCTGTTTCTCAGAAACACTGGGCTTTATTCATTCTGAAAATCTTGCCTGGCATTTAAAAAAAAAAAAAAACAAAAACACACAAGCCATGAGTCATACATATTTTCTGTCTCACAGGGAGTGTTCAGTAATTTCAAAAATTTCTAGTTATCTTAATTTTAGATTGTCTTAGCTAAAGGAAATATATTACTGTCAGCATTTCTTACAGCAGTTTAAAAGCAGACCTATCCTTGAAAGAAATGAAGAGAAATCAGACACCTTTGAACACAAATGGAGGAAAGAGAGGCTACTACCGAAGGAAATCTTTCATGCTACAAGAGGAGGTCCTTACAAGTGCCAAAAATTAAAGATATACTTTGTCCTTTAAAGATCTGACGCCTGTTAGAAGAACTGTGGAAGATTTCTGCAAGAAAGTACTCCAAACTTTGAAATGTAACTAGTTTCCTTACAGCAAAAATAAAGAAAAAAAAATTATGACAAATCTGTTGATAGACACACATTAATTTACTTAAATTATGAACCATAAAAGATTATTAATAATTTCAAATCAATGCATAAATGTTAAGAAACAAGATCTTGTTCTGTGACAGACAACTGCACATAGACAACTGCAGCAAGTGGGAAGAACAAAACCCCATCTCATACATACAGAGGACTGCAATTCCCATTCAACAGCGTTAAAAACTAACTAGATTGCACATACTTATAATTCGGTTTATATATATATACACACACACACACAAGTTCAGTCCACCAATAAAAGCAATGAAACAAGAAGAAAGTTTCAAGAGTTTTTAGAAGTTTTCCTGTAGACAAAAGTTCCCCAGAACTGGGTAAAACCAGATTTCATGTCAGCTTGATTTGGTTTTGGTGTTTTTAATATAACTTAAAGCTACATAAAAAATTATCATCTGTTCTTATTCTTAGCAGACCAGTACACTTCACCCACATCTTTTCAGGCAGGTATCTCCTACGCTTTAGTTAGGATACACACACCCAGCCATACCCATACACCTCATTTATTTGCCATTTTTGCAATTATTTGTGTCCAGTAAGGCACTTTTTAAGTTTTAAATAGAATCTTGCTCAGAACGAGTTAAAATCAAAACACAGAAAGCAATGTCTTTGCTTGATACTGATTTATTACTGTTTTCCACAAAACTCTGACAGGTGTGGGTATGAGATTAATCATCATACTGCCATTCCTATACCACTCTACAAAATCCTCAGGCTTTATGTTTTCTGACTCCTGCATAATGGCCATGATTTCAGGTTAAAGAGGAATCTTAAGACTTAACTTGAACTTAGCTAACTTGTTGAAATTTCTTCAGATGAAAAGCATTTCTGCAATACATGGTTTGAACAGAACCTAAGAAGTCTGGTAAAATGACTTCTGAGCCTGTTTATCAGGAAGCAAAAAATTTAAGCTCTGCATTTTACTACAGAGGCTGTCTTGCTAAGATCTGCAGACAAGAGAAACTGGAATATGCTGGAAACCAATCTGGACTTTTTAGCTTTTAAGTATAACCACTGCTCACTGAAAATTAAAATAAGATTTAAGATGTACTCGAAACCTCCAGTAGGAAAAAGAAAAAAAAAATACTTTCCCTAACCTCAGTACCTGTGAATCCTACTCAAGTCTGGACTCTTGAATTCCACTATAGGGAATGAAATGGAAAGTAATTCAAAAGCTATAACGAAATCTCTTCAGTATTGTTGTGGTTTAATCCCAGCTGGCAAAGGACTCAGTATTTGTCTTATTGCTTATGCCCACTCTTACATACTCTATATTGGTGTTCCAAGTGAGTTATGCCCTCCCATACAACAATGATAAATATGTAGATATTTAAATGCCAAGTTGGATTTTTTTTTTTAATTTGGAAGATAATTAGATAATTATTTTATGTATTTTGTCTTTTGTTTCAGAATGCAATCTCTTTTCTGTGCTATTCCATCTGTCAAGTGATTATTTTGATTAGCTGAAAAGGCAGCAAATAAAAAGGTTGTTTTCCTTGGTGACTTGTCCGACACTAAGCATCTTGTGCATGCCAGTATGGCAGTATACTTCTCTAGGAAGTGTTCGTTAAGTAACACTTCCTATGAAAGAACAAAGGGAGCAGGAAGTACTTGGAAATACAGAATTTATTGGGAATCAAGCCACTACTGGAGGAGGGGATGGGGCAGTTTCACAAACAGCAACAAACTGAACATCACAGAAAGAAACATTTCACAAATCATTTTAATTACAGGCTAGTTCAAAAATCCTACCACTTTTCCCCTAACATTATTCTATTTAGAGATTACATTATGGAACATTATTACATGTCATGGAACAGAGCTAAAAGCAACCTAAACAAAACAGATTACAGGCTGAGGTGAATTTTTGTGATATACCTTCATTTGTCTATTCCACCTTCCTCCAGAACAGTCCACTCTTCTAACTGGACTCTCCTTTATCACTAAGGGAATATAGAATACAAGTAACAAAGAGAGAAACCTATACTTACAGGACTTTTCACCAATTTTTCTGCTAGTTTGCTTAACAATATTCGACTACCTATTTAACAATAACAATACAAACAGACAAACCATAACCCAATATCCCACAGAGAAAGAGGTGTTTCTTCAAAGATTGGCCTTTGCTGGAAGAGGACAAAGGAAAACCCTCAGAACACCTGGCACAATGCTCACCCAGAAGGGTTGGGCAGGCAGGGGGCCCGGGGAAGTGCAGGAGCATCTGCAGAGGATTAAAACAGCCCTAAGAAGCAACCACAGGGACCAGGGCAGGCAAACAGGGACCAGGCTTGCTCAGCCTTGAGAAAAGAATGTTTGCAGGAGTTCTTATCACTGGGGGCTACAAAGAAGGTGACTCCCCTTTCACAAGGAAAAGACAAAGGGTAATGGGTATAAATTACTCCTGGGAAGATTCCATTAGACTGCAAAGGAATATTTGTCATAATGAGAACAATCATCACTTGAAATTATCACCCCTGGGATGTGGTGTATCTCCCAATGCTGGACTCTTTTAAGATCCATCTGGACAAGGTGCTGGTGATGGTGACTGGACCATGATTTTTCCAGGAAGATTGGATCATATGATCCTTAACATCCCTTTCCAACCTGCTATTCTGTGATTCTTGCAAGAACAGCAATTATTAAAAAAAAACAAAACAAAACAACAACAAAACCAAGCCAAGCCAACCAACCAAATACCCACCTTGACTCCCAGATTTTAAAAACTGTTTATTGTACCCTGTGTCACATTGTTTTGCTACTCCCAACAAATTCTGTAAATAGTAACAAAAAGCTTGTTAGTTCTCAGCCAGTAGATGAATTCCTAGCCAAAACAGGGAACAACACAAGCATTTCTTCCACAGAAAAAGAAATGAGATCCACTATGTTTCTGGGCTTGTCAAAAAAGGACATGAACAAATCTTATGAAGATTACGGGCATACCTTTTAAAACAATGAAAGTAAAATCATTATCACAAACTACGAAAGGATATCATAGTTACTGCAAGCTCATGGACTCAATCTTTTCACATACAAAACTGTATGATGCATGACACAAATATTTCTTACTCATAGATAGGATGAAGTTTTGAAGCAACACTTCCATTAATCTGAGAAAGGAAGTGTGTAAAATCAGCAGCCAGCTATTCAAACTAAATAGCATGTAGAAGGAAATCCAAGCCCTCTGCAAAATATCAGCAAGCCAAGTTTCAGGAAGGGTCACAATTCTTTTATGCCAGATTCTCCAAGGCAACCATCATACTGAATAATGAATACTCTTAAAAACCAAGACTACCAGAAGAGATGGGATTCATTCACATAACTGCAAATCTAATCTCATTAACTCAGTTGCAACATTTGTGAAAAGACTCACCCATGAGCATATGAATTGGAAGTCTGGTTACAAACCAAACTACATAACCACCAACTCATAAGCACACAGGTATGTTTGCAAGAAAATGTGGCAATGGCTTTTATTTGTAGTATAACATAAACTCTTTAGCTTGTTTTTATTTTAACAATCAAGTTCCCATAAAGAAAAACTATTTTGACATTAGTTCAATTACAAGCTAAGAAAGAAAACTACTTTGCTATCAAAAAGTTGTAAAAAAATGTTTTTCTTAATATTAAGAATACATTTTAATGTTTCTCTTTAATGCAGTAGCATGAAACATCTACAAACTAGAGATGAAACTGTCCTTCCAAAATCAGATTTGTGAAAAAAACTCATTTACATGTTCGTATTTTGTCTAGCTCAACTACAAACCTTTCACATTAATGAACTTTATAAATCTGTAAAAAATTGAAGTTTTAGACTAGTAAAAATAAAAATTTTTAATTAACACTCTAATGCTTAATAAGGGTATACCAATGATTTTTTTTGATAATGTAAGAACAGTTGATTTAAAAACTTCTTATGCATTACAGTGATTATAAGAAGTTTTTCCAAATACAACACCCACTCACCAACTTGCATGCAATAACTTGTCAAAGTAGCATTTTAGTTCCTCCTAAATCACATCATCAGTTTCTTTAGCAAGAAGACTAAAGAAAATCCCAGTTCCTCACTCAAAAAGACTGATTTTTCTGACATAAGGTGAAAGCTACCAGTAGGTGAGGGGTGTGGTTTGAGGAGAGAAAGAACAAAACTCACACTATATGGAAATAGAAGATAATATTTTGAATACGACTTTTGGACTGAATACTTTGAACACAACTTTTTTATATGTCTATTACTCTCTAAATTATAAATACATTGTTTTGTTTTCCTAGATTTTCTTCTTTCTGGGTCAAGAACATCCATTTTTCCAGGAAAAGAAAAAAGACCAGCATAGAATTTTCCAAAATGCTCAATTTGAAGTGCTATACAAAACATCACATAGACTTGTTTCAGACAATTTTTTTCTCATAAGTAATTATTCAAGCTGAGGCCCAAACACTGAATCCCAACTGATCTCAGAGAGACAGTGGTTGAAAATATTCAGGAAGACATCTTAGACCAAAGGTGTGGTGTGGTGGTGTGGTTTTTTGTTGTTTTTTGTTTGTTTGTTTGTTTTTTGTTTTTGTTTTTGGTTTTTTTTTGGTTTTTTAATAAAAAATAAAAAAAAAAATCCAAAGATAATTTTTTTCAGGTCAGCATTAAAAATCATTCACAAAAATGTTTCAGTGTCACACTGTAAGTCGTCCTTAGCAATCGATAAAATACAGAAAGAAAGCAGACTTTTAAATCTGTTTTGTGGTAAAATGTTACAAGAAATTTGTACAACAAAATCTGTGATAATTTTATGATAATATTTTTGTGAAAAATTATGATAAGAAGCAGGTCAGCCATTAGCAGACTAAACACACTATCAGAAAGTCAGTACCTACTTCTGTAGAGAATAGTTGAAAATTTTTAATTTTATTACTATGTCAAGTGGGGAAACACTTCTTTTTCCAATGGATTACATTGACAGTTTAGTATGAGACAAGTTATTTCACTAGCTAACAATACAAATCAATGTAAAATAAAAATAAGGTAGTACTACAATAAAGGGGCTTTAAAAAATCCAGCCATGATGGAAAGGGGAGAAAGAATTTAGTATTACACATTAATTCCACTTCTGATACTCTTAAGTGTACATGAAAGCACTATTGTATGATCCCTTGGCAGGAAACATAATACATACTCCAAGCTCACCTTGGAGTTTACCTGTTCTAACTTTTAAATTAAGTGTGTAAGTTCCAAAAACACACTATAAATCCAACATTTTCACCTAAACTGACTTCCAGCAATTCAGGCTTGAAATCAAGCTATCAAAGAACATGGCAGATGTGGAGATCAAGGCTGAAGTCAAAGATGGAAGCCAGTTGATCAAATTACTAAGAAGGACAGTAGCGTCCTCCTGTCCTACTGCATTAAACAGTATAATCATCACAGCATTTTTCAGGTACAATCAAGACATTTTAAGTGTTAGAAACATGGGTACAACTTACATAGCAGAACCTCCACACCAACAAGAAGAGATTTGTCTGTTTCTCAGGTCCAAATTTCGTCCTATGCTTCCCTTCCCTTTTTTTTTATTCAAGGGGTACCTTCAAACCCTTCCACAAGATAGGTCTGGTGATGTGCAGCTCTTTTCCAAAAATGGCTGTTTGCCTTTATCAAAAGTGACAGCCTCAGTGACTCTAATGCTGGATTTGTGTCTTTTATCCTCCAGAAGTAGACGTCCAACTTTTGAATCAGACTTTAGCAGCAGGAAGGGATAATATCAATACGTCTGTTACTCAGCACACTTTTGGTAGGGTTTGGTGAGCCTCTGTAAAGCTGTTATATTTTATAAATTGCATCACAAGCAGAATTATTTCTGTTAGTTTTTAAGCAAAACCCGTAAAAACTTACTGTCCCCAAAATCCAGATGAGAAACCTAGCTTTCAGACTGCCTTTCAAATTATCTGCTCAGCAAGTTTTTTGTAGGGACATCTGTCTCTGTATCAAGACTCAATCTGGTATGGCAATTCATAGAAGTACCAGTGCTTGCTGCCAACATGCCTGCTAAAGAGGGTGGCGGACACAGCAGTGTGGGGACTGAGGGTCAGCATTCTTGTATTCTGAATAAAGGTCTCACTAATGCCACAGCAAACTCAAATCTGGATGTTTTAAGGTAAGAAAAAGAAAGTTGGGATTGCTTTGTGATGACGAAATACAAATATGTGCCAGAGATATTGAAGAGGAATTTACTAGAGAAGAAGATAGAAACTGGGATATGATGGTGGGAAGCTTCACCACTGAAACTGCATGGTCTAAACTGCACTTTGCATCCAATGATTAGGACATTGCAAAGTGTTAGCCAACAGTTTGTTAAAATACTCCAAAATAAGAGTATGGATTTTAGATATATGTGTTCTTCTGAAAATAAGGCTTGAAAACCCGATGTCAGTTTTCTCTCCTCAAAGCTGGATTACTCTAACAGCTACTATGTCAGCCAACTAAGCACTTCCAGGTTCCTTTGATAATACATTTTTTACAAGCATCTTTGCATGGCTGTATAATGATTTCCTTTAAGTCAAAGTGTTTGTGAGTAAATCAAAGAGCAAGAATACAGTGAATAAATGCCATTTCTAGCTAAACCCTTCAAGGAAGAAAAGTGTGGTGTATCATGGGTAAAGATCCCACATCTACCACGTGACACAGAAATTAACCACATACTTCATTAGATCATTTCCTCTGGTCCTACCTGTTACTTGGGAGAAAAGCCTGACAGGCACCTGATTATAACCTGCTTTCAGGTAGTCCTAGAGAGCTCTCATAGCACACTTAGAAATTTAGCTCCCAGCTTAGGTCTGTATGCACTATTTGCCCCTTCTACATAAGCAACCTGAAGCAACAGGAGGGAAAGTTTTTTGTGTAACTGCACAGTAGCAGGCACACAAATTCTCTAAGTACCACAAGATAAGATGTGTCACAATGCCAGGCACCTGAGTTGAACAGTTGTGCTGTATTAGTATGGGATTTCAATCATAGATAAAGGCTTTATCTATCAGCACTCTAACTATACAAAATACATCAACAAAATCCCACTATGTGTCGCATAGCATTTGTTTCCTACAGGCAACCTGATGAAGGATGGCAAACTATCTGGAATAACTAGAAAGAAGCAATTTTGAAGCAGCAGGCATTAGTGCCACTATTATGAGATGGCTCAGAAACACCACAGACTCCTTCATTCCTCACTCTAGCTCCATGATCTTTTAAAGGCACTCAGATAAGGAGACAGCTCCACACACAGGTCAGCTTTACAGAAGAGAAGGAGAATGGCTGTGAGGAGGAAGTGCATGGAGGGAGCATAAAATGGGTAGAGAAAAAAAAATGCTAATGCTGTTCAGTTGCATGAATTCTTCACGTGTTTTTAACATAACTGATAATGGAAGGTGATCTTTTCCTTGTCACATGCTCACCACACAAGAACTTTACCCAAAACCTCATGGCTAGTCACTGAGCCATCTCAAATTTGTTGTCAAACAGTTTTAACAGATTGTAATGCTTTACTTGAAATTACCATTAGGGTTTTTAAAGAGGAAGACAGGAACAGAAGATGCAGCAAGCATTTTCTAGTAAAAACAGGTAGAATTTATTCTAACACAATTTGTTGCTTTCCCCTGTGTTTGTTTTGAAAGACAGTTGTTCACCAAGGAAAGCTAGACCCTCCCTTGGAACGGAGAATGGAAACCCCCTTCCCTCCAAATTATTATAATCTTGCAATTAGGGGCTTTCAAGCAAATATATGGGAAATAGGAGTAACAGTTCTTTACTAGGAATATTAAAAAAGGAAAATACAAATGTAGTAGTACAAAAAAAAAAAAAAACAAGCAAGGAAGCAAACAAAAATCCTGAAAAAAAAACTCTGACAGGGTCGGGGATATGACCTGGCACCCTGTTGGTCAGGGTGTCGGAAGGAGTCCAAATAAGTCCTCCTGGAGTAACAGATGAGGTTGTGTGGAGTAGAGATGGTCCTGTAAAAAGTCCAGTGGCAATGAGATGGGTCCAGTCTTCCTCCAGGAATCCAGTGGAAAAAAAAACAAACGGACACCTGGCGGTCTTCAGTCCCAGTTTTTATCTAGCTAGGAACAGCTGGCTCCTCCCCCACTGGGTGGAGCATCTCACAATGGGATGATGGAATGTGTGATGTCATCGGTGGGCCCTAATGGGCCATTATCAGAAGATGTCCCCCTGGAGGATGGAGGAGTGGTGAAAGAGATAAGAAACACTGCCCCACCTGGTTTTACTGGCTGGGCCATTATCAGAAGGCATCTGCCCCCCTCCTCCCTGGAGTTAGAAGGATAAAACATCTCCCAAGAAACAGCTTTTATCAGATGAAATAGAATACGCATTTTTAGATTACATAACCCAAGACACCCCATATGTTCAAATTTTCCTATCCATCCCTTTCTTAAAACAGGCAATTCCATATAATCTTGCTTTACTTATCCTGTACTTTCACAGGTGTCTTGTATCAGATGACAAAACAGCTCTATCATTTATCAGTGTTGGTGCTGTATTTTGGCTAAAGAAAATTAAGTCTGATTTGACATTATACTGCAAAGAAAAACACTTCCACTTTCTTTAAGTTATGTAGAAATCAGAGAGGGCTGATTGAATTTGATGATCATTGTACTGCTTTTGGAGAATGACAAAAAAGTGACTAACACCTCCAAAAAACAGAGCTGTGTTAAACAAGCTATATTTAGCATTACATGAACAAAAGCCAGTACTGCTCTCCTTCATCATGACATTGACAGTACCAAGCAGAATGCCTGACAGCTTTCCAGGGGGCTTTAGCAGCTACTGCTGATGCATTGCAGAAAACAGATTGACAATGAAGCCTATTTGCACTATGTGCTTTCCTACCATCCAGTTTAAGACAGTTAAGCAGAAAGACATCAGTCACAACAGTCCTCCCAAGATGCTGCTTGAAAATAGATGCAGCATGTATCTCAGGTTTGCTTTCCTGCTAAGCACTGGCTGGTTTTAAACAACAAAGTAATCCTGAAGATCCATTAGCAAACACAGTGGGAGACCAGGTATTCGGTGGCAACTCTATCTCCAGTTTCATCAGTCATAACGCTGTGGAAACTAAGAATCAGAACATAAATAGTAGTGCCCATGAAAAAATCAATAAATTAAAATCTGACAGCTTGCTTTTGAAAAAAAAAAATAGTTTCATGATGTAAACACAAAAGCTTATCTATTTGTACATAAGATGCAAAAACAACTTTTACATATAATCAAGAAAGGTTAAGTTGCTTTCTTCTTCAGAACAATCTTACTAAAACATTCTTAGAAATGAATTTCACTGATACTATAATTATTCACATTAAAAGTGAGAAATCATGTAATTTTTCCCCATACCCTCTTGTACATCCCATACAACAAATCAAATGTTTTTCTGTGTATGGTACCTTCAAGGTAACAGATATATCTTCATCTTTCTAGCTTTTTGACTAGAAGATTTTTTTTTTAGTTGATTGGTGTCTTAGGTTGCAGTGCAAGATGTAACCAAAGCTATGTATTCTATTACCATCTGTTAAAACCAGGTAGGGCAGTGTTCTTTATCTCTTCCACAATCCTTCCTCCCTTCAAGGGGATATCTTCTGTTAATGGGACATTGAGTGTCACTGCATGATTGATAAAACTACATCATCCCATTGTGAGATACTGCATGCAGGGGGAAGAGCCAAGCATTCCTACCTGGATAAAATCTGAATCAGAACACCAAGGCAGCTGGTTTTCCACTGGATTCACAGAGGAGAACTGGACCCATCTACACCACCATGGGACCTTCAGAGGAAAACTACACCCTTTGTTACTTCAACAGAACTTCATCTGTCACTTCAGGAGGACTGGAGCCATGATTCTGATAGGGCTGCTACCAAACACCCTGACAAGGTATCAGGTTGTATTCTGACTCTGACTGTGGCTTTTTTTTTCTTTCTTTCTTTTTGTTGTTGTCCTTTTTTTGTTGTTTTTGTTTTTTGTTTGTTTGTTTTGGGGGGGTGGGTTTTTTGGGTGTTTGTGGGGTTTTTTGTTTTTTTGGGGTTTTTTTGGTACTACTGCATTTCAGTTTAGTTTCCTTAGTAAAGAACTGTTATTCCTATTCCTATTTCTTTGCCTGAGAGCCCATTAATTTCAAAATTATAACTTGGAGGGAGGGGGTTTATATTTTCCATTTTCAGCAAGGTTCCTGCCTTCCTTAGCAGACACCTGTCTTTCCAAACCAGGACAGCTGGTTGGTTGTTAGTTCATGCTCAGCACCGAGTAATACTGACTGCCACTCACATATACTTTGCCTACAAGCTTCATCTGTGTTTTAATTACTATAGCAAAACCATCTATTGTACTTTCCAATTGCTCCCCAACTATGTAACATTAAAAGATAAAAATTCTTTTAACTAAAGAAGGTTTTCCATGGTAGTCAAAATGCACTGCTTACAGAGGAAATGGTTAAAATGTTGAAATACTGATGAAGTTTAAGAGCTTCCTAAAAAAACAGTTTCTGTAAAAGGGGATGATGAAAATGCCTTCTTAAACTCTCATTCCCTCATAAAATAAAAATGCAAGCTTATAGTTTAGACTCAAGTACAAAAAAATAATATTATACGTGGATATTTATCTTCCTTTTCGAAGCATTCTTTTCTAAAATTCACCAATAAAGCTTTTAAGGCTGCATTAACAATGAAGAATCTCATAATCTGTTGTGCCACATAAACCTGACGAAACAGTGAAAGATAAAACATGTAACCTACATCTGTTAAACATAACAAAGACCTGCACAATATTCAATCACACTTGAGGAGTAAAGGACACATTATTACAGAGGTCTGACACATAAATAAGGCTAAGAAAAACCTGATACTAGAAATCCATTTCTAAAGAACACCAAGGATGATGAGTATGAAACACTTACAAAAACTAACTCTTTATATACTTCTCTATGAATGTGGGTATTGTGTACCCTGTACACAATTTTTATATATCATTAGAGACTAATTCAAGTGCTTCCATGGAATTCTATTCCTAGTGCTTCCATGATATAAGGCAGTAGCTAATTCACTACAGAGCGGGAACCAAAGCACAAGTTCATGGGAGGCCTCTAGGAATCACATCAAGAGCCAAAATCAAGCCCACCCATACCAAAGCACTGCTTGCAACAAATCATCACACCAACTCTTGCAAAGTCATGCTATCCCCAATAAAGCTCACCAGAGAAAGTACAATTAAATGGGACACTTCAAAAACCTTACCCTGGAGCTGACTGTCAGGTGCAGTATTTCCCAGTTACAATATCTCATTTTAGTTACAAACAAATAGAAATACAATACTTACCACTTGTCATTTTTACAAGGTAACTTCTATTAATGGTTGAACTACTGTACCAACAAGTAAGATAAACATACACTTTCATACTTACTTCTAATTCAAAGAGAATATATTTATAAAGCCTCATTAGCTCTCAAGAACAGAATTGCTTTGTGATTTCTTTTTTTTTTAACCTGATAAATTGGGAAAAAAATTGCATTAAACCAAACTCAAGTTTTTCCTAAACAAAAGAAATTTCCAAGTATCACCTTATCTTCTTAGGATGAAAGAAACATCTGTTTTCCTTTGAGATCACCAGATGACCCTCACACAAAAGAAGAAACTGAATCAATCAGCCTTTCATCTCCCCAGCAAAGTCATTGTTCCTTAACAGTCAGTTTAGAAAAGAAAACAGCTACTATTTTTAGCAGTAGCTAAAATTCCTGCCTGATTCATACTCAGGCAACTGATTAGTTCTTCCATGATTATTTTGTGAATTCATCTACAGGATGGGGGAAGCCCCTAAGAAAAAACACTCCACACTAGTCTGGTCATTCACTGAACCATATCCAAAAAGTCTACAGCAGTGATTACTTGAGGTGGCAGTCAAACTAAAATCAAAGAATTGTTAGCCAGAGAACTCCTGAGGCATTCCCATTTCCAGGTAGGTTTCTTCAAAAAGGAAAGGGAGGGATGGCATACTACTAAGCGGAGTACTTCATAGTGGTTCAGATTTAATCTAGATTTTCTAGGAAAACCTCAAGGAAATTTACACTGTGACATTCTTCTGGGTGGACTGTACAGACTTCTTTAAACACCAGAATGTGGCAACACTGCAGTTCTACAGTACTTTTCTAAAGAACTTGCTCCTTTCTTCCCTTTAAATACACATATGACTTCTCCAAAGGGATTTCTCTAAGAAAGCAGTACGGAATAAACTGCAACCTTCAAATTATGTTAATTTTTAGTTAAAGAAAAAGCAAGCAAACAAACAAACAGGAGAAAAATACCCTAGAAATAGTACAGTAGTTGTAACAGTTCTGTTTTCTCGTAGCAGTCTGACGTTTCTTCACAAATGATGGATCCACTGTGATTCTCATGCACTAAAGCTTCTTTCAGGTGTATTGTAAGGACAAATTTTGGTTAGAGACACCTTACATATCATCAAGTAACAAGATTCACCAGCCTAGTTCTACCACTCAGCTCTAAAACAAGACAAACACTTCTAGACTGTCTCAGCAAGTAATGGAAGTAATAGACTGAAACCCTGCAGGAAGATCCAAGACTTTCATTCCTGTAGAAATCCAGATGGACTGGCTTAGTTCTAGACTTAAAGTTCCCGTTTGATTCCCACCCTTTCCCACCATAAAGAGCTTACAGATCTACATCCAGAAAAGTGAAAATAAGTTTCACGCCTAGTGTGAAGTGCAGCTTTCACTGAAGTAGACATAAGTTGCTTTCAGCCAAGATTGCAGCAGCACCTCCAACAGAAATAATTTATTTCAGTATTACTTCTAGTGCATATAAAACAATATAAAAATAGCACTGTTAAAAAACTCAAAATCAACAAAACAAACCCTCGCCTTTAGCCTGGCGTAACATATGTTAACTCAGGAACAACACTACTTCATTGGATCATAAACTTATGCCTCTTCTGGATGCACAACACTGCTTCTATTCTTAAGTTAATTACTCAAAAGATTGAAAATAAGAAGACGAAAAAATCATGTAGCTTCAAAATTTTGACTTTTATTAAGGGGAAAACTCAACATACCATAAAAAAACCCTAAAACTTGGGAGTATGGAACAAGGGGATTGAAAAACACAATAGAACCTATACATGTTTGCATGTAAAAATGAAGAAGCTCAAAATTAAATTCTAAGAAAAAAGTATCAGCGAAGACCCATTTCCCCCACATGTAGAACACACTGAACACTGTCAAGGGATTCTCCTGGTTTTTAAAAAATTCTCCAGAATTAGGTGTTGTACATAAATATGGCAGAGACAAACAAGCCAATTCAGACTAATGCAAAATCTAGAGAATGCTAAAATATTTTTTTAGCATGCTATTATTTTTGTTGTGAATTTACCTTCATAGTTTTTTCCTCTTAAAGATCATCTAAGCCACCTGTCACTACAAAATGATCATATTCACAGGCTATGACAATATTCTCATCACCAGAAGGCAATATTTTTAGAACAAGAGAATATAATTTTGGAAATCAACATGCCAGTTACCAGTCAGTATGTAATGGAAGTATTTATAAAAGCCTTGAAGTTCAGAAATCTCATTCAGGAGAACAGAGAATGTCAGTTCTATCTTTCTATCTATCTATCTATCTATCTATCTATCTATCTATCTATCTATCCATCCTGCCTGGTTTATTATTATTATTAATATAGATTTTATATTAATACAGATATTATATTAATGTAGATTCAAACAAACAAGCACATGGTTCTAGACAAAAGAAAAACACTTAGGAAAAAAAACAGTTACAAAAAATTATGGAGATTGCTCTTCATTTTCATACAGCGACAGAGGGGAAACTGTATCTCAGTATCTCAGGGGCACAGCTGAAGCGTGATTTCTGCAAAAATGGAGTGGGGGGAAGACACAGCTGTAGTATAGTTGCTTATGGATTTTTCTACATTTTAAACACTCCTGATTAAATTATCCAATCTTACAGAAATACATGAATGCTTATCTACTAGTAATTACATTTTGTCAGAACAAAAATATTAGGTATTTTTCTGTAAGCAAATTCTAGCAAGATTAGGGGACATTTTTTCTCCTATTGACTGAAATACCAAGCAAACCACAGAGCCTTCATCAACCCATTCCATATGCATGTGGATAAATAATGTCAGAAGAGATAGGATGCAATTGAGAAAACTATTGATTCTGAAAGACTGTGCATTACCCCTATTATAATTAACTTCTGGGCAAAGAAAAGATATGCACGAAAGATACAACTATGCAGAACTGCTTAAAGCTTTGTGTTGGAAGAAAATCTGGCCAGATCACGCAGACCGAGAAAGGCAAGGTGGTCTCAGCTCCCACATCCAACCAGATGAAGTTAAGCATATATCTCCACCATGCACACAAAACATATATATAAGTGTACACATGACCAGCTATGGGGCAAGAGGTAGAGGGAAGGGCATCCTAATTTAAAACCAGCACATTCCTAGTGTCAGGTCTTGAACCCAATTTTCTTCTTCAAACAAGGTCAGAAATTTATCTAGGATTTCTCTCTGAATAGTAACTTCCCTAAATAGTAGGGAAAATATTCAGAAACTGATCAAAAAATCTCATGTGCCAAACAGCTATTTTTTCTCACAGTTGTATTCAAACAGGGAGGTTTTATACTTCATAAAACCCACCACAATTTTAGAAGACAGCTAAACTTATGGCTATGTTGATACAGCAGAATATGCTCAGAGCTAATGCTCTGCAGGGCAGTTAAACCACTCTTATCTACTGTGACAGACTTTGTCAGTCCACAGATTCCAGTGGAATACGTTCATCTTGCCAGTTGGTAGAAAAGCTCTTTGCTTTGTTACTGGGTTTATATTGCATCAACCCACTAAACAAACTCACCCCATTACTGCTATAGGGAGAGAAGAGCACCAGCAGAGCAAAACTACTCTTTTCAGCATTGAATTAACTTAACATCCTCAAAAATTGTTAGCAATACCTTAGATTATGTTCTAATTTGTTCTCTTGTTAGATAATATAAACTGAAAGAATTCCCAATTTACTATGTTCAAGTCTTTTTTTTTTCCCCTTCAAGAACTATCTCTCCATTTTCATAATTTTGAAACTCACTCTAATTCTGTGGTATCCTTCTATAGATCAGTATTACAGTATTATTTGAAAAAAGCGTGGTTTTTTTTCTTTAAAGTAGTCCTCAGTCCTCTGTAATCTTGGTTGTTTTTTGCTCAGAATGGAGGAAACATAGCAATGATTAATGACACCACTGTAATGGAAGATTGCAAGACTGGACCCAAACATGCACCCCTATAAATGACCTAACAGGATTTTAGTAGAAAAACAAACCTTGTTTCTGTAATGAACTGTTTGAATGTGAAATCTGAACACAGAGTCAAAAGACTTGGTGTGAGGAAAAACAAATCAAACGCATTAATAAACATGAAAAAGAAGCTCCCAACTCCAAACTACTACTATGTCATTAGACAGACTAATTAAACACATGTATTACATACTGGCTGGTTGTATCTAAGATGCCAAAATAAAAACCAACCAACCAAAAAAAATTGAACAAAAAACCAACCAAACAAAAAAGAATTAACAAAACCCCCCTAGTCTAACCTAAGCTAAAACAGAAAAGATGCACAATTCCTAAAGCCATAAAGGAAGACACTGTGAACAATTAAAAGTTGCATTAAAAACACAGACATGTTTTATTTTTTAAGTGTGAAATATCAAAGTTAATAGGTATCATAATCAGAAGGGGAGTTGATTTCTTCAGTTTATCTAAAATATTATTCTTTTCTATATTAATATCCAAATTAATATCTAGGCAGTCAAGAGAGAGAAAAAAGAGCACATATATCTTTATACTAGAAAGTAAAAAATCCTCAGCCCACAAGGAATCAAAGAAACTCAAAAGGCACAGTGTTGTCACTAGACCGTCTTTCCTATTCTTCTAGTGCACCACATTTATTGCAACTGATAGTATTAAAAACTGTCACACTGTCACATGAGTCAGTGCATACTAAGATTTTTGCTTAAGAAATGTCGACAGAGGACCCCTTTCCCCAAAACAGACTTAAGTGTCTAAATAAGCCAAGGAAAGTTATGATCAAATAACAGGAAACAGGTACAGGCTAAGAAAAGTTATTTGCATACTGTATATGCATGGGGAGGGGAGAAAGACATGTACATTGATGGACTTGTACAATAGATACCACCTTAATGTATTATTTCCTGAACATCAAAGCCCTTTTAAAATATGAGATGGGAGCTAATTGCTGAGGTTTTGTTTTAATAGTATTTTTTTTAAAAGTGAACATTCTTCTCTTAGGTAGTACTCCCATTACACAATTTGGATGATCTTCTTCTGATTAAAAATAAAGCTCTGCAAATTTTAATTGCTAAAAATGTCTAAGTACTTAATAAGTCAGGGTTTTTTTACTTCGGGGATTTTCACTTTACCTTTTATTTTTGATACTTATGAAAATTACCTAGACTTTGTCATTACACTTAAATTACACTAACCTATGCAATTGGTTCATCTAAAACATACTTTTTGCATTTAGTGAAAAAAAGCAACACTGAAACTTTAGTGTGAGGACATCAATATGAAGCAGAAGTCACTTACCTTCCAGTCTCATGAATTACTAAAATAACACCGGATAACAGAATGTATGGAGATGTGAAAAATGGCGTTTTTCACAGAGAGATGCTTATGATCTTTATTGAGGGCTGAATAATCTTCACGTAGATGCTAAGAACAGCCCCTGCCTGCATACTGACATCATCAGTAAAGACTCTGAGGCAAAGGATACTATGGTAACCATGCAACGTGCTGAGAGAGAAGCCTTTAATTGCTTTAACAACTTCCTGAGGCTTGTGCTACTAGGTTTCCATTTGCTCAGAAAGAAATGAACGTCGTCAGAGAGGCAGTGAGTGCCCGACTGCGCAGAAAAAAATCTTGCACTGAATCCCGATTCTATTAATTGTGATGTGACCTTTCAAATGACAAGTGTCATAGCTTGAATCCATTATTGAAATCTTCCGACATCTGCAAGATCTGTCAGGAGTCACAGGTCAAGAAGCAATTTTATAAGCATTTCCGTTTTTCTCTATTTGCATGCATTTGCACCATCACATTAAGTATTACCTTCTTCAAGTCACAGCAGAGTTTTAAGTGTAGAATGTTCTTCAGCACCAGAGGGTAAAACAGTGTTCACAACAAAACCTAAAGTGCAGCTAATACTAAAGCTCAGGTGTAATATCAACTGACATGCTGAGAAACATAACATTTACCCTGGTATCCTGTCTCTTTCTAACTCAATCACTATTAGTCATTAGATTCCTTAAGGACAAAACTCCAGGAAATACTACCAGCAGTGACATAATATGGCCCAAAGATAGATGAATAAGATGATTTGAGCTGTTATCCAGAAAACTGGACTACTGTATCTTTGTTTTGCACATGAATAGCCCAGCATATATTTACTTGTTTTCTCAAAACTGAAGAATAACCACATGACTAACAATTCAATCAGAATTTCAGAGTTAGTTGGGATTCTCCCAGTTTGGAATATCTAGAAGGGCCACCATAAACAGATTTTTTGATCAATGTCATTGCTTCAATTCTAACATTAATCAAACCCCCGTGAAGAAGTTATGCTTTCCACAGTTAGGTTGAAAGTTCTGATCATCAAATGTGTAGGTTAAGAACACTACTGGGCCAACCACTTTCACAACTAGATGTCATTTGGTCTAGCAAACCAAATCTTGCACTTACTTCTAAAAAGCACATTTCATGGCCCCCTTTCAAGCACAAGTGCAAATTCTCTCAGATACTTCACACATATGCTGCTTTTCATAGGAATTTTTCTGCACAAACCCATGGTTTCAAAACCATTGATCTAAGGAGTGTAGTGTATTGCCCTCTGCCTCAGTATCTTTATGGATACAATGCTATATTCTTTAGGGAAAAGGCAAAGAGAGAACAGAAGTAAAAAATAGCTGTAGACTTGCCTTTATCACAAAGTTACAACTCAGTTAAGTTCCCGCTATCTGTGGCAATGCAGAAAGCCATAACAATGTTGATCCTCTGTTGAGACCAGTATTGCGTCTCCAATGTACACTAAGAACATACACCCATGCATAAATACAGAGAAAAACAGCAGCTGAAAACTGTAGCTCAACAAAAGCAGAAGACTGTACCCTTTCTGTTCCCTCCAACTCCACCTTTAGAGACTGAAGTTACAAGCAAGTTAGCTCCTGTTAGGAAGCCCAAAAGTCAAAAGAACCACAGCAGTATGAACAGTGAAACTTCTAAATCCAAGGTATATGAGATGTAAAGGTGCTTACCACTTCAAATTAATCTCCAAGTTGATAGGAAGAAGGAAGAAGAAAGAAAGAAAAAGAAAAAAGAAAAAAACGAAAGAGAAAGAGAAACAAAACAACACCCCCCCCCCTCAAACCCACTTCAGCCTGAAGCTGAATATAAAAGCCTGTTCCAAAATTGAAGCACTAAACTTCTGACTATTGAGTGGAAAACATAGTTACAAAGGATGAAAATGCAAACACACACAATTTTAAATTGCTAGATGACACACTGAGTCTTTAAATTGACATTTTTCCAAAATACATTTTCCATAATCTCTGTCCTGTTTTGGGAAAGGGAGGATCGGACAGTAGTTGCAGATCCAGTAAATTACATCCAACCTCTCAAGAGGATGTAGTAATAAATAAATCCAATACCTCAGTTGTTTTGATTTAGTAGCTAAATGACTGTCAGTTTTTTCCAACTGGAATCTCAGTTAGAAATATTTCTCTGGGCCAATTCCACAACTTCCTGTTCATTTCTAATTAACTCACTTGACTGCTTTAAAAACTAAATAAAAGAAAAGCTTCATTGTCCAGTCCTTGAACAGTAACTTAATTTAGTATGGAATGCTAATACTGTCAGGGTCTGTATATACAACATCCCTCTTGCAACTGCTGCAGAAAACCAAGCAATTTAGGCTAGATATCAAGCAGGGAGATGGGTATTGGAGGCTGATTAAACACACAGATGACAGTTTTTCATTCTTCTTAGTATTTGTTTGATCTGAATAAAATCTGGTTTCAAGAGGGCAAAAAAAAATCACAATAAGCAGTCATTTTATTTTTGCATGTCTGTAAACAGGCATAAACTTAGGATGTCAGCACAGAATAGGACTGCAATAACCATGCAATGGCATGTAGAAGAACCATCTTGACATCATTTTTGAGGCCACAGGTAATGGTTTCCTCTTAAGCCTAAACTTCTAGGACTATTATACAAACGCTTCACAATCATTCAAGATTCTCATTTCTATGGCAATAGAAAGAATCAAAGAGTAGCTCAAACAATCACAACACCATATTCTGAAGTCCTGCTTTTATTAAGAGAGATTTCAATCTATTTCCTGGCACTCTTCCACTAATCTCTCCCTCTACCCAAGAAGGTAATCTGAGGGCTGAAGCATCTCTCCTCTGAAGCCAGGCTGAGAGTTCAGTATGAGCTGTTCAGTTTGGAGCAAGGAAGGCTACAGGGAGACCTTACAGCATCTTCTAGTACCTAAAAGGGGTTTACAAAAAAAGTTGGAAAGGGATTTTTTAGAAGGACATGTACTGTTAATACAAGGGGAAATGGCTTTGAACTAAAACAGAGTACGTTTAGATAACATATAATAATGTTTAGATAAGATATGAGGGTGGTGAGGCACTGGCATAGGTTGTCCAGAGACAGTGTGGAAGCCCAATCCCTGGGAGTGTTCCAGGCTAGGTTGGAAGAAGTTCTGAGTTCTGAGCAACCTGTCCATTGCACAGGAGTTCGAACAAGATGAACCATAAGGTCCTTCTGACCCAAAGCATTAAACAATCCTATGAGTTTCTATAAAATCTCCCCTCCATATTGAAATCTGGGCATATGCCCTTTAAGGCAGTAACTGTCTACCTGCTAAAGAAATAGGTATAGAATAAGCTGTAAGAGGTACCAGCTTACACAGGAATGAACATTCAACTCACGGTTAAAATATTCCTGAAAATAATAATAATTAAATAATTGGATTCTTATTTGTCAAAACAGGAAATACTAAATTCGTATAACACATAAAAACCCATACTATTAGAATGATGGAATGTAAGGGATAACAAATACCAAGGTTCATTAGAAAATATTTTTAATTAGGAGATTCATTGTGTATTCATATATGTACACCTGCAATAAAACGACACAAATTTCTCTAATTTTCTATAGTGACATGTTGCCAAAACAGAGCTACAGTTCTTATCACAATCAATATCAATGGTGAAAAGGAGGCAAAGTACCCTCCAGCAGTAACTCCTTACTCTAAAGCACTGGTTCCTGAACTTGGTCATAACATGGAGCAAACACACATACACAAATAAATCAGAACTGTGCAAAAATATACAGAAATTGTATACAGGTAAGTATTTTAATTAATTCATGTGGTTCTACTATCAAGTGTCTGTAAATCTGGCTCTTACTTAGCACCAGCCCAGCTTCAAACACTTGGACTGGGCAGTCTTAGAAGGCTTTTACAGAAATAGTGTTAATAGCAGAATGCTGCCACAACTTCCTTTCTACTGACATTATTTATTCCTGCACATATCTTGACAATAAACATGTTTCCTGATATTGCCATGCTGGAGGAGGGGACGACTGTGCACAAACTTCTGGAGCAACTACCACTGTCATCAATCTCTTAAAGGAAAGGCTGGGAGGGAGAAGCAAAGCAGCAGCACAACTGTTGTTCTCAACAGACCACCTTGTTTGTCTCAGCCACACAAACCTTTTCCCCTTTAAGGCCTGGAACACAGCTTATTTTTCTAAGTCTATGCATACCTTTAATTAGCTCTCTTAAAAGAACATTTCCTGCCTGGGCAATTGTGCTTTATGTAAAACAGAATGATAAACTACAAAAATGAACACCAGAAAGAGACAGGACTTTACTTCTAAAATAGATACAGTGTAAAATATTAACAAATTGTACCTAGGCACTTGTATTGATATGTTCACATTTGGAAAAAATCTAATTGCTCTATAGGTCTTTTCTACACTTCAAGTACAGCTCTGGAAATCAAGGTCTACAAGTAACACTGAACCCCAATACCCATATGCAGTAGGTCCTTGTGACAAGGATTCCTGAAACACACAAGCAGGACTTTTTGTAAAAAACAGGACTTCTTATAACATTGATACATTTCTTTAAAAGGACTCTCAGCACACACAAGAGGCATTTTTAAGGGCAAATATAAGATTTCCTCTTAAATTTGCAGGGGTAGAACAGTACACATCACCATCTGAGAGCAAAAGATGAGGCACCTGCCAAGACTGCTGTCTTTACTGTTCAAACTTAATTTCGTTCACATGTCTGTATTTCAAGCAAATAATTCAAAGTAAATCCCAACTTTGCATAATCTAAAAATTTTAGTCAGGTTTTGCCCAACTGTTCCTCACAGAGGCACTGAAAAAGAAACAGATATTAACCTTTTTCCACCACCTTAACTTTCTGCATGCTCAATGACCAAATGCCATCTCCAGCTCTGCCAATGGAATGGTTAACAGAGCTTTTTATAAAAATCTGACAGGAAATTTTCTTGCTCTGCCCTAAAATAGGATTGGCCCTCAGTCAACTAAAAGCCACCAATTCTTTACTGCTCTGCTGATTTGAGGGCTGACTAAAAGTACACCAAAAGTCAGCTAAATGCTTCAGACAACCAAATACCCATACTTCAAAATTCCCCATTCCACGCCACTGTGCTGCAGTAAGTTAAACGCTTTCATTCCAAGGAGTATGCTCAGTTTACACTGCTTACAAATCTCAGATATCTCAGCGACACAGCCATACCTAACTAATTCTGGAATGAGAAATTTATCCGAAGAAGGGCTTTTTCACAATCACTTCATTTTCAGATGCCTAGCTTTTTTTTAATAACAAAATGAGTTATGAAAATACCTCATCCTGCTTATGGCACAAGAGTAAATTACTTCCCATTAATGTTCCCAACCTCAAACTCTACCACTGTAAGATGAAGTTTGGGACAGTGGCCTTTTGTGAGTTACCTTTCCAGACAAGCAACCCCTAAATGAAAAGAAAATGAGAGAAGCTGACATCTGGCTACAGTCTCTCTCCTGTAACCACAAAATGTCTGACAGAGGGGCAGGCAAAAAAAAGATTAGAATATTGGACCTAGTTTTTATTCTGGAGTGATTTTCAGTTTCACAACTAGCACATCTCCATGCTAACAGCCCTACTCTAGCCTCTACAGAGAAATATAAAAGGTCATTTTTGATCATGGAATCCTTAATATTTAATTAGAACAAGTGAATGCCTTGCAGAACAACTGGTAGGCAAGCTGATCAAGGCAAGACACATTTACTAATTTAGCTCAGCTGAGACAGACTTCACAGCAAGATGAGCAACTTACACTCCTGGTTATATTTGATTCTGGTCCTATAGGTGAGCAAATACAGTTTATGGTGGAAGCTTTGTTTTTATTTGAAGATGACTCAAAATAGCCAAATTTATTACAAGACAACAGACATGCTTGATTTAGTAAATTAAAACAAAGGATTTGTACCATGGATAGTGAAATGAAAGTTATGTTAATGATCTCTGCAATCAAGAGCAATACATAAAGCTGTAAGTATTTTCTCAAATTAAGTTTCACATACAAAAGAGAAGGCAGAGATATAAAAAACAGGACCAATGCCACTGCATCATGCTTTTGTTACTGTTTTCTTTGCCCAATGTATAATAAAATTATGTAGGTATAATTTACCTGTCACTAGATGTCTTGAAGTGGAAGAGATGTAAATGCAAACACAATGAGAAAATGCTAACTAATTCCACGTAACTTGTCCTGTAGGACTATACACACATAGGAGACACAGAATTATTAATATTATCTTAAACATCAAGGGGTGTGATGTAGCAACCAAAAAAGTCCCACTGATGATTTTCAAAGTTATCTAAGCAACAGCATTGGCTTCAGAGCACTTTGTTGCTATTGTTACACTAAGCTCAGGTTTTATCCCACTTTATATAAGAGCTCTAAGACCAGTGCTGTTCACACTGGTAATGTGTTTTTTTCCAAGTTTCATTTTATGCAATTTAAGTATAAGAGATGGCAATAAAGGAAGTACTTCAATGAAAATTGACTTCCCTAAATAGAAGACAGATACTATTCCACGCCCGTTAGATCCATTTCCTACATAGTCACAGTTCTGGATCTAGAGCAAGACCATTTGAAAAACAAATCAAACCAAGAAGTGTGAGGGGGACAATTCTTTATACCTACTTAGCTTTATTATATATTAGTTATAAAGATTAGTTACAATTTATTTATATTGAGACATTTAAGGGGAAGTAAAAAAAAAATAATGTTTTAGTCCTGTTCCAGAAGCTTATGGCTGCAAAACGGAATAAAACATTTACATAATGAATCCAGTGAGAATACTAGCAAGCCTTCTACCACTTCATTATGCAAGAAGTAAAAGAACTGGTGCTGGAAGCTAATTCTAAGCAGCAAGAACAGAGACAAACCTTAGTAAAACCCACTTGGAGAAAACCCAAGAAGCAATCATTTCCATAGAGCAAAGATCCTCTCCCATGACCAAGCAGTGCTGTAAGACTAAGCAGAGTTTTGAAGAAACTATGCCAGATCAAAGCAAGTTTTCCAAAACAAGTTGTTTCATGCTTACAATTAATTTCTGATCCAGCAGCTACTGCAAGGAATAGTCACAAGGAATCAACTGAACAGACAACTTCTTGCTACATTATCTAACTATGAAATAAATTTTTCAGCAGGCAAAAAGAAGGCAAAGAAATACAACAGTATCAAAATTAATAATTACTACAGTGCACACACAAACCCCACATGGCTATCACAACAGAAGTATATCCAAAATGTTGGTAAGACTTTTGTAGGCAGCCAAAAAAACATTACCAATTCTCTAACACATTGCTAACTTTGATGTCTATCAAAAAATAAAAGAGACTAAGTATGTAATTTTGTTTCCAGGCTGATTAGACTCAAAAGCCAAGTAAGACAAGCGTAAGGACTGAAGTTATTACCAATTCACTAGACACACCCACAATTTCCACTGATCTGTGTCATGATAGAAACTAAAGTACACAAATTGATCTAGTAATATGGATAATGTACGACTGAATTATCTACCTGCATCATCCTCAGGAATACAAGGCCAAGTATCAGGCACAGAATGCTGTTAAGACGATCAACCTCCGAATCTTAGATTCTTTTGAAGACCACATAAAAACAGTAATGGATATCTAAGAGCAGGTATGAATAATTTTTTCTTCCTTTGCCACAAACAAAGCAGAAGATTTGGTAACTATTTATTTTGTTCAACTCAATTTCCTTTGAAGGTGAAACAGATCACACCATACAAAGGCAGTTTAAAAGAAGCAATGTGTACTTGGTATCCTATGGAAAGATAAAAGCAGATATCAAACTTCTCCGTACAGGTCACTCCTGCAAAAGTATCTGCCAGTGTGCCCCGTGCCGACCTGCGCTGCAGACAGATTGCTATCACCAAAGATACATCCCTACTTTTCTTGTCAGAGGAAGATACCTTGTAAACATTCTTGTGGCTGTATCCTCTGCAACAGAAAAGTTACACAAAAGGAAACGTTTTAAGTTTTACTCCACTCTGGAATCCCAAAATACAAAATCGACAGGAAACCACCATTTATTTATGAAAAAATATAAACAAAGAAAAGATAAAAATATACAAATGCACAAAAATAAATCAGGACAGTGGACAGACTGAGTATACCTACTGCTTTCCTATTCAGTGGGAAAAGAGCATTCTGGGTACACCAGAACCATTCCCCACGCCAATTCGATAGCTCACATACTAGATCTGGTTCTTTCCCATGAAGGTGAAATGGAAAAAGAAAGTTATATTGTGTTGGCAGTACCCACAGTACACTGCAGCACTCACATCTGCCGGTGGGTGATGGTTCTGATGGTTATAGGCCTGAGGTCACTGTATTTCCCATAGGGTCCCATCCCTATACCTAATATAGAAACTACTTACAATCAATCACTTGGAGACAGGGAAAGGGAGAAGGTAGAAACTTGTACTTCCTTGCTATTACCACTGGGTTCCTACTTGTCTTTTCTAGCAAAAATGCAGGTAGCTTAACTACATGAATGCATTACTGGGTATGAATTGATGGCAGGAAAAGCTTTCAAGATAACAGAGAGGCAAATATGCTTCTGGGGCTCCTGCTATCAGCTGTGAGAAAAGTTGTTACAGAGCCTGCTGATTTGGAAACTTCCTCAAAACAGATTGCATTAAAATAGTACAGGCTAGCCAGAGGCTACCAAAAGATCATCCAGATCATTACAGCTGTCAGAGGCTGGAGTCATTCAGATAGCCTGCTCCCCACTTCAGCAGCCCCATCTAAACAGTGAGGACACCTGACTGCTCCCAGAGAATGACAGCTGGTTACTGACTGCTAAACAAGGTTGCCCCACACAGAGGCGAAGTGCCCAAGTGCTCTGAGCCAGTGAGCTGTATCCAAAGTTGTGGCATGGGACGCAGTGAAGGCTTTCTTTGGAATTCCACCTGCTAATGAGCAAGAGCAGCAATCCACACACTCATGTCAGGTTCAGTAATACACCCCCACAGTACAGCAATACACCGCTGAGGTATCTGCACAGACCCAGAACTTACCACGGGATGGTAGCCCGATACTTGGAAGACCTCAACAGTTCCCCACACAGTAGATCACTCTGTTAGAGGGATGATGTTATCGACATCACTGAACAAGAAGTGGGAGAAGCACTGGGCAATGTCACTGAGGCAATGTAAAATCATGGCTGGGAAATGAACCACAAGAAAATTCAGAGAAGTGCTGTAGGAGTAAAATTTGGAAGAATAACTTGGCAAGCACTTTACAGAATGTTGCCCAAATCAGTTGAACAAATCATACTTCATACAGCAAAAAAGCGAAGTAGGAACACAGAAAATTCTTGGTCTATGATGGTTTCAGAGGCAATTTATACCGTATTTGGCCCAGATATGAAAATCATTATGTAATATAATAAGGGGGGGGGGGGGGAGGTCAAGTGGAAATGTTACATTTCTAAGCTTACATCTCTCAGCGAAAACAAAGTAAGTGCCTTATAGGAGAAAACAGGACAAATTGTCTTAGGCAACAACAGTATGCCTCTGCTTTGGGCACAGCAGTTCCCACCATATAAGCAATTAATCCAAAAGGAGAATGGGTATTTCACTGATTGGACATGAAGAAATCTGAAAGAAAAACTGCAGTTGAAAGCAACGTCCTTTGAAATGGCTGAGTAAACCTTCCTAATCTATCAAGGAAAGGGAGGAGCAAGCAATATGTTAAATTAATGGCTGTATCTACAGCGCTGGAAGAACAATCAGGTTCAGAAGTCTTTTTTCTTAGTCTTGGGAAGTATACAAAGGTTTCACACTGTGGTCTAGGAAACGACAAGCAAATGACTGGATAATACACAGCAAACCTCACAAGGGTTTAGTATATAAAAGCATTGCTTACTTAGCCATGAGAGATGCAGCCTGTACTGCAAATCATGGTGAGCTACTGCAGGAACACAAGGCTGATCAGTTACTTACCATATGTATTTCTGCAATAACCACTAGTGAGGATGTGTTAGTTGAGTGAACTCTCCTAAAAATCCAAGTCATTGAGGGGTATTTGCCATCTACAAATGGGGACAAAATAAGAGGTAATCCTTGCTCCATTCAGAGAGACCATTCAAAATGTCTTTTAAGAAGACCTGCAAATAACAGAAGCAAGAAAAATTGCTGCAACAGCCCTAGGGAAAGATAGAGCACTGTGTCCCAGGCCACATCTGACAGGTGTTACACTGGCCACTTCCAAAAGGCCAGGGTTTGGAATAAACACTGGTGCTGACAGATACGTGTACAAGCACCTGACTGTATTGACTACCTCCCCTGCCAACCAGAAGGTCATTATGAAAGGCCTTCACATTTTAAATCAATGGTTTGGTATTCCCACTTCCCACGTAAGCCTATTAAATCAAATAAGTGTTGTCATTTCCAGGAGAAATTATCCTGTTACAGGATGAACACCAGATAACATGAGTTTATCACATACCCCCATCAACCTTGTGGAGCCAGTTTAGTAAAGTATACTAAAAAGACTTATAAAAAACCAGATGTGAATTGTTCCACCTATCTTCTCTTTTGTGGATTTGGCCAACAGCGCTCCCATGAGCATTAATAATTCTTTACAGGTGGGTGTGACTCCAAAGTTACAGTACTTACAAACTACTGTCAGGTCACCACCACATAGCAATAGACACCAGATTCCTGTCTGAGACAGAAGACAGGGGTGCACCTTGGTACTGGAAGGACGATCTTGTTTACAGTGATTCTTGCCAAGATACTGCCCCAGGTGCCAGAAACTACGTCCTTAATTTCAGAACACTGTGCCAATACTCCTTAATATGTTCTAAAACACATATTTTGCAAAAATTATGCTTCCCATTCCTTCAACAGAGAGCAGATGTGGGTGCTCTCCCTGGGTATTCTCAGTTACATTAAATCCACGGCAACATCCATTGGCAACTTGGGAGTGACAGTGATGCTCAATCACACCTGCCCAGTATAGATTTGGGTACAAAGGACACTCCAATGAGAACTAAAAGGCAAATGGAACTGATCAACTGAAGGGAATACAGTAACCATTTGGTTGCAATCAACATCCAAAAATGACCACAAAGGGAGCCTTGAAAATGGGTGTGTGGGGAAAGATCTCCACGCTCTGATGACCCTTGAAGAGATTGCTTTACCTTACCCTTGTGCTATGTACTACTGAACTCTTACAGAGCAAAATAATAATAATCTCATCAATGAGAGTTACTAATTTTCTTTCATACAAACTAATATGTTGAAACATCTTTAGTATGCTAACGTAAGTCCATTCCGTGGAAGAAAGACCATAATAATTCACTGTCACTATGTGAAGAGCCAATTTAATTTTGATTCTGTCTCAACACTGGTTGTTAGAAGCAGCTGGGGGAGGGCTTGCACATGTCGACTTGCAGGAGAGGACTAGGAGAAGATGGAGGAAGCCTTGTCTCTAGGGAGACTTTGCCTGGCAACCAGTTCATGTCTGACATGGGACAAGCAGGCAGCAGGAGATCACCAGGGACACTGGACCCTCCAGAGGGGTTCTCCAGCCTGATAGAAAAAGGTTTCCACCCATGGACTGCAGTGGGACATTGGTCTGGGCCAATGATCTCCAGATAGCAGGCAGACCTTGAGAGGAGACAGGGGATATAAAAATAACTGACTCACAAGCTCTGCGGCTTTTTTGAGTCAGAGCTTTCTAAGTTGGGGATTTTAGTCTCGTCTTTTTGCTCAGGCTTGAGGTCTGCTTCTTACTCTGGCCCTGGCCTATTTTCTGTCCTTTTTGCTCTGGCCCCAGCCTGCCTTTTGGCTCTTCTGTCCTCGCTGGCCCTCGCTCTCACTCACGTACTCGCCCTCCCTATCGCTGGGCGCTTGGCTGGACACCGGCTGACCTCCGAGCCTTGTGTGTAACCTGCGTCCTGCCCTACCCCCTGCCTGTCCCAGCCGCCGCCTGTCCCGGCTTCCAGTGCTCCTGACCAACGCCCTGCCTGCTTCATTCCCGCGTTCCTGCCGGCCTCTAACCCTGCCAACCTCCGATCCAGCCCGCGGCCGCCACGCTCCCCACCGCAATCCTGCGCAGCGTTCTGCCCCTCCCGCCCGGGCGCGCTCCCTCACCTCGTGTCCGCCTGCCCCGGCCGCGGGAGCTGCGCCTGTGGGGCCGCGCCTCTCCGGGAGCCGCGCAGCTCCCCAGCAGGCAGCGTGCACACACTCCGGACACCGGCACGGCCTCCGCGCTCCCCGGCTTCTGGTGGTAACGCCCGCTTGGTCGCTCTGTCTCCCCTCATTCTTTCTCATCTTCCTTTTGCTGTCCTTTCCAGTCCTCTTTAGTAGGGCAACTTCCAAATTTTTTTGTTACAAATAAACTTCTCAAATACAATACTGTCCCGTTTGTCTTAATTTCATCCTAGACCACTTGTTTTCAAAGAACTCCTCACAGTTTCCCATAGTGGAACGTGACACACTACCAAAGTGGTGAAACTTGTGACTTATGGAAAATATGAAAGATAATTGTCCTTCCTGAGAAAATTATATAGGAAATTTCTTATGGGAATTATAAGGTATTTTCACATAAATTGCTACGTTTTACTTCAGCTTATTAACTAACAATTTAAGTCTTCTTTAGATTTTGAGATGACATCCTAAAGAAACACATTTTCAGGTGTGCAAAGCCGTCAGTAAAAAAACAGCCTCAAGCTATTTCCAGAGCTGGACCCATACCATGTAGCAGCAGGTGGACACAGAACACAGGTGAAGTCCAACCTAGTGTAAGAGACATGGACATACAGTGCAAGACCAAACACAGGATGCAAAGATGATTGAGGGACTTCAGCATCTCTTATACGAGGGGAGATGGGACTGCTTATAGCCTGAAGAGAAGGCCTGCTTAGAATGGGGTGAAACCTAATCAATACATGTCAATGAAAGATTGATCAGCATGGTGTGGAGGCAAGTGAGCCTACTGGGGAGTGATCAGTAGCCATGTCCTGGAAAGGTATATGGTAGGCTCTGGGAATACCCCCCAGCATAGTGTAATACATGATACAAAAATTCGAGCTGAAACCAAAGTAATGTAGTCTAATAAAAAACCCGGCATGAATAGTCATCTGGGAGATGCATATCCCAAAGGATCTCCATCCACAAGATTACCAGCCTGAATTGAAACCAGCCTGAATATTCTCTGGGAGATGTATATTTTGGGGGATTTTTACCGGAACCAATATGAATATTCTCTGATCTTTACCAGAACCAACATGAATATTCATCTGGTAGGATTCATCCCAAAGAAACTTTATGATAAAGGGAGAGACATGTCTCAATGTATAAGACAAGACCACTGAAAAGAAGGGACCCCTCAAAAAGGATTGAGAGAGTATAAAAGGACCACTCTGATTAACTGTATTTAGTGAAACACAGTGGAGTGGTGCCAGAGGGCCATTCCCTGTCTCACCCGGTACTGTTCGCCTGGCACAGTACTGAACTAATTTTTACTTATGGCTTTTTACAATTGTATTTTTACTATGGAATAAATTCTTTATGTTAATCAAATTGGCTATCCATTTATAACAACAGGATGAGGAAAAAGGCTTTCCCAATACTGCTTTACAGTACCATGATAATATCTCCTAGGTTCTGTTACTCCACTGGCTTGTTTGGTTGATGTAAGCTGTTCAGCCCCTATTTGCTATGTATGTACATTCCCCAGAATGCTCTCCTTTCCCTGTTTTCCCATTGGTTACTACCCTTTGCCCCACCTATGTACTGCCCGTTTGCTCTCAGATCTTTAGCCCCTGATGCTTTGCTCCACCCTCTCCTGCCGCATACTTAAATCTGGACCCTCCATTGTTCAGGGTCTTTTGTCCCTGGACCCCTTCAGTGTGTGGCCTCAATAAACCCTGTTGGATCTTGATACAGAAGACTCTTCCTGTTTTTCATTTGTTGACAGCTATCCATGGCTAGTGTGTGTGGATAGTGTGACTGTGTGCCTGCCCAAACACTTTCCTGTGGAGATGCTTTTGGGAAGGTAGCAGCAATTTGCCATCCACCTGTGCTGCTATAGCATGGGATGAAAGCATGTCAGACTTTCCTCAGCAGTGGCAACTGTCTAGAAAAGAGCCAACAAGAATAAATGGAATCAGAGGAAATTCTATATGCAAAAAAGAATATACTTGCTCATTGTAAGAGTGGTCAAACATGAGAAAAGGCTGTCAAAGAGGAGCTGTGGAGTCTCCATCCATAGAACTACTCAAAACCTGAATGAACACAGTTATATGCAACCTCATACAGCTGGTCCTATTTAATTGAGGGTGAAGTTACACTACATCATCTCCAAAGGCTCCCTGACACCTCAACCACTGTGATCCTGTATTAATCTCACAGGGAGAAACCTGGGTGAGACAGTCAAAGAAAAGACAAAAACCCTCTCTTTTTTGGTCAAAAAGAAATAAAACTGGAAATCACAGTTTAATTAACATTCTGGTAACTGTCATGTGTAATAAAAATGATGTTATATACAAATAGTTAGGTTCTCCCAAACTAGGTACTACAGCAAGTTCTCCTGAAAGACCCACAGTAAATTAACACTCTTAAAATGGTGATTAAAATACATTAACGGTGGGTCAGTACAAACAACAGTAAACAAGCAGAAAGCTAAAAAGTAATTCAAGTCACGATAAAAAGTATGCTTTAAAATTAAGCATAAATCCTTAATCTCTTCTATAATGAGACTGGGATTCTTAGTACTATAAAATCCATCTCCTTAATTTGAGGTCAGGGTACAACATTAAACAACACTTAATTCCTTACAAAAGGAATTAAAACCAATTGAATTTAACTGATCTGAATATAAATAACCAATGGAAACTAAGGAATATAGCATAGAAGTCTGCAACAGAGCCGAGATTTAAAACAAACACTAGCTTTCCCACCCCCCTTTAAGTGGACTGCTGCAAGCAGGCACGGCTGACTTGATCTGTTTTCAAATTCCTTCACTCCTTTAGGGCATATGAAGAAGATTCAGGAAGAACTCTATTAAAGCAAGCTGTAAAGCTTGTAAAGCAAAATAATCACTGACACTCTGAAACAGTCACAAAACAATAAGCACTGTTGTTGTTATTGACAGGACTATAACCACCTTCAGCACCTGAACAGATGTAAAGGCGCAGCTTCACAAAGAGTTAACTGGGAAGGGGTATAGGGAGGAACCACAAATGACAGATGGGTATGTGCTTCTAAATGAAAAAGCTATGGCTTCCTGAAAAGATGAGGATGAAGAAGGTAACCATAACTGTATACCAATTATGCTGAATTATGAGTGCATATTAATGAATCTCACAGAACAAAGCATTTTGACTATTCTCAATAATTATTAACGCAGCTCTTTAAATATCTGTTAAAGACATGAGAATACATTTACTGTGATACAGGTTAGTTGTAAAATGCATTCCATTCAGTCTTTCCATTTCTCTTCCACCTCACTTCACATTAGCCTGATTTTCAACCTTAAAGTCTTTCACTTCATTTTTTTTCAGTCACTAGTTTGTATAAACCCGTCTCCTATTACAGTTTTCTTTCTTTAATTCAGATCCTTGTCAGCTCATCCCAAGAGATCACAGAGTTTGTCCCTCTCTTACCTGGTCATGGTCCCAATAGTATCTACAGACACCACATTTCTTTGCACAGACTGACCCCCATTTGCTCTCACAGACTGACCTTTAACGCAACTCTTCCTCTCCTCCTCAGTTCACCTACTTCTCCTTATTACATTCTCTTCTACTCTGTTTGCACTACTCTTATTGTCTTCACAGTAAAACAACACCTCAACCTTCAACAGGAAGACTTCGCCACCAATATTCAGTAACTTGTGTTACAGTCTGTAGACTACAGAAACTTTCTGTGAGAAGTATGAGGCAGCCTCCTAAGCCTTCAAGGTTGACCATCATCCTGTAGTTGGTCCTACTGCTTCTTATGAGTACATTAACCCACCTCAGTTTCAATAAAAGCACTTTATTAAAACTGAATCAAAGAGAAAAGGAAATTTATTAGAATCTGAAGTAAAAAATAATTAGAAACAGAGGGAAATTAGAAACAGAGATAATCAGAAACAGAATGGCATAAAAAATTAAATATAAACTTACTTACATTATCCTGGCAAATTATACCATCTTTCTTCGATGCAACAAAAGATCATTCCCCAAGACAAAAGAAAATGCAGTGGAGCTGGTCAGGGGTGGAGGGATGAACTATTTTTTCATCCATACGACAACATGGGGGATTATTAAATGTGAGAAAAGTAGATTAGAAGATGTGGGGAAAAAAAAAATCCAACTCAAAATGACTGATTTCACAAAGACAAAATTGAAACAAGATTACATGTGGTAATTTCATTAACTGTTTCATAAATATAGCCTTATATCTGTCTATCTGAACTTACTCTGATTCAGCTTCATTTCTCTTCCTTGCATCCTGTCACAGTTCCCCAGAGGGAGCAGATCTGCACCATCCACTCTACTTCCTCCCTTGAGGAAGCTGTAGTCTGCAATGGGGTCACATTCAGCCTTCTCTTTTCTAAGCTGAACCCAATAAACTCCTAGTTTTCTCAGTATGTAATGAAACAAAGACAATCTAGACATTTCAGCCCAACAATATGAAGTCTAAAAGTAAACATGACTGTTCTCTATATAGAAGTATATACAGAGAACAAGCTAAGAATTAAGCTACTGAACAATACTAAACAAGAACAATGAGAATACACAAAGACTATGAATAATTTAGATTGACAACCAGACTGGCATTTTTGAAACAAGCCAGAAAGTGTATGCTGTGAGCCCTAATTTTTAGGATGAATAATTGTTTTGTGATATGGATCAATGGATGCTACTTAGTGGTCTGCAACAGAAAGCAAATGTACAGCTAACAACTCCCCCGCTTCTCCCCCCCTCACATTTTTATGTTGGGTGGAAGGGATAAGGGCAAAACAAATCTTCTACAGTTTTGCAGTGGCCCTCTAGTGTTAATATGGTCCTGTGCTTTAAAAAAAAAAAAAAAAAAACAAAAAACAAAAACAAACAACAACAACCAAAAAACTTCACAAACCTTAAGTTCAATATAAACATTTTCTCATAATCTATTTTTGTCCCAAGTATGAAAGACTAATAATCCCATTTTTGTTCAAGTCTGAAGACCTGAGGCATACCCAACACAGAAGACTGAAAGCAAGTAGGCCACTTGCAACATATGATTGTTAGAAGAAAAATAAGAAAAAGAAAAAAAAGTTAAGTCTTGATTAACCTACACACTAGGGACTCAGACACAGATATAGACAATTTCACAACAGACAAACTTCTGAGATACCCTTGTTTTGTAGGGATTTCTACAGTAAAGTACTTTTATTAGTACATTAGGACCACAAATGTACAAAAGCACAGACCAAAACACTAGAACAGAACTGACACAACCAAGAGGAACCATTAACATCCAAAAAAGAATACTCATAACTGTGGACTGGAACTGAGAGGTATGAAACCATACCACATTCATGGATCAGCAAATATGATATGACTCAACACTGCCTTCAGCATTCTTTGTCCAAACATAAGATAAATGCAGCAAAGATCACACAACATTATTACCAGACAAGAATAAACCAAAATACACAGTGAGGACTTGTTAGCCAGCAACCCTTTCTCCCTCGTCACTGCAAGTAATCATACTGATGAGCTAGCCATCTGTCCTGGTCCTCAAAAATGTAGGACTGCAAAAGCAAGAGTATAAAAAGATCTATGAGATTTCAAATACCATTTTATGAAAAGTGACTTGCTCAAAAATAGAAGTCATGTTTCTACTTACCCAGCGATCCATTGTGAGCTGCTGCACTTTAAACTCTCATCTCATATGGTGGCACACTCTGTTTGCCTATTGCAGAACCTTGGTATCTTAAACCAGAGCACTTGCCAAATCACATCTGTTGCCTAAAATGCAGGAACTTCACTGCAGCAGGAACAGCATAAATTGTCATATACTGCCTTTCAGTTTCAGCAAAACGCACTTTGTTCTTTGCATAAAATGCTGAATATTTCCATTACCAATTGATAAATTGATGGGTGATGGGAAAGCAAGAAAACCCCTTCCTCTACAATGCACAGCAAATGCTCACAGGGCTGCAACAAAGCTCTTCCAACTAATGACTGTTAAGTGTCTTCCTTAGAAACACACTGCCTGACCTTCACCTATTAAATAAATTGGAAAAGTTTGCTTTCTTCTGGCATCTCTTCATACACAATCTATGCGTATCCTTTCAGAGCCTAGTGTTCAATTTCATTCTCACATAGATTTGAAATAAAATCTCTACCCAGCTTATGTTTCTCAACACCAGTAATTATAACCCCAAAATTTTAGAAGTATACCTGAAAAACAATGCTTCAAAAACTAACACTAACCATAAATTTTGCTTCCCATATACACGACATGATTTTTGTGAGTACTTGTTCTTTGCTCACATGGTTCCAAGATATATATCAAAATCCTACTTGATTTTACTTTATGCTTCCAGAATGTTGTCGTAACAGAAGTGCTCCACACTTGTATTCTCACATACCTTTAATACAAATTCAAATTGAAATATTTGTTTCATATATAAGTTATAAAGTAACCCATAAAACTTGAGATCTATTAAATCAAGTTTTTCAAGTAAAATTTTTAGATCTTTCTGCAGGAAAATGCTTTTAGTTGATTCAACATGCCTTAACAATATATAAATAACACCCTCTCCTTTTTACCCTGGCCCATTAGAAGAAACTGTATTTGAGTACAGGCAAGATTGACAGGAAATGGAGTCCTTCACTTACCATAGAGAAATGAAGAGGGTTATTCATTAAGAAGTATGTTGTAAATTCTCACTGTCTTTCTGCTGCCCTATGCATTTCAATTTTTCATATCGTGACTGTCTTAGGAGATAAAGAACAAAAAGGAAGAGAAAATGAGGTGGGAGAAAGTGTGAAAGGGGGAGAAAAGGTGAAAAGTGGTGAGGAAAAGCAAAACAAAGGAGGGGAGATGACAGAAGTGGGGGAAGGTGACAAAGGAGGGGGAAGATGATGAAAATGGTATTGGGGAAAGAAACAGTAAAAGGGGGAAAAGAAAAAATAATAAGGGTAAAAAGGACTGAGAGGAAGAGGATGACAAAAAAGAGAAAGGGGAGGAGGAAAAAGAGGGGAATGGGATAGGAAAAAAAAGAAAAATGAGGGGGAAAAAAAAAGAGAGAAAAAAGGAGCAAAATACTTAGTTGTGCCTTGAAAAACACCCTGTATTCATTTGATTGACTCAAGCTCTGGAGCACGAAGAAAACATTTCTCACTAGTTAGACAATGCCCAGTGTTTCTTCCTGCCACTTTAACTAGACTGAACATGGATGCCTTAAGCAGAGACATTTTAAAATTATTCAGAATATTTTGACTATACAGATTGTCATAGTAGAACAGGCTGGTAAACCAGTCTAGCAACAATTTGCTCAAATCAGCCAGCACTATATCTTGTCCTCAAGACACAAGACAACTAACATGGTATAGCCTATTGGTACTGTACAGAATATGGTAGCCACGGTATAACCTAGTTTTTTAAGAATTTAATCCTAATTGTTAGCAATTGCTTTATAATATACACTAGAAATACTTTTTCTAGATTGTTTGGCTTCATTTGTGATACAACTACTACAAACAGAGTTTTGAAATGTAACTCTGCATAGTACTACTATAAGCATCCCAGGAGACTTATTCATCTTCAATATCACAAGCAATAGTCAGATCCAATTAAGGATTAAATGGGAAACCTGGCAAGTTATGAAATTCCTTTTAAGTATAGTCTTAATTGTGTTGTGCATGCCATCGTTTTTGAGTGTGCAACATGAATACTTCTATAATCTATAGAAGTATAGATCTTCTATACTTCTATAAATCTATAAAATGAGAACTTCAGAACAAATCCCAACATCTTGGCACCTTTTGTGCCATTACTACATCTAAAATGAAACCAATATGATAAGAATTGCCTTCAATATGTATACATTTTACAACACAGTTCCTTTGGATTTGCGTCAAAGGAATCAAGAAAAAACATCCTCTCTGACCATTTCGTGGTATCAGCCACAAGCAGGGAAATAACCTCCACAACAAGTAGATTCAATCCTATCTTGTATTATTTGACACTTGGCAGCCCTGAGAATCTCTCACTTGAAAAGGACGCAGATAAAGCATCAAAATGATGCGTCTGTATTTTGGACTGGATCTCTGAGATTACTTTAAGCCTGCTTGCACATACACTTGTGCAGACCTCTACCTCTGTATGTCAAAGGAAGTATCTGCTTTTGGCTACTTCCTAACCCTTACCTCCTAGATGTCTCATTTTCACCTGTCCCAACGGCAAGATCACCACATCAAAGAAGCTAGCTGAGTACCTAAAGCCTAAATTCAACTCACTTTCCATTTTTTCTGCATGCACTAGTAAGCAAACTGGTCAGGTTCAGTCTTCCAGCAAAGTTATTTCTGAAAACTAGCTCCTGATTTCAAATTTACAGTACAAGACAGAATCATTATTTCAGATCTACAGCACAAAACAGAAATATAAATCAGAATCCAACACATAAGTACTTCAAAAAGTAAGTTCAGTTAAAATTTTGGTATAAAACTGCAATTTTCTGAAAGCTATGTATTACTGATGTTTTTTAATGTGAGAACCCCTTCAAAGACTGAGAAGGAATACTCCAAATCAAAAAAGAAACAAAACACCTGATTCATATCAAGTGGCAGTTCATAGAGACTTGTGATATTAAAAATGCCTGTTGTCTTGTAAGAAGACTTCCATGCCAAATACCTTTTCTTCAATAAGTAGCTTAAAAATTCTAACTAATGCCAATGATCTTTTTTTTTTTTTTTTTTTTTAACCTCCAATCTATAAGAACACTCATCGGCAAGCATACAACAGGCCATTCAGAAACAGTCTATGGTAAAACCTACCAACCCGTCAATGGATGGCACCTCTGTGTTTGCAGTACATGAGTCAGTCTGAGAGCTGACCATGGCTTTACCAGCTGAAGAGCTCTGGGACCCATCCCTTCACGTAGCAGTTCTCACAGCACAGCTATACTCTGGCAAGTGGATAGTTATCTGGCATGCTCAAAAACATATGCGAATCATTTTGTAAGAGACTGATACACAAAACATACGTATTTTGTTAGTAACGCCTAAAAGCAATGCGAGTTTTAAATGAACAGAACGAGGAGTAAAGGCTTGCAAAAAAAACCACCAAACAAACAAACAACCCACACCAACAAAAATACAAACAAACAAAAAAAAGCCACTCCCAGGCACTATTGGGAACCATATCCAACTCGAAACAGCTGAAAGTCGAAACTAACAAGATGTCAGCACTTGACCACCTCCCATGGCTGGACACACAGAGGTGAAGAAATGACAGAGCCAGCGGGGCAGTGCCGAAGTCCAGAGGGGCTCTGCCTCTCCGCATTCAGCCATGTTCCTACCGCCGGCATGTCGCCCGGACCCACACGAGCGGGAGGCACCGGCCCCGGGACGGCCCCACTCGCTGCCCGCTGGGGCTCGGGCGAGCGGCGCCGGGCGCCACGGGAACTCTGGCGGGCGGGGAATGCGCCGTGCCCCGGCCGTCCCGGGGAAGCTCGTCCCTCCCGTCGGCCTCGCACAGGACACAAAGTCCCGGCGGGCGAGCGGAGGCTCCGCCGCATCCACCTCCTCAGACGGCCGCGGCAGTGCTCAGCCCGGGACGGAAGGGCGGGATGGGGCCACCCCCGCCTCCCAGCGCCGCAACCGCCGCAGTCCGCAGGGGAAGAGCTGTTCCGGGCACCCGCACGGCCGCGGCCCCCGGCGGTGCTAAGCGGCCTCCGGGCGTCCGGGAACCCGCCACGAGACATCAGCGGGAGGTGCCGCACAGGGGAGCGGCGCTGCCGCCGCACGACTGCCCATGAAGGGGCAGCGCCGAGCGCGGCAGGGCGAGCGGCCGGCCAAGGCACCTGCACGGCCGCGGGGCTCGGGAGAATCACCGCAACTCAAAGTACCCCCCTGATCCTGATCCTCCCCTCCCCGCAGCCCCCGTACTCGGCCGAACGCGGCGCAGGTGGAACTCACGGGAGGAACGTGCGCCGCACGACCGACTACCAGCCGACCTCCCCTCCCACTGCCAGCAGCGACACCGACACCGGGGTCGGCCGCCGCGACACCCCCCTTCCTGCCCCGCCCCGAGACCTCCCCCCTCGCGCCCCGCCCCGCCCCGCCCCGCCCGGCGCGGGGGACGCGGAGGCGCTCACGTCGGCCCGCTAGCCGCGCCGGGCTGCGCCGCAGGGAGGCGCTGTCCGAGATCGATCCGCGCCGCGCGGCGCCGCGCAGCGCCGGCAGCCTCAGAGAAGGGCTTGGGGTTCGCAGGGCAAGGTCTGGAGTCCTCAGGGGAGGATTCAGTGTTCTCAGTTTAGGGGCTGGGGTCCACAGGGGAGGATCTGGAGTCCTCTCGGAGTCCGCTTGGAGGGGTCCGAGCCGTGCGAGCCCAAGGGAGGGAACAAAGCGCCTCGTGCCCCGCTGACTGCCCTCGGGCAGGAACGTGCGGGTCTGTGCGCGATCAGTCCCCGGGAGTGAGGCCTCATCGTGCCGGGAGAGGAAAGGCTGTGGTGGTCAGGGACTTGAGGGGGAGGTTCTGCAGGCCCCTCTGCCCGGTGTAGGGGCGGCGTAACACCGGCAGGGGACAGCGGGGAGCCCCGGTATGGTATCCTCCGAGGGATGGGTGCTGGTGTTGGCACAAGGCAGATCTTGTTAACAAAGGATCCAAGGCGAGCGTGCCGATTGTGGTTGTAGGCTTGTCGAGTGTACTTTAATGAGATAATGTTTTCAGTGAAATTCATAACATGAAATAGCGAGCTGAAGGTTGGGCATGTGTTACAATGAGTTCTATCTCAGCCACACGTACCCACCGCATGGGAACCTGCTCAACATGTCTTGCTGAGCAGCTTTGTGCAGCAGACCTTCGAGAGGCTTATCTGCGTAGGTAAAATGGAAGAATTAAGAATCTGCATTGTTTTGCAGGGGCATTGTGATGAAGTATTCATTTATCAAACGTGACTGTCCTAATGCTCCTTAAAAATATAAAAAAAAATATAAATGGTAAAACATAATTCTGCCATCCTCAAGTTAAAATAATAGCTTTTTTTCTGAGCAGATCTACCAACTCCTTTATAACAACAAATCCGGGTAATTGGGTCTGTGATGGATGTTTCTGTATTTCTAAAAAGGCTAGCTGTATTAGTAAAACGGAGCATTTTCCTCATTCATATAAAATGGAAAATGCAACACAAATTAATTCTTTGAAAGCTTATTAGCATGTCTCAAATTAAAATACGTCAGTAGAATTCTGGCTTGGTCTTAATTGCCTGGTCCTTTTTCTTCAGAAGGTGAAATTTTGCCTTTATGGGGCTATAGGACATAGCAAGCAATTAATGATTATTGTGTCCCAAAGATGCTTTCATTCTTTGATGTCAAAAAATTGAGTTCTTTTAACAGAAATGGTGACTTACTGGCTCCAACTGATTTGCAGCCATACCAGCATTTTTGTTAAGCTCTTTGTCACACCAAGCCATCATCGAAGTTTGTGCCAGACTTTCCTTACATTATTGGTCTGGCTAATGAAAATGAAAACTTTAGGTGCAAAGGCCTGGTCTAAGGATTCCAGGATTTGCCCTGAGCAAAGCACATGGTGCTTTTGTGGAATGGCAAATTGATAAACACCAATTGCTGAGCCAGGAGCAACCCAAAGGCTTGCCCCACCTTGCTCTATGTGGCATTACTGAAGGGTGCAGCTTCGCAGTCTCTCACAGGGGACTACATCCTGTTCTAGAAGTGTTTCCCATGCTAGCTGCTCATATGCAGGTTTTTCAATTGGTGTAGATTAATATAATCTCAAAGCAATCTTTGCAAAGAAAAGCATGGACAAGAATTTGGAGGACCTCAAAATAGTCTTGTCTTGGATTATGTAATCTAAAAACATGTATTCTATTTCATCTGATGAAAGGTGTTTCTTGGGACATGTTTTATCCTTCTAACTCCAGGTAGGAGGGGGGCAGATGCCTTCTGATAACGGTCCAGCCATTAAAACTAGGTGGGGCAGTGTTTCTTATCTCTTTCACCACTCCTCCATCCTCCAGGGGGACATCTTCTGATATTGGGCCATTAGGGCCCACCAATGACATGACACATTCCATCATCCCTTTGTGAGATGCTCCACACAGTGGGGGGGGAGCCAACTGTTCCTAGCTAGATAAAACCGGGACTGAAGGACACAAGGTATCCTTTTGTTTTTCCACTGGATTTCCAGAGGAAGACTGGACCCGTCTTGGCACCACTGGACTTTTTACAGGACCATCTCTACTCCACAGAACCTCATCTGTTACTCCAGGAGGACTTATTTGGACTGCTTCCAACACCCTGACCACCAGGGTGCCAGGTTGTATCACTGACTCTGTCAGGGTTTTCCAGGATTTTTGTTTGCTACCTTGCCTTTTTTTTTTTTTTTTTTTTTTTTGGTACTACGACGTTTGTATTTTCCCATTTTAAAATATTCCAAGTAAAGAACTATTACTGCTATTCCCATATTTTTGCCTGAAAGCCCCTAATTGCAAAATTTTAATAATTTGGAGGGAAGGGGGTTTCCATTCTCCGTTCCAAGGGAGGCTCTAGCTTTCCTTGGCAGACAACTATCTTTCAAAACCAAGACAAGTCTTCAGCATGTGAATGTTCCCTGAATTAGAATGTCTTATGGCAGTGGTAGGGCCCTACAATTCAGTCCTTTTTCTAAGTGCAAAACAGCTGGCTTACAGGTAGTAATAAAAGGAATCAAATATTTGGGGGGGCAAAGAAAAAAAAAAAAAAGAAAAAGAGAAAAGCATTAAAAAGATAATCAACTCTTGGAAAGAGACTGACCATAGGCCCTACTAAGCGGATAGGCTTTAAAGTTTCCTTTCTGAATTTTAAAAGTTTTTTTTTCCTTCAAAATCAGTGAAAATTAATTAAAATATCAGCTTTTTATTACTACCTTTGTGTCAGAGTGATTAATTTGAGTAGAACCTGTCAAATCTACTAGTTTTCTTTATGGTTAACATGAGGCAGTCTACCTTAGATTTCATGTTTAATGACTCGCTATGTCATTCTACTGCATTTTCCTCAATTTACTCATACTGCTTTCATTATTTCGAGTGCTGTTTTCCTATTGCTTCACAAAGGCAACACATATGAATGCAATGAAATGTGATGTCTAATTTTTGTCTCCTTCTGAAATCTGAGACTTGGCTTACAGTGTCCTGTCCATTGAATTTGAAAATTTCTAATGTAGGAAAACAAAATAACTTTTAAACTTTATCCTGTGACTTATGCGGTTACCTCCTAGTGTGAAGAACTGAAAAATAAATGACAGAAATCCCAGATCCTGTAAAGTACTTCCTGTGAGACTGACTTCACTGAATTGAAAAATTATTTTTCATCTTGCATGACTGGATATCTACTTTTATAATAGGTTTTCATGGGAAAGAAAACTGTCGGACTTTCTTTAGCTTGCCAGTCTTTTCATCTGCATTAGGTCAAAATTCATCAAGGACTTGAATTTTGAGATTAGGTACATGCTAAAGCAATTAATTTTAGGCCTTTGACATGAAAATTGTATAAAAAGATATGTTTGGTCTGTGGTTGTAATGTCATGATAAAGTACTTGGGCTTCCTTGTATAGAGGAATAAACTTAAATTAAATAAATGCCCTTAAGCTTTTGCATTGTAGCAAATTTATCTTGAAATTTTTCATTATCCATGCCTGAGCCATGCTAGACCATTGTCCACTGCCATTTATAGATCTGTGAGAAAATATTGTTTCAATTTGTGCAAAACCCTTTTGAGTTATACACTTTTCCTGCTTATACTTCCAAAACACAATAATATTGTTACTGGGAAGCAACAATAGTAAATATTAAATCATGAAGGTCAGTATCATATATCTTGATGAAGTATTTTAGATAGGTAAATTGATTCCAGGCTCTGAGCTCTTTGCTTTGAACACAATTTACTCTATTTTTGCCACAGATAGTTAATTTCCTTTTACCTTGGGGGGGGGGTGGGGGGTGGCGTTGTTTTGTTTGTTTTGGGGTTTGGGTTTTTGGGGTTTTTGGGGGGGGGATGGTTTGTTTTGTTTTAAGGAAAAATAAGATACAAACTTTCTCTTTATTCTCTTGCATATGTAAAAGTGCAGACTGCATCATACACTAAGCTTCATGGTGATTTTACTTTGAAAATGGAGCAGCATCCTGGCAGCAAAAAGGATGAAAGCCTTTGAAGAGCTCTTTTGAGGATAGAAATCAGTCCATGATCTCCTTCAGGCTGCAATTTTATTCATTGCTATTTCCCAGGTATTTTTCTAGCACTCACCAAGAAAAATTTCAATTTAAAAAAAGAGCCCCAGTAAAAGATACATATATTATAAAGGTACATAACACAGGTGTCATTAAAGTACTTTATATATCATGGTATAAAGCAAAAATATACAAAACAAATACCTTTATATTGGAGGCTTAATTTTATCCAGGTGAACGGAAATATGCAACAAATCCATTTATGCAAGCTAGCATCCTTAGCAAAACTTCAACTCTCATGCAGTTAATGGTCTCTGCAGACAGCAGATGTAGTAAGCTTTTTGGGCCACTGCTGTTTATAATGCATTTCCCATGTGTAAGGTATGTTCATCTCCACCTCTGGTAGGACAGCACTTAATAAATAAACAATAATTCATGTCAGTGTTTTGTAGACAAATTATTCATAACAGCATATTACCTAGAGTGATGCCACATTTTGCATGCCATGGAAAGTTGTTTCTAATTGTTTCAGAACAGAAAATGTTTATTGTTGTATCTCTCTCATCTATTTGTGTGCTGCTATCCTACATATACACTATCTTTTGAATCTTCAAACATGACATGGCTGAACATATATATGAGTGATCACTGGTGCCTCAATGCAGGTGATCCAGTTGTCAATGATTTTAATGTGACAACTCAAATAATTGTCCTTGGGAAATTATGTACATTTCTCCTATAGCTTTTTGTGTGTCTTTAAATAATCTTAATCAGAGGCTGTTTTGCCTCTGGGATATCTGCATAGGTATCTCTGAAGTGTTGGAATTTTTCCTGTACTTACCTTTTATTTGTTTGCTTGTTTGTTCTGAGAAAAAAGAAAGTCAGATGTCTGTAATAATAAATGGCTTGCAAAAAAGGTTGAGTTGAATTAGAACTTAGATTCCATCCTTAGATTGTCTCCTAATAATTTGGTGTAGGAAAACATTGGATTTGCATTCATTGTTCATACTCAGTTGTAGGAAGGTGCAGGAAGGGAAGGGAAGGGAAAGACCAACCCTTTGCAAAGATACCACCAGTCATTTTATCCTTGAGCGTATGTATGGGCCTTCACCTTCATTCTAGCACATCAGCGTTGGAAAGGTTCAAGATGCCTGGTTTCCTTTCCTCCTTTCCTAGATCTCTAGTGTTTCCTACAGCTCAAATTTAGAGAATTTCATGTTCAACATGAACATGTTCCAGCTCACTCTTTCACTTATGCTTTTTTAGGACAACTAGCTCTTTTCTACATGGAGCCCAGGAGGCTAACCCTAAACCTCAGTTTATAATTTCTCTAAGTGTAGTGCTGCACTTAACTGATAGGTCTTGTTCTAAAGATGTGAAATATTGCCTTTGTACAAGTTATAGTCAGCCAGTCTTCCTTTATTTCAACCTTCCTTCTCACCTCAGATACAACCACAGTTTCAGGAAAGAATACATTAGTTCTATTAAACCAACATTTCTAGTATTAGGCCTTTTGTTTGGGATGTTAGAGGGACAGACACTAACACAGTCTGTCTCTTTGTGAACTTTATAATATAGATCATAAAACAGAGTAGGTACATTTCCATTAAAATATACTAATAGTAGGGGTGGGGTTGCATAATTCAGACAACCTCCCATTAAACTCTTCATTTAAACCATAGTGGAGGGGTCAGTGGGAAATAACAGTGTAGAAGGTTATTCTATTAGTAAATGTGAATTAGTGTGACTATTTACTATAGCCTTCATGTAAGAAATAAAAAAATAAGTACTGCAAGAAAATTGTTGCCCTTGGTATACCATGTTTAGGCTTCACTGAATAAGAAGCTAAATACTGACTTTTTGAAGCAGCATACCTATTGACAAAATTGCTGAAAAATTTCTAAAAACAAAATCCAAAAGACAGAACAAACCCAAAGAAGCCAAAGCCAGATGAAACACTATGGCAACTGAGAAATTCTTTAACATTTACATTAACATAATCTGAAAATATGTTTGAACAGTTCTAAATGGTCCCCAATGACCACTTAGTCTTTTTTGTGCTTGAGTTGTGGAAGAGAAAAAAAATCCAGAATAACTTGGCTCTAGGCTTTCTGTTTTATTATAACAGATTTTCCTCAAGGTGAAATGAATAGTTCTGTTCATACAATACAACGATTTAAAGCAAGTCTGGTCTCACTCCCTGAAAATCCAAAAGCATTTTGCATGTTATGTTGGATATCAGACTTATTTCTACAAGTTTTTCTCATGAAAGACTCTTACAATAGAGAAAGAGATTTTGAAAATATAGCTGCGTACGACACTATGATTGCAAATGAACAGTGACGATTTTGCAGATAACTGTCCAGACTTCTATGTATTTGTCTCCCAGATTGTACTAATGCTGACATTTATTTAGCTTGTGTTTATTCTTGAAGATAATGTTGTCGTATTTGCTTTTGTGAAAGTAGAAGTTCTTCTAATTGTCTCATTTCAATGGTGTTGTTGCTCCATGGAAGTTTCTTCTGTACCATGGTAAGCCTTCTCTTGTTAAAGTGGAATATCTCATATTTGTTCATAACCCATAAACAGGTCTATTCATACTGTAATTTGAAAACTCTTTTACTTAACTAATTAAATTGTGATATTGTGGATGCCCCATCCCTAGAAGTGTTCAAACCCTGGCTGAATTTGGCTTTGAGCCACCAAATGCAATGAAAGTAGTTCCTGCACTTGGCAAGTGTATTAGAACTAGATAGTCTTTAATGTCCTTCCCAACCCAAACATTCAAAGATTCTATCATTCTATTATAAATAGCATGAATAGACTAATAAACCTGCAGGATAAATGGGCAGGTCTCCCTAAAGTTCAGGAGTGGAAATGTGACTAAGGCCAGATCTGACTCCCATGAGTGTCCACAAGGTTTGCTACACTCAGCTGAAATAAACTGCCCTGAAAGCATATATTTCAGAGGCAAGAGGACTCAGTATTACAGGCTCTGGGTCCAACTTGTAAGATTACAAGCATATCTAAAATACAAGTGTCCAGCCTCACTGAGCTTTTGCTATGTCTCCATAAGTATAACCCACAGTGGAGAATTTAATTCCAGATCCTATTAAAAAATTGTGTGTGAATCTATGTGGGTATATTGCTGTTCTACATTGAATTTAAATTAGAATTTTTAATTTCTCTGGAAATCAGGTGGACAGCTTTCTTCAGGTGTGGTCTCTCTCTCTCTCTCAGAGTCCCCCAGCTCCGTTTTTGCCTCGGCTAGCTTGAGAGACAAACCACAGTTGGGAATGATTTTTCCTCAGGGCCCCAAAGATCCCAGAGCGGCTGTGAACCTTTTCTTTTAGAGAGAGCAGGCCCCCACCGATGGCAAAGGAAAGGTCTCTGCACTTGATCCAGGGGAAATCAGGGCTCTGTTCAGTCTTTCTCCTGTGGTCCTGCCCCAGCCTGGATCAGGAGTCCAGTCCCTGTCCCCCAGCCAAGAGACTTCCATGTGCTTTTCCTGGCTTTTATCCAGGGGAAGGGGCTAAAAGTGGGGACAAGCCACTAGCCAATCAGAGATAAGGTGGGAGTGGAACAGAGTTGGATTACATTCCAGTGTGGGAGAATGGATGGTGAAAAGGAGCAGGGACAAACTTTGGGATGATACTTTTTCCAGGGGAACAGGGGAGCACAGAAGAAACCATTACAAAACCCAATATAAAAATAAAATACTCTATAAGCCCAAATAATACACAACAACAGTCAAGCATACGTCTGATATCATGAGTTAATCACAGTCAACAGAAAGAAAATCCATCAGGTTCCAGATAACTTTTTAAACTGTTCTTTTCATATTTTTCCTTTTTAATTGACATATTGAACAGATAATCCTGATGTTATACATACCATACAGATAAATACTGAGTCCACACAACTGTCAGTACAGCCCAAAATCATTAACAGGAAGAGTAACTTCTCAGTAAAATCTTGATGTCTTGGTTATGAAACCTTTAGTCATGTAGAATCATGAAATGAAACAGAGTCCAGAAAGCTACCTGTTCCATTACACTGCCCTTCCATGACACTGCCACAGAGTGGGGGTCATGATATTTAAAATGAATACTCTTTCCTTTAAATAATTCTGAAGATTATAAAAAATACAGTTTCATAAGTAAATAGTGTTCAAATATTATTCTTTAATGCTCTGAAGTTCACAAACCCCTAAAACCAATAAAGAAAACAGGAGCCATTTAGGATAATCCTCACTACATAAAAATTGGTGTAAGTCCACTGATCTTAACAGATATACATCACAATCTATCAGATGATGCTTTGATCAGCCATAGACAAAGAAACAGAAATAAACAAAGAAATGAACATGAAATCTGAATGCTTGCAAGCAGAAGCTAAAAGTGGCCCAGATAAATGAAAATATAGCTTTCTTTTCATTAAATTAGATTAATTTCACTGAAGGGAAAACAAAGAAATAACAAGCTATTCCTTGAATAAATATTCATATCCAGAATTGTGCAGAACACCAGCATCCAGATGACCTTCTGGGAAGCCTTATGATGCATCCCAAGACTCTCCTGTGGTCATCTAGCCTGGAGACCTGTCTGCAGTGTCATAGTTCCCAGTAGTGGATAGTCTTAAATCTAAACAAGGATAATATATGGAAAGTTGTGCACACAGCTGAGTTCCTAGTTCAAGAATCAGAGAGCAATTTCAGACTGTTTACTGTGGACTGTTGAAGAAACATACAGCAGAGAAAAGTTAGGATTATAGAAAATTTGATTATGTGATGAAATCCCTAGAAAAATGTCATAAAAGGTGATAAATCTCAAAATCACGTGATTTTCAAGACAAAATGGCAAGTTCTTCCAGTGTAGGAATTGAGAACCTTGACAACCTGAACAGAGGAAAACTGAAATAATTTCTTGGTTGCAAGTGACAGGGACAGCTTTTCTTAGGGGAAAGAAATGAGCTACAGCAGACCTGCATCTCCCTTCTGCCTTTGTCAGAGCTTGTTCTCAAGGCTTTGAAGTTTGTCCCTATTAGCCAAAGTATGAAAGCAACATTAGTGATAAATACCAGTGTACAAAGAAAGATCTCGGTTTCAGTTCAGTTTAGTTTTCATGGCTAGAAATTATTAAATTGTTACCTAATTGTTACCTTTGGGGGGTGGGGGGAGGCGGCAAGGAAGGGAGGGGAGGGAAAATTTGCTAGAAAAAAGGAGTTCAAAAGAAGACAGATCATTGAAATGAATATGGTCAAAAGTTTCTTTGACTGATTAGATTCACTGGACATTTAAGAAAAAGACTCTGCCTTGATTAAAGCAATATATTCAATGTGCAAGGCTAGAATTCAAACTAGTTAGGAATATGAACAATGTGACTTGAGAACTATGATTGTTTCTGCTTGTGGAGCTCTGTCAGTTTCAGAGAAATAAACAGCTCTGTTAGCCAAGAAGTAAGTCCTCCTCTGCAGGGTTTTATTGGATGAATAATCATACAAAAGCTTTTGTAAGTTTGTTGTGATTTTCATTTCACAGCAGTTGTGCTGGAGTGTATATATCTATTAGGAACCTTGGTAATTTGTTTTTGAAAGACATATATTTATCTTCTATTACTTACATCTAGCAATTATCAGAATATCAGAACATCATCTTCCCTCAAAGTAAGTGACTTTTTGGTAACTTACCATGGCTGTAATACAAATTAACTAAATATTAATGATTTTATTATTTTAATGATTAATTATTTGGTTTTTATTATTAATTATTTTAATTATTATAAATTATAAATTATTAATTAATAATTAACTTTTGGAGAGTATGCCAACACACAATATTAAAATGTGCTGCATTTATTTCAATTTTATTTTTATAAACATCTCAGAGGGTAAAAGAATACTGCTCTATTGTCTGTTGGGGTAGAACTGCAGCATGGGAGCCTTATATTAAACATATTAATAGATATATGCTTTCCTTTTTCAGTCATAGGGAATAGCAAATGAGGCACTTTAGACAGCCTTTTCACATATTTTTAACCTCAGCTAGGACACAGTGAAAATCACATTCCATGTTTCTGAAAGCAGCCTATCTGAATTGGTTTAATAATTATCCAGGAAACAGAGATCCTGTGTTTACCTCTGACACTTGATAGAGTACGTTCCTGCTCCTGGTCCAGGTGGGAGGGTTACATTTGGCCTCCACTTCGGCAAATGGAGGTTAGCTCAAATAAGTGTGTGCTAATAGTGCAATCAGCAGTAGTTAATGAATGAAAAATCTTTGTTGGAAATACAGTCCTACTGGAAATAGAGTACTCTGTCATACTCACAAACAGGGAATAGTTGTGATAATGCATTAAGTGGGTTTATATTTTGTTTTATCGGATTTGTAATCTGTATTGTGATTTTTCCTTACTTATCTGTAACCTGATTCTCTTCCATTGCCCCTTCTCCCTGATTGGATGGTGTCTTGTCCCTGTCTCTGGGCCCTGCCCACTGGGGAAAAAGCCCCTGGACAGGCAGGGCCGAGGTCACTGGGGCACCAGGGCGGGGCTGGAGAATAAAGCAATATTTCCCCCCTGGACAAAAAACAGGCTCTTTCCTTTTGCCATAGGTGGTCGTCTAGTCTTGTGGAGAATTACCACAACTGGTGCCTTACGTGCAGCTCAAAGCTGCAAAAGGTTCCCAAAAAGCTGGAAAAACCACTCAGGGAGCACGTGGCCGAGGAATCCCACAGAGAGACAGACCCGTCAGGCTTGGCGTTCGCTGTTGAGTCTCCAAAACACAGGATTCTACAGGCCAGGGCTGCAGTTTTCTCCTTTGGATTCAAAAATCCCATCGGAGTGCTGCAAAGAAGCCCTCTGAATGGCAGGCTGCTCCCAGAGAAAGTGACCACATGTTTGTGGAAAACTAACCCTGGGAACTGAGACTGAAAGCTCTTTTTGCACCAAAAAGGGTCAGTCTCAGGCAAAAGGAGTGATTGGGAAAGAAGGGAAAGGAACAGTGGATTTTCGGTGAGCATCACTTTCGGTTTTTTAAGGGAAAATCTTTTTAAGGGGCGTTAAACATCAGAGAAAAGAGTTTCTCCCTTTGCGGAAGGTTTTTGCTTTCAGAGTAAAAAACCTTCAAAGTGCTTTTTTTCGGCAGCCTGGGGGAGGGTGGAAAAGGAAACTGTTTCCCCTTTTTGGCTTTTTTTTTTTTTCCCCTTGCAGAGAGGTGTTTTTTTTTTTTTTTTTTCTTTTGGTTTCTCAGTCAGAGTTAAAAGGGGGACATAGAAATTTAAAATCTGAACCAAAAAAGGGTTCTAAGCTATCTGTGTCTCAACAAAGAGCTTGTAATCAGATTTTAAGTGTCTCAGATGATGGAAAAACCCATTTTTCCAAGAAGCAATTAAAAAATTTCCTTTGGTGGCTATTTGCTCAATTTCCAGATGTATCATCTGAGCAAATAAGCTCCCCAGAATTTTGGGAAACTGTTGTAAAAAAAATTTCTCAATCAAGCTCCCCTAATGATAAAGAAAAAGCAAATTTTGCTCTTTGGAGCTTGCAGATTTTATTTGCAATGCAAAAACAAAATGAAAAAAAAAACAAACCCAGAACAGTTCCTTGTAGACTTTCCCTAGCCTCCTCAGTTTTTCCCTATCCTGACCCCAAAATCCCTTCCCCAAAATAGGACATTCCTCAAGAAACCCCTAAACTTTCCCCAAAACTCCCTTCTTCCCCAGTTGGTAAACCCCGGGTTCAATTTTGTTTTGCAGGCAGTTTGAGTGCACAAAACCCTCATCTTAGTGAATCCCAAGCTGGTCTTAGTTCAGAAGGGGGGGTCACAAGATGGAGGGGACTCCTTTGTTCCCCAAAATGGCCAAAACCATGTGCTCTTGACTCATGAGGAGCCTCTCTCTCTGTTTGTCCCTCCTTTCCGCAATCCCTTTTGCAATCCCTTCCTCTCCCCAGACCCCCCCTTCCCTTCGGTGCTGCCCCTGGCACTGCCCTCTCCTCTGACTCCACCCCCTACCCTCAAACCTCCACCCTCCAACTCTGCCCCATGTGACTCAAGCCTCCAGCCCCTCCCTGCCCCTGGATCCCTTGGTTTCCCTGCCCACAGTCCCCGTTCCCATGCCCTGGAGGGGAGGGGGGAGGGAGCCGGGAACCAGGAAACAGGAAATTATCCCAGCTTCTCTGCCACGCCTGTGATGGTCAAAAAGAGGGGGTGCTGCCCACAGTAATTGGGACCCCTTCCCCCAACAAGTGATTCAGGATTTATGCAAAGCTCAGGCCAAATTTGGACGTGAAAGTAAATATTTTTGCAGCCTTTTAAAAGCAAATTTAGCAGGGAATCCTATTGTTCCCTTTGACCTCTGGCAGCTTTTTTCTGCCCTCCTTCCGTCCACACAGTTTAGACTTTGGGACTCTACATGGAAAAAAAGATTAAGAGATTTACTTCCGGAGCTTTGGCAAAATCCTGAAACGGCTGTTGATAATAATAATTTGCCAATTCGATTAGAACATCTATGTGGCGATGGTGAATGGGTCTCAGCCCTTCAGCAGGCTCAGGAAATTCCTTTAGCTGTTTTAGAGCACATTAAAGGTGCTGCTTTAAAAGCATTCTTTTCAATCCAACCTGATGGGTCCTTCCAACCTTACAGTAATATAAAGCAGCTTCCATCAGAACCTTTTGCAACATTTGTGGAGCAATTAACCCGAGCTATCGAGTTACAGGTTAAGAATGAAGGAGCCCAGGAACAGGTCCTGGAGGAGATGGCTCTGACCAATGTAAACAAACAGTGCAAGGCAGCTATCCTCAGCCTGCCCTTGGAACCAATGCCAACCTTAGATGACATGCTCTACATGTCTACCCAGAAGGTCCCTCTCATGACAGCTCACCAAAGCCACAGTTCTAGAGATGCATTCAGACCACTGCAAAGAGCTGCTGCAGCAGGCGCCATGCCCCCTGTGCCTGTGCCACGGCCACCGCCCAAGAGAAGAACGACGTGTCTCCTGTACGATCAGGTTGGTCATTGGGCATCTCAATGCCCTTTAAAGAAGCAGTTTCTGGACTTTCGGGACCATGGGGGCGGGAGGTCTCAAGGGTCCAAAGGGAATTTTTTCAAAAAACTAAAACATCAGCACTTACTTGCCCAGTGTGCCAACATAAACAGGGCAAATCTGAGGAGGCAGGAGAAAAAACTAAAAAATACAAATGTTAAATTAACTAATCCTGCTATAACCAGTTCTACCTTTCAGGAGAAGTCACCAGATATGACCCTTTCAGATCATGATGTCAGCAGACCCTGTCTAACCACAGAATGTCTCCAAAGGCCTTTTAGGTTGCAACTGACAGAGTCCTTGCACCTAAGTGACACAGACTGGCATTTAGGTTCATTGGATCTACAGGTGCCAGGCTCCTGGCAACATGTTGGCAGTAAGTATGTCATCCTTGGGGACACCATGTACACACCGAGAGAGATTGAGATCCTTCCGGGTCTCATCTCATCAAACCCTAAACAACTAGTTCTCGGGCTGCGCTGTGTCCGCCCACCTTTGTTTCTGCCTAAGGGGCAGATAATAGTTCAGGCAATTCCAGCACCTGACCCGTTCCCTGGAAAAAACAGCACAAGGGACAAACACCTTGATGTTTGCCCCACACGAGTTATTGGGAGGGACAAACTCATAACAGGGTGTGAGGTCCGTCATGGTGGGGAAGTAATAAACCTCAAAGGAGTTTTGGACTCAAGTGTCAATGTAACGATTGTACCAGAAAGGATGTGGCCCTCACATTGGGAACTGCAAAATGTGGCTGGGCACGTAGAAGGTATAGGGGGAATGAAATGGGCAAAACAATCAAAAGGTGTGCAAATTAAGGGGCCCAACGGACAATTGGTTACACTGCGTCCATTTGTTTTAGATTATTCAGAGCTCTTGCTGGGGAGAGATCTGATGGCCCAGTGAGGGGTCACAATTGGCATTCCAGATACCTCCCTGGTTTTTCAGGCTGTGGCCACTGAAGAGCACCCTACCCAGAAACTCAATTGGAAAACTGATTCACCAGTCTGGGTAGAGCAGTGGCTGCTCAGTAAAGAAAAATTGAAGGCGCTTCAGAAGCTAGTGGATGAACAGCTAGCTAAAGGCCACATTGTGGAAACCACATCTCTGTGGAATTCCCCAGTCTTTGTTATCAAAAAGGCAAACAAAGGCAAGTGGCGGCTCCTCCACGATCTCCGTCAATTTTACAATGTCATTGAGGACATGGGTTCTCTCCAACCAGGGATGCCATCCACAGCGATGTTCCCCCAAAATTGGAATTTGGCAGTTATTGATATCAAAGATTGTTTTTTTGAGATCCCTCTGCACCCTAACAATGCCCCACATTTCACCTTCTCGGTCCCTACCCTCAACCAAGAAGCACTGAGGAAAAGATACCACTGGAAATTTCTTCCCCAAGGGATGAAAAGCTCGCCATCTATTTGCCAATGTTACCTCTCTTCCCTGCTGTCCCCAGTGCGCGCAGCTGTAGGAGAAGCCATCACCCTGCACTACATGGATGATGTGCTCGTGTGTGCCCCCAATGATGACTTACTGTCCCACATGCTTGACCTGACAATCGATTCTTTGGTTGCTGCAGGGTTCGAGCTTCAGGAGGAAAAGATTCAAAGGATGCCGCCCTGGAAGTACCTGGGTCTGGAGATTGGTAAGCAGACCATTGCACTGCAAAAATTGGTTGTCAAAAATAACATCAAGACCTTAGCAGATGTCTAGCAGTTGTGTGGGTCCTTAAATTGGGTAAGACCTTGGCTAGGTCTGACCACTGAAGACCTAGACCCCCTCTTTAATCTTTTAAAAGGGGGAGAGGAGCTAAGTTCTCCTAGGACCCTCACCCAAGAGGCAAGAAGAGCCCTAGAAAAGGTACAGGACTGTATGGCCACCAGACAGGCCAACAGGTGCAAATCAGACTTGCCATTTAAATTCATCATTTCAGGCAAATTGCCACACTTATACGTGTCACTGAGACACACAAAGAAATCACACGCAGACAAGAGATTTTCGCAGAGGTTCTTCTGATCCAGCTCCCAGCCGAAAGAGCGGAGAGAAGAGAGCCCCTTTGTTTATTCTTTTACTTTTTATACATTTGTGGGTCTAGCAGAAGATTGGCTTTTTGGGGTTTCCACCCCTCAGCCTCAGTGGCCAGACGAATTGTCAGTTACAATTGTTTTCAGATTAGAAATATGCAAACAAAAGACAGAGAATGAAAAACAAAGGATTTGTTTATATTACTTCTGTGGGAAAGGTAGAAAAAATGCTCTAATATTCTACAGTAACTAAAAGATCTGACTCCATTTATGAAAATCAAAAGGCTAATAAAGAAACTCAGAAAAACCAGGGTAACATACACGGGATGATTTTTCAGTGGGAAAGAGCGGAAAAATCAAAAAAGGACAAAGACTGTAGGGATCCCCTCTTAATCATAGAGTGGGTTTTCCTCAGTCACCACCAGACCAAAATAATGACCAGGCCACAGGAATTGGTAGCAGAATTGATGCGGAAAGCCAGGACCCGGATCAGGGAGTTGGCAGGATGTGATTTTGAGTATATTCACATCCCAATTGAGATAAACTTGGGCCAAACCACAAAAGCAATGTTGGAGCACCTGATTCATGAAAATGAAGCTTTGCAGTTTGCTCTCGATAGTTACACAGGTCAAATTTCAATTCATCGGTCTGCTCACAAATTATTAGAGAACAAATTCAGTTCAAATTGTCATTAAAAAGTGTTCAGAGCAGGAGGCCTTTAAAGGCTTTAACCATTTTTACAGATGCATCTGGAACATCTCATAAGTCAGTAATAACATGGAAAAATCCTCAAACTCAGCAGTGGGAAAAAGATATTGCCGAGGTGGAAGGATCACCTCAGGTAGCTGAGTTGGCTGCTGTTGTTAGAGCTTTTGAAAAGTTTCCTGAACCATTCAATTTGGTCACGGATTTGGCCTATGTAGCAGGTGTAGTATCCAGAGCTGAACAAGCTGTACTGAGTGAGGTCTCCAATGCTGCACTTTTCAACTTGCTCTCAAAACTAGTAAATCTGATCTCCCACCGAGAGCAACAATTTTATGTGATGCACATCAGATCACTCATCGATTTACCGGGATTCATAGCCGAGGGCAACAGAAGGGCTGATGCTCTTGCTGCACCTGTGGAGATGGCCCCACTCCCAAACATCTTTGGACAAGCCAAAATCAGCCATCAGCTTTTTCACCAGAATGTACCAGGCCTCGTCTGGAGTTCCACCTAACTCGGGAACAGGCTCGGGCAATTGTGGCAATGTGTCCCTCATGCCAGCAACATGCACTCCCAGCCCTGAGTGCAGGAGCAAACCCCAGGGGATTGAACAGCTGTGAGGTATGGCAGATGGACGTGACACACATCATGTTCTTTGGTAGGCAAAGGTATGTCCATGTATCTGTGGTCACCTTTTCTGGAGCTGTCTATGCCTCTGCCCACTCAGGGGAGAAGTCTGGTGATGCCATGAAACACCTAATACAGGCTTTCTCCTTCCTGGGCACCCCCAAATCAATAAAAACTGATAATGGACCCACATACACATGCAAGGAGTTCAGAATCTTCCTGCAGCAATGGGGAGTAGAGCACAAAACAGGCATCCCCTAATCCCCCACAGGTCAGGCCATCGTGGAAAGGACCCGCCAAAATTTCAAAAGGGTCCTCAGCCAACAACATCAGTCGCTAAAATTAGAAACACCCCAAATCCAGTTGTCCAAAGCCTTGTTCACTCTGAACTTTTTAAATTGCACGTTTGAAAATCTTAACCCACCAACTGTGTGCCATTTCAGAGAGAACTGTCAACTGAAGCTGAAAGTGAAGCCTCCGGTAATGGTAAAGGATCCAGCAACCAGGGAAACAGAGGGCCCTCATGATCTGATCACCTGGGGTCGTGGGTATGCCTGCGTGTCCACTCCCTCAGGTCCCAAGTGGGTGCCAGCCGAGTGGGTGAAACCTTTCATCCCTAAAAGTGCAAAGCCACCTGCAGAGGCCCCACAAGTGGCCAGTGCTGCCTGGAGGAGGAGAAAGCGCCAGACCTTCTCCTTCTAATTATCATCATCACTTAACAGTGTTTTTCTAGACAGTTTCTTTGCACTAAAGGTCATTTTTCTTCTGCAACTTTAAAGGTACTCAAGGTCCAAACTCTGAGCATCTCCCACGAACCGAGCCTTCCTTCTTCTTAATTTAATAAGAAAAGGGGAAATGTGGTAATGCATTAAGTGGGTTTATATTGTGTTTTATCGGATTTGTAATCTGTATTGTGATTTTTCCTTACTTATCTGTAACCTGATTCTCTTCCACTGCCCCTTCTCCCTGATTGGATGGTGTCTTGTCTCTGTCTCTGGGCCCTGCCCCCTGGGGAAAAAGCCCCCGGACGGGGGGGGGGCAGAACTCTCTTTGGCACCAGCGAGCTATTGGGAAGATCTCTAGCCAAGCAGGGGGGGACTGGAGAATAAAGCAGTATTTCCCCCCCGGACAAAGAGCAGGCTCTTTCCTTTTGCCATTAGCGGTCGTCTAGTCTCATGGAGAAATACCACAAATAATGTTCTTCCTTCATGGATTGATGATGCAGAAGAATGAGACATGTTTGAAGTTGTATACAACAACTTAATGAAACAGGTGTCTGTCCGCTGTACTTGAAATACATCACCTTTCTGCAAACTTCATAAATTGAATCACAAACACTCTCTTATAAGGGCCTTATTTGTGTCTACAGACTAAAAAAAACCCAAAAATACAACCTAAGAAAATACTTTCTTCATAACTGGATTTTCATCACATTTCATGCTAAAATACCTTACAAATTCTTCAAAGATATTTAGACATATCTAGAAAATTCAGAGATTTTGTTATTTCCAAAGAAGCCATATGCTAACAGTGGTATACCACTACAGCATTTGTACAAATCCTGATTTTTCTTTCTCAGTTAAAACTGAGGGAAGAGGGTTACCTGATTTACAGTGTGCCAAATTTTCCGGTGAAAGCTGACAAGAACACTGTATGCTGCTCCTACCTCTGTGATTGCTCATAGCTTTTTTCAAGATGTGGTTAGGCATGCTGCCTCAAATCAAAATATTTTTTTTTCCATAGCTACTTATACCAGTGATGGATTTTATTTCTTAGATATTATAATAATATGCAATTACCAGCTCAGGAGACTTTAGCAGCTCAGGAGCTACAGAGATGTCACTAGTCTGTGTTCCTCATGGGTGTACCGTAGGCTTCCTTTTGATGCAAGTCAGAAGAGAATATAAGGATGAGATTGACACTGGCAAAGTAATGTGATTATTGATGCTTTGGAGATTTATAGTGCAACTTAACAAAAATCTGTTAGCAGCAATTTAAAGGGCAATGTATTCTTATATTTAATGATACAATCACAAACTTATTTGTCTTGGACTATATAAATACCTAGTAGTTCTTCTCATGTAGCATTTTGGTTCAGTTAACAGATTAGGCTGCAGTTTAGTAATTAGATTACATAATTTACTGCATGGGACTTCCAGTTATGTAAAAATTTATTTCAGTTTTATTTCCTACTTGTCTAAGAGACTTTTATAGTGGGAACATGACTTTAATAATCTAGAGACGTGTCTTCTGTTGCAAATATTTCTTAGGTAATTATGTCTCTGTTACATTGATGACACTCGTCTGAAAACCAAGCGCACAGCAGACCCTGTTTATCTCTGTGCTTCTGAGCTACATTCAACCTTGTCATTGAAACTACCCTGTGAAGGTTGATACTGAAGAGTAAATCAATTGCTCAAATAGACTTTCTCTTGGAGAAGCACAGGCCATGATGGCAACCAAGCCAGAGTCTGTGGCCAAAATGAGAAAGCTTGCCCTCAAGAGCATTGCAAATATCTCCCCACTGAGTAATGAGACATCTTCCTTCCTTTTTGGAAACTGTCAGAGAGATTCATACTGGTACATTGCTTCCAGGCATCAGGCTTAACCACCTGCTGTTAGGAACAAAGCACAGATCACTCAAAACGGAAGAAAGGAGGGGACGTAAAGGACATGAAACAGAGAAAAAATGGAAGTGAAGTTTTGATTAAAGGAATGGGAAATATGTGGACACAAACCACAAAAGACAAGTGAAGTTTTGATAAAAGGAATGAGAAATAGGTAGAAGTGCTAACAGGACAGAGATGAAATGTAGAATTCATTGTCAGCTGGTAGGCATGTCATGAGTTTATTCTCAAGGTTGTGAAGTTGGTGCTGTTTTGTTTTTCTCTAACCCATGCACATAAATGTGTAGTGCAGTGTCTCTGATGTGGCTGATGCTGCAGTGCAGATCCATGACACCTGAGGCTGAGGAAATGGTGTCACTGGGAGATGCGGCCAGGGTTGTGAGTCTGCCTAGTCAGAGGGAGAGGGGAAGGGCAAGGTATTGCAAGCCTGGATCATACCCTGGGGATTTGGACTTACAGCACTGCTTCCAAAAGAGGAAAAAAATGTTCTAGAGAGATCACACATATTATCTCTTTCTTTCCCTCTTCCTTTCATTTCAACCTATTACAAATTACTTAAAATAAGAAAGCATCCTAAGCCCCATTTTTTTTAAAGTGCATTGGATGTCTGAAAGCTAGTTTTTACATGGTTTAGATGTTGCACAAGATGATATTGGCATGTTGAGAATCTTCCAGAATAACTGTTATTTCTTCTGTTGGACATAGAAAATGAGGCGGACAAGATTCCCGTCGAGAAATTTCTGGTGCTTTACATCTTACTGTGTATCTCTATGTGTGTGTGTAGTGTGTGCATGTGTTGTGTGTGAATAAGCTGTAGCTAAAGAAAAACAAAAAAAATTAAAAAGTGCTATATGGTTGTCTCAGTCATGCCAGGGTTGAAGGCTTTTCTTAACAACCTGCAATTGCAAATGCAAACAGGTGTAGCAAGCAAAATATACATTCAGAGAATAAATTGTATTCCTATGTGTAGATAGAGCATTAATTCTAAAACTAGCTAGGAGGCCAATAAAATATGGCAAGAGTAGATTTCACTGTCTCAAAAAATAGATATTTTGTTATAACACTTCATAAATATCTATCTGCAGGCTTCATAATTTGGCATCAAAAACTTCCTTTTAGTCAAAAAAATGTATGTAACTGTCCTCCCTAATAATGCCCATTACCTACCCAATAGTGCAATCATGTATTGCTGAGGTTTTTTGTTTTACATTTCCCATCCACGTTGTTTGGGGCAGAGGAAGTTTTTGCCATCGCAACAGAGAAAAGAAGATGTCCTTTGAATATAGGCAGAGCCATAGTAAAAACATTATTTGACATCTTTACTCTTTTGTTGTCCATGGAGTCATCTTTAAGATACTTTTTCTTTTAGTTGCAGTTCATGATATGTTAGAGATCCAACTGCTTAGTGCTCATAGATTATCAGAAATTTATTACTTTAAACAGAAGAGGAGGAACAAAATCGCATGCAGAAAGAAACAGAAAACTATGGAAATGAGAGGTCAAATGGCTTTCAAAAGGTAATGCAGCTTCTAATACTACAGTAGCAACCATATTTCTTCAATCTTTTAAATCTCACAATACTGTCTTAGTCCCAGGGCATCTTACTTGATGTTTTGCTGTTCTTTGGAGGTTTTATATTTGCCTATTGATTTCCATGTCAGGCAAATCTAGCAACTTCATCTTCTAGCCTTGTATTCCATCCTGTCCTGCCCAAACTGATTCAGCCATCCCTTGAAATTGCAGCTGTGGATGAAAGTGATAAATTAACCTTACATTTACCCTCTCATTTTAATAATTGTAATAATTGTAGTAGCAATAGTAATAATAACAATAACAATAATAGGAAAATATTGCTTTATTTGAAAAATTGAAGTAAATTAAACTCATTATTTATGAGTTTATGAAGTAAATTATCCTCATTATTTATGAAGTAAATTGTCCTCAACTAGGAATAAATCTGATCATCAACTACTAATTGTGAAAATGATTTAAGGAGAATAGAGTTGGACATTATGCTGGTTATAGTTACCATGTTTTTTCATTAAAAATAAAGTGCTGTAACAACAGAAATAAGACTGATATTTCCTTTTTATGGCCTAGATTATTTTTAATTGTCCAGTTACAGAACATTTGGCTCAGGCTCCAGCTTCTCTTTCCCTGAGATGATGTAAGCACCATATCTATTTCCATATTCATATTTAAAATTAATAGTTTTCTGAGAGAATAAGATGAACTATTACAGAGGAAGCAGAAAGCCCATGCCACCACAGCTGAACAAAAATAATTTAGCAGGAGGCGAGCACTATTAAAAAAATGTCTCCCCAGAGGTTCTTGCTTTATTCACAGCTAGACTGACCTAAAAATAACATATTGCTGCATAGAATCACAGCTATATTATTCCCCTTGCAGTGTTACCAACACTTCAAGCAAAATTAAAGAAGCCAATCTAGATTTAATATTCTGAAGTTCATCTTTCCTCTTCTCTGACTTCTGCTTTATAATCTACTCTTGGTTTTTTCTGTTTAATTAAAGAAATAGTACTTTATTCCCCACACATCTGTATTAATAATGACATATACTTGAAAAGGCACTTTTGGATGCACACCTTCTCCTGTAGTTCTATTTCATAAAGAAATTCACAAGATTTTCCTAGGATTGAGAGAGAAGCTCAGTAGTTTCCTAATTTCTGAGCAGTAGCTAAAGAGAGTAGCATTGGGGGTTAATTATAGCATAAACTAGGATTTTCTGCCTGGATATATTTTCTCCTATTTTGATTCACAGGATTCACTTACTTAAAAGAACACACCCATTTGTTAAAAGTCAAAATTATTTTATAGTAAATTAATGTCACATAAGTTTTTGTGATAGGCTATTTTTTTAGCACCTTATTTACTGCTACAATGCTAATGGTAGCTAAAAAGAAGGATGTGTATGTTAATTAATGTTCACTGGATTTTTTTTTTTACAAAGCAGCCTCTTGTTTTTGTTTTTCATTATATGATGCTCATCAGTCAGTGCCAAGAACCTTGTGTGTATCAGCAGCATCTTCTGGAGCATCAGTAGCCATATTCAGTTCTGTACAGTGTATGTGAAATAGTCATCTTCTGCTAGAAAATGATAAAACTGTGTCATTTGCTTGAAATTGCATCTTCACTCATGCTAAGGTGTTATCTTTAAAGGGTTCTTATCAACACATGTAATTAATAATTTTTGTTGGATTTTTTTCAGGAGACAAGAGTTGAGAGGCAGTAAGTAAGAGCTCAAGTCTCTGCAGGACTACAGCTTTGCAATGGTCTTAGTGCATGTGCATTTACTTCCTCTATAAAAACTTTGTAAGAACTTAAACAAGACCCTGAAGGGGAAGAGCATGAACTTTTCCACAAGACAGCAAAAAGCACCTCATCATTTTCTGTCAAAATGCAAACCATGCTTCCACAGAAGAAACAGGCAAGTCTTACCCTTTTGGGCAAGACCGGTGGTGAAAGTGTAGAACTTTCTCAGTTTCTGCACAGTAATCTCTGAACAAGTTCCCAAAAGTAAGAAAATGTTTGAATTTGGAGGATTCAGCTATAGCTCTTTGGGTACTATGGACTATCTCAAAGTACTATGGCCTGTATCAAATCACTATTCCTTCAAATTACTTCCATTCCCATTCCCATTTCCAATGTTCCAAAGTGCTTCTATTTGGATAGGGGGAGGAAACGTCATTTTCCTCCCCCCCAAAATCAGCTCTGCTTCTTCCACCAGAGTGAGGCATCTATTGGCAGAAGAAAACCCCCACACTGCAATAACTAATAATGTCAATGTTTAAATAATCATCTCTAAGCCTGTACATTAATTCTTCATGGACATAAATTAAGTATATAAACCCATTTCCTGCTAATATTTCACATTTGTTCTTTATTTAGTCTTATTTCCAATTCAGACTGCTGCAATTTGAGGCAGAAGAGGGGGAGGAGAGAATGAAAGTGAAATTGGAACACTAACTTGCAAAAAAATATATCTAGCATGTATTATCTGTATCAAAACTCAGGTTATTACAAGGCTGAAACATGAGCTGAGCCCCTGTGTGGCTGAGATGCCACTAAGCTTGTCATGTCTAGGGCTGCCTGGAGTTCAGATTAATCTCTGATTTGTCACTCCTGTGAGTTAAAGGAGAGAAAGAGCAGTTAAAAAGGAAAGGCATAGGTGTTTTGTACTCAGTTATAGCAAATCAAGTTGATCAGCTTTTCCTTCAAGTGCTAAATTTGCAGAAATTTGCTAGAACCAGCTCATTGCACTGGTGTATGTGGAAATGAGAGCAGTATTGAATGAGTTTTCAGAGTCAGACTTGAAGTCCTGTGAAATTATTTCTAACAAATCCACTCTAGTTTACATTAATCTGTTACTCTGTGTTAGGACTCCAGACAGAGCTGTAGTTTTTCTCTGTTGAAATAAGAATCACTATCACCTCCATCATACCCCTGCTATTTTTTACTGCATTTCAAGTGTTTCTATGGATTTTTGGGCAACGAAAAGGGATTTTAGGGCCTTGGTGTGATTGGCTGAAGGATCAGGATTGCAGGTAGTGTTTTCTCCATGCCTTTCACCAGCAGCAAAGAATATTGAAAGGAATGGGCAGACTCAATAGATTAACATGCTACTCCAAGGCTGGTGTCACTGGCAGAATTTGGGGTTTTTTTGATCATAAGGTTATCTATCCAATGCCAGGCTGTCTGACATCTCATGGGATGCGCCTGAGGGGAAAAAGGAGTTTGCACAGGAGTTAGAAGGGCTCATCAACAGAACTTTAAACTAGACTGGAACAGGAAAAAAAATCAGACTTGCCACTAATAAGTAATGGGGAGGGACATGGAAGTTTGAGGAACAATGTGTTAGTGAGATCCTTCTGTCTTCTCCGTGGAGTGTTGGCTGCAATGAGATGCACTTGTTTCTACACCAACATGTGCAGCATGAGTCCCTGAGATGTATTAGTGTCATCCCTGGTAGAACGATTCTTCTAACAGAAGTGGAAGGTTATACACTGTTCAGGAGGGATAGGCAGGGCAGAAGAGGCAGCAGAGGTCATGGTGGTAGGTGGCATTGTGTATAATGCAGGGCCTGGAATATGTGGAGGTCACTTTTGGCAATGGTCCGGTTGAGAGCCTCTGGATAAGTATTAAGGGACAAGAAAATAGTGCAGATTTCCTCATGGGGGTCTGCTGTGGATCACTGAGACAGGATGATAGCACTGATGAATTATGTTTTAAGGAACTAAGAGACACTTAATTCAGCCACCCATGCCCTTACGGGATAATCCGTCTTTCCCGATATTAACTAGGAATAACACACCGGTGGTACAAGCAGGTCCAAATCACCCCTAAAATACTTGTGTTATAACTTAACTGGAAGGACATAGGCTAGTTAGAATGAGTCCAGAGGAGGGACATGGAGATGATTACAGGCATAGAGCACCTTTCCTATGAGAAAATGTTTAGAGAATTGGCATTGCTCAGCCTGGAGAAGAGAGGACTCCGGGGAGTCCTTGTAGCAGCCTTCTAGTACCTAATGGGGGCCTACAAGAAAGCTGGTAGAGGGACTTTTGCATGGACATGTAGTGATAGGATGGCTTTGAACTGAAATATAACTGGTTTATATTAGATATTAGGAAGAAAGTCTTTACTTCGACGGTGATGAGGCACTGTCACAGGTTGGCCAAAGAAGCTGTGGATGTATCATCCATAGAAGAGTTCAAAGCCAGGCTTGATGGGTCTTTGAGACTCCTGGTGTGTCACCCATGGCAAGGGTATTGGAATGACATGATCTTTAAGGTCTCCTCCAATTCTAAATATTGTATGATTCTATGATTCATGGTACAGGTACTAAAGGAAGCAACTATGAAATGTGCCCTTCTTGGTTTGTTGCTTTTTAACAGAGAGGCTCTAATGAGTGAAGTAGTGACTGAAGGCCATATTGGCCACAGTAACCATGAAGGAATCAAGTTTAAAATCTCTGATGTCACGAGGAAAAGTGCCAGCAAAATGTAAACCGAGAACAGAGGAGAGCAGTCTGCTCAGGGAACTAATTAGTGTGGTCCCTGAGAAAATGCTTTGAAAGGTGCTGGGGCCCATCAATGCTGGTCACTTTTTAAGCACCACTTCCCAAGACCACAAAAACTGGAAATTCCAAAATGTTGGAAGTAAAGTAGGTGAAGCAAAAGACCGGCTTGGCTAGCAGGCACCCTCTTCTGGAGCTAAGGTGAAAACAAGAAAATGTATGTCCAATGGACGAAAGATCATGTGACTTGTGGGGGGGTGCATACAGAGATATTGGTCACCACTGTAGGGAGAAAATTTGTGTGTTTGAAAATCTGTTGGAGCTGAAGTGGACCAGGACTGCAGGGGACAGTAAAACATGTTGTTAAAATGTGTTAATGGTGAAATAGCAATAGGCAGAAATAGCATTTGCTTGAAGATCTACCTGCTGTCACTGTAGGGCCTTTCTTATTCATTTTAGGATGATCTTGGGTGTCAGGAAACGTCCTGGTCAACTGGAAACTGGCAAATTTACAAATTCCAGCTCAGATCATTCTATGATTTACAATTCACTTCCAGGACCCTGCACACAGGTTCAGAATTCTCTCAAACTGAGTGTTATGTAGCATGTGGGTAGATATAAAGAATTTTTGTCTTCTCCTAATCTCAAATATTCAAACATCCATCCTAAACATGTGATTTTTTGACTTCTTTACCAGGATAGACATTTGCTTTGAAAAGAAAATGATGACTGGATGACTAGAAAGAGAATCTGAATCCTTAAAAGATGACTTTCTTACAGTGGTCTCACTGTTGCTGTATTTCAGTACGTTATAAACCTGCACAGAACCTGGGGGACATTGCAGAAATATGATGCAAGCTGTGAATCATAGGAATCTTATTGCAGATGCTAGTGAAAGTTGTTTCAGTAAAGTCACAGAGGACAGTAAGACTGTATTAAATACTGCCCACTCTACTAAACAGTTAAATATTTCCTGTATTTTGACACACAATCTATAAAGGAACATGCTATATGACACAGAAACAATATATAGAATTCAGCATTACAATATGTGAAAAGCAAATCGGGCATATCCTAGAAATCATAACAAAATATAGGAAGCAGACAAGAAATACAGAACTTACACATTAAATTAGTCATTTGCAAAAGGAAAAGAAAATGTATTTCTAAAACCACTCAACACAGTGCCCCTTTTAAAACATAAAGCTGGTGAGCAGCAAGAAATTTGGCAGGATGTGTTTGTCAATGTCATTCTGCCTTAGGAAAATGTATTTTAACAGAAAAATTCCAGTATTTGTTTCTCCAAGGCAGACAATCCCAGAAGCCTCTGAGACACTGAGGTCCCAATATGCACAAAATGGATGATGAAGAATAAAAGAAAACCTATCCTTTTTAAGAACATTCACAAAATATATACCAACTGGAATTAAGCACAAGCAATTTTTGAAATTGAATCGTAGCTGTGTTCAGGGAGAGGACTTGAGGATTCAGAGATTGCAGCAGATTTTTTTTATTGAAAACTCATACATGTTTATTAGGTTCAAAAGAAATGGGGAGGGGAGGGGAGGGGAGGGGGAGGGGAGGGGGAGGGGAGGGGAGGGGAGGGGAGGGGAGGGGAGGCGAGGGGAGGCGAGGGGAGGCGAGGGGAGGCGAGGGGAGGCGAGGCGAGGTGAGGCGAGGCGAGGCGAGGCGAGGCGAGGAGAGGAAGAGAAAGATTTGAAAATTTGATCCATTTTACTCCATTTTAAAAATAGTGAGGGAAGAAAATAAGCCTCTATCAGAAGCATGTAAATCAGTGAAAATGCAGTGTCTAAAGCAACTTGGTTCCTCTTGTTTACTCAGTGTGTCTTCCCCTGTTCATGCCATTTATATGTTAAATTTTTCATATCTTGGTGTTTGGTTTGGCATTTAAACTCAGAGAAAATTCATGTTATTTTCCAAACAAAAGCATTAAAAAGTGAGATACTCTGAATTTTTTTATTATCTCCTAAGATGCATCAATTCTTATCTAGAATTCTTAGATCTGGTAGAAAACTCATTGGTTTCCTTGCTTTATTGTTTCAAAGCTCTGTCTACAATCACTGTGAATTTCTTTGCAGGACAACCAAGACATCTGCAAGTCAAAAATAGTAACATGAAGTCCTATGAAAAACACAAGCATCAGTCTGAATCTCTTCTCCCTACTGTGTTTATAATCAAGAGGGGTTTAAGAAAAAGGAGGAATATCTTTTCCCAAGGTACTAATAATTCTTTCCTTCTTCTGCCTTGACTCCTTGTGCAATATGTGTACTTGATTATGTGTCAGCAAGGTAGCTGTGCAGCCTCTGCCATTTCTGTAAGATAATTCTCTATGAAAAGTACAAAATGTGTTGCCAAAACTTGTTTAAATTTTAACTTTGAAACTATTTAAATTTTAACTTTGAACCTGATATTTCTTTTTTAAAAATTCCTTGATTCATGCATTCAACAAAAGGAATAGATTTTAGTAAACAAAAGGTTTTGAAAGGGATGTTGCCTGTTGTATCTCTCAGCTGCTCTCAGCATATTCCAAAATGGATGTCTGAGACTTGTAGAGCAGTAAAATCGATGTACAGGAGAAGAGAAATCAATTCCTTCTGTGAAACAAAATATTTTGCATGCACCTGCTTGTTCACAAGGGTGCCTGTTTTTCGTGTTGGGTTGGAATGAGAACAGGGAGTGCCCAGCCCATGTACCTGTATATTAATGACATAACATTTGCTACATTTTGAAATGTTGTCCTGAAAACATTTAATCAAAGGATTAAAGAAACCACTGGGCCCCTTCAAATTGATACCTAACAGCTTATAAGGAGGAGATGTTCTAACACTGGCAGCATTGTTAACTACTTACTCTGCATCTCTCCTTACAGCAAAACAGAGAAAATCAGTTCAAGCCTGAGATTGGTTTACAAGTAATGATATGCATGGATTAGAGAATTGCTTCTTAAAAACTTAAATCCACTTAATGCAGACAAGGAATATTGCCTTGATAAAATGAAGCTGTTAGTCTTAGAGGCTTCAAGTGAAGAAATAAGCAAAGCGGTAATTGTCTGTTTCTCCTGCTTTGGGATTTGGTTTAGGGGATTTGAAACAAGAGAAACAAATATCACTATTTTCATTGTTTGAAATTAAAGTAAAATATAACACTATGATTTAACTTAAGAGTGATTTGTTTAATTTTGGGGGAGTTCAAGTACCTTAAGAAAAAACAAAGGTAAGAAGGGGAGAAAAATATCAAAAGTAATGGAGAAAAATGGAACTTCAAATTCTTCTACACTACTTCGAATGTGATAAAATACCTGTCATGTACCTGAACATCCATGAGGATGATTATGAGCAGATCAAAAAAAGCAAATCTGAATTTTCAGAGTTCCTAATTGCTCTGTGTAAGTAGTTGTCTGCCATCTGTACAGCATCAGTGTGGGCCCACTACTTGAACTGCCAGTTCTTGGCCCTTTTATGAGTGGTCCTGGTAGTCATCACATAAGATCTAGTGTTTATAACACTAGGCTGGTAGTAGGGGAGAAGTCTTGGGGGGCAGGATATTCACACAATGAAAAACTAAGAATCTTAACAGATGCTGACTTTGCATCAGAAATGAGCAGATGTCTGGATTCGTGGGTGAAGAAGTCTGCTGCAGTCATAGGCCCTATGTCTCTGCGACCACAACAGATCTGCAGCTGGTGTGACAGTCCTCCTGGAGGTGTGGTACAGAGGACAGGGCTAACCAGCCCATCCCCTTTAAAGGTATTTGGAGGCATAGGTGATTGAGTCATGAAGGAAAGCACATTTCCCACTAAATGGCCAGATTTTTCATGTTGCATTCATACTTGCTATTATTATGTTCTCATTCTAATGTTATTGTCACAATTGCATTATCAATGTTTGGTTGCGATGCCTTGACGCTCTACAGAAATGGAAGGTGAAATGTCTATTTCTATCCAGTACTTGATTCACTTTCATATTGTTCTGTTCATATTCAGAACAGCAGGGTAAAAAGCAATGCTACAATTATTAATTTTTCAAGATCTGCAACTTACACAGCATAGATAGTTTTCTTCTGAAGCTGTAACATTACCAGGAGAAATTATGAGAGAGATGGTAAACTCTTCTGCATACACAAAAAGCAAATAAATTTAAAAGCAAAGAGATTTAATTGAGGTGACAAAAGTATGCAGGAATGGGAAGAATTCCGTAATGGTCTTAAACACACTCTAGTTAATGTGAGTTTCACTCACATCCAGAATTTCTTTGGTTTAGACTATCCAGGTAAGTACCAAAGGCTGTATCTTTGGGTTAACAAAAGACAACATATTTGACTGGATCTTTTGGTCGTCCACTTACCCCAGTCACAGAAACCAATACCAAAAATCACTCAAGGCGGATGCTGAAGGAGAAACATATTTGATACTTTTATCACAGTCCTAGATTGGTTCTGTGTGGAGGCATCTCGCATAGACACATATGGATAAGGCAATGTACTGGCTGCAGATTAGCTAGTGTTGCTGTGTGTTATTTGTTTTCATATTTTATTTCATTTTTATATTGGGTCTTATAATGGTTTGTTCCGTACACCCCTGTTCTCCTGGAAAATGTTATATCCTGAGGTTTGTCCCTGCCGTTTTCTCTGCTCATCCTCCCACACTCCTCCCAGTCCCTTCCTGCGGGCCCTGTCTGTCATTTGGCTGTTCCACCCAGGTTCTGGAGAGTTCGGGTAAAAGACATTGAATGATAGGGCAAGAGCCGAGAAGATCCCTGCCTTAATGTTCCTCATTGGTTTCCTTGAATGTCCCTCCAACCCTGTTCCACTCCCACCTTATCCTTCATTGGGTATTGTCTTGTCCCCTCGTTTAGCCCCTCCCCTGGGTATAGGCCCAAGACACATGATTGGGAGGGTGACTTGATTTGGGCAGTCGGACAGGGCAAAGGTCTGAGCAGGACCACAGAACAAAGACTAAATAAAGCCTTGGTTTCACCCCCCGATCAAGCCTCGATTCCTTCCTTTGTTGTCGACAGGGTCTCGCTCTCTCGTGCTAGGGTGAGGTTCTCAGCCACTTCCCGGGTTTTTAGGACCCTGAGAAGCTCTTTTTGACTGCCACTTGTCTTGAACTAGCCTGGGCAAAAATGGAGCCGAAGAGTTCCAAGAGAGACAAGCGACAAGCAAGACTGGTTTTTGTATTAGCTTTCAGCCTTGCTCGCTCCCCTCATGCCCTTTCTCCCTCCTCATATTTCCACAGTCGCATCTACTCTTGTCTTCTCTGTGCTGTGGCAGTCATGAGCAGAATGAGTTCACAAGGTTGGCATGGCTCTTTCTGGTGTGTGCCCTTGTGGCTGTCTTGAGTGGTATTAACTGGTAGCTCATGAGAGAAAAGCTGGAGGTCTCTGTTAGACATCCAGCTCTGTCCTATCACTTTGATTACAGCAGCAGAATAGTGAGATTACTGAAACTCTTACATAATTTTGTATTAATTACATAATTCTGGATGCTGAGTAAGCTGCCTAAGAAGAAAGTGCAGGAATTTATCAGTGTATTCTACCTGCTTTTATATGACCCTGTGGTGGTGCAAGAGTTGTTCTATTAAGTCCTTAAGTATTTTATGTAAGCAGTTTTGTATTTTTATAGGAAGTTCTTTGTAATGGTTCGTTCCATGTACCCCCCTGTTTTCCCCAATGGTTTCTCCCTATGTCTGTTAGCTGTCAATCACCCTACCCTACCTCATGTCAATCCCCTCTCTCTCCCCTTGGGCGCCCTATCTATCACTTTGGGGCCTTTCCCTGAATTCTGGAAAACTCCAGAGTATTATTCCCAGGTGCCCGGGAAATCCCCTACTCCTTGCCTGTGACTGGTTCCCGTGTTTTATGGTTACACCCCTGGTTCCGCCCCAAGTTGTGCTGATTGGTTGTTTCCTTGTTACCTCACCTTGATCCTCCCCCGTTTATAAGTTCATGTTCAAACTCTGTTCGGGGCTCTCTCTGGACAGCAGTGGTCAGAGGCAGAGCTCCCAGTCGATCTCCCCTCTAATAAATCCTGTTTAACCCTGTCCAAGAGAGTCGGCTCTTTGTCTGCTGCCAGCGTTGTGATTACATCAAGTCCTATCGCCGGTGTGGGGGAGCCAAGGCCCCACAGGGAGGAGGTTGCTTGCCTTGCTTGCAACCCCGGCCTTACACACGTTAGCCACAGTGACTTGGAACTGAGCTAGCCTGTGGTCAGCGCTTTCCTGGCGCGTGCGAGGACACTGCAACATGACCCGTTTCTTTTGTTTACTTCCTTTTCTTGCATTTCTTTCCCACCTCTTCCTTCTGCAGTCTCATCATAGAGACCTAATTGCAGGACAATGAATTGAAATAGGCATGTATGCTCACAGCCCTTTAAGGTTTTGTCAGCAACTTCAGTTCTTCAGATGTCATGTAAACGCAAGGAATTTACTCCTGTTGAATCAGTTTCCATCATCATATAATGTTTGTCAAATACAGGAAAATTACTTGGATAATATTCTGATATTGAATCCAGTATCTTATTCGCTGACCCTGCAAAAAATGGTGTCTCAGAGCCACGTCTTATTAGAGACAAGTTGTGCCCCATTATAAAGGATAAACCTCTTTATTTGGCAGGGGGCTATCTGTTTGTTTTGCACTTATGATATTTTTACTAACATGGGAAACATTCTCTTCCATTGGTTCTTAATTTTTGTAAGTCCTTAACAAATATATAGGAGTTTGCTGTACATCGTGGGAGACAGGTTTATTTTTTCCCTTTTCTGTTAGAACAGGAGGCTGACAGCTGACTACTCATCTTAAGGCACACTTTAGCTCTGGACACTAACTGAGTATCACTAGGTCTTACAAACCAGAGAGTAATAAAAATTCTGTTGTAACCTTTTTAAAATGTATGAATTTTAAATATATGCCACAAGCATGAAAACACTAAAGTATAGTGGAAAAAGCTACAGAAAATGTATGGAAATATATTTTCTAGTGCACTGAAAAAAACTTAGGAAATGTTATATTGATACCTACAGTCCATAATTTATATAGTAATCAGAAAAATAAAAAGGTCCCATGTACTGTTACACAATTCACTCAGCTGCACTTTTTATCTGAGCAAGTAATATGACAGCTGGCTAGAGCAGTTTGTACCTTGGTAGAATAAATGGAAAGCTAAAATTTACATTCACAGGGGAAAAGGTATGGGGGCAGGCACATGTGTGCATACACATGGACAGATATGCACACACATTATCAGATATGTTACATTATCATCTGAAGGAATGAGACAAAATTGCAAAGCTGTTTTGAAGAGCAGCATCTAACTGGGTTATTTGATCTGGCTTTTCTGTCTTTATCATGAGGTAACACAGCTAAAGACCTGTTAAGCCACTGACTCCTGGCTTAATGAGATCTGTGCTCTAGGAGAAAGCCCAAAACACCATCTGGCTGGCTCTCAGCAGTATAGAAAAATTCAGCCACTCTACCAGAGGAAACAGGGGATTGAGTTTAAAGAGTTGAGACAGAGGAAAAAGGAGGAAAAGACAATGAGCATTGCAAATAAAATTGCTGTCAGTAATCTGCTGATATATTCAAGTGTTCTATCAAGTGCTTTCAAAGAAATAATGAAATATTAAATAATAATACTGCATCAGACAGACACCATAGTCACAATTCTATTAGAATGAAATTAATATTTTAAAAAGGAATCATTGAAAGTAACCCTCAGCAGCTCAGCTAGTATGAAAACAACTGTGGGTTGTTTTTTTTTCATATTCCTGGCAGCCTCTTGTAGGTCAGTGCAGACGATGTTGAGTTCTGGCTGCCCTCCACAGAACCTTGTTTTCCAGCGCACATTCCACTGATAAATGCTTCTGTGTTGAAATGAAAGCCATTACATGGAAGCTAAGACCTCACTGTTGGCTTATTGTCACAGCTTTTCTTCTTTCTAGGAAAAGTGATTAGGTAGTGTTAATATTCATGTAATAAAAAACAGACTTTCTATTAGTAAAACTAGATAAAGTAGAATAAAACAATATTTCTATACACTGAGGTAGAGATAAAGGAGAAGAAGTGGGGTTCTGTAGAACAACTGCATGGGGTTTTGGATCAAATGTTACAGCAAGGCTGTGCTAGTGTTCAGTGGTCCCCAAACCAGCCACAGCAGGCAGATCTCCTAGGAGATGAGAGAGTCCCAGGCTCAGAGTCACATCCCTACACCAGAATGTCCTAACAAACAAACAGACCAGGTTTGCTCAGACAATGGTATGAGTAGATTTGGGGTTTTTTCAATCGAGAAGTCACACTGGAAGGCAGAATTAATGAAAGTGGGGAATCTGATGATGTTTTCATTTCTGTAGTGTCATGGGTTAGTACAGTTTGTTTTTTTAGTTATAGAAGAATGTAGAATGATTCTCTAGGTTAGGACCTAGGAATTGCTTTAGAAAGGACAGGGACTTATCAGCGGGTTAGTTGAAATATTGGCATTTGTTTTGACTACTGAAAATTGTTGGCTACAACTTTGGGAAGTACTATACAAAACTCATTGATTTCTTGCAAGTGGGCTTTTTTTTTTTTTTTTTTTTTTTCCTTTGGCCAGAGAGAGCCAGGTAACATCAAGTTGGGCCTGCTGCTTCCTCCTTTTGGCGGGGAGCTGGCTTGAGGCCTGGCTGGATTCCATCGGCTCCAGGATGGGGTGGGGCGGGGAAGGAGAGGTTGCTGCTTTACAACAACTACTTTCTCTAAACTTCCCTGGAGCAGGGAGAGATCTCTGCCGGGCCCCTGATAAGAGCTATGGGCACCATTTAGGCTGAGGCCACCCCGATTTACACTGAGGGGTGGGCTGAGAAGGCATTTATGATCCTTCCTGGTTTTTTTGTGATTCCGGACTGCCCAGGTGCTCTGCTCTCTGATGTTCCTGTGTGAGTTCTTCCTCCCTCACGAGCGTGGCCTTGAACATCTAATACCGTGAGCTACCGCGGGAGAAAAAAAGACTCTGGGCAGATTTAACCCTTTCCTGGCAACATGAAACTCCCAGAGCTTAGCCTTTCTCTGAGAGAGAAAAGAAAGAGACAGAGTGAACATAAAGAACAACAGCATGAAGTCAGTAGAGTGAGAGTGAAAAGACTATTAGGACAGAGGGTTGAAGGGTTGGTTGTTCCATTCTTACTTGAGCCATGGAAATGAACTTTATATTTAGATCTTTCCTTTAAATCATGGGAAAGATATGCATTTGGGGAGATGATTGTTTAGATTTGTGTGTGGATTTGTGCAAAGGTGTTTGTGACGGACTAAATAATATTAATCCTATAAGAGATGCTTGAACAGATAAAGATGAGAAGCCCTCTGTGCCAGTGAAGAAGTGAGAAGACATCTCTGTACCTTGAGACGAAGAATCCTTTGCTTTGGACTTATTCATCTTTAAAAAGTGACACTCCAGTATGCAAAAGTCTAAGACCCATGACCCATAAGCAGCTTGGGAACCTGCTAATGGGAGGGGTCACAAAGGCAGGTTTCTCCGGGTGGTTGTTTTTGTGGCAGTTTAAAAACCCCACAAGAGAACTGTTCTAAGCTGTCAATGGGATCCATGACTCTAAAAGAGACTCTTCTCCTAAAAAATTGATGAAAGACTATTGTCAATGAAACTGACTGAAAATTACAAGTTTTATCTCTTTATGTTGTTTTGTAAGAAAGTGAACAATTTGTGAGTGGAGGGAAGAGTGTTTTGGAGCTTTCATTCTGTTTTGTTTTAGTTTTTTTTCCCAACTTTCTTTTTCTATTCTTTTAATGTATGTTAATAAAACTATTTGTTAATTTTTAAGGTTGAGCCTGCTTTGTTTTCTCCTAGTCTCTCTCCCACAGAAAAAGAGTGAGTACTAAGACCAGAATTTAGTGAACATGAGACTCCTACATTAATTAGTGTTTTGCCTGGTTGTCAAAATTAAAACCATTACATGTAGAAATTAAACTTTCACAATCTTTTAAATGTTTTTTTCTTGGTGACCAATGCAGCAATTTGTAATGTGGTGCACTTAGCCAATATGTTTAAGGAAGGAAATGTGTTGTGGTAAGGCACTCAACTAACTTTTCATTTCCAGCTCACTAAAAAATGTCTGTGTGACCTTCAGAAATAATTTTACTCCTCCAGCAAGACTTGTCCTGCAGCTTCCAGGTATATAAATAATTTGGGGTACCAGAAGCAGAGTTTTGTGAATGATCCTGTTAATACACACTGCAATTTTTATTTATTCAGAATATTAGGTGGATGATTTTATGAAAAAAACCAAAACCCCCTGCCTACACCCCCAAAAAAGAAAAAACAGTCAAAGGAAAACAAAGAACTCCCCTCTCCCACCAAACCCCAAAAATAACATCCCAAAACCAAACCAACCAACCAAAAAACCCCGTAAAACAAAATGGGAGTGAAGGAGGAAAGAATACTATTTTTCTTGTTTGGAATTAGGAAACTCTTGAAAAGATCTTTTTTTCAAAGTCATAGAATTGTTCCTTTTTCTTATATATGCCTTTTCCACACCATTTTATTTTATTTTATTTCATTTTATTTTATTTTATTTTATTTTATTTTATTTTATTTTATTTTATTTTATTTTATTTTATTTTATTTTATTTTATTTTATTTTATTTTATTTTATTTTATTTTTTCCCACTTGTTCCCTAGGAGAAGAGAAGCTTCTTTCTCCCACAGTCTGCACTACACAAACCTGTCTGGTTTAGTTCCACCAATCACCTAAGTAGCAAGAGGTGGAGAAAAAGCTGTTTTTTCTTTCAGCTCAATGTGGAAATATCAAACTGCTGTTACCCAAGCTACTGCTTCACATTTCAACTCATTGAGCCATATGAAACAATTTTTTAAAATGTCAAATCTGTACTACAGGATGGTCCCTGGAGACAGAGAGGGTGACATTTCTGCTGTTGTGTTAATGTTATCTGCCTAGGAAGAGGAATATAACCAGTGTCACGTTTTAACTGATAAATATGACAATAACAGGATAAAACGTTCCTTAAGCACTGATAGCGTGTACTTACTGCTCCAATCCCATCATGGCTGTCACATCAAATAAAGGAAGCCGAGACAGAATAGTTGGAGGGAATAGACTATATAAGAAGATTAGACAAATGAAAGACCAGCATCCAACTATGTCCTTCAGGAATACAAATTTTCTTCTTAGACACATGATTCTCCTCCCTCCTCTATATATATTCTGTAACACCTACAGCTTCTGTAAAAGCTCCCTGTATAGGAGGATAAATCACAGCAGTCCCAGCAGCAATGGAGCTGCAGTCTGTAACACAAATCACAGTGGATTTCTGGAGGTGAATCTGCAAATAAAAGAAAGCTGTGCTCTTGTTTCCTTTTCCTAGCATTTACAAAACCCAATAGCATAAATACAAGCTTCTAATATTTGAAACAGAAAATCACTCAGCTGATGGAAGCATCAGGAGCTAATGAAGCAGAGAAACTACTAAGTGCAAATGAGTAGAGCTTCACTGGCATTTGGTTGATAATGTCACTCAACAGCGGTTATTACAAAGGTACATTGTAAGAAATCTCTGCTTAGCGGGGTATGCAGTTTCAGGAAGAGATTCGGGCTTGATATTTTTTGTTTAGGGGAGTATTGTTGTTACTTGGAAGTTAAAAAATACACAGGGTCAGCATCTTTGCCAACATCTGGCTTAAAAAACCAAGGAATCAAACTTGTTCAAATCCTTTGCAGGTCTTGATAACATTAAGCGCTTTGATGGTAATTTCTTCTTCTCCAAATTATGGATGGATTTCACAAAGATTAAAAGCAACATTTCCGAAAGCTTATCTGAAGATAAATAATCAGGGAACCAGCCAGATGGGAACACAGAGATTTCAAAGGTGAATTGGTACATATATATTGCACATTTTCCTGTGCTTGGGTATTCAGTCTCTAATAAGGATGTGATTAGATATTAAGTATAGGGGCTGATTAATTTTTTTTGTATCTTTTCACCTAATGGTGATTAAAGGTGTGATGTGCAAGCTTGGTTAAAACATTCTTTTTTCTTGATTTGGGGGCAGGAGGGGGAGTGGTTTATGGTGGTTTTTTTGTGGTTTTTGTTTGTTTGGCTTGTTTCTGTTTTGGGTTTGGTTTGTTTGTGGGATTTTTAAATTTTGTTTTGTTTTTCCTTAATGACAGAGCATCCTGGGTAAAGCAAAGCTGAGGGTTTGGGCTTCTTTCCCCCCTCATAACTGATAACTCCTCTGTATGGTGGTTTGTAGATAAGTTTGTAGCTTTCTCAGTCATATCCACCAAACAGTTAGGAGTCCTGAAGCTGTGGCTAGGCAGTTTACTTCCTTTGTCTTGAACTGAAACGTGTGTCTAGCAACAGACAGCTCTCTTAGCTACTCTAGAAGAAATACCACGCTTACCTCACTTATTGTCCATTCTCTATTTTTCTACCTGCCAAAAGAAATAAAAATGGTTACAACAGTTGGGTATAGGAAAATTTAGTGGAGAGTGCTTTATGTACTGAGTCACAGACACCAATGCAGCTGTTTTAGCTGTTTGGAGGCTACATACTCAGGCAGTAACAATGTAGGTCGATCTGAATGATTTTTTTTTTTTTTTTACTGGATGATGTAACCTTAGAAGGGAAGAGCCTGTGACATAATTTAAATTGTTTTCCTCCCATAAGTAGGATTTCTTTTCAGGAATGATACAAGTTTGGATGGTCGTTATCCAAGGTAAAAACATATAGACTAGGCAGCTGTTCGAGGAAAACCTTGCGATGGCAGCGGAAATGCATATACCCCCCCAAACAGTCACACTTCAACACACCCCTATGTGCTCCAGATTTTAAAGCTATCAAAATATTATAAGACCTTTTGTGTTTTGAGTAATTCAAGTTTATACACTGTGATTAAAGAGATATTCAAGTTTATACACTGTGTTTAAGGAGATATGTTTAAAACATGGTTATAAATTACTATACTTTGCAGCAGTCTTCTAGTGGTGATATTATATTTTCTATTGGTGATAAAATATTATTACATTATATTCACACTTGGAAAAAAAAAAAAAAGAAAAAAAAAAGAAAAAGAAAGGGAAAAAACCCTAAAAACAAAAAAACCTCCACCTGGCTACATTTCTAAGGAAAACTGTGCTGAGAAGTCTGCCCTCTGACACGGTGGTAATTGTAACCACTGTTGAATTCTTCCCCAGGCCAGCAAATGAAATAAGTGAGCATTTAAATGTAATACCTAATGGATTTTTTCAGGAGATGGAAACCACTGTGTAGGCTAGCACGACTGCTAATCCTTTCCAAGCCTAGGGAAGCAGTGAGCATAAATCATCCATAAGATGCTTTGGCATTTGTTTGCAAGACAACTGAAAGATCATGTCTAATATCGGCTTCAGCTAACCTCATTGCCCACTCCCCTTAATGCACTACAAAATAAAAATTATAAGATAACATTTAGGGTAAAATAATTTCTTAAAATTTAAATTAGAAATGGGAAAAACATTGATTTCAGAATTTGTTTTACAAATTAAAATAATATTCTTCCTATGTTTATAGCTTAAGGCAAATCTTTTTACACTCTTACACAGCAAATTGATTGTTACACGGACTTTTAAAGCAAGTTCAATGCCTACATGATTTTGCAGGGCTAAATACTGAGAATATTATTTTTATTAAATTTGTAATCTCATTATTCCATACACACTTGAATTTGAGTGCTGTGCATATATAGTACACTTGATAAATTTTTGACATCCCTATCTTTTTTTAACACACCAGATCTCCTTCATAAACTGTGTATGTTGCATTAGATATCTGATCTGATTAAGAGTTTAATTACTTAGATAAGGACAATTCTGTACTTCCTTATGACTGTGTAACTCTAAAGTGGTTTTGTGTATTTTTATAGTCCTTACATGCTAATTTCAAAATCTTTTTTCTCAGCACAGCTTTGACTTGGGAAATACAGTAGCAAGAGTAGCCTATGTATAAAAACTCTCCTAGTGATAGAGCTTTTGCTCTATTAAAAATATTAATGAGGGCTGACCAAGATTTTCAAACATCAGTTCTGGACCCAATTTGATGAATTTTTGTGAAATAGATAAGCCCAGAAATCTAACATATTAATTGGAAACATTCCCCAAGTCTAATGTTAGACAAAATACATAAATGAGTCGCTTCTATACTCTCTTAGTTTCCATCAGAAATACATGACAGGAGCATGCCGAGCTTTTATAACAGGGTGCATTCATGTAAGTGCTCATCCAGCTCTGGCTGCTCTAAGTCTTGCCCTGGGTAGCATTTTCTTTTGATAGAATAAATGAAACTTTAAATAATATAGACCTGTGTGTAAACCCAATATTTGAAATGGCTTTGTCCCTATGCCTTTCTCAAGAGAGCCAGGTCAGCCTGCAGAAGTTGCTTATTTCCTTAATGTATCATGCTTGAAGCTTGATAAAACGGTAACTAAAGGTAGGATAGATAAAACAATGTGCTACTTTACATGGAACTAGAAATAAAATGCTTTTTTTTGAACTTCTTTCTATCCAGTATTTTTATGCATTAACACAGTAGAATTGTAAGGAGAAAGACCACATCCACACTAACTAAGAGAAGGTAAATGCATAGCATTCTTCCATACAGAGTGTCAAAGTGCTGACTGACATAACATTCCGTTTGCACAGCTAACTGTATCATAGACAGCAAGTAAGAAACATAGCCCCTGGCTGAAACTTCATCTAGAAGGGCAAGTCTTTAAGTAAATAGACAAAGACAAATTAAACAGAAAAAAAAAAAAAAATCACTGGCACAAAATAACATTTATGCAAAAGCCAAGAACAGCTTGAGAGCCAATTTCATGCTAATAAACACTATTGAAGTATGATGTTTTATAAAAGATTTTTGGAGAGATACTTTATTACATCAGTGGGTTCGGAAGATAAGAAGTATTTATCCCCATTTCACAGACAATGCAAATAAATGTGATGAAACTGCTTGTCCCAGGACGTGTTAGATTAAAAGAGTGTTGTTTAATCCTTTCTCTTCAAGGCTGCCGTATATTACCTCTCTCTATGGTCTAACTTGCAAAGTTTTCGTCAGAACAAAGATATTTTTTCTACTGGGCATTTTTGAAAATTTGGTAAGTTTCTGTGCTGAACTCTCTGTCTTTTATTAAAGGCAATTCATGTCAGGAGTCTATCACCATGCCAGCTACTCCAGGAAGCTGTAAACTATCCATGTGGTATATGAGAATTATAATCCTGATCTATATTCAGGGCATTTCATTGAGTTCTCTGGAAATCAGATGCACTTCAGGAGTAAACTAGGAGGAAGAACAATCTGGGAACAAATCTATCTGGGGCTGTAACCTGCCTAAAGTCTTCTCAGGAGCACTGGAACTTGAAGGACATGGTGAGATAACCACTAGTAAATTCAGCATGTCCTTTTCCTCCTTTGACCAGGCCGACTCTTAAGAAACAATGCAACTTGGCTTCTACTTTACCCAAAATAGGTATATTTGAAAGTTTGGTTATTTCACAAAGGAACAGTTGAAAAGTTTCTGGCAGTTGCATCACTTAAACTCATTCTTCCTTCCCTTTCCCCATCAATTTTAGTAAAAAAGAGGAAGTATTTTCTAATGTGCTCTTTCATCTTTTCCCCTGGCTGAACGTTGATCTCCTGTTGAGACATAACTGCCGCATTCCTGTTTTGCAATGCTGACAGAACAACCATTACTCAACTACAAGTTCTCTGGAAAAATGCTGAAGGTAAGGTCTCACACTGAAGCCACTGAAGCCACTTGGCTGCTGGCCAAGGCTAGGACAATGAGAGAAGCTGGTAACACCTCTGTGATGACATATTTAAGAAGAAAATCAAAACAAAGTCATGGGGTTTTTTGCTTGTAGCCAGAGAAGAGAAGGAGGTGAGAACTTGTGGAGGGAACAACATGGAGACACCAAGGTCAAAGGAGAAGGAGGAGCAGGAAGTGTTCCAGGCGCCGGAGCTGAGATTCCTCTGCAGGCCATGGTGAGACCATGGTGAAGCAGCTGTGCCCCTGCAGCCCTTGGGGATCCATGGGGAATGCAGAGATCCACCCACAGCCCCTGGGGGGGGTGTCCACGGTGGAGCAGGTGGAGGCTTGAAGGAGGCTGTGATCTCCTCCAGACTGGGAGACCCAGAGGAGAGAGCGGTCTCTTGCTTCCAGGCTGGAGCAGCCTGTCCTTGGAGGACTGCATCCCGTAGAAAGAGAGACCCACAGGCTGCAGTTTGGGAGCACTGTCTGCCTGTGTGGGCAGTTCACGCTGCAGCAGGTGCGGTTTGGCTGCTGCTCATGAGAGTGGACCCACATCAGGAAAGTTCACTGAGAGCTGTTTCCCATGGGAGGGATCCCACGGCCTCACAGGGGAAGGACAGCTCTGCTGGAGCAGTGGAAGAAATTCTCAGTGATGAACTGACCAAAATCCCTATGCCATTTCTCCCTGCACAGTCAGTGGGAAGGTTGGAGGGGCTGGCGGGGGAAGGTGTTTTAAGGGCTTATTATTATCCTTATTATTATCATCCTCCTCTGATTCTCTTAATAATAAATTCACTTTTGCCACTTAAGTTGAGTCTGGTTTTGTCCTTGCAGTGTTTTCTCTGTTCCTTATCTCACTCATGAAGCATTTGTTTATTTTTTTCCCTCTCCACTGCCCAGCTGTAGCAGGAGAAATGGTGCCTTGCATTGGGCCAGTGTCAAATCATGACAAAGGTATAAACAGAAATAGGTCACCTGTCAGACTCCACTAAGCGAAGAAACATAATATCCTTGGCTTCTCCTCATAAGCCATGCCCTGTAGCCCTTTCATCACCTTTGTTCACCTTTTTTGGACATAATCTGATTTTTTAATCTCCTTCTTACATTTTGTAGAGGAAAAATCTACACAGTGTTTGAGGTGAGGACACATCAGTGGTGGATCTATTGGGACAATGGGTTTTGATTGGTCAGCTGTATTGTGCTTAATGCACCTCAGGGTACAACTGGCCTTTTTGTGGAAATATTGTTTTTATATCTTGTCCCTATTCACCTCAGAAATTGCTGCTTCTCTTTGGGGAATAAAACAAAAATATGATAAGATGCCATAACAGAAAATACCAATGGTTGTACTCCACTTCTATCCCTGAAGACATCATCCTTCACATATATTTATCAGTCTGAAAATATCTTACTTTTTATTTACAAATCAGATCTATAGTGGTTCAGGCCGAAGGTTTTGTAATGTCCAGTGACAAAGCGTAAAATCACCAGGAACCTCTTTCAGTGATTTTATGATCTGTGTCATCCTTTATAATAAATCCAACCTTTACAAGACCCCAGAGATTATTGAAAACATATGAGCAATGTACTGCTACCAAGGGACCATTTGTTACCTGAGAGGCAGCAAAATGTTGAATTTGAAGAAGTTACATCCCACGTAGTCAATGTGACATAGCTGAACACGTAAAATTTAGCTAGTCCCAAGACTATCAGGTAAGTCAAGAAACTTCTTGCTGTTTTCCCTCTCTCTTTCACAAGGAGTTCGGAGGAGGGTTTTTTCGAACTAGAAAGCTGACTTTGTTTTTTGGGGATTCCTAATACAATTTTCCTGGTTGTTCATGAAGGTTGTTTCCCCTTTACCTCCACATATTATCAGCATCTTACACCTCCAAACTGTTGATTTCAGACTGCAAGGCCGGAAAATGAATGCTTATTAGCATGTCCTTTTCCATTACTTGAGAGTGTTGAGAAGGTGTTGAGAAGGTTCAAACATAATTTTTTTTTTCTCTGACATTACTAAGTGCAGGACTGACTGAGACCTAATTTAGGTAGTGAAAATTTTCTCAGATGCAGTTTAAATTAGAAAAATGTAAGGAAAACTGTAATTTTATGTCTAGTGATCCAGAAAAAATGGCTGAAGTCTCCAGGCAGTGATAAAAATCACTGAGATATGACTTGTATGAAAAATTATCTTCACATTATGATGACAAATTTCTGTCTGACCTATTTGATGGCCAGTTTTCTACTGTTTGGGCTGTATTGATCTATTTAATGACAAAAAGGGGGAATTTACAAGAGCCTTCCTGTAATATAGGATTGTATTCTGTATACCTAGAGCTCACTTTCTTCTACTGTTTCAGGAACATAATAAATTTTGTGGTACTCTGTTGGCTGATATATAAACTGCCACAATTACAACAGTTTTTTAGGTAAATTTTTGTTTATGAAACTCAGTATAATAATTAAAATACTACACCTACACTACCTACACTAATTAATTTAAATTTATCATTTATCATAAGTAATTTCTCACTTGTTGAGAATTCATTGTGGTTTATACATATGCTTCTGTATTTAGTTCAGTTAATAAAATAATGAAATCTGCATGTAAGCATGTTTGGGCTACTTGGGTTTAGTAGGAAAGGTCGCTCACTGACAAAATATAATCTGCTCTTATAGATCTTCTTTTATGTGCCCCAAAAGAGTTGCATTATCATTTTTTGAATATACAGTCCAAGACTTGTGACTTTCTGGGTGCTTACCACCTAAAAACTCATCACTTTTCCCTAGTGATCTGTATTCTCCAAACATTTCTGAAGCCTTTCCAAAACCTTCTAGTTGTCTCTCTGTGGTTCTGTCCAATAAACGTGACCTGGTCGGATTGGTTTCTTCATTCACATCCTAAAATTAGCCCTACTAGCTTAGTGGAGTTTAATCTTACTGAGATGAGCTGATCTTCCTGTTTTTCTTTAGGAATTAATATATTCATTAGAAATCCAAGGCATCCACTGAAGAAAGTGGGAGTTGTTGGAAAGGTAAGGTTGGATTATGGCTTGGATACCTTATTAAAATTCAGTTAAATGATTTACTGGAAATAAAATATCGAAATAATAGTGTTTCAAATTTGAAATAGCTCTACTTGTGGACTAAAATAATATGTTTATGTATTATATGCAGAATAAAGCTTATTTCTACAAATGGTGCCATGAAAAATCCTGCTAAAACTGAACAATCAAAGAAGGTGAGGTGTAACTTTATGCAGTAAACTGTAATTGAGGAAAGAAGAGAAAACAGCAGGATTCTGCATGAAGCAAATTAATTCATGCTAGAATTTCATGCTTGTGGAGAAATTAAATTCCCCACTTCCTAACCAGCACAGCTTCCTTCCATGTAGATTTTTTACTTTGTATTTAATCTTCCATTTTAAATATAATTTGTTCTATATGGAAGTCCAAATTTAAACTCCTACATATTTTAATTTTTTTTTCAATTATTCTACAGGACCATTTTTCTTTGTATTACCTTGAGGAAAACACAATGCAGCTTGAGAATTCTTGCTGTTGAGAATATAATTTACTCTTGTCCCGTGCTTTAATTTTTTTCTGTTTACTTTCCACAGAAATTATACTTGAGACTATGCAAATTGTACATCTATTAAATACAATAGTGTTTCATCCCTTTTGTGGGATAAACATGAGAATACTGTATACTACTTGAGGAGTAATTCAAAACCACCAGTTTTTAAACAATATTTAAAACTGAAATTCGGTCAAGAACAAATTTTCAAGACTGAAGACACAAACAGATAATGAGATAATTTAAACATTAATTCTAAAATTCTTTGGGTTTTGATTAAGTTTGAAACTGAAAAATGTGTTCTAGATCTCAAACTTACAGTTCCACATATCATTAATTGTCCTAGGTTACAATGTAAAATGTGCCCAAAGTATGTATTCTATCACCATCTACATGAAATGTTGAAACTAAGTTGTGCACCACTGTTTCCCTTGCCCCCTGCCTCCAGACTATCTTCTGTTAATGGCCCATCAATGCCCTGCTGCATGACTCATAGATAACTCTCCCCAGGAGCTATCTCTGTTTAAAGGACAATCAAGGACCCATTGCAAGACTGATAAAATGATATCAGCCCATTGTGAGATGCTCCACCCAGGGGGAGGAGCCAAGCATTCACACCTGGATATAATCTGGCATTTGGGACAGCACAGGCAGCCTTACCCACTGGATTCCCAGAGGACAAGAGCTACCAGACCTTTCTGCCGGAACACTGCTTCAACAAGACCACTTCATCTGGACTGCTACCACCATGGTGTCAGGTTGTATTCTGACCCTGTCAGTGATCTTTTGTACTGTTGCATGTGTTTTATTTTATTTTACTTTTTTTTCTCTCCTATTAAATTGTTTTTTCTGACTTGGAGTCTCTCGCTGGCTTTGCCTTCAAGCCAGCACGTTAATACATTGAGATTGTATATGGAGCAATGGACTGTTATTTTCCTTCTTCTAGCTGAGTCTTTAAATATGACAACATGAGTTCCACCCATTCTTGTGAAATAGTAGCCACAAATGCAGACAAAACGTAAGTACCCATAAGCTTTATAGGAAGCCTGGTAAAAACCAAAGCACTTTGGAAATGGCATCATTGTTATACAACAAGCTAAAATACAAGCTTTCCTCTGTATACATTTCTTCAAGTTTTCTTTGTCATGAGGTGTTCTTAAACATATTATACATGCAGTCTATGTCATAGCATAAATTGTTACATTAATAAGTTGTAATTCATAATCTAATTCCTCTGTAAAACAAGGTAATATTTCAGCTGACTGAGAGATAGAAAGCCAATGACATGATTTTGTCAGAACCTCATGTCCAGAATCAGGTCATGGTTAAGAAGTATGTTCTTGGTGTGTTTTGCTGAGTTGGAGCCAAAGTTCTGCCCATGAGCTTTTAATCTCAGCGCTGTTCTGAGTGTAGGAATAAAATGCAGCAGGACTGGCAGATATTGTGAGGGTTCCATTATTTCAAATGGATGTAATTTTTAACTGATTCCTTCTGAGAAGCTCTCATCAGATTTATGTCTCTGAATATGAACCTTAACACAATCTGGCCTTGAGCCAGGACATTAAGCTTCATCTTAAAACTTTATTCACTCCTAACTCTGAACACCTCAGCTCCTTGTTGATAGTACAGTATGGAAAGTGAATTATCTTGTAGCCGGTAGAGGTAGTTCATCAATACAAGGATGACATTGTGGGGTATCACTAGAATTTCTAATATGGAAAAAAGTCTCTGAGACTTCTATGCCTGCATCTATCTTTACCACGACATTTCTTTTAGCATTTTGTGTTTCTGTTTTAAGACTCAGTATTGTCATTCTGACATGTATCTGAAAAGATCTAAACCTACCAGTGGAATTTTGATTCTAATGTCTAGTTGTAGCTGAAACTTCTAGATATCTAATCAAACTACCATTAATACATATAACTTGCTAAAGGCTTCTACAGTGATTGCAGTTTGTTTTCAACTTAATCTCCTCAAACCTTCTTTCTGGATAAGCTATTTAAATTTTTTTCCCTTAGCTAGGAAACTGCCTTCACCATTTTTCCCCCTTCTCTGTGGAAGAAAAATGAAAAATTTGGATTCTAGACCTTGTTCTCTATTTAATTCTTCTTCTAACAAGCTGGCATGTGGACAGCTCCAAATTGCTCCTTTCTCATTACTCATGACATGCTGAGGGTAACTTTAGCTAGTTTCTCCTTCTATTCTGACAAGTAAAAAAATAATTAAAAAATCCAGATGATAAAATTGGTATTGTCACTAATTGACAGTGATTTTGGAAAACTTCTAATCTCAGTTCTGTTTAATTCACTCACTCCTGCACATGTGAAACTTGCATATAGTGTTTTCTATCTCATGAACAAAACTCATCACTATGTCTCTAAAACACAGACTCTGCCAACTCTATAATGACCTTAAGCCTATTGTGGCACTCTCAGCTCGAATGATAGAAGCCTTAATGCCTTTTAAATATGCTTGTGATATGCCCACCATCAAAACACATCTTGTGCTCTATTAAGTATACTTATCTAGTGTATAGTATACTTCTCTAGTGTATCAGCCCAAACTCTTTCCTCAGGAACTCCTTACCTCCATAAAAACCAAATAAATTGACAAACTTGTTATGCCTGTGACATTGCTAAGTCACTGTAAGTAGCAGAAAACTTCAAGATCTGTACCTGAAATGCTGCCACTCTGATGAAGTTATAGATACTGGTTTAACTTACTTTGTTTGACACTATTTTTCTGCCTGCTCTGTTGTACATACATGCATGCCTAAGTAGAGGAACACACTGGATGAACATGCATTATCAGGTGCATATTGGACTGTGGGATGAGGTATTTCTTTATGAGACCAGATGACCGCCTACGGCAAAAGGCAAGAGCCTGCTCGCTCTCACCAGGTGGGATAACAGCTGTGTCCTTGAGTCCTTTCCCCATGGATGCTGGTGCCAGAGAGAGCTAGGCTCGCTAGGCGCTGCCCATCCTGGGCCTTTTACCCAGGGGGGACCGGCCTAGAGGCAGGGACAAGGTGGGAGTGGAACAGAGTTGGGTTACCTTCCAGTGTGGGAGGGTGGGCGCGGCCGAGCAGAACAAACAACGTGATACAGTTTCCAAGGGGAAAGGGAAAACATTACAAATCTGATGAAACACAATATAAACCCAATTAATACATTACAACATTGGACAAATCAGGAATTCTGAGATCTGACTAGCACTGCTTACTCACTTAATTTAATGTGTCTGGTGATCTGTTCATGCCATTTATTTTGGGCTTAACACCCTATCAAAATTTATAGTAGAACAGAAATACACTTCAGAAAATCAGAAGGGGCCCCAAATTTTCACAAAGAAGCAAGCTTCCAAAATGACAAGGATATATTACAAAGTTCTTGTAACATGTTTTTGTCATTTTGGAAGCTTAGATCAACAGTACGAGTATTAAGTTCTGCATACTTAATGCTCATTCACCATTTCACTAATGACATACATGCTTCATCTTAGTGATCCAAAAATTCAGTTGAATATTGTAAGACAATCAGTCTCTGCACTAAGACATCAGCATCTTGACATCCAGAAAACACTGCTCAGAAGTACTTTGGATTATCCTGTGACAACAGTCTATGCCACTAGCAGGTTTTAACAATATCCTAGAAAAATAAATGTGCTGGCTGCAGGCACTGGCAGTGCATCAGATGCCGTGGATAAAGCCTTAGGAAAAGCAGAGGAGGGAGTCTCATTCTTGTGTTAATTGCAAGCTTTCTGGCTGATTAAGAAATACTATTATCTTAGGCATTTGCTCTTAGGCATGGGTTAAAGTGCAGTGCAGTATACAGTGTAAGACATGACTACAAAGGAAGTCTCTGCTGATGAGGTATTTTAGTACAGGGATCACAAAATTTGGAAGTGAATTTTTGATGACATCTTCCATATCTTAATAGATGAATTTCAGAATTCTGTCTCAGATTCTTCTCTAGATGTCTGCAGTATTTCCAGGATAGCATCAAGCAAAACTGTAAAATAAAGAAATATTATCTTTGATTGTCTATAAAAATTGAGGTTTTTCTCCAAAATCTTCCTTACTGTAGTTTATAGTTGATTTTGAGAAAATACATTACTTTATTTTCAGAAAAACATGCCATATAATAATAAAAAAAAGGTTATTAAAATATCTTTATGTATTCTAAAGCTATTGCAATCTTTTTCACTATTTGCTTTTCATTCCACTGAAAATGCTTTTACTTCTCAAAATGTTGCAAGAGACATTTCAATTACAGGTATGTTCCTGAAGTGGCTGCACTCCTGTAGAGAAGAAGCAATTCATAAATAATGCACATTACTTTCAGTCATAGGAAAAAATAGACAGTGTCATTATTATTCAATGCAGGCCTGCCTTGAGTGTTATACTTCTGTTGTTGTAAAGAAGTTCTCCAAATCTGTACTGAGTAAATACTTTTTTTTTCATTATGTTTGTACATGCTCATTCTTGAGCTAGGATGAATCACCGAAGCTGTCTCATCTCCTAGTCATCCCATGGATTGGTTTCTTTGTTATATAGCAGAAAATATGAAACCCTTAGGATGTCAGAAGAAAAAAATATATTCCACATAAAAGTAATTGAACTGACTCTATAATGACTTGACATGCTTGGGCTGATTTATGCTGAAGAATCTTAAATATATAACACCACTGCCCCCTTCCCTCCCCCCCGCCCCCCCCTTCTCAATTGTATCAATATAAATTTTGTGGTTTGCTCAGCCGTTCCAGAAGAATTGGAAAAGAAAGTGGTTCAAAAATTTGGTGATTAAAACAGCCAGAAGGACCCCAAAATCTCTTCAAGTCTTAGAAGTTAATATACTTATAGTAAGAGAAGATTTATTTGTTTTATTTTCCTAAATAAGCCTTGAAAACATACAGCAAGAACACCTGACAGATGTTTGGATGTTTCATTTCTGAGATGCAATTTTTATTAACACATTACTCAATTCATCCCTTCGTCTTAATTAAACCTCATCTCTGCTGTTGTTTGTGTGCCATCTAATGTTATTATGAGATATTTCATGTCATAAGTTACCCTCCTAGCAAAAGGAAGCCTTGTTCATAATCTGAAAGTAAAAGAAGAATTTCTGTGTTAATTTATTGATTCAGCAAAATTATTTTAAGACATAGAAGTGTGAGCTTGCTAGAGAAAATTGAATCCATTACACTATTAAGAGAGTTATATAGTAATGTTTATAGTGTAATTGAAAAATAGAAAACATTGGCAGACAAGATTTTTTGGTACAGTAAATCCTGAAAGAAATTTCAGCCATGACCTATATGAAAACAAAACTTCATATTTGTCAGCTGTTATACCTCTAGAGAAGGAGCAGTAGGATATTTCAGCTGAGGACATTATAACTCAAATGACACTAATTTTCTTCAAGAATATTTTGAAGGGTAATTTAAAAAGATAAAATTAAATATAAGCAAAAATCGATATAAAATTCATTGGACAGCCTTGCTTTTCCTTGCAAGAAAATAACAGCAGTGTTTAGTGGCTACACATTTTCCTCTGGAATGATAGCCTGTGTGACTCACTTAAGACATTGGTGCCTTGGGGTGGCTACCTAGAACAACGACTAGACAGAGCTAAAAGAATGAATTAGGTATTTATTAAAGGCCTTTAATAGGTACACCTTGGGCAGTTCAAAAGCCTCACAGAGGCTACACCTAAGATGGACGACAGTCACAAGTTTCTCAGACAGATATAAGCTCTTTGCATATCAGAGGTTAATTGTCCAATTGCAGCTTCAGGTAAGGAAGTCATATTCCCCCTGTTTGCTTTCCACCTAATTCACTTTTGTTTATTCTTAATGGGGCCCAAGGCAGAAGGTGTCCTTGGTTCTCAGGCTTGGAAGGGTTGTTTTGCCTGACAAAAATGTGAATGGAGCTTACTAATACTCTATATAGAGTTCAGACTTACACGCTAATGCAATGGAGGATCTAAAAAATATAAAAGCTAAAAATTTAAGGCATCACCAGGGAAACTGAAAGGCCATACTGTCCCTGCCTGGCCCCCCTGAGGCTGTTGTCACCCCATCTCAGACTCAGGACTGACAGCTTCTGTCCCAGCAATGCCACAGGACTTTATCTGGCTCCCCACAGCCCTGCCCTGTCAGTTCATGGGTCCCACTGAGCTGTGCCTCACCACAGGTGTCCCCATTCCTGGGGGGTGCCCAGTGTCCAGGGCTGGGGCTGCCCACGGTACCCTTTTCTCCCAGCTAGGGCTGTGGGACAGCTCGGTTTACTCAACTCATCCATGCTCTGGGCAAAACACTTATACAGATGGTTTGTACAATTTAATCTTTCACTTTTGTGAGAAACCGGACAGTTGTTTGATAAGATTAAGCTGGAATATTCTGTGCTGTCAATTTCCTCTCTGCAGCATATCAGAGATGATGATGATGATGTGTCCTTATCTTCTGGAGGCTTCTCAGTAGTGCCAAAGACAGCATTTAATTTCTGGAGATGGGTCAGAGTGGACAGAGCTCACCTACAGCTGTTATGGAAGGAGGACAGAACACAAAGGAGAAGGAACTGGTGGATAGAATGGTGGAAAATGGAGTTTATTTTCACTGCTGTTCCTGGTCTATTTCCTAGAACACAATTAGACCATCTGTTTTTGTGAAGGGATGCTCTGCTTTTCCTCTCATATCCCCGCAGGTACTCTACTAGTCTTGACCTCCCCTTCAGCAGGAGTACTGAAGGGTGCCAGAAGTTTTCCTACTCCAGGCAATTCGCTGCTTTACTTTTGGCTTCTGCCCAGAGCTGCCCTGTTTTCCTGGCAAAATGTTGCCATTTTCTCATCTTTTCAATGCATTCACAAAAGGTCACCACAAACACATAATTCTTCTCTGTGTGAGAAGCTCTCTTTAAGCGCTGTCTACTGAAAGCCCTGAAAAGAGATACTCAGTTACTCACTCATCCTGAATGCATATAGCAGGGACTAATTATTGAAACCCGCTCATCACACTGAAACCACAGTAGCATGGTAAGGTAACAGAAAAGGCCTTGCCTCAGAAATGTTCTCCACATTGTGCAGGGAAGAAGATAAACAAAAATTTGACTGATTAATGAAAGAAGTTGCAAGCTCCAAGTCACCATCACAGCTGGGAAAACAGGTTATTCTGGGTTTGTCATTGTGGAGGTGTGGTGTAGCTGGGCACTGCTCCTGGAGTCCTTCCTGGACATTAGGAAGGCACGTAGGCTAAGCACGTCCTTGCATGTACATGAGGCAGCTGGATAACTGGAGCTAGTAACTGCCATGGTTTTGTTCATGTTTCATTTCTTCCTTATTCTGCTACAAAATCCTATGTAAATAAACAATAGTGTTTCCTCCTTTAAACAAGGCAAGAAACTTTCACAGTAAAAGCTCAGATCAGGAGTTCAGCAAGTGAGATATGAGGAAGTACCAGGAGGGTGCTGCTGGAGCTGGGGGTGGTGGCAGTGGAGCAGGCAGGAAGACAGGTTGCAGCCTCACAGTGTTGGGGGTCAGGGGACAGCTGGGAGCAGTGACAGCAGCCAGGACCACCCAGTAGGACCGCTACACAAGGATAATAAGGCAGGTCCAGGGTGGGTCACAGCTGGGTGCGGGGACATGCATGACCAGGCACAAGAATGCAGGGTTACCTGCAGGACAGCTCAAGCCAGAGACTTTACCCAGAACGTGATGCAGCTCCCAGGAAATGTACTCACAGTGTCCCATGGGGCTTCTCACAGTGACCCATGGGGCTTCTCACAGTTCCTGCTCTGCAGCTCTGCTCCCAGCAAATTGGGAGTACAGCTGTGCTATATCAGAGCTGTGATGAGCACAAATGGGCAAACCCTGAGGAGAGGAGATGGATGGGTGGAAGGAGGGAGCAGTCTGGTAGTGCACTGGAGGTCAACAGCGAGTGCCAGTGTTTATCCAGATGTTGTGCTTTAGCAGTAACTGAGGTGGTATGCAAGGGGTCCATTTGTGAACATATTAACATAACAAGCTGATATTGAGAAAGATAATATTATTTTTGTAAATGTTTTCAATTGTTTGAACTTCCTGTGCAGTTTCACAAATGGTAGAAGACTGGGAGCATCAGGAGCTAAAGAGAGGAATTTGAGGCATATTAAGAAGGAAATTAAAATTAGACGTAAATCTTGGCAATGTTTTTATGTCTTTAATGTTTAAATTAAATACACCATGAAGTAGGAATAGTTAATTAAATCCTCTTAGGTTAGAACTATTGTGGGAGGAGTTCTTCCCACCAGATCTAAAGCCAGTGTCTTCCACTCCATGTGGGGTCAAATTGTGATTTTTCAGGGTGTAAATTATGGTTATGGTTTCACTTCTTGTCTACATCTTCTGTATCCTTTTATTGGATAGTCTGACTGGTAGACAATAAAATGCTTTTCTGTCCACTGGATTTATGTCTATGACTTGAAAGTTTCTGCCCAAGTGCAACCAATTCTTCTGCATTTAGAATACATGAGGCTGTTTTATGTAAAAACTGCTGAGTGAAAACACAACATATTCATTCTCAAATCCAGTAATTCTGTAAGTTGTTAAAGAACCTTCCGAGAAATATTTTTGCATTATGAGGCTTTCAAATGCTTTCTTGTAACGAGTATGCAAAGGACAACCTACAGGCTTAATTTTGTGTGTGGTATGATATGTTTTGCAGAAGCAATTTAATCAAATATATATAATAGGCAGGCAATTGCATTTCTTTAAAAAAAAAAAAAAAAAAAAAAAAGTAGCTTCTTTCAAGAGTCCCGCTTAACTGACTACTTCATTTTTTTACTTACTGGTCTCCAGGTTGCCCTTTAAATCTCAGAGAAATATAAACTGAAATAATAAACTTACTGTCTGAGTAGTTATATTCTTTAAAAGCTATAATCAAGCTGTCTGCTTAATATAAATTGGTTGTACATAGATTTGCTTAATGTTTCACTAGTACATCATTTTAATGCAGAGTAGCTTCTTTACAGGGAATTCAGCCTGTCACTGATGTTTAAATTCTCTGTGCCTGTTGTCATGGCAACATGAATTGACTCCGATACCCACTGTGCTCGACATAAATTAATTTAAAGTCATAGTATCTTTCTTTTCCCTAGATTTATTGTGGTAAAAAATAGCTATACTGGAAAAATAACTAAAAATGCAATAATTCCCAGCTAATTACTAGTTTTACTTGCAGTATTCAATAAATTGGTATTTATTAATAAAGTATGCATGGAAAAAAAATCCTCCATTTCTTGTGGAACCATACTTCTCAAATATTAAAATGGACACATTTTAGCCATTCTCTATGTTTGAATTCTTGTGTTTTCAGTTATAGTTCCATTGCTTTCAAATATGGGCACTGAACTGACAAGTAAATTTTTAGAATTTAGGATTTCCTCTAATTTCCTGATTCTTTTTGCAGTACTGTCATACTTCCACAAAAACTGCTAACTAATATTTTATGTTTAATTTTATCCTAATATGCTCTATCAAAAAATCTGTAAAATGCATATTAAAAAAAAAGAACTAGAGAGAGTCATATCTTGATCCTTTGGGATTCTCACAATTCTAAAGAGGATTAAGAAGATATATTAAATGCATGTGGTAAGAGACAGAGTATTGTTCCAGCAGGCATAACAAAATTATTTTTTCCTCTTGATATTTGTAAAGTCACTCATAGCCTAACCTATCCTGTAGATAAAAAAAATAGCTCTTGATGTATAGCATCATGTAGAGTACCTTAGTGTAGGAGACTCGATGACTGTTTTGCCTGACATCGACATTTTAAGAAAATTCTGTGGTTTAACCTTTCTGACATAGGTAGGTGTTGCATGTTTCATTGTTTATGTTATCTACAGTACAGTCCACTTCTCAGAGGACTAATGCTGAAACAGTTCTTTGAAAGAGTTGCATTTCAGGGTTTTTTTTTTGGGGGGGGTTATGTTGAAAAGGTTATTTAATGATATTATAAATAGCGTGAACAAAGAGCCATCCTTTCTGAAAATGCCAGCATCTCAAAGAAAATTCCATTTGAGTAAAGTGAGTGTTTTGTAGGTAATCAAAGCATAGTTTTTCACTATTTATCCTGGAGATACTAAAATAAGGACATGGTTCTGTTTGAACAATTGTCTTCTGGACATTGAGTTTTACATAATGAAACATTTTACACTGCAATAAAATATGTTGTTCAGATTCTATTTAATTTCTGTGTGTAAAACACCGATAAACATTTAGGGCTTTAAAAGTTACTGCTGAAATTCAGATGTCTAATGTCTAGTTGTGTCTCTATGTGCCTAGCAGTTGTAACATTGCCATATTGACACATAATGTAATGAGACATTTAAGAAAACAGAAATCTGCTGCAGCTCTACATGATTCATTTGCACCAGCCTCACACATTCATTAATAACCCAGCAGAGAGAGAAAATCCCAACATGAGGTTCCTCTGGGGATTTGGGTTGCTGCATTTCCTACAAAAATCTTAATGGCTGCAAACTCTCCTCATTTGGATTACATCTTCTGAGCACCTCTGTTTCTTAATGAGTATGCTGTCATTCACTGTGCTAAATCTTCTGTAATGAGCTTGAAAGGAGAAAAACTCAGATCACTATTCTCATCTGTCACTGATGGGACAATTACAGTCTTGTAACTGACTTCATTTGTAGTCTGCTTGATTCAAACTGGAAGTGAAATACAATATTCTCATTCCTGAATTACTGAGAGAGGTTTTCTTCTCAGTTCAGTGAGCAGCACGTATCATAGAGCTCACAATAAAGGTATGGAATCACAAGGGTGTGTTTCTTACACAAATGTGGATCTCAGTATCACATCAATAAATGTAGTGCAAAGCACATTGCTTTATTTTCAAGTTCACCACTGAAAACTGGTTGATGAGTTAATGAACTCAGTTTGTCTGGTTTCTTTCCTGGACAGGAGAACCAGTTCTTTAGTGTCAGCCAGGTCTGGTAGTAAGGATTTTCAAGGCCTCTCAAAACACAATATAATCCATTATTTTATATTATGTTGCATTACTTTTTAAAGCACCTGTCTGATTAGGGAACTTTCACGTGATTAAGCTAATATTTTTCTTTAAAATGCTTATTAACCTTAAGTTATCTTTCTGTATGTACAGGCAGTATTTCTGTAAGACAGGAAATTGTAACACTGAAGCACTCCTTTTATTACAGATCTTATTTTACTAAATTACTATTTTCATACAGCCGAATTTCATTTTCAAGAGCAAGTATAATTCATGTAACTCCTGGCAAATAGTGTGTAGCTTATTGCATGCTTAACTTCAGCAAGGAGACAATAAAAATAAATTAGTAATAAAATCTGTTGCCTGTTAGAAAATGCATAGCATATACCTCCAGAAGAAGTCTGTCTATAATTACTTTACACAAGCAGAGAGCAGAATCCAAGGATTCTCCAGAAATACAGAATGCTATTTCTAGAAATATATTGTACGTTTACTTTTTAAATGGTTGGCAAAATTTCCTAAATAAATCATTCTGAGTGTCTTTGCTACTACCCTTGATAAATTTTGTCCCAACCACATGTATATTTGAATGTAAGCAGCTAAATCACATAACAGAAATCAAACTTCCCCTAACAATTTTCACTTTTCTGAAAAGCCAAGGTTTGCCAAACCATAGTTTAGCAAGGCTTTTTTTGTCTGTTTCCAGGGACTTTGTAGAGGTTGATGTTATATTTTCAGGCTCTCACAAAAACACAAACAAAACAAAAAACAAACAAACAAAACACAAACAACAACAACAACAAAAACCACAAAAAAAAAACCCCAACAAACAAACAGACAAACAAAAAAAACCCCCAAGCATGATAATAAATACTGATGGTTTTGCCTTAGGTCAAGATTACCGAGTTTTGTATTCCTAATTTCTCCAACAGTCATTGATAATATTTTAATTTCTACTTAATATTGCTTTCTTCTGATATTTGAAGCGTATCAACTAAAGTGAAAGGACAATTCAAATTCAGATGTAAGAGCAAATTTATTTGCAAGAAATAAAGTAGTTTGCCTGACTGTCACAGTTCCTTAAGAAATTCTTGAAATTTGTGGTTTTTTTCACACTGATCTTCCTTGGACACTTGCTGATACATCTTTAGTCTCTCAACAAAATTCTTCTTAATCCTGAACTGCATTTTTACCCCAAAAGTCAGTGAACACAGAGAGAAATAATGACACTTGCTGGCTGCTTTATGGTCTGACTTTTCAAGGAAAGAAAAAAGAAGTGTCGTCTTGAATTTACTATGAGTTTCCTGGGTTGGTTTATCTGGTATACTACAATTATGTGTGCAGTGCAGTCAGGAATGCATTCAATGCCTAAATGAGTTGAATACTCTTAGGACAGTAGTTCTTTCTCTTTCAGACAAGCTTTTTCAGACATGATTCTGAGCAAGATTTTATTTTCTATGAAATGAAAACATCGCCATATAAAGTATGGAACAAAACAAAACAAAACCCTCAAACAAACAAAAACAAAACAAAAACCACAACCAAACATAGCACACCCCCCCCACCCCCTAAAAAAAAAAAAAAAAAAAAAAAAAAAAAGTCTGCAGCTGTAAAAACAATAGATGTGGGCAGGAGGCAGGGGATTCCTTGTCTGCTTTAGAGTAACATGTGCAGCGATACCTTTCCTGTGTTCATGTTTGACTTCCTGTGCACTGAGATTCAGGGTCTCATTTGAACTTTCTCTACCCTGTGTAATTAGCATTTATTTCTGGAGAATGCATTTTACTTTCTTCACTACAGTGTTAATTTTCCTCAGCATTCTTTCTACTCACTGAATCTGATTTTCATTTACATCAAGAACCTCTTGAACCACTGGGTCATTTCCATTTTAAAGGGCTTTTGGACTGTCAGTATGCTGGAAAAGGTCAGAGTGCAAGTGAAAAATCAAGGCTAGAAGATTTCTGGAAATCTTGTTTGTTTCTTTTAAAGTGATCATCAATAAGAAAGGAAAATATTACCTCCAGTTATTTGGTTTTCTCCTTCCAAATACTGAAATTTAGTAAATTTATAAGACTTTTAGAAGAAGAAGGCTGCAAAATAACTTTGAAAGCTATTAGAAACAGTTTCAGTACTTTCAAATTGAATGACATGCATTAATAAGCATCAGTTTATTTGAAGCAAGAATTTAAAAATGAAATTTTACTCACATTACACATGGATTTCTGGCAGTAGAAACAGTTAATACAATGCAAATGGGTAAAAACCACGGAAGTCCATTTTCAGTTTATATTCTCTGCTGTTTACCCTTAAAATTGTGAATGATAAATCTATGTACTAAGCTCGTGAACCTTGGCCCACCACAGACTGCAGAACTCACACTGAATTCACAACCAAATGACCAGCACTTTTCCCAAAAAGCTAGCTTCACATAGCTATTTTTTTCTGAGATCTGTTGAGTTTAATTGGCAACACTAAGATAAATAATGCAGCACCATTTCCATAGGGAGATTGTTCCACAGTCTTGCAAACCCTCTGCTCAGGAAATTTTTCCCAGTGAGGCAGCATGTCTTTCCCTTACAGCCATATTAATTAATGTCTTTCTGTTTCAGTCCTTTCAAAGCATTGTTTAATGCCAGGCTATCGTCACTGACATTTACAGAAAATATGAAGACTCAGTGATTTTTGTAGAAAGCCTAAGAGAGGTAGATATCTATTTTTTATTCATATACCTTAGGAAAAAATGTAATTGTTAGGAAGAGATCAGCAGACCAAACTATATCCATCTTCTTCATCCCAACTTTTGTATGCCTATGAAGAACAATTTGTTGTCTTCCCTATTGCTTTCTTTTATGGCAGTTGTAAAACTTTATTATTCTGAGAAGACGATTTAGTAATATTATCTATAACTAACATCCAGATTCTTGAATACCAGGCTTATCTATGAATAAAATGAAGATATTTGTTTCAGTAGAAACATTGCAATACAAATAGCTGTAAATAATCTTAAACTTTAAAACATGTAAAATTTTTAGCAAACTGTTAAATTCCATAGAGAGCAGATTCTGGAATCTTACTTTGATGAATCTGTAACACAATCGGGTCCATATTTATTTTGAAGCCTCTTAAGCATTAGCCCTCCAAAAACAATAAAGCAGATCCATATGAATAATTTGAAATAGTTTAAACAGATGGGGAGAATCTGTATACAGATATGCTGCAAAGGTGTAGATCCGATCTGATAACACTAGGAAAATTATATCTTTCGTAAAGAAAGGCAACATTCAGGATATCTTCTGGTCAAATGTCAGAAACTTTTACTGCTATTGTAAGTAGAGAAGCCTTTCTTTGCAGCAAATAATATATAGAGGAGTTTCCTGCAGGCATAGTTTGATTAGCAGTAAAAAAATTGTCACTGTCATGTACCCATGTTCAATGATTTATTTAATTTTTTAACTACCTTCTCCAACAGAAACAATTAAAATGAAATTATATCCCAAGAACAAATGTCCACTCTTTGGAAACATTTGCATCTCAGTGTTTATGTTCATTAACTGTTTGGCCTTCTTGGCTTTCCATCCAGCAGCAGAAGACTGTTATCCTGGGACAGGAATATATAATAATTACATTATCCCTCAATTAAAATATTGCATGTATTCCAAAGGTCAGTGTTGTGTCTGTCCTATTTTCAAGCTGAACTGCATGAGTGATCATGTAATTCAAGGCAGCAGCCTCTGTATATCAAAACTACTCTCTGCATCACACTTCACTATCATGGTGGATGCAATCCTTGTTGTACCCAAAGCACAGGAAATACTTTTGCCAACTTCACAAGGACAAGAACAAAATCCAACTGAGAGAAACTGAATTTGTTGTCCAAATAGAATGACTGGTTTTTTTAATTGGTTTCTCTTTTTCATATTACTTTAGGTATTACAGCATATTTTGCCAGAATACCAAATTCTCAATCTCATTCACCAATACAGAACAAAAGCATTACATTCTGTCAAGTATCTGATTAAAAGACATACAATTAACTTTTCTGTTTCTACTAGGACTGAAACTGGCTGTTATGTCCTTGTCATGTTAAACAAACAGGTTAACACAATATTTATTGCAGATTTGGTGGTGTGGGAGATCACATGGTCTAAGTAACTACATAATTTGTTCTGACCCACTAGACAAAAATAGTTGTTAGTTGTAATATAAATGATCCTATTTATTCTAAATCTTATGATAGTAATAAAATGTGTTACCATTCAAGATCTACAAAAAATATTTCTAAACAGGAAAAAAAAAATTCACCGTCTTTAACACTGATTTATTTCAGAATAGATGCACAGCTGAAGGAGATGTTTTCCATTCAAAAATTAGGTATAAGTATCTGTTGTAGTTTAAGCCCAGCTGGCAGCTAAGCAGCACACAGTGGAATGGGGAAGAAAATTGAAATAAAATGAATTTAAAAACTGACAAAAAGTAAAATACAACAGTAATTATAACAAAAAAAAGGAACAAGCAATGCACTAGACAATTACACATCACCCACTGACTGATGTCCAGCCCATCTCTGAATCTACATCAGTGTGTTATGAATGGATTAGAGAAAAATACCTCCACCTGAATTAAGGTGCAAAATTGATTATGTGCTGGAGTCAATTATACATACATAATTAACTGTAAATTTGAGGTAGATATAAAAAACAGTAAAAAAAACTCCAGGTGCAGGGAAGGGAGAGAGGGGATCAGCAAAAGATAATCATGACCTGTGGATACAACTGTGTCCTGTTGGTCCCTTTTTACCTCAGGTTTTTGGTGTTGAGCATCCCAGAGCTGTTCTTCTGGGAGTACCACCTTTATACAGTGTGTGTTCTGGGAATCCAGAGGGTAGTGGTACATGCTGTTCCCACAACTTGGGGTGATATATATATATGAGAAGTTGCTTCCTTTCCCACAGCTTGCCAGAGTGGGAATATTTGTCTGGATGTATTAACCTGGATGTGCTAACCAGACCTCACCACTGCCGGCCTGGAATTAGCACCTTCCTCTTGCAAATTCCTTAAAGTTCTTGCTGTGGTGGCTTATCTTAGGGAAAGTTCCTTCTGTGGCCTTTTGAGACAGGGAACTGCACACTTAAAGTCCTTACATGACCCCCCCCTTCTGGGTAATTCCTGCATTTTTTATACTGGGTATGGCGTTCTGTGATTGGAATATCCCTCTGGCCATTTCAGGTCACTTGTCCTGGCTATTCTCCCCACTGGCTTCATGTGCAGCTCCTCACTGGCAAATAATGAGACACTGACATGTCCTTAGCACTACTTAGCAACAGACAAAACATTAGTGCATAATTTAACGTTATTCTCATACTGAATCCAGAATACCAACTACTAAGAAGAAATTAACTCTCTCCCAGATGAATCCAGGACATCATCAACCATAAATTTCCATCCCTTGTTCTGTCTCTGATTTTCACTTTGAATGCCTTGTCACTTCCTGAAAGAAACACAAATTTTAGTGGTGAAATGCTGTAGTTGTATGTTTGCAAAGATACAAACGATTGTTAAGAGATAAATTTGCTTACTCATGCAGAGATACTTGTAAGTCCCTGAATATTCAGTTAATAAATGTGTTGTCATTTAGTATATAAGGTTGTCTAAATAAAGAAGATATGTCCATTAGTTCATCTGAAAATGACGCAGTTATGTTAGTCACTGGCGTCAGAAGCCTTCTGAATCTTCTGTCAATCTCCTGGGTTTTGTTCTTTTCTCCTGCTTTTTACACTGAGCCTTTTTCCCCTCAGTAGATATCCAAAGAATCTGTATTAGCCATAAATATTCCCTTTTTTTGCAGCATGAGCTATTTTATCCTCTTATCCAGGATATTGCTTTTGAGGGCTTCTGCTGAGATATTGTGCTGCAGATAGGTCTGTTATTTGAAGTCTCTCCTGTGTTTAATCTGTAATATCCAATGCAAGGGGTGGTGTTGGATTTTAGAACCACAGGCTTCTCAAACTGGAGCAAGCTTGCAGTCATTAATGGTGTTTTAGGCTTAACCTGAGATTAAACAAAGGCATAGAATAATTTTAGAAATAACAACAATAACCACAACAATTACAATGACAACAGTGATGATGATAATGAAAAATTATACCTATAAACACTGAAAACATCTATAAGGAGCAAGGTGCAATCCTTGGTAATTCCTAGTTTTGTCTAAGAAGATGGAAGATAATTAAGAGCTCTCAGATACTTGGTGACAGTCCAAGAACTCCTTTCAGTTCCACACCACCAAAGAAATACTGGCTATTATATGAGATATGCTCAGCCTTCATTAATGCAGTTGACAAAAAAGTCAGAGTCACTGTCTCAGACAGATAAGGAGAAGAGAAGCAGAGCATCCCAATATTATGTCACTGGAAAAGCTCTAGAAATTGTAACCGGTATTATTAATGAGATGACATACACAGTTCTGAAAACAGGCTGTCGGATATCTACTTTCATTATTAACGATAACAATCCTTCTCATCCCCCCAGAATATGCTCCTTAAAGTTTGTAAAGATATTTCTAGAGGGCTTCCCTTTTAGACTGGGAGCAATGATTCTGCATCTTACTTCTCAGTTACTGACTATAGTTTCTCTAACTCTATCTTTGTAGGCTGAGTAAAGACCTGCCATGGATGGTCAGTTCCTGGCAACATTTTGCAACAGTCTGGAAAATACTTGGGTGTTATGAGAAGGAAATCCCAAATCTTAAGGTTTGGATAAACTCTGAAATATCAATATAATTATTTAAATCAACTGAAATAGTTTCTGTTACTCCAAGACTTCTTTCACTTCTCCTTTCTTTGTTTCCACTTACTTCCTTCTTCTCAGCTTTTAACTGTTTTCTTGCTATTTCTTGCTTACATGGTTACAGCACGATTCCTGCTTTCCTAATATACCTTTCAGAGAAATGACCTTTGTGACAGATACTACTTTCAAAATCTTTCCTTTGTATACTACTCCTGGTCTTTGAGAGCCTAAGAAAGACCAATTTAAAGAAGTTGTGAAGGAAAAATACAGTAAAGACAAACCAGAGACTTTTTTTTTATTATTATTTTTTTTTTAATACAAAATTCAGAGTCCAACCATGCAGCTTTAGGAAATCTGGAACAAAATTCAAGCTCTTTAGTTGAAGCCACTTTTTGAAAACTGTGAACTTTCTGTGGAGCAGGATGGTATGTTATGACAATACCTTCTGCTCCACATTTTCCTTTGAATGTTTAGACATATACAGTAACTTATCTGCTAGAGCAATACCTGTTTTGAATCAGTATAAGTCTGATAAATTTTAACATCAGGTTCCTCTGCTCACATTTTTAGAATTTGTTTACATATATCTCTAAATATTTTATTTAACTAATATTTTTCTTCCCATTACACTGGTAAATATAGAATGTATTTTGAAAGCTTTTGCATTTTATTAGGAAAAAATGTACAACTTCTTCCTTTTCATGCTTTTCCCAAACCTGTGGACTGCAAAAGTAATTCTTTAGCAGTCTCTGTCCATTAAAAACTAATTGATGCCATCTTGTGGCATATAATGAAAACGCAAAACTATCAACCCACAGCCTTTGTCACATCTTGTATAATTTTGCAGCCCGATTTTTGGCGCACCTCTTTTTTCTGCCTTTTCTCCACCACTATGTGCATGTCATTTTGTTACAGCTCAAAGTCTAACTCAGTTCTACAGTTGAAAAATATTACTTTAAAACCATAACTTACGAAATCTTGTAAAAGAGAACAGTTTGTAATACATATTATGATAAAATCAAACCAGGAAATATAAAGAAAATTGTTAATTTTATGAATCTGTGTTTAGTCTTTGAAAATTTTAAGTCTTTGAAAATTAAGCCTTTTAAGAAAGGCTCTGTTTAGAGTTCGCATCACTGTTATAAGAAAAAGCTTGCAGAGACATGGATTCAATACTCAGTGGAACTACTTGTATTTGCTCTTAACTGGAATTTCTAGTGCTCTTTGGCTTCCAATTTCATATTAGAATTAACCTGATAATTTTTTTCCTTGGAAATTTTCATGTCAGATTGGCAATCTCATCTATGGCATGGTTTGACCCCTGCAATTTGCAGTGCTACCTAATTGCCACCATGAAATGACTTGAAACATTTCTTGTATGTAATGAAATTGACCTTCTATCTGTAATTCAAAAACATCCCAAAATGTAATATATGTCCCACTCTGTCATCACATTGTCAGAACTCCTACCTGATGTTTTTATTGTCTATGGTTTTAGTCATATTCCTGCAATAATAAGGTACCTAGCAAAAGAGTAGGTAGTCAAAAAATGTACATTTCCTTTAAAGAGTGTCTGGGAACCTATGAGACTCTGAGACCTTATCTTAGACTAGAGTACTTTTTTGAATAGTAAATTTATGGAAGAATATCATATGGAGGATTACCTATGGAATAGTTACAAGAATACAGAAAGCCTGGCCCTTCTAGGGACAGACTTGTCACACTCTTTGTCTATGCATTTACATCTTTTTAATCTTGTCTGTCTTTCTTTAATTCAATTTCAATATCAAGTCATCCCCTAGCCCCTTCAAAATTGCACCCTGCTATTCCAGAGCTGTAGTAGAACAGACAAGCTCTACATTATGTTCATTCTTTTAAAAGACCTTGAGGGAATGTTGTGAGATGGGGGTAATATATAGTCCCTCAGAGCCCTATCAACATTTTGTTAATACCACAAACTTTCGAAAGAAAATCAGTGGGAACATTAATACAGCCAAAGGTACATGGTAGGGGCAAGACAGTGACAACATTTTCATATTTCCTCCAGTCAGATCATACTTTCCTAACAAGATTAACACATTTTATATGTTTTTCACAAAGCTCCATAAAGCACAAGGATTCTCCTTTCTGTAATTTCGTGGACCTCTCCATGTTTGTGAAAATCAATGGTGGTCTTGGTTTTCCTTCTCTGCAAAAACAAACAGCGCAGTGTGAACATATGATCCGAAATGCCAAGAAACACACAAGAGTTAATTCAAAGACTATTTCAGGTCTTCTTTTCCACTGAACTGCATAAATGCTTCCTACATCGATGGTTATATGTTGTTATATGGAGAATGTCAATAGGCAATTTTCTAATCATGTCCTTACACTTCAAAACATACTGTATTATCCCATCTCACTTCCAGGAATTTAAAAGCAGGTTCTGATGGACCATGAGACTGCTGAAATGGGTCTGAACAGCCAGTGTTCCTTTTGTCCCTAGATTATGAATATTCTATTCTAAATTTACATGTTAATCACAGTATCTAAACTGTGTAAATTAGAACTGAATAATGAAAACTTAATAACTGGAGTTTCTGCCTTGGGGTACTAGTCACCATGGGGAAGGAAAGAATGTATTTGTCAGTAGGTTTTTCAAATTCAGAATCAAATATATAGCCATACTGAATAGTTTTGCCTTCTTTTATCTATGCTAGAAAGAAAAATTCCATTCTTAAAAGGGCTGAAATATTTGAAGGAAAAAGTAGAGATAATCATGAAGATGTGAAGATGATTTGTTCTGGAAGTTTCTTTGTACAACCCCTCAGTTTTTAATACCAAGCAATCTTTTTTATTACAAATTAGTCATTCACAGAACCATAAAGCCTTGTACTCACCTTGTGTAACATGTCACCTGATCTAACTCTGTGCTCAAATCCATGTTAATTACGCCTTCAATATGTCTAAGGTTTGTTTAACTTACTCCTAAGGACCTCCAGTGAAGGAAACACTACAACAGCACCAGGAAATCTGTTCTGGTTCCTTAAAGACATCATTGTTCACCCCTTTATCCCACTGTTTAAACCAAATATTCCCTGCAGCAAATGTGGTATTCAGCTTGGACAGGTAGAACAGTTTTTCCATTTCTTTTTAAGAAAAACCTTCACAAATTTTATCTCCCTTTATCTTTCTTTTCCTGCAGCTGCTCAAGCTTCCCCTGTGGGTCACACTGTCTTTCTTGACCTTCAAACATCTCTTTATCGCTCATCCTTATTGAACCACATGTATCTTAAAGTATGGTGCAAGAGTACCCTGTAAATGCCCAAATACCTTGCTACAGCAGTATAGAAGGAAAGTACCATTTACTGTTCTCAAGTTTTCTGTTTCTTTCTCAAACAAGAAATTCGAACTTGTTCTGTTTTGTTGCTGTTGTTGTTGCGTTTTGTTGTTCTTGTTGTTTAATTATATTGCATGTTGGTGGGTGGTGTGTTTTTTGGGGTTGGTGTTTTTTGGTTTTTTTGTGGTTTTTTTTTTTTTTTTTTTTTTTTTTTTTTTTTTTTTTTTTTTTTTTAATTATATTGCATGACTCCTGCGGTCAGCTTTGCAAAACACTATGAACCACGTGGTGTTCTAGGAAACTCTTACCCACATGATTGGCTCATATTCTGTATTTGCGCAGCTGCCAATTTCAGCCTACACACAGGCTAATAAATTTGGCACTGCAGGATTTGTAGCTGCTTTGAAATGTCTTCTCTTTTTTTCCTCCAAATTTCTTCCAGTATGTAAGATTAGTCTATATTCTCACACAGTTATCCTGTGTACTAGAAAGTCTAGATTCTAACTCTGTTACATATCATTAAAACCAAAGACAATGTAGAGTATTTTCAGAAAGTTAGAAGAAACCTGACATACATTTTCTTTGAGAATGAACAATTTTTTCCCCAGTATTTTTGGTGCTAAAAAAGGAACCCTCAATTTAGAGGAACCTCCATATACAAATTTACAAAGCTTCCTTCCTTTCCTACTCATAACTAAACCTGCTTGTTAGCAAGATCAAGTAGAGACTCTCTAAGCTCTCTTTGGCACTCACAAATGGAGTCTTCTTTGCACTTGCAGGTTCCACTCTAATGGTGCTGAGAATCTCAGAATTTGTTCCCTATGAATTGAAAATGGGATACTGTACTGTTAATGGGGTAGAGGGTGCAGGAAGTTTGCAGTGTGCTACAAGCATGTTTGCAAGAAACGAGTTTCATTATTTCCACATGTTTCCTTTATCAGGGTTCAGGGTTAAAAAAAATTGAAAACTTCTGAAAAAAAATTTAAAGGTGGGATACACTTTTAAATTTTGCCAGAGAAAAGTGATGTATCAATATCAATGTATCAGCCTTACTTTAGTGACATTCATATTCACAGGAGATTGCAAAGAGGAAAAATTAGATTTAAAATAGCAAATATTCTCTAAGTACAAAGCCAATCTGATGATACCCGGAAAAATTCTTAGAGGTTTTTTGTTAATGGCAGGTGTCTACTTAATGTGATATATTTATAAATTAAACATTAGGTAAACTAAACAAAACCCAAAATAAAATAAAAATCCTGTAATAATGCAGTAGCTTGATGACAATAAGTCAGGAAACAATGAATATTTGATGGTGCCAGAACAAGGATATTGTTTCCTGTAAGACAAAAGATCTCCCTCAGCAGAAAAGTGGAGCACGTTTGTTCTGCATCTGCAGAGATGTCATATGGAAGAGTAAATCTCTTCAATCACCATAATCTGTTAGCATTCAATAGGGAAAGATCATTACCTCCCACTTTACAACCATTTTCTTTTCATAATTCTAACTTTGTACAACCATTTTCTTTTCATAATTCTAACTTTGCAAACATAATCTATACTCAATAAAGACAGTAAATAATGTTCATTAATTATCCCCTTCATGTCCTGGTCCACACAGCACCTTCTGGCCCAAAAGCAGGCAATTAGAAGGCAGAATTATGTCTGACACAAACATCCTTGGTGGATTATGCAGAATGTGATTATTTTCAAATGCTAATTTAGTGTCTTTGTGAATATTATGAAATCTTATAGCCAATAGCATAAAATAAGCAACAAGACACAAGAAATTGCCATGGATTATGCACTATAGTTGATAATTTTAGTACATAATTTAAGCATTCAATTTAATATAAACTTTTCCTATTTATGCTATTAATCTTTTCCTTTTTTACTTTAAAGCATATGCATACCAATAAATTCTACATTAATAACAGGAAAAGGAAAAAAAATAGAATGAAAAGCAGTTATGAAGTTAAAAAAAAATCCCTAATAAAGTCAGTAGTGAACTGACAGCTAGCTACATTTTCTACCAAAACTTTTCTAACAGAAATATGAGATTGTGATTAATTTTTTTAACCAATACTATTTTTTACAAAAATATATTTTAATTGATTTTGTCCTGCAAAGCAAATTTCTATTGAGGATTTTTCTTTTTTTCTTCCTTAGAATCTTAAAGAAGTCTGGATTGAAACTAAAGCAAAGAGGAAAGACTAACAGCTAAAAGCAGCTCTAGAAATGTAATGTTTCTGTTCTTTTTATTACACAAAAAAAATCTCCCAATTTTTTTCTGGATGTGGTGGTTTAACCTCAATCAGAAGACAGGCACCCACACAGCTACTCACTCATTCCTTCTCTTGCCTAGTGAAACAAATAAGGGAATAGGAAGAACAAAAGCAAGAAAACTTGACATGTCAGGATTAAAATTATTTGACAGCTGAAGAGAAAAGAAAGATGAAACAGGTGTGACAGAATGGCAATCCCTCACCAACTCCCACAAGCAGACTGATGCTCATTGCCACTCTTCGAGTGGTGGACACCCCAGAACCCAAAAGCATCCCCTTCTTTCTTCTACCTCTAGTGTTCATTGCTGAGCCTGTCATTAACGAGGTATTCAATATCCTTTTGGCCAGCTGGCATCAGATATCCTGGCTGTGTCCCCTCCCAGTCTCTTCCCCATTCCCAGCTTGCTCACTGAGTGAGGGGAGTGCAGAACAGAAAAAATAAATCCTTGTCACTCTTCGCTGTTCAAAAATGGCCAAAGAATTGATTGTTCCTAACTCTGTCTTAGTGACAAATCCAGAACGACAGATGTGAACAATCATATAATTAAAGAAGATAATTTTTCTTAATAATATATTCCAGAATGTTGCATGTATTATCTGCATTGTATCATTGCACGTAAGATATAATTGCACGTATTTTATATTTTTAACTTAGATATTGAAGACATTGATAACTTCAGCATGTTGGGGGGTTTTTTTGCCTGAATTACGGCAAGAAGTATCTTTTTCACCATATATTCCTGTCTGTAGCTGCTACCTGCAAATAATTTTTCTGTGTGACAAAAACCATATACAAACATGAGAAACAACTTCTGTGTATTCCTCTTCAGTGAAGAGTGTTGCAGTACCTAATGTGTGGTCTTCCTCACGCTCACTCGGGCTAGCTCAGGCACTGTGGTGTGATAAGGTACGGACAGCTGGCAGCGCCAACTAATCCGATCCTGTGGGGTCTCGGCTCACACATGACGATAGGCACAGGTGGTGCAAGGCAACGATGGCAGACATAGGAAGTTGGACTCTGCTGAGTGGGTCACAAGATTTTATTGGAGCCCCAGCGTGGGACCTCTTCACCTCCAGGTAACTGCCCAGGCAGAGCCCCCCAGGCTGCTTGCCAGCACCTTTTATTTGGGGGTGGAACAAGGAGAAGAGGCAGGGGGTGAGCAAATCAGGGAGGGGTCACACTGGTGAATGATATTTTCATAAAACAAACATAAATGATAAGGAGGGACCCTCTCTGGATCTGACCTATCACTCGACATCCTTGAAAGAACTTTCTAGCTCCAGGGGAAGGCCCTGAGATGACAGGCAGATCCCAGAGGAGGGGGAGTAGGGGATTGACGTATAACGGTTGGAGGGGAGAAAAACAGGGAAAGACCATTGGGGGAAACAAACAGGGATACATAGGAGGAACCATTCAAAAAATTAACAGCACATACAATAAAACCAAAACAAGTCCCACACCACTACAAAACAGGGTGCCACTTCTGCTGTGATTCAGCTCACTTACTCACTACCTGTCTGGACTGAAGTCTTCAAACACTAGAGATTTTTTGCTAGGCAATGCTGAGAGGAAAGAGCAGATACATAGAGTAGAGTAGAGTTGAACATTGTTGCAGCAGACCTTGCATTAGAGATAGAAGCTAGAGGAGGCTCTTGTTCAACAGCATGAAAAGATACCAGTTTATTCTTCCTCAGAGCTTGGCCAACTGACTCTGACTACAGCAGACTCCCACTGTAGGCTTCCCTTGCAGACTCTGACTGGTGGCTCCAACAGCAGGAAATAACCAACTAACCTTACAGCAGACCCCTCACAGCAAAAATTCCCTCTCCTCTTTGGTCAAGCACACTCATCCTTATTGGATATAGCTGCAATCTATCAAGGGCAAGTCTGGTTTTGATAATTAGCACAGCTGAGACTTATCAGGGGTAAGGTTGCCTGTAATCCATTCTACTACAGAATTATAACCCAAGAGTATCAAAATGTCTGTCCAAATGGCCTTCAAAAAAATTAATGTTATAATAAGAACAAGATGGAGCCTTGTAGAATACTGAAGGTGTAACAGCCTACAAATATTCTTTGTCAGTGCTCTGGGAAAAGGAGCATATTCTCCCAGGATTAGGTAGAGTGCTCAAATCTCATGACTACTAAATTGCCAACAGATAGATATAAATAAGTGTGATACAAGACTTTACCTCCTTACACAGATCAAGGCACCCAGGCAGGAAACTGGAGTAAATGTGTGGCTAGAGATCTCTAGCCTGACTTTATCATATTGCCATCAAATGAATAAAGTGGGAGATTGCCCATTTTTCAGGTGGGAAAGATGTCTAGGGAAAGAAAGAGGTAGTTCTTCTGCTTGTGATACCACCCTCCCTTATACTGATCTTAATGAGGCAGACAATCAATTCCTGAACTCTGCAGGTCAAGCTGCATTGTACACAGACCTTTCCAATATCATATTTACATTGTCTAAATGTATTACTTGGAATTTATTCCTAGCATTAATGTCTACCTCTTTATAATGTAGTCAGATTCCAAAAGAATGAGTGATTCTTAGTATTGAATTACTCCCTCCAAGAACTGGATTTCTACAACAGATCGTCGTAGCTGCAACTTCTTCAATAATGTGCCTGCCATTTTGTACTTGATGATTCACTGTTCTCTTTAATTTTGTCTTAAAACTTGAAAAAATGTTATCTAACTGTAAAAAATTAAATCCTATTTAAATTCTATTTATTTCTTTGGGAGTCACAAATATTAAGTTAGCTTCTGTTACAATACTGCACAGTGTATATTCTGAAATATTCACCTTACTATTCTTTTCAAAATTATCCTGGTTTTGGTAAATTCTACTGGTATCTGTGGGACCTCTTCTTCTGCCTCTGTTTACAGGAGTTCATTCACATAAAGGGAAGAACAGAATAAATATGAATGTATACGTAAATATATACACTTCAGTTCTAAAATAATGAAATACACGTTAACAACAGACACTCCTTTTTTTGACCATTAGTATTCTTAGCAATTCCATTTTTGTTGTTTCCAAGAAAGAATATTGTTAATATAAATCCAGTATTTACACTGTGTTTTACTTGGTACATATTTTATTAGCTCACCTATATTCAAGGTATGGTATCAGCAATCTTCTGGCATCTAAAATCTAGACTTACGGAAGGCAAGCAGAATTCTCTATATCTCTTTATACAGACTATTCTATCTTCTTTTTTCACTCTATTACTGAATTCTGCCACTTCATTATATGAGGACTGAGAAAATTGCATAGACCTTGTTTTAGAATCTTCACATAATGATTGAAAAATTTACTAATGCCTTACTTTTCTTTAGACAGAAGGAATATACACAATTTATCTATTTTAATTTTTTTTTTTTTTAAATAGAGTATTTTTCCATTTGGTTGGGAAGAGAAGAAGAACCAAATGTAGCTGTTCAAATAAAGATGACAATTTGACAGGCCACAAAATTGTCTTGTTAACAACACTTCCTTTTTACCACAGTCAATGGACACATGAACATACAGACAGAAGATAAATAAACGACCTTTTCCTCACAGTTTTGGGTGAAAGTGGGAATGATATCATAACCTGGAATGGGAGTAGAGAGGATTTTATAGAAAAGATAGGGAATTTGGTTTTGTCCATGCAATGCAGACATACAGGATAGTGATGTTGGAGGAACAAAATGAAGTGCAAGAATATGGTTGCCTAGTTCGGGACTGAAATACTGTTTAAAGTGCAAGCAATTTAACAATACATCATTTAGAGTTTCCTTTTATCCAAAAACTAACTTGTCTTCCAGTGATTTAGGTGACTTGTCTTCCAATCCTGCCAGCAACCAGAAGCAATTCATGATGGCAGTAAAGGCTCCTCAATTAATTATTGCATAATTAAAACATTAATATCTTATTTTGCTAGAAGATTGGTAAGAAGACATAGCAGCTGGGTAGAAGACTGTAGATTGTGAAATTTGGGAAACTTTTATAACATCTAATATTTATGTTTTCTGTTTTCATATTTGAAAATTATTTCGTCATTTGTTAGTGATATGATTGAGTATAGGAATTCTGTTTGTGATTGGACACCATTCTACTCACAAAAATAATTTCTGATGCAAATGCCAACATAAAAAAGTAAGGTTTCCCTTGCCACCTGAAACCAGATGTTTACATGTTTACAAAGTAACATGTAAAAGTAACACCTGTCAATTGAAACTATGACAATAATGGTTGCAAAATATCAAATGAAATAATGGCAATAATAAATGTAAAATATTTGTTTGCTGAATAGTTTATATCAAACATCTGAACAAAACTTTCTACAGGCTTAATTTGCCATGGAGCAGCAGGAAAGTGTTTTAATAAATTCATTGCTTGAGTACCGAAGAGAAAACTGTTGCTGGTCTCATTGTAATGCCTGTCCTGGGAACTATCAAATTGAACAGGAATCTTCCCCAGAGATAGCATTTCTATGAGTAATCTTTCAATTCTGTCAAGTAAACATAATGCTTAAAGCACACTGGATCTGACCATGAGCTCTAATTGATCTGCTTTAGGAACTAAAAGAGAAGTTATTTCAGAAACTTAGCCAAATTCAGACTTTCAGTGTGTTTATTTAGAGCCTTATCTTTGCTAATGATGAATTCTTGGTAATACAAAGTTTCCCTGTGTTTTTTGAACTCAGAGTATAAGTAACTTAAACTCACTAACAAATGATGTAGCAACAGTCCAGCAATCCCAATTAATCTTAAAATAATACATTAAATATGTAAATTATACACCTACACTTAGTTTCTCCTGTTTTGAACTGGAGTCAGCTTATTATCTGTCTTGAAGATGCCATTGGCCAGAGAGCCAAATGATATAAATTAAGATAGTGACATTGGTATACTCCATTGATTTACTTTACCATGGATTATTGCCTTTAAATATTCAGGATTTTTTTAACTGCTCTCAAGTATAATAACATAGTTCTAAAACAATGTTTCAAACAGTGAACTGATCTTTTTATGTTTACATTCTCCACTTCTGATGGCTTCCCAAAGAACTCTTGTGAAATTGCACTGACTAATTTGGAACAGAACTATTCAGTCCCACCTCCAGTTTCAAGCCAAGTGAAAGCTGAAGAGATTTCTCACAGCAGACATGGAGTGTTGAAATAAGAGAAAATTACTTCCTTGTGGCTAAAATATTTAGGTGATCCAATACTGGTATAAAGGAAGAAATTAAGTTAAATGCATCACTAGTCATAACTTGGCAAATCTGAAAACAGAGGCAAGAATAGAATTTAAGCACTGTTGAAGTCTTTGTAGAAATGTGTAATGACTGGTTTTTAGTATTGATGAAAAAAAGCTATATCTATTCAAGTAAAAACATAATTATGTTTTCAACAATAGTTTACTGACTGAATTGCTTGTACACACTCAAAAAGAGACTCCAGCTAAAGGAATAAAATCAGTATTTCTGTAACTGTTAGCAAGCGTTGACTTGCTAACAAGATTGAGCTCAAAACTTTTCTGACACAAAAATTAGAAGAGTACAGAGTCAGGGAACTGGCAAGCAGAGATGAAAAGCCCTAAAGGATTAGGCCAGTAGGCAGTTGTGGGTCATGATGCCATGTCTGCTGCTGATGAGACAATTTGGTGCCCATTAAATAGGTGCCATGCCTGACATCTCAGCTTCTTTCTTGGCAGCAAAAACTGCAGCCAGCCTGCCTTTTGAGGACTTTACTTTGATAAAGCAGCCATGGACAGTGTGCTGATTAACTCTTCTTTTCCTGTATTTACACTTTTAACAACTATTAAAGAAAAGCTGATTTCTGCATTTTCAGAGATAAAGATTCTGCTAAGCTCTGGAAGAAGAAATGAGAGATAGGAGAGCCTAGAAGAAAAGAGGTGCTGTGCACTTGCCCAGTGAGACCCTGGCTAACTTATCACTGGTTTAAGCTCTTAGAGCACCATGCAGTGACCGCTAAAAAACTAGTCTCTGCTTTTCCATACCTGTTAACAAGCACAAACACAGCTTTTAAAATATTTGTGCAGTGCCCAAACAGACAGTACAATAGTTTATTTATGGTAATGGCCCAACCTTGGTCAAACAAATGGGCTTGTTCAATATGTATAAATAATTGTAAAATAAACTGCAGCAGAGGTGACTCAGAGTCTCACAACTTCTTGTCTGTGATCGCAATAGCAAACCAGACCATTCACTCCAATAAGTATCACCAGCAGTGGATGTCTGCTTTTCCTGCAGAATGAATCCTGTCATAGAAGCACATTTAGCCCTCTGAAGAAACACTAACAGAAAGAGATAGTGCTAGAAAGACATCATTTAGAAGAAAAAGATTCTTTCTTGTTAAGGAATTCCTTTGTGTTTCTTGCGAAAGAGTTCCTCTGTGCTCTCCCAAAATGCAGCTGAGGTTGACAACCTTCTAGTTGCATTTGAACAAGATGAATACATACATTTTGAAGGTATTCTGTATGTTAGAGCTTTCATTAATACTACTGATTTCAAATTCCAAAATAATGACTTTTAAAGTGGTATTCTTATAGCCAGTTGAAATATAATTCACATCCCCCACAAACCCCCCCACCCCAACCCCCAAACCTACAATGAATAACTTTGAACTTTTAGCATTAAGATATTAGGACAGAAAAATATATTGCTAATTTCATTGTGGACACCAATTATGAAAAATAGTTATAAAAGAATTACCATGAAACAGATTATCACTGTGTATAGCAGGCCCTGATGTTCCAAAGATGAGTGACCATGCTTGCTGAAGCAGAATATTAAGAGAACTTCTAGCCACTGTGTGGATTGCTTTAAAAAATGAGAAAGAAAAATTTCATTCCTTTATGTCCTAATGAAAGTATTGGCTGCATCCAAAGCCCCGTGGGCAGCAGGGGAGGAAAAGGTTTCTGCCCCTCTGCCCTGTTCTGATGAGACCCCACCTGCAGAACTACCCCCAGCCCTGGGGTCCCAGCACAGGAAGGACATGGAGCTGTTGGAGAGAGTCCAGATGAGGGACACCAAGGGGGTCAGAGGGATGGAGCCCCTCTCCTAAGAGGAAAGGCTGAAAGAATTGGCATGTTCAGCCTGGAGAAGAGGCTTCTGAGTGACCTCATTGAGGCCTTTGGTACCTGAAGAGAGCCCACAAGAAAGATGGAAATGGATTTTTTACAGTTGCATGTAATGATAGTACTAGGGGGAACGGCTTACTGTAACAGGTTTAAAGTAGAATCAATTTATATTAGATATTAGAGAAAAAAAAAAAAATATTGTGAGGGTGCTGAGGCCCTGGCACAGGCTGTCCAGAAAAGCTGCAGTTGCCCAGTCCCTGGAGGTGTTCAAGGCCAGATTGCATGGAGCTCTGAGCAGCCTTGTCTAGTGAAATGTGTTCCTGCCTGCAGCAAGGGGGTTGGAGCTAGATGATCTTTAAGGTCCCTTCTACTTTTAACCAGTGTCTGATTCTGTGATTCCATGAGGATGCAATGTGCAGTTCCCTCTTCAGTTACTTGGCCACAGATAAATAAATTTCCTCACATCCAATGTTTGTTACATTCATTTTTTTTAAATCTATGATGAAAGCTATGTTCTAATACCATTAACAGCAAATTAAATTTTTTTAACCCATTTTTAATACCTATACTAATATGCAAACAACCAAAGTCTATCCTCCCACAGTGACAGGATACAGCAACAGGGTCAAACCTTTCCTCAGTGTGTGCATCAGAACAGAACCTCGCAGACTGCTATCACTGGCATGGACTAGACAATTTACCCTTGGTTGCTATCTCTTCCTGCTCTAGCAAATTTTTTGAAGCTGTAGTGAAATTGTCTTTAGAGACATGCCTTAAAAAAGCTGGTTTCTCCTGTTAATCATATCACTCAGATTTCTGGGTCACAGGTAAGTTCTTAACATACCACTGCAGGTATAACAGGGCAGTTGTTTTCCAGGTAGCTGAAACCTAAGCCCTATTGACTCATAGCACAGATTAGACCTGACACCTACGCTTTCAAATTATGATGAAATCATGGGCTCATAGTCACTGCTATAATGAAATGCACCATTCATCTCTAGCCATTAGGTGTTCTTAAGCCTTTAAAAGCTAGAAATTACATTATAATAGATGACTGAAAGGCATCTTATTCACTGAACTCCTTTCTTTCTTTTGTAAGACAAAGACACGTGTTCAGTTTTGTTGTTGAAAAAATGCTCCTGAATAAACAAAACTGGAAAAAGAGAAACATAGGTTCTAAGGTATTTGTGTTATGAAATAAATAAACAAATTCCTAAACACATTATTAAGAAACATGTTGAGATCTAACTCAAACTGGTTAATCAAATACTGGTTTCCAATCAGATGAAAACCATAGAAGTAGCATAGAAGTTAGGTATTTCCAGATTATACCAACACTTGTAAACAATGATTCTAAACAAAATAGTACTGAAATCAACCAGTTACTTTGAAATGTGCATTCATATTATCACACTGAATATGGAAATTATAATAAACCCTGGCAAAATGTTTTGATTAACTCAGCAGTCCAATTTGGACCCTTCTCCTGGAACTTCCAAATATAAGGTCAAGTGAAATTTCATTTAACTTTGTACATTTGAGACCTTGGGCAGCCACTTCTACCTCACAGAATCAGTCTGTTTCTTTGTTTTTTTTCAGCTGATCTGAGTCACATTATTTTTATGAGGTCTTCCGTCTCAAGAAGTCGGATATAAAACAGTTGTGTTACTTTGGCAGCTTGAGACATACTACTGAGTAGTATTTCTTAGAGTATTATTCTATAAATATTAATATGATTTTAGTCTTCATTTTTTTTAACAAAAATTAGGTTATGGAAAAGCAGCAGATTGCTTTCTCATGCTTACAAATATTTTATAGATGTCACAATTGTATTGATTGTATTTATTAATTGAAGGGAAAATCTTATTGCTACAACATTTGAATTGAAATTAATATTTACAACATGGAATCAAAAGTCACAGACATGTATATTTTAAATAAAACTGATTTTATAATTTTTAAAATGAAGTAGAAGTGAATTAAAGAGAATTTTAAATGTTACGCAGAAAAATGTCATGTGAATTATGTAAATAACGTATTTTAAGACATTAAAATATTTAACAAATAAAGGTGGCTGGCCCAGTCTTCACTATAAAGGATGAATTGAGAAAGTTAAGAGTAGTACAAATATATGACAAGTACAAATATGAATAATCTCTTCCTTTAAAACAGCTTTATTTTTTCTCCTGCCTGCCTTTCAACATCTTCAAATATTTACAGCAGAGTCTGTGTCTCACAGACTCAAGAGATTAGATTATTTCTGAAGGTTGAGGCCAGAATTTTGGAATGCTTGCTCTGGTTTTGAAAGAGAGCCTGTGTTTTATAGATTTCACTGATCAGTTAATTTCTGAAGGTTAAAACCCGAATTTTGGAATACTTAATTTGGTTCTGAAACAGAGCCTCTGTGGAATGCTTTTGGCATAGGGATGATGTACGGATGATCACTGCCTTTAAATCTTACTCAGATTAGATGTTAATCTTAAACCTGTGGGTGACCGAGTGGGTAGAAGGGTTTTTTTTTTTTTTACAACTGCCAAGTATTTAGATCATATTGTCTCACAAACATTTCAAATATTCACTCTATTGATGAATTTAGTGTTGGAGGTTTATCTTAAATATTATGGCTTAAACAATTAAATGTGTAAGATCACAATTTACATATTGCCACACAACTTATAAAATGGGCAGACTGTACTTATAAATTGAATTTTAAAATATTTCCTATGCAACAGAGTTTAATGTAATGCTGTGCCTGAAAAATAAATGGCATAATAAGTTTAAAAAAATATCCAGAATCCATTTTTTGTTTAATATCCCACACCAACAGGAGTCTATTTAAGGTACTTAATTTTATATTAATTTAATAACTGCATATTACTTTATATTTTGTTATAGTTTATACTTAAATACTTTTCTATTATATTATATGTTATTGTATTTTACTTGGCTTAAACTTAAATCCTGAAAATTACCGACTTTTCTGTTTCCACTGAAGAATTTGTTCCTTACATCATCTACTACTAGAGGCAGACAGGTCTTTTATCAGTATTAGCAGGTATTGATAAAAATAATTTTATCTAAAATTATTTCCTAAAAATTTCCTCTAAAAATTTTTCCTAAACAGTTTCATCACCATTTATGGAAGAATATTGCAGTTATTGAGAGTTCATACAATTTTGACGGCAAATATGCATTGTACTGTTCCTACTCACACAAGTGATTACTTGCTGGTCTTCATTTATTTAGAATGCTTTCCAATCTCTTCAATTACTTCTCAAAGTTTTCCTTAGATGATTAGCATTCTTCCAAATAGAATATATTCTAAGTAGAATCAATTGTACACTTTCTTCTTGGAATCTAGTTATCTGAAAAAATTTCTAAGATCTGAATGAATTTTGAGAACGGCTTAAGCCTTCTGCATCTTCATGGATGTGAGGTGCATGCTTGGAACAAGAAAAAGGCTATCTAAGGTTCAAATAAGATTATTAATAGTTTATTGTTGGAGGTAAAGTAATAGGACATTGACACAATGAAAAAAATAAGTGTGTTCCCAGCTCTCTGTCATTTTCATCTAAACAACGGTGTGGAAGAAAACAAGAAAAACACAGAATAGGAATTAAAGAAATAACAGATGGGAGAGATGCACAGCTTGTGCTATTTGATGCGATGTAGTTCAAGAAAATTAGAACCAATATTCATAATGTGACTTGCTCCTTAATCAGGTCAACTATGATGTCCAGTGCTCCAGACTCTTTCCTCCCATCCACCTCTCCTTCAGGTTTCCATGGATGTGCTTACACAAGGTCTGACATGCTGCAGCAGTGCTGCCCCGGATTAGGGATCAGGAAGCAGAGCTGTGTGAGCAGGAGCGGGGAGAACCTTGGTGAGGGGCTGTCCCGCCTCCCCTGGGGGCTGCATCATGCCTAGGTCCCCCTGCCGGTAGTGTTGATGCCCTCAGTGCCTGGCTCTCCAGAAATTGCGCAGCAGCAAGCGCTGCTGCTTGAAAAAAACAGTCAGGAACATGCTCCCATCATGTTCACAAGTCTAACAGTGATGGAGCTGTACTGTCCCAAACCTCAACCACTGCTCACTTTTTCACCCCCTGTAACAGCTCCTACCTTCAATGTCCTTTTTCTTATGACAGGGTGCAAATGTCTACCCTGTGTTTCTGATGCCAAGTGGAAAGCACAATGTTCTCTCACTTTTAATATGCCCAAAATTATTCCTGAGATTTTGACTTTCCTCTAGTGACACACCCTAAGGCACTTTGGGTCTGAGGCCTTGAAGAGCCTCATATGGGATCTGCACCCACACCTCTGCCCTTCTGTCTGCAGGCAGGAGCTTCAGGGGAGGACAGAGGAGAGGCCCCTGCCCTGCCTTCCTGGCTGTGCTAGTGTCCTTTGCCCTTCACTCCTAGTCCCTGGCACAGCCACTGGCCCTTGCTGCTCCCTGACCTCAGGTTAGCCAGTTACGCTGCCTGGTCTCTCAAACAGCTGCTACTCCTTACACAGTAATTGATTACTCCAAAGCTCTCTGTGAGGCTGAATGTGATGTTTGCTCCCTCAGACCTCCTGAAATTGTAGTCTTAGCGTGCCAGTGCTGAAATTGCTACGTGGAGAATTCAGGGTATTTAGGCGGAAATTTGACAAAGCCACTCTTCAGCTGATCCTTAGCTATTGTGAGGTGACGGCTAGCAGCAGATAGGTTCATAGGCTGTTCTGCCTCCCTTTACAATGTCCCTTTCTCTGTTGCATGGGTGAGAAGATGATAGCAGCCTCTCCACCATTACCCAAACTGAAGCCATCACCCTCGGGAAGCACGGCCACCTGCCCGGCGGGGCCGCGCCGCCCTCGGGGTTATTTAGCGGAGCGTTGGGCACGGGTGCCGCTCGCAGCCGCGGCTGGCCACGGCCTCGGGCGCCATGAAGGGCGGCGGCATCGAGAACCCGGCGTTCGAGACACCCGACCCCGTCCTCGGCCGGCAGCGCTACACGGGCCCCGCCAGGGCAGGTGCCGGCGACGCGGGAAGTATGAATAGAAAACTAAAGGAAGGACTGAACACACGAGGTTTCTGCATGTCATTTTAGCTATATGCAACTTATACTCTAAACGTTAAAAGCATGGTCATTGGACTATAAATAATTCTTTGATTAGAGGTCTAAGACAGTGTGTTTTTTCACCTAGAAGGAAACTGAGCTTAACAAACGATCCAACTTGGATCTCATAACCTGGTGATGGCAAGAAGTGCCTTTGGATGTGTCAAAATCTTCCCATGCCTTGCTGTTGGTGCCATGTCTCCTGGCACTTCTGGTGCATATGTTAAACCGTCTCCTGTTGCATTTAGTGGGAAATCCTCTAATCTTTTCCACCCTATAACTCTTTTGTCACTGTTAAGGCTGTTAATTTGATTTACTGTAAAGTTTTGGTTATTTAATCTTGTGTTGAATGTAGCTCTTTCTTTCTGCAAGGTTCTTTAACAATGTGGGAACCTTGCAAGAACTGAAAAAGCAGCGGATTTTTACAGTTTTGTAATAAGTTTACATAGAGGTTTAAAATAGAGTTGAATTTTAGGTCTTGAAATATTTGGAGCACAGAATTTTTTGAGCTGTAAAAAATATAAAACAAGTAACTATTGTATGCTGTAAGGTGTATGTGTAGTGTTTATTGATTTGCTTAAGTAGATGCTTGTAAGTTTTTAACATTAGCTTGTTGAATAAATAAGTTTTAAAAAATCTTGTAACAAAGAGAACTTTGGCTACTGTTTTTATGGCATAAGTTTTGCTATCTTTAATGCTTCCACTTTCACTGAGACTGATAATAGAATAAAATACGTGTGGAATGCTTTTTAGTTGTCTTGTTCCATTATTGGATATTAGATCCAACAGAATTAGTAACTGTACCTGATGCAAAAATGTGAATCTGATTTATTTGATATAAGGCCATAGTTTGGCTTATTTTTGTTTTCTCAGAGCTTCAGTTTCCCAAACAGGTCATCTTCAGCAAATTAAGTAGCTATGACCAGAATATTTTAATTATGATCTGAAACAGAAATCTTGTTATTCCATTGCATCAGTCATTATAAAAGTAAAAAAAAAGTCTAATACAAAATTAGACTGTATATGAAGCAAATTTTTAATCTGGTTTATAGAATCTCTCGAGCAGAAATAAAGAAATGGAAATGTATTATTATGGTTTCTTGTGAACACCCTATTACATGATTCTATGTATAAATTAAATGCAATTTTATTTATTGTGTTATGGACCTCTAAAGTGGTACTTGAAAATAAACCATTGACTGAAGAACGACACTAATTTCTAGTCAAGTAAGTCACTTGAGCATCTTTGTTTAAAAAAAAAAAAAAAAAAAAAAAAAAAGGCTTGTCATTGTTTAACTTCATTGTTTGGCTACTGCCTTTGTTAAGTGCTAACATACATTGAGGGCTTGATACACTCCATGAATTAAATCTACCTGCTGAACCTTATATTCAGTGGACTGCTGAGTAGGTTAATTGCTTAATGTACAGCTAAAATTATTTTAAACTCCAGTGCAATTGTTCAATTGACTTTGAGTTGTTCAATTTCTCTTTTTTTTCACTTACAGTTTTTAACTTATATATTTCCTTTGTAATGTTATTTTCAGTATTTTGTTGTTTTCTGGTTTAAAAGAAATAAAAAAGGTAATTAATACCTACAAAGCTTAAATTGTAGAGTATTTTCCGCTAAGGAAAAATTTGAGGGCTTAATTTGTTAATAATTTTTTTTTTTAATAGAGATATTTAAGGGAGATCTTCAGGTCAATAACATTTATGCACAAATTTTACATTTTGTAATAGATATTAATTCTGTCCAGCTTTTGTATTCCACAATTATCATGACTACACACATATAAAAATAAACCTAGCCAAGAATCACTCATGGAAATATTTTTAGCCAGGGGATAAGTCAGTGTATGAAATCACACTAAAATCTCCTGGAGAAACAGAAGTTTTGTATCTTTAGAAAAAGGGAAAACCCCTGGAAAAACCCAGGCAAGTTTATGCTGCACCAATAAAATCATGGGTCAGAATTGTGTAATTTTAGTTTTATTATACTTAGTATTAAGATTTGTTGTTTTGCATTAATTGGGTTTATATTGTATTTCACTTTTATACTGGGTTTTGTAATGGTTTCTTCTGTACAACCCTGTTCACCTGGAAAATGTATCACGTGTTTTGTCCCTGCTCCTTTTCCCTGCCCATCCTCCCACACTGGAATGTAATCCAACTCTGTTCCACTCCCACCTTATCCCTGACCGGGTAGTGGCTTGTCCCTGCCTCTAGCCCCTTCCCCCTGGATAAAAGCAAGGAGAGCACTCAGATCTCCCTCTAAGCTCTTGGGGACTGGACTCAGCTCCTGACCCTGTGGGGGCAGGAGAAAGTCTAAAAAAACCCTTGATTTCCCCCTGGACCAAGAGCAGGCTTTTTTCTTTTGCCATCAGTGGGGAACTGCTCTCTCTAAGGAAAAGGTTTGCAGCCTCTGGGATCTTTAAGACCCTGAGGGAAAAAATCCTTCCAGCTGTGGTTTCTCTCTAAGCTAGCTGAAGCAAAAACGGAGCAGGGGCTCTGAGAAAGAGAGAGACACGTCAAAGATTTTCCTGTAAAAAGCTAGAACAGTTGGAAATATTTGACATTCTGAAAATCAAAGCAACAAATTCACATTTTACATATTTATCTGCAAATATACCTGACATCTAGACAGAAAGAGCTAGCTACTAAGAAGTTTTCATGCCATGTGTGGTTATAAGTTGCAAAACTGCTGCAACCCTCCATTATAATCTTGATCACTTGAATTACAAAGAATGTCATATCAATTGATCCATCCCTTAAAAAACAATGGATTTTCCAAAACTGAAAAAATATATTTCTTAGGAAAATGTGAGATTCAGGGAAAAAAAAAAAAAAAAAAAAAAAAAAAAAAAAAAGGTCTGAATTTTTAAGACCAGAGACATCCAGACTCTGCAAATTTAATTTAGAACTCAAATCTTACAAACAATTGATTTTATCATCTACTTTTGAAATGTTAACTCTATAGACTGTACTTAGTACTGATTGGACTTCTTTTATAGTGGTATCTCTAAGATATTAACAAGTTTCTTTTTGTATACTTTTCTGTCAAGGATAGTTTTTAATAGCCCAAATGGAGAGATTGATAAATTTTCTTTCTACATGCACATTTACAGCCGTGTTCTCACTTAATAAAGAGGAAAAGTCAACTAGACTACTTCTAGAGTAATAACTAAAACTCTGACAGAAGATAGTTATTCCATGTGAAACCAAAATAAGTACATTTGTTTTCAGCTGTTAAAATATCGGTTTATGCAATGGAGCACAGAATCGCAGAGTGGTCAAAGGTGGCAGAGACCTCTGGAACCAGTCCTGTCTAACAGCCTGCTCCAAGCCAGGTGCCAAGACCATCTCCAGTCATCATTTTAACATGTGTAAGTATGGAAATTCCACAACCTCTGGGAGCAACCTGCAGCAGTGCTTGGGCATCCTCAAAATGGACAAGATTTTCCTGATGTTCTGACTGTGCATCCTGCATTTCAGTTTGTGTCTGTTGCCTTTGATCCTGTCACTGGACTTCTGAAGAGTCTGGCTCTGATTTCTCTGCATCCTCCCTTCAGGTCCATTGATAAATCCCTGTTCAGAGCCTATTCTTCTCCTGGCTCAAGGGTCCTGTCTTTCTCAGCCTTTCCACATTAGAAAGATTCTCTGGTCTCTTCATTGCAGTGGGCCTTCACTGCACACTTTTCAGCTCCATTTCTCCCTTGCTTTGGTGACGATTGGATGCACAGCTCCAGGTGTGGTCTCACCCATGATGAGTAGAACTTACCCGAGGATGAAACCAGTGAAGAAGATTTAGCATGGAGGGGCTGTGTATTTTCACCTGAAATATGAACATTATATATAGATTAAATTCACTGCTAAGAAAAACCATTATGTCATGGTAAGCATAGTATATGAGAGAAAAATTTTGTGAATGCTCCTGCTCTGTATATGCAGAATTTACTGTATATCATAAAACTCTACTAGCTGCCTGCCACTAGACGCCATCTATTTGCTGATGAAACAAACCACGAAGCAGATATAATTTAATTTAGCTTTGTTCAATCTGTGAACCAGGCAAAAAGAAAATAGAAGAGACTTCTCTGTTTTAGAAAACACAGAAATTAGTATTTCTGAAATGAAATAATTAATTATTCTCTACTGATCTACTCATTAAATTCCAAGGGTAGGAGAAATACATGGAACATTGGAAAAACCAATTACTCTGGTAAAGGTATTAGCACTGAGTATGTTTACAACATATTCAGGTCAAACAACATGAAGATTACAGAAAGCAGGTGAGGTTTGACTGAAAGTAAAAGATTTGGCATTGAGACAAAACCAGGAGAAGCCTTAAGTTTCTACACTGAGGCATATTAGTTACACAGCTTAAAAAATTATGGGAATAACTATAGCTATTAACTGTAGGATATTATTTTAACCCTCTTAGTATCACTAACCTAGTAACCAAACAAGCACACACTTAAATGTATTTCACTTCAGGATATGTTGGCTGGACTTCCCAAGAATTAAAATGGCATGCCTGAAAAAAAAGACCATTATTCAAGAAAACATCTCCTTTGTCATATGTTCAAAACAGGGGGAAAGTTGATACTGCTTCTTTGGGCCGATGCTCATGTCACAATTAGGCACAGTCCAAGTGAAAAGATACATTACTGTAATTTTAGCAGATACAAGATTCTAAACAAGGACTACTGTGGTGATAGAGGAACATGATTTCCCTGAGGCACAATGGGATTTGGAGACACTGTCAGATAGTTAGATCCTACAAGACAAGTGCACATAGCTGTAGGTTTGCTTTTTTCACTAAAAGAAATAAACAGCATGTTCAAAAGGAGACCAAAGCAGATAATTTTTACATACCTAAGTAGAAAATTTCACATAGGCAATAAAAAATGCTGGTTTTATATTATTTCAGAACAAACACATTATCAGGACGGGAACAGGATTAAGTTCTTACTAGTAATATAAAACAAGGAAGATGGTCTAGAGAAAAAATAACTAATATATGAAATTCCTAGTTCTACAAGCCAATCAGGCAGGTTAATTTCTATTTTTTTTCTGACTCTATCTGGTAACTAACACTCCTCTTTAAAACAGGGAAGTGCACTTGGTAAAAATGCTAGTTGCATCTTTAAATAGCAAAAAAAAGTATGTAAAAATTCAAGACAGATTTTTGTATCTGGAAAAAAAATAAAAAGAAGGTGCAAAAGGAGGTTTTCATTAAAAAAAAAAGGAGAGATTTCTTTCTCGTAGTATTCTTTGAACGAATTCCGACCCAGCCAAAATATAGAAAATTATGCAGAGACAGCTAGTAAAGATGAAATAACTAAAAGAAGGGGATTTCTGCCAGTGGCAAGGTATCAGAAATAAATTGTGCAAGCATCTGAAACATTCAGCAAACACTGAAAACTTGCCTGAAAATTGGGTTCTAAGGACCCCAGGTAATCTGCTTTGCATCTTAATTTATAGCTAGCAGAGTTAAAGGGAGTATTGTACTGACAAAATATTTTACTGAGTTTCTGGGAGATAATCTTCTTACAATATAAGAGTGGATCTGTGCTCCACTTGGCATTTATATGAGAGGTAATGGCTTTGAGATCATTGAGAAAAAATATTTTGAATATGCATTTTTCCCCAGCTGTCTTATCTGATGGCAAAACCTCAATCACTTGAAATTCAGAGAACTACCGTTCTGAGACTTCATAATGCAACTGTATTTCTTAAAGAAAACCCCAGGTATTCTCTCGCATTCCCATGATTGCAAGAAATTTGACACGGCATGATATCATGCAACTGGAGAACTATGACTAGTGAGGCTGAAGACTTAGTAGATGATCAAACACAATACTATGAAGTTAGAAGGGCCACAATTTTATAATTCTTCCAAAATTTTGGCAATATTTTTCTTTAAAATAGTTGTTTTCTTTAAAATAATGTATTTTAAAGGTATTCCAGTATTAATTTTATTATAGTCTTCTGTAAACATTCTTATTTTTCCCCTAGAATATACCTTCCCATTCTTCCTTTACACTTAGGATCAGAAAGGAACTTCCTAGTCAATCAGTTCTCATGTCTTTATCCTGGTCATAACTTGATTGACCTCCATTTGGAATCAATAAATCCATTACTAGGTTGTTGCAAAAACTCACCTCTACTGAAGATTAAAAGCCTTCTAATGTCAAAGAGAAAATTAATCGTAGTTAGTTTACTAATTTGTTCTGGGAGTTTCTGTTGTATTTTGCCTTTTCCCTTAAGGTTGCGCATTTCATGAAGCACTTCAGGTTTTCAGATTGAACAAGCTTGTTTCATTCACCTTTGTAAAAAACAAACTTTTCTGTTGTATTTCTGCACATTTTATCCCTCAAAAGTGATTTCATCTGAAGTTGAGGATACCAGTGGTACACTGTATAGTATAACATAGAAAAGAACTTCAGTGGGTGCCTATGACTGCAATATAAACTCTTGGTCATATCTGCCCTTTTGATGAGCATCTTTGGTCTAGGCAAGTACCTCACCCAATTCACCTCACAGTCTTTAACTTTTTTTTTTTTTTTTTTTTTTTTTTTAATCTCAGCACTCTAGATACTCTCTTAGAAACCACTTATATATTGCCATTTTCAGGTAGGTTTTGTATACAGTTCTAAATGCCAGGAACTTAAACTTCTATAATGGCTTTTGATACTGTCTCAAATTAAAGCAGTTTATGAAAACTGATTAAATCTTCTGCATTTCTCCGTAAATTGCTTTTGGGGACAAATTCAGCACAAAAATACATATTTTATTCTCTTTCTCTTCCTGCCCCTGTATCTTTTTCCTAAAACCTGTACTCTACTAGCATGGTGCAAATTCTCAAAAGTTCAATCCAATTTAATTTCCTCACTTATTCAGTTCCCTTTTCAATTTCCAGATTAGACCTACACTGGACACCACAATGCTACCCTCCTCCCCAGCTTTCTTAAAAATGTTGTTACCTTTGTCTGAACACACTTTTTTTCATACCAAGCTCCACTAGCTTCTCTTTTTGCCTTCCGTTCTGTCACCTTCCTGTGGTGATAAAACAAAACCACCAGTTGGTAGAGTGACAACTAGATGAAGATAACAACAAACCTAGCTGATCTGGCAGATCAAGGAAGGCTTTCATATCTTATTAGCAGTATAATAATTTAGCAATTTCATCAGTTACTCTTACTATACAAGCATGTAGGCACTCTAGCAAAGATCAGAATATTATTTCAAATGGCATGTCCTAGTGTACTATAATTACGAGGATATAAAAGAAAACCAAAAAAATGGAAACATAAAAAGAACTGTATTCTTCCTTTAAACAGACTGGTGTGCCAGCTGGTTTATGCATATTCTTAGACCTCTCATGAAGCTGTTAATTGGGATATAACTTGATAGTCACTTGAGGAAACAACATTCTGGACTATGGCCTGAAATTATAATTAATTTCAGGGCTTGGGATCATCAGTGACCAGCAGAGGAATGCTTCACTGGGAAGCACCTTTCTGCACTCCTGTGGGCTTCTGGTTGTGGGGGTGGGACAGGACCTTGGAGGGACCATGAGGTGGCCTAGGATGAAGGAGGAGAAGATCCAGGGAAGTCCATGGCCCTCCAGCTCTCGCTACCACACACTGTCTCTACAAGATAATGCAGAAGTGGCAAAACCAGCTGAAATTCCATTTTCAACTTATCTATTTGGATAAATAGAAATGTATTCTCTTGTATAACTTTTTTTTTTTTTTTTTTTTTTTTTTTAACAGAAGAATATCTCCATTTGGTTTCTCTGTCATTATATGGACACTGGAAAATGTGTGCTTGTCTCAAAGAACAGATGGTTGGGGATTTAAGATGCTGTCCTGGCTTTCACTGCAGATGTCTCTGCTTTCAATCCCCTTTCTCTTGACTCTAAAATGCCTTGGACTCTTTAAAGGGGAAGGACTTTTCAGGACTAACTGGTACTGCCCAGAGATGAACACCAGTGGTGACAGCTCTCAGTTGGGATCCCAGACTCTCTACCAGTTATTCTGAGTCAAATAATTTACACTAAATGCAAACTAACTCAGACTTTCTTATTCCCTTGACAAGTTCTCATGATTGATGACTGAAACTGAGTCAATGTGTTTAATGATTGGAAACTCCAGCATGTGGAAACTTTCTGAGGTACAGGAAGAGAATAATATTTCAAAGGGATAGCATCTGCAAATGTCCAGAGTTTTTGTTGCAGGCAGATCATGTTGCCTAAAGTGGGAAAGTACTATATCTGGTACATTTTGCAACTTTTCCCTTTTTGTAACACCTACACAGAACTTTTTTTTTTTTTTTTTTTTTTTCCATTTCTCGAAAGAAACATTCCTGATGACTTTTCTGTTATGTGATTTTTTATTATTATTGTTATTACTATCACTATTATTATCACGACTATTGTAATTAATAATAATAATCATAATTATTATTTTATTTATTTCTTTTTTCCTTCAGAAAGAATGTTGTTGGAGAACATCGACGTGAATCGCTAAAAGCTGTTGATGCTAGCTGCCGCCGCGCGGGGAGTCGGCCGCGGGGCAAGAGCGGAGGTAGCAGCGGGGCGGGTCCGGGAGGGGCGGCGGGAAGCACGGCCACCTGCCCGGCGGGGCCGCGCCGCCCTCGGGGTTATTTAGCGGAGCGTTGGGCACGGGTGCCGCTCGCAGCCGCGGTTGGCAACGGCCTCGGGCGCCATGAAGGGCGGCGGCATCGAGAACCCGGCGTTCGAGACACCCGACCCCGTCCTCGGCCGGCAGCGCTACACGGGCCCCGCCAGGGCAGGTGCCGGCGACGCGGGCCCCGCCGAGCCCGGCCCTGGCCTCTGCCTCGAGGAGGGGTCCTGCGGGTGGGGCCCCTGCAGCCCCAGAGCTCTGCAGGTCTGCAACAATCCCGAGGGGTACTTGGCTGCCTACAGCCTGTTGGCCATCTTCCAAGGTAACCTGTCTCTGCTGTTCCCCATCCCGGGGCTGGGGGGAACCGGGTGGGAGCCTGGGCTGGAGAACGCGGGGAAGGAGTGGTGAATGTTTTGCGTGGTGGGTAAGGAGAGACGGAGGTCCTCTAGCGCCGTTTCTGAGCTGTGATGGTAATGGTTTGACTCGGGGGAAGAAAATGCACTTGGGCCCGGGATGGGGAAGTTGCATAGTATTATTCTTTATACTTTACTCTGTTTCTCCTTTCTTCTTTCCCCTTGTACTTTACTGACTGCAGCTGAGTCGTCAGTCCTAGCAGCTCTTTGCTTCATGCATTTGTCAATGCTGCATCCCCACTGACTATAGGAAGATAGTGCTTCGTGTGCACACACAGGCAGAGACTTACAAGCTGGGGATTAAAACACCAGTATAAATATAGAACTGTAGTACACCACTGCTTTCTTATGTGCATGCCAACTGAAACACTATCTGGCCCAGTTGGGTGGGACTTTGGGTAAATTTGAAAAGAGCAAAAACATGTGGTTTTATTCTGTGAATCTCTGTGCAGCCATCTCCCTAAAACTTCACTAAAAGTTAACCTTGGGAGTAACCTGAAGTTTAGCTTGGCCTAATTTCTTGTTGTTTGGCTTCAGAGATTCTTGTCCATACTTTTGGTTTTCTGTAGTGATTGGTTAGGGTCTTAGCGAGCCTTGGATTTAGAAAGTTGAAATGTTGGGGAGGAGAAGAATTGCTGTAAAAATATTAAAAATTGAGATCTGTGAAACTTGGATATTTCTCTGCCAAAAGGATTGATTGGGTCAGTATTCATAACCTGTCAAGTTTATTTGACTAGCTAGAAAAGAGAAGGGTGTTTCTTGAACAATTTTCTTTAAAGATCTGTGTTATTCATAAAGTGGTTTCTATGAAGTGGTGGGGAGGAATGTTGGATATCTGATGTTAGAGAGGGCAGCCTCTACCAAAGAAATGCTGGGTTTGGATGGCTCCATTCTACCTGGAGTCACACTGAGGCAACTGGAATGGTATGAGGAAAAGAGAATTGGAAGTTCTGCTTAAAACCTAGAAGGATTTTAATGCTACTTGTGATGCTTGGAGAGTCCTTGCATGAACTTCATATTGGTATGTGTTTCTGTGAACTTTTTCTGAATTTAGCCCCTTCAGATTCTGATCTTAGTATATAGATTTAGTGTTAGAAAAGAAGTATTTAGAAAGTTTTGGGATAAACCTGTTGTTTCTTGCTTGAGTTTGAAAGGTCATGCTACAGCTGGTAGGATCAGAAGATGATTACTGTTGCAATTGTCCTGGCAAATTTGTTTTCTCTATAAATAAAATGAAGGGGGACATGTCTGTTGAAGAATTTCTTACATCATAGGTTTCAATAGCTGAAGAAGACTTTTAGAATACACAAATATACAAATTTAGAATATACAAATATAAATTTTTTGAGTAGCATAAGAATATGGATAGGCAATTAAAAATGCCCTGAATATGACACTGAAAAGATTGTTAAACTGAACAAAGTGTCCTGAATATTTCTAACATGTCTAAATTTCTTCAAATCAGTCCTGTTGTGATCTGATTGTTGAGCTGAATAACAAACTCAGCATACTTTAAATCTTGGTTGTAGCCTGGATAGTTTCCCAATCATAAAAACAACTTATATCATAAGAACCTCTGTCCCCTTAGGAGATCATGGGTATTGCTTGTGCTACTCATCCAGCTACTGCTTCTATTATCTAACTGTATGTGTATGCCAGGCACCTAGTGAATCTAGTTCAGGTTTAGGGCCTTAAAGAAAGGAAACCTATGATGTTTATTTTGGAAGCTAGTGCGTAGGCATGGCTGTTACAGATCTTTTGACATACTTGATGTGTTAGCTGGATTTTCTGACATTTTCTGGTTAGAACATAAAGGAAACTGGATGCTGAAGACAAGCTCCAATTATTTTTGAGATATGGGAAGAACAAGAGTCATCAGCAAGAAATTCAAGCTTATGTGTGAAACTTAGTGGAAATATTCAGATCTTGCAGCTTCAGAGTTTAGATAAAAGCACACAAAACACAACTAGGATTTTGAAGTTATGTGACCTAATAATGTACTCCAGTTTGGGTCTGTCCTGGTTTAAGGCAACTTTGGGAGGAAACTCCCAATGGGGTCCCTCTAGAAAAGCAAATTCAAGCAATCCCACCCCCATCTGGCTTGGGAAAAGATTTCTGTAGAGAAAAGTGGAAAAGAACTGTTTATTTAACAAGCAAAGTATTCATAAGCATAGAAAATGAACAATATTAAACAATAAAACCTCTTGCTGTTCTGAAGAGATGGCAAAGTCAGAAAGTCCTTGTCATGGGGTGTAGCTCACCTCGCTCAGTCTCTTATCAGTCTCTTCGGCCCTGGAAAATGCCGTCCTGGTCCCCAGTGGGCCACAGGTGTGAGCTCCCAGTGTTTTTCTGTGTTTTCAGTCCAGAGCAGGTTTGAATAGTTTCAAGTGCAGGGAACTTCTCTGCCTCAGCTAGATAAAGCTAACTAAAAAGTGAAGGAGAGCTCTCTCCCACGTATCTGTGCTGCAGACAATACCGTCTGTGAAGGATGTGGGGGAGCAAGTGCAGTTTCTGAATATAAGCTCCACAATTCTTTTCTCCCCCTTTGCTCTTGGAACCAGTCTTAAAGGTGCAGAACTTAATACCCAGCATAAACAGAACATATGATTGGGGATACAAGAATCATAAAGTCACCCCCAGGACAGGTCTAATCATTTGATTTACACTCCAAATAGAGACGCCATCACTGAGGAAGTTATCTATCTATATATAGATAGATATAAAATTGCCTAATGCACCTCTAGAAAAGATTATTTCTTAACAAGATTGAAGATTAATGAAGTAATCCATAACACACTTTTGATTAATGTAAGTTGTTATACTAGACTTTTTAAAGGAGTGAACATAGTGGATGATTATCTGCAGTGACCTGGTATGTTGTGAATCTAACTGAAAGCATGTAGTTGGCAGAATATTTTCTATGTGCTGTTGAAAATAGATTATCATTAGCACCTGATATGCTGTATTGCAGCTTCTCAGAAAAACTTCAGGTGGAACTTAACTTTCTTGCCCTTTCTGTTTCAAATACATGTGAAACCTGTATTTCCAGAATACAAAACACTTCTTTGCCGAGAATGTTTTTACATGACTAATAGTTGCTTTCTGTATGGTACTTAGAGTTGCCTAAATGTATGATTGCATCTAAGTGGATATGCTGCCATTCATAGCTGTAGTGGAAAACAAGCTAGAGGTTATCTCACTATTTTGAGTACAAGAAGGTCTGTTTAATTCTCATGTCATTAATAATTTTTAGTAAATAAAACAACACAGTTTGAGACTGGTCCAATCTAATCTACCTAAAAATCTTTGAATATCACTAATATTTTATAGGCCAATAAGACCTGATAATTTTACGAAGGCCTTTTTAATTGTTATTTCTGTGTGCCTGTTGTTGAAACCACCACTCTTATAACAACTGCAAAACATGTATTTTTGTTGAATGGATGATGAAAAAAAAATACTGTGTTTTGTGACATCAAATAAAGTTGGTTTATAATTAATCTGGATTTTATGAGCCAGTACACACTGTACCTAAATCTATAACAGATGTGGCAGGACAAGGTGGTTTTGGTTGAGAATAGTTAAAAAACATAATTTGTATACTACAATTTGTATACTTAGATAATTTGTTTTTCAGATCAAGTTAGCATCAGCTAGGTTCTGTCTTTCTTGAAGAGACTTTAGTGATTAACCACTAGATGATGTAATTGGAGGAGTTATGCTGCCATTCATCACATCTGCATTTTTACAGATGTAGTCTATATATCCAGTATAATTAACTGGAAGGTTTTATGGCTTTTAGGATGTAAATTAAAGCTAGTGACTTAAACTACAGATAAAAGACAATGCCTTCTAGTCCTGTAATCCACTTGCCATATAACACACCTTCATAAAGGTGTTTAAAAGCTTTATTAAATGCTTGAAGTTCTGGCAGATGGGAAAAACTTGTTCATTCTTTCATTCTTTCATGTTAGTGCTGTTCTTTGGTTAATGCTTCTTACGAGGAAAATAAAGTTCCCAAATGTGTAACTATTGGCACTGGAAGGACACCTGAGTATTTGTGTCAATCCCATATGGATTTAAGTGTGATGACTAAACTGATAGGTAAAATTGTCAGCCTTAATAAAGAGGCCATTGTAGGGTATTGGAACTAGTATTGTGCTGAGAGATGCTTCCATATAGAAGGCTGAAGTTTGGCTGTTAGAAAACAGCTGGTTTATTTGGAGTAATTTTTTTAATACATTAGAGTGCTCTGAGGAGATGACGGTGTACTTATGGATGGTGCAATGCTTGTTGAAAAATAACTTAAACACATTTCTGGCACCAGTCTTGTGTTTTCTTCTTAGAGTGACAGTAGAAAATATTTTTTTAATTTTAGAGTAAGAGTAACTGTAGGGCCTGTGTCAGGGGAGATGCTCATCAGTCACCTGTAAGGTTACAGAACTCAAACATATTTGTACCTCTGACGCTAAGACCTCACAGTTTTTTTCAGGTATATATTATAGGCACAATTTAATTAGACTATGATAAGGTTGTCTGTCAGTATTATAATTACAGCTATTTATCTTGTAACTGAATCCTATTTTGGGACTGCTAAAACCAAACACCTGGTCCTCTTCACAGAAACAGAATGTGAAGAAGAGTAGAAGATTCAAGTTAGTCTATAGACAAAGCTTTTGTAAAAATGGAGTGTCTAAGCGTGCATTGGCAATTGTAGCTTAGTTTTGCTTTTAGTTAATTCTTTTACAGTTCATCTGTGCTTCAGTAGGGAAGCTTGTGCAATGACTTTTTTCCGTGTTTTTGATGCTTTTGCTTCAGGGAAGTTACACATTAAAGGGGCAAACCTTTTTTGCTCAGTTGAAGTAAATCATCTCTTTGGTCTGAAACAGTTGCAAAGAATTTTAAAATATCTTTACACTTTTTAAATATTATACAGTATGCATGTTCATTCAAAAGCCTTTTATCTTCTTTCTGAGGTGGTAGGGAGTTGGTTGGTTGCAATAATTTGAAAACTATGTCCTGAACTTTCCTCAGTCATAGCATTATTCTAATGCAAGTTTTAACCTTGACTAAATTACCTTAAATTTCTAAAGTATCTTATGACACCATAACACATTCTGTTTGAAATCTGTGCTTCAGACAAATATGTAGGCCCTGTGCAATTTGTCTGGCTAAGCTGGCCCTGTTTTGATCTACTCTGTACCTGTATTTTACAGCTAATAAATATCTCATAAAGCAGCTTTGTATAAATATATATTAGTTTTAACCTTTCCATCACACAAGGGTAAGTTTACCTCTGCAACTCTATTGAATTAAAGTATCTTTGACTAATTATCTCCTTTTTTTTTTTTTTTTTTTTTTATTATTTTTGTAGGTATTGTGGTAAATGGCCTGGTTAACATTAGTATTTCAACAATTGAGAAGCGTTATGAGTTGAACAGTTCCCTCACTGGCTTAATCTCTGCAAGCTATGACATTGCTTTTTGTGTATTGTCATTGTTTGTATCTTACTTTGGAGAAAGAGGGCACAAACCAAGATGGCTTGCTTTCTCAGCATTTATGCTAGGATTGGGCTCACTAGTATTTTCCTTGCCACACTTCAGTAGTGGAAAATACCAATATGGAAGGAAAATTGAAGGTAAGTTTGTGGTAATTTTAGAAATTACTATAAAAAATTAAAATCTCTGTATCAATATGGTGCAACTCCTTACTTGGCACAACATAGTTAATCTTTGTCAATGTCCTAAAATAGGGTGCTATCTGTAACTGAAAATTGATTCTTCGAAATCTCTAAATTCAAGAGCTGCCTTTCTGCACAGTGAACTTTATTTTTCCAGAAGCAATCTGAGTGTCAATATCAGTTCTTGCTCTTAAGCAACATTTGAATAAAATTATTTTTTTCCTTGCTTTGATAAATGCAATTAAAATTCACTTTAAAGAAAAATTTATCTGGCATCTCTTTGTGACTAGGCATCAAGTTAAGTCAGCAATATAGGAGAAAATGCTAAAGCTGTTAGACTTATCATCTTACCTAGAAAGTGACTACTTACTGCATTTCTTTGTGGTTTTGAAGTCTTAAAGCCATGTTAATTAATTCAACAAGTTTCTCTACATTCTTTTAAAATATATTTATATTAGCTTGTGGATTTATTTGAAATAAAGAGGAAATAAGCAGTACTGGACTGTACTGAACAAAGCAGTACTTAAATCATGGGTGTAGCTGTCTCTGTTCTTAAACTTTTCTCACAAAACAAGACAGCACAATGTGATTAATGCCAACAATTTGTATTTTAATTTAGTGGCACACCTATAATACAGAAATGTTCTGATATGTTTGACGCAAGACGATGCAATCTTTTAGGATTGTCTTGTTATTGCAGTCTTTAATCAAAATTATGCCTTCAATGACTAAGCATATTAGAGTGCTCACTTAAAAAAATATCAGTAGCTATTAAGGAACATGATGAAAGGTTGTTGATTCTCAAATTAATTTCTTTAGTAGTAATCATTTTGTCCACTTCTACGAGCTGTCTAGATGTTAGTTAAAAAGATTGTGCAAGCTATTTTTTTCCTATCTAGTAAATGAGGATCTGAAATAGAAATTTGCTGAACTTCTAACTGAACAAGGTCAACATCTTTAGTGTTTTGGGGGCTATGAGGAGATAAGCTTGTTAGCTCTTGGGAGAGGGACAACAGGTTACTTGCTCCTGGCTCTGTTACAGTCCCATTTCCCTACAATTTCAGTTTCAGTATTAACCTCTCTACTTCACTACGGTGAAAGGGAAGCTGAATTTAATACATAAGTTTAATTTGAATTTATTACAAAAGCTTAGTCTTTTTTTCCATTTGGAACAAGATACTGGCAGTGTGGGAGAGCAGATTACCAACTATTGCAACTGATCTTTTCCCTTTCAAACAATTTTAGTTGAAATCTCGAAGAGCATGTTTGTTTTGTCCAACATCCATAATTGAAGATGGCTGTAGATATTGATAAATTTGTTAGGGACATGTTCTACATGGACTTTTGAAGTCAAAAAGCAGTGGGGAATTTTGGATTTGGAATGTGCTTTCTGCACCATAGCACTGTCAGTTGTCAGCTTGCCTGCTGTTTTGACTATTGTAATGCAGGTGCCTGTGGTGAGCACATTTAAGATCTTAAGCTGATTTAAACAAAACACTATCAAAGATAAATGACTGAGAGTGCAGTGAATGTCTGCACTGTGACAGTCAACATAAATCTTTAGATGCAGTGCAACACCATCTTTTAAGTGTCAAGTAAACTACAGCACAGATTATGGGATGTCTGGTTTATCTAGTTCTGAGGTTGATGAAATATTTTAACTATACAATTAGTTGCAGAATTTAGTAGCACCACAGCCCAGAAGCCTTCCTTTTTAATTATTTGTGTGAGTTGCTTGTAGAGATTTTTTTTTTTTTTTTGATTAAGCTTGTATTTGATGCTTTGTATTTAAATCTGCCACTTATTTCTGAAGAGGTCTTGTTACTAGTTGGTAACTTGATGATTAATGCTTGTCTGTTATATGTCAGTACAGTGGCTTTTACATGCAGGATAACTTTAAAGTACAGTTCAATGCAATATTTAATGTGGCTGCCATTTTAATTAATAAGTCTAGTCTGAAATACAAAATATATCTAGCCTCCAGCATAAGCCTTACAGATTTCCTGGAATCTACTGCTTTATCTTGAGATAATAATTTACTTCTGTTCTGAGCATACATGTATCCTACTCTGCAAATCTATTTGATCATTTATTTATCATAATAAAGTGTTGTGATAAACATATACCACTTCCTAGAAATAGTTAAATCCATTTCATATTGAAAAATTTGCTAATCAGTGATCTGCTTATTAATGATTTTTTTGTTTGCTTGATTTTTAAGCCACTGTAAAATGTGTTTTCTATTCTCCAGAAAGGTTTTACACTCAAATTTGTCACCCAGGTGTGACCGACCAGCTGTTTGTTCTGGTAACTTTTCCAGGTTGCATTGGGTCGCCGGTGCCTCAGCTGGCTTCAGTACTTGCAGTCAGGGGCTCCCCCTGCTGGTGCGTCCCTTACAGAATCAACGTAATTGGGTTAATCGGACAGCACAGAGGACTGTGAAAACTGCAAATACTATAAGCAGTGTACCTTTAAATTTCAATCTCGGATTTTATTTTAAAAATTAAAAATGTTTCAATATGTCTGTGACAGCAAATGTGAATCATAGTTTCTCACCTGACACAAGGAAAATAACTTAATTGTGAAGACAGACGGACATTGTGACAGATTATCCAGGATACTTCCTACATTGAAAGGAAGGAAAATTTTAAAGACTCTTGCTTTTGAAGTGAGGTTTTCTGTGCAATGGCACTGTAGCACCTATTATGTGCTACAGGAAGTAATGATTAAGGTAAGTTTTCTTTAAATACATAGTGTGTGGCCAGCACTTCCTTTTGTTTTGTTTTGTGAGCCCATAAGTGTGGATTGATCTTGCCCCTTCTTTGTGTAAGTAAAAAGTGTTCTCAGATATAAAAGGGCCTAAGGAAAATAAAGGCTGTAATCATTTTGTAGTTGTATAGTGTGAATTAATCTGTCCACTTATCTGATCTGGAAGATATTTTCATATATTTGTACAGTGGGGCTCCTTACTACCAAACTGAACGGTTTATCCTCTTTCTTAGGGCTTTATGCTCTTATGTGGAGAAACATGTCTCTTGTCTCTTGGTATTCTGCTACCAAAAGTGCAATGGATAGCAAGAGAAAGGAGAAGACAACACAATACTCCGTGTTTTCAGTTCCTCTTTTCTCTTCCCTCCTTGTAGTGCCAAATGTTACAGCAGCAAACACAACCTTACACTGCTGTACCACTACTTTCCTCTTTGCGTGTGTCCACAAGTACAGAGGCTTTACATTAACTTCTCCTTTTAGAGACGCAGCAGTGTGTGTTCTAGGAGAGATGATGATATAGGTTTTTAAGGTTTTTCCCTTTTTCCTGGGCAAACACTTATCAAAAAAGTGAGTGTAAAGGGGGGATTATCTTTCCTGATGACAGACTGCTCTTTCCATCAGGCCCAGATTTCCTCAGGTTGTTCAGGCTGCTCTGTCACTTAAGAGTGGTAGTTGTTAGTGCTCCTCAGAATTGTTATAAGGTACAAGAATGCAATGAAGTGTTTGTTACATAGGAGTATTCGTAACGTGTGGAATGACCATTTGACAGCTGGTTGGTTGGTTTTTTCATATATCTGGTCAATAATACCTTCAACAAGCCAATACCTATTTATAAGTCTCTTTCATTCCTGTTGCCTTCCTGGTGAGGAAACAAAAACAAAGCTCTGCTCCTATTTTTTTTGAGGAATATAACATCACAGAAAGCTTGGCACTGCCATACTGGATATATTAATAGGTGTGAAAATTAAAATGGGAGCCTGACATAACAGCCTTCTTTTGTAGTTTAGCTTTCAGTACTGATCATTCTTCAAATTGGACTGTGAGTCAGGTAACAGAATTGTAAAGGCTTGCTGTCTCTGTTTTTCAGACACGTGTCAAACTGCAGAAACCACCTTTGCTAATGCTACTTGCAGCGTCAGTGCAAACTCTTCACTTCACAAGTATCTGTATGTCTTTATCCTCGGACAACTGCTGCTGGGAGTTGGAGGAACTCCTCTGTATACTTTGGGGACAGCTTTTATTGATGATAGTGTCCCAAAACACATGTCTTCTCTTTATATAGGTAACTTTAAAACTCTTTATAACACATTGTTTAGATAGATAATAGACTGCAATGCATTCCAAATGTTTTTATGAAATCCTTGAATTAAACAATCTTGTAATTATTACTTATGTGCATAAAGTATTTCTACATCAGTTACTGTGCAATTTAGATATTAGTCTGCTCTAAGTACCAAGTCTTTTCAATTTTTTATTTTGTGGAGCATGATATTTTGTGGAACATAATAAAGCTACTCCTGTCACATTTTCATATCAGTAACTGAAAGTTGTTAAATGGTTACTGTGTCTTCAGTGTTAACAACTGAATAAGTTGCAGCAGAAAACTTAATTTTTAGTCATAGGTGTTGAAAAACAATGTGTATCAGTCAGGTCAGTAGCTAGATCATAATGTATCCTTTAATAATTTTGTTTACTTACCTTCTAATAGGAGGCTGTCCACTCAGCGCATAAGCACTGGTCTGCCTCATGTGATCAATCCAGTTCTCTAGCCACATACAAATTTGACATTTGCTTGTACTGGGAGTACAGAGATCACTTCACTGGGTCTCCTTAAAAGCTAAGGAGTACTAATATTTAGAAATGGTTTTTAATCTTTTTCAGTCACCATTCTCTAGGTTATGTGCCATTTTATTGCCAAGTTCATTGCAGTCTAAGTGTGCTTTCTGTGGGTATGAAGATATTTGTTTTCTTCTTCTCCTATGTAAGCTGATTAAAAGCATAATACCTATATTTGTAACTTGCAGGAGGAATTCAAAGCATCTCAGATTCCAGGACTGTTTTTCAGACTCAATCAATATTTTAAGGGGCAAATTTGAAATCATTATCTGTTTGCATGCAATTTTTGCAGTTTTTCTAGGCAAGCTACTCCATTTGATGCCAATAAATAGGATAGGTGCATATGATAAATCTTATATGACAAAGACAAGTTTTGTTTTTGCTGTTTCTTTATTTTGAGAGAGATAATAACTACATTTTTTCTTTCTCCCCTGAAACTAGTGAAATAAATAGAGCAGAATTAGGGTTGTCTGCATGACTGGGGTAGCAAGAAGTGACCTGAAAACTCAGGAAAATGGTGTCAATGTTCATACTTTTAAAAAAAGACAAATACAAAAAACTAATGCGTACACAATCTTCAGGCAACTGAGTTGAGTTCAGAAGAAGAGCGTATTCTGCCCTATATAACAAATATATTCCACTTGCACTGGAATGCAAGTGAGTGGGTAGGTAACTACGCCTTGGTTCTTGCTTCATGCAACATATTAAGCGTTAAAGTATGCTGTGTTCTTTTATTTTATATAAGAAGGCTTATGCAATGCAGGAAAAAAAACCCCAAAACCCACAAAAACAACCCACAAAACAAAACCAAAATAAACCCAGAACCAGCCCCTAAAACTGTCCATAAATAGCTGCTAGCACCTTTACTGTAAGCCTGTAATGCTTAAGCTGGTATTTCTCTTCTACACTGGGTGCATTTTCATGAGGACCGGGACATCTACAACTAAAGCCACTGAAGTTAAACAATTCCAAGTGATATTTAAATTGAGTATTTGGAAGAAAATAGGTACTGTCTAAGCTCAGTTTGAAGTTCTACAGGATGAATATGAACTTAACTCAGAAAGTTCCTGTGACCGTATCACTATTTCTGAAATGTGGGAAAACCTGGGATATATGTACTCAGTATTTATTTTGACTTGAGTGTCACATTTTGCCTTGCTTTACCCTCTTACACCCCTCTCACCCTCCTGACTCCCCCATCATTTTCTCTTACTAGAGGGAAATTAAGTACTTGTGATCCTTGCACTTCAGAAACAACTGAAAAATCCAAATTATTCCATCTAGGGAAACAGTAGGAATGCATGTTTACTGATTAAAGGTGGATCTGGTTGCTATTAATTGCAAGAGACCGTGTTCCTGCTATCACTGAGTGCTAAACTACAACAGATATCTGTATGGTAGGCCAGGAATGTTACTGTAACATCAAAGAAGTCTTGTATTCTTTTGTAGGGTATGGTTACACTAGCAACTTTGCAGGTTGGTGTTTTCTTTCTGTGAGGGAGGGGGTAAGGGGATTCTTTGTTTTGTTGTTTGTTTGGGGTTTTTTCATTAAAACTGTCAGGAGCTGTTACGAGCCTTGGCTTTGCATTTTAAGGCAGATATTATTCCAGTTAGATACTTTAATGTAACTCTGTCTTCTGGTTTTAGAAGATCTAGAAAACAACTTAAGATTCAAGTAATAATAATGATACTATTAACTTAAGATTCAAATAAATAAGATTGTGATTAATACAATTAATAACCAATTTTCATAATTTCATTAATTTTTTTCATGTTATCTTTTAAATGTAGGCACAAAATCGGCAAAAAGGCAAACTAATAATGCTTAAAGGTGCAGTCAGTGAAATGTCTTCTGTTGGAGCTCTGATTTGAAGTTTTGAGAGCTGCAGGTTTCCTTGTTGAGACATAATTGCAGATTTTGCTATAAGTATGCTGAATTAGTGACAAGGAAAGAACAGGTTGACATACAGAAACCTTTTGGTCTGAAGTTGATTTAAGAATTTTATTACAAGAAAGCTTAAAAAAAATTAAAGTAGTTATGGTGAACTTGATATATTTTCTCTTCTAGGAATTGGCTATGCCATGTCTCTGCTGGGTCCTGCTCTTGGCTATGTCTTAGGAGGGCAGCTGCTTAACATTTATATTGATATCCAGATCCCAAAAAGGCAAGATACAACTTAGTTTATTGCTCCCTATTTTATTTTCCTAATAATTTTTATTAAAATATTAAGCTTTCCTCCCTGAGAGGAGAAATTTTTTCAGAAAATACTGTATTTTCAAGAGCTTCATTAACTTGTTTTGAAGTTGTACTTAAAGAGGCTTCAAGCAAGTGAGTTACTGCCTAAAGTGACTCCATTGTGTGTGAAAGTTTTTCTGGAGTGCAAATGGCTAGTTCTAGCATTTAAATATTATTTTAAGCCTCAGTAACAAAAAATGCATTTTCTTTAGCTGTTTATTTGGGGTTAAGGTACACCTCCTGATTTATTTTGGAACTGTTTCCTTGAGTTGGAATATGAGGGTTAGGATATTGCTTCTTAACTCCTAGGGAAGAGCTTGCTAGAAAATCTATCAGTTGAATAATAATCCATTTTTAAAAGGAACATTAAAAGTTGTACTAATGTCTAAAGCAGCAACTTCATTTACACACTTATTTGCGCTGTTTCAGGGCTTTCAGATCCATGCAATGGCATTCTGAACTTCTGAATTGGTTTTGATATAACTCATTGATTATGAGGAATCTTTCTAAAACCAGCATTTACAGTATCTTCGTAATGCCTCAGGATATTGAAACGAGGGCCAAAGAATAGTTTTTAAATTAGAATGACATTAACTAATGAGTTGAAGGCTCCATTTGGTAGAATTCAATGTTTTTATAAGTGCCCAGTGAATTTGGTTTAAACAAGCAAAAAATAAGCAATAGATATAAAACTAAGAAAATGGCAATATTACAAGGCTTTCTGTTAAATAAGTATTAAAAGGAAATATTCTAGCTTACTGAAATCTGAAATTCAGAAAAGTAAACCTGCTTTTTCTGAATTACTTTTCCAGTACAAAGGTGGATCAAGATGACCCACGTTGGCTTGGAGCATGGTGGATAGGATTTCTTGCATGCTTTTTTGCAATTTGGCTTCTTATAATACCTTTTTCATGCTTTCCAAAGCACCTACCAGGTAAAGGTTTAGCAATACTTGGCTACTTTGGAAGAAAAAATTATTCATATTTGCAGGTTTTTAGACTACTGGACTGAGTGTTTCCTCTTTGATTTTGTTTCTCAGTTAACTGTCTTTGACTGAAATCTGAGGACAAGTTGGGGGGTTTTTTGTTTGTTTTGGGGTTTTGTTTGTTTGTTTGTTTGGGTTTTTTGCGTGTTTTTTTTTTTTTTTTCTGTTGTTGTTGTTTTGGGTTTATGGTTGGTTGATTGATTGTTTGGGGGTTTTTTTGGTTGGTGTGGTTTGTGGTTTTTTGGTGGTTTTTTTGTTTGTTTGGGTTTTTTTTGTTTGTTTGTTTTGTTTTGCTTTTCCTCCTTGAATATGCAGCCTTTAAAACAAGGTGAATCAACTAGAGGGAGGACCTTGTTTGTGATGATCTTTCCCTTGGGTTGAGCATAGATGATCTTCAAGGTCCTCTTCCAACTCAAGTCATTCTATGATTCTCTGTAATGATGTACAGTAGGACTGGAAAGTTATACCTAAGTATAGAGACCAGTGGTCAAAGTCTGAAAGATGCTTGTAGCTAAGCACCCAGGACTATATTTAAAGCTTCTATGTTACCCACCAAAAATAATGTAGAAATTCCAGGATCATCCAAAGGGATGTATCATACTAATATTGAAGGAGAAATGGAGGAAAAGAAAAAATAAAGTAGAAAACAGGAGAATGATGAGAATGTGAGAATACTAAAAAAAAAAAAAAAAAAAAAAAAAAAAAAAGTCTTCAGTATACTCTGAAGTTTTTAGGATGTCCCTGATAATACCTTATTGCCAAGACCTTCCAACAGAAGTGTGGTGCTTTCAACAAGACTCTTCTTTCAACAATACATTATTGTTCTCTTTAAAAATATGTACCAATAAAACAGGTAAGAAGACCTATAATGTCTGAAATAGCTTTCCCAACTAAAAGAAACACAGATTTTTGTAGTTTTTTTACATTTTCTAAGAATGCAGGTATTCAATGTTTTCACTGTCAATAAATATGACCATTTGTAGGAACTGCAAAAATTCAGGCTGAAAAAATCTCTGAAACTCATGATGATGGAAGTCAGGTACTGGTTCAGGCCAACAATATTGGACAAAGTTTTAAAGACTTTCCTATGGCTCTCATGGTAAGAAAAATCTCAAATTTGCTGAAACTGAATATAGTTTGAAAAATGAAATTCTTTTTCACATGTTAGAGGTCTTTAGAAATGGCTTACTGTGTTGTGATAGGAAAGACTTCAATGTTTCTGATTATTTAATGCATGCTCATTTTGTTGGTGCTTGAGATTGTTAGAGAAGCGTATTACTGAAGTTCCATTTCAGAGTTATCTACTTTTAATATATGACTTCTACTTTAGTTGGTACCAAAATCAAATAATTTTGAAAGTGTTATGATGATTTCTCTCCATAGATACTCTTGAGGAATCCAGTGCTTATGAGTCTAATAATAGCCAGTTCCTCAGAAGCTTTAGTTGCTACTGGATTTGCCACATTTCTACCAAAGTTTATAGAAAATCAGTTTGGAAAGTCATCAAGTTTTTCAGCAACTCTTGGAGGTAATAAGGCTTTTTATTTTTAAATCTTAGATGTACTGTGTTGAACACATTAACATTACAAGTGGAAGATTATATGGGTATCTTTTTTATATGAGATATTTGTGAATGTATTTAGATGGAATGCAGTAATCAGAACAGTATTTTTGTTATTCTTACCTTCCCGTAAGCATGCTAGTACTTAATTCATCAAGGGAATAGCTCTACTTGTTGTTTGTAGGTTCTGATTACTTCATTCTCATATTCAAAGTAGACTGAGGTTTTTGTGTGCTGATGAAACTGCATCCTTTCTTATTCTTGGTGAAACATGTTTAATTTTCCCTATTTAAAATCGGCTGAAGAAACATTAGTATCTAAGTCCCTACTAAAACAATCAAGATGAAGGGCAGCTAGGAAAAAACCCCAGCGCTTATCACAGGTAAGAAGTTGACTTTGCCTTTCTCTTCTTTAATTCTACACTGACATTACAATGAGTTTGCAAAAAAATGACTAATCAGAATATGTAATAAGTCTGTTATGTAACTAGTTCTATAGCTGGCTTACTGTCACCTATTTATTATCTGATATGCAAAACTATTAGGTAGAACAGGAGAGAGCTGTGAAAAACTGAGTATTGGGGAAACAGAAAACATGTGATGGAAGAGCTATTCTCAGTAGGCTCACATGATTAACTTTGACACAATTAATCTTGAAGAATAGCTACCAGATCAAGGCAAAAATGTCCATAATGCCAAACAGATGTTTTCAATACGGAGATGTAATATTTCTAATACATGTCTTGCTTAGATGAAGAGGGCTGCAATATTACTATGATAGTAGAGCTGCTCTTTCTGCAACAGAAATATGTTTGGGAAAGACTTTCTGAATTACTTTACTAGATAGTATTGTTGCATCAAAACAAAACATCTGCAAGTTTTACATAAAAATGTATTGGAATACATGCTCAGTTGTTAACCAAAAACTAGGAGTGACATGGAAAACTGAGTATTCAGTTTTATTTTTTTTTTTTGTCCAGAGACCTTGTCTGAATGTCTTTGATTTGAAAATATTGACAGTGCTTATTAAATGTACAGGTTTAAAGAAATGCCTACAGTAATGTTGAAAGTTGGCTGTACCTGAACTGAGCTAATTAGTCGAAGCATTACCAATGACCGTGGAAACTATTTAAACTATGATTGACTATGGTTTGTGGAATGCCCAGGTCTGTGGCCTGGGCAGTTTTGTCACTGTACCTTAACTGTCTCTAAAGTTAGCTTTCGCAGGTTGGTGTAAGTTATACTGAGTTCTGTATTGTATTATAGACTAGCCATATAAAAATGCTCAGTTACTTATCTGGAGTGCAGAGAGGATAAATCATTGTGGACTATATGGACTTATGACAACAAAACTGACCCACTGATCTAGACTTCTTTAAATCTTTCCATAGATATCTTCTTGCATCTTGTGCTGTCTCTTGTATAATAGTAGTAATATTCTCTTATTAAAAAGTTCATAACAGATGTATAAGAGAGAACATGGACATGTGAAAAAACCTGAAAGAATGAAGAAGGATTTTCTGTTTTCATGGAGACGCCTAATGGTGTTGAGAGATTCATGCCCCATAGTGCTCCAAAGTCATCTAGTTTGGCTGTATTCAAGTTGGGGTTTGGACAACTATGAATTACACTGTCCAGTAAAACTCTGGAAAGCTAAAGATAATGTAACAGTAGAATAAATTACTCACACAGTAATGAGTAGTATGGTTTGAAAATAATATCACATGGACTGCATTTTACAGGTAACTGTTTTGATTATTTTTCTTAGCATAAAATTGCACTCTTAATTGCTTCACAATTGTCTTGCATTTTTATGTAACTGCTCCTTGTCTTGTTTCCCTCTAGGACTTGTACTAATTCCTGCAGCAGCACTAGGCCAAGTCATAAGTGGTATCTTGGTTTCCAAATGCAAAATGAGTTGCAAAGGCATAATCAAGTTCATGATAAGCACCTGTTCAGTGGCCCTAATATTAAACACTGTGTTTTTATTTGCTAAATGCGGGAATGAACGTTTTGCAGGTGTCTCTGAAACATATAATGGGTAAATATGTTTTAATGCACTCTTGGGTTTAATGTTAATATTTATTCAATTCCCATAGTTTCAAATCGTGTACACCAGCAGTGTTTAGAAGCAGAAGGAAGGCAAACAGCTATTTCAAAAGTCTACTCTCAAGTGTCAGTTACTCTGTCATGAATTAACAACTCCAGTCAACACCAGCTGTTTGAGGGCCTGCCAAAGAGCCTGCCAGATAATGCTGTGCAAAATAACTCTAGTAGGCTGGTACCTAAGGCCTGCTAGGCGCCATCTGAAAAAAAATGATAGTCATGAATTCTGTGTTGTGTAAGTCAGTAAATAACTTACCAATACTTTTTAAATTGATTTCTCAAATCCCCCATTTTATACAAAGGCTGGGTACCACTATCTTTTATAAAAGCATAATATGATAGTTTTTCTCTAAAGCATAAGAAGGCACTTGAAACTAAATAAGATGGTGAAGAGGAGTGGTGCAGTTTACTGGCACAATAGCATGGTATGGACCATGAAAACACAGAAGATGGGTTGGAGAGGGAGTTGGTTTTGTAGCCTCTAATGCCCATGCAAGTTGGTAGAAAGTAGAAATCTACTGCTATGATACTCTAATATTCATTTGTATTTCGTTTTGCAGAAAGCACGCAAAAGTGAATCAGCAAAGTTCCATGCACTGGTGACTGAAAGAAAATAAAATAAAAAACCCTTAAAACACAAGTTACCACTCATTCTGATTTTATCTTTATAACTTGCTGTATAAATTTAAAGTATATTTAAAGGCCAGGGTTGAAATTCAATTCCTAAAATATGGCTTTGCTTCAGTGTCTGAAAAGATTCTAAACAGACAGATGACCTGGACAACTCAGAACTGTGAATCAGAATTCAGATTTTGGTTGTAGAAAGCTTATAGATACATATTGAGCAAAAGAATCTGTATTCATCAATAAAATGCTGAAGATTTAGTATAGAAAATGGTATATGAAATAATCTATATTTTTATATCAGATCCTATGATAAGCAGCTGAAAAAAATTACAGCTGAACTGATTTTCATCTGAAGTTAAATACAGCTAACTTGTAGTTATAGTTTTGTGTAACTTTTATCAGTTATGTAGCTTAACTGTTGCTGAAGACTACTTATCTACAGCAATTGAAGTTACCCAGTCCTGAAATACATCTCTTCCCTTGGTATCCATGATAAAAAATGGCTCACTTCTACCTTATTCAGTGTTACATGTTGGATTATATTTTACTGGATGTGTGCATCAGAATATTATTGGCACTAATACAGGGCTAGTTCTTAGATTAGTTTTCCATGAAGAAATAATATATGTATCAGTAGCTTTAAAAAAATAATAGATTTATAAACTTGTGGAAGAACAACCAAGTGTTTGCCTCCTTCTTATGCTACTTCTGAAGGGATAAATTATGAGACTGCTCTGAGAATTGATTGGAATTCAGATGATTTGGAATTTGATGTAGATTTTTGTGGAGAATTTCAAGAAATCCTTCATGGCAAACATTATCTTCCTATTGAAAAATAGCCTGGAAAGGTGAGGGAAGCTTTTGCAGGTTTAGTCTCAGAATTATATGAGTACAGGATCACTTGTTTGTGTTAATGAAAAAGCATCTTACTTTTAGTAACACTGTTTATTACTAAATTAGGCTATGAGCAGAACTAACATGGCTTATTTTGTCTAAAAGGAACTTCAAAGAATGGGTCTTGCCAAATTCTATTGCCCAGTGCTTCCTTGAAAACTTGAAGGAACAGAAATGCAGTACAGACTATTTCTGTACTTTGCTCATTTCCACATGTCTCTAGGACTCTTGTTTAAAAACACCTATAGAGTTTAAGAATCAATTGATGGCCTCATCTGCTAGATTTTTTAGAAAAGCCAGGGGTACCTTTTTAAAATATTTTTCTCTGACTGTTTGTAACTAAATGTTCAGTCTTTACTTATTAATGAAGTACTGTTAGAAAATCAAAGGATGTGTTTCTCTCCGATTACGCCTTAGGACAGTCCTCACACATGCCAAAGTGATTTTCATGCTAAAAGTAGTCCCCCATTACAGTGGGACTGCTTCAAATAAAAACCGTATGATGGACCTGTATTAGAAGTAAATGCCTGAATTGAAAGTAAATATAGTATGCAAGATTCAAAGTACACTCTGTTAGTTATTAGCTATGTCCTAAACAACCAGAGAAAATCTTCAGGTCCTTCAGGGTGTGTCACTGCACTCTGCATTAAGCATGTGCAGTTGTCTTAGTGCTCATATATGTCTGCATGGCAGTGTTAAAAATAGTAAAAATGAGATGGCTTTGCAACTGGACTCAAATCAAAAAAAGGGGAAAAATCTTGGAGTATGATCAGTAGAATAATACACTCTAAATACTGGTTTTAATCTTGTGGGGTTTTTTCTTGAAATTATAAATTAAAGAAATTCAAATGCCTAAGTGGGAGGGAGATGATAATATAGGAGTTGGACTGAGATGCAGAATTTTGTTATCTCTTTTGTGAGTGGAATTGGAGGTATAATCTTTGGGAGGAATAATAGCATAAAAATAATTAGCATAAAAATGGAAAATCTAGAGCTCACAATACTGTGCTTATTTTTAAACAACTATGTTCATAAATAACATGAATAGAGTATTTTAAAAATTATTATGTTTACATATCTTCTGTTTTTCTATTGCTTTATTAAAAGCCTATTAAATTTTGCTTTTCAGAACAGGCACTCTATATAACCTAACAGCCCCATGCAATGCTAACTGCAAGTGTTTGCGCTCCATGTACTACCCAGTTTGTGGCCGTGATGAGGTCCAGTACTTTTCTCCCTGTTTTGCAGGATGTGCCTCATATCTTAACAACATGAAAAAGGTACTTTATGCAATGAAGATAGCTGTCATGGTTTGTTCTGGTTTCCTGTAAAATGCACTACATTTCAAAATGTCTTTCCCTACAATACAAATGTAGGTCGTATTTGGCAAAATTCAGTGATTGCAATACACACTTCACTTACGGTACCAGTGTGGCTTCCACTGCTGGTCTCTTAACATGTTCACTGCCAAAGTGCAGGGCCTCCCCATTATTGAGAAGGCATACATGGGTTGAAGGCAGGTCAAGCCCATTGCCTTGTAATGTTTTTGGTAGTTGTCTGGCTTTTTATACTAAATGTTGGGGGGATGTCATGCTCCCTGCTCTTCACCCCCTTGTTTATGCTGATTAGGAATATGTTTCCACTCTCCTAATGAACTCAGAGAGATGCATTTACACCACTGCTGATTCACTGAAGTGGTATAGCTTTTCTTTTCTGTATAGCTTTCTGTGCAACAGTTCTGGTCATTCACAGCCATTCATTGTTCTGTAAGTTTCTGGGCACATCACTCTTTCCCATCTCTGAGCCCTCTTTCCATGTAAGGGTTTACTGGTTAGCTACAGTGTTTCTCACTTATGTGACACCATTCTGCCTATGTACTTCTACCAGACTTTCTAATGCTGAAAATAAGTTAAATCTAAATGTACTTTAAATAGAATTGACAATCAGAAAAGTCAGCATTTGTCTTGATGTTACCTGAAGTTCTTACCTAGATCTTCAAGCAAAATGCAATGTTTATTGTATACATGACAACCTGCTTCCTTGAGTTTTGAAAACTTGAATGTCAGTAGCCCCTGATGCAGGAATGGTAAGCCATGAAAGTGCCTGGGTTATTATCAAGCCTTACCAGAACTGAGGGGCTTTCTGTGCTTGACTTTCCTAGTACAAGAAACTCTTGAGCAGGGATGTGGGAGCAGTATAGAAAGATCCAAAAAGCAAGATGACCCAGGAAAGGTGTTTATACTTTTTATATTGGAAAATGAGTGGAGATATTATCCACAAGAAAATGTAGGAGATTAACTACTTCTTGCTGTCAAAATTTCACTGACTCATTATATTTTTCTTTGAAAATGAACTTTTGTGGATTTAGATGAACAGCATGCTCCGTTTGTTCACCTGCTTTTGGAAGTGATCCTATATTGCTTCTATTCATTCCTGCTTAAGTCCTAAGAGTAAAGTAGTTCCCGCTTGTAGCTAAAAGCTTGCTCCATACAAAATGGAGAACTATTACTGTCTTTTTAACCTAAAAATCAAAAAATACCTTTTGCTCTGGTAAGGTGGATCAGTCAAGTTCTGATGAACCAGTTTTAAAAGTTAGTGTTAATGTCATGTGCTTATCAAGAAATTGACTTTTTCCCACATGGTAAGATCAATGTTTATTCTTGTCTAGTGTTATGCAAATGCAATGAAGAATTACCAAAATGGTGTAATTTTGTGTCATTCTTGGAGCTGAATTTTGTTTTATAAATTATTTGTAGACATACCACAACTGTTCCTGTATTGGGAAAGCAAAACCAGAAAATGGTTCAGAAGACTTTCTTTATGAAGCTGTCCCTGGGAAATGTCCAACACAATGCAAATTTTTACCTTTATTCCTGACCTTCTTCTTTTTTGCTATTGTTTTTACATTTATGGCTACTACTCCAACAACTGTGGCCATTCTCAGGTATGTTTTTGATCTGAAAGAAAGGTAACATTATTTTGAAAACTAATATCAGTGAAATAATTTATTTAGTCTGCTTTGCAATGCACTATTTAAACAAGGTTGTGTAGTAAGCAAGCAGTCATAGCACTGTGCGCACTTGTTAGTAGGTAAGTTTTGAACCTATTAAAACAAATCTTTCTAACTTGTAGCAAAATCCATTTGATGGGAACACTCATGGCTGCTTTAGTTAAAGCAAAAAGGAATAAATGTGCCTTGTGCTTTAATGAAGAAAATATTTGGCTAGCCTGTCTGTTGATAGTGTTAGCATTTCAAATTGTATAAGGAAAAGGACAAAATAACAATTAGTCTTGTATTCTTAACATTAGCTTCCTGTCTCAGTTCAGAGTTCTAGCTTGAAAAATTGTAGTCGGTCAAGAACTGTAAACAAATTCCCATGATATTGATGTTGTATGTATGGTGGTCATTAATATAAATTGTGACAGCATGTTAACCAGTGGTTTTGCTGTCTTTCAAATGGCTGAAGCTGACATGTGAAGGCTAGACATTTTCTTTTGTTTGGCTTTTATTTTAAAAACATGCTTCTCATTCTAAATTTAGAGCTGTTTTGCTTTATGTTGAAGTCTGACTTGTACTTCTAGTGAAAAGATAACCATGATTCATAAGCATGTTGCTTTGTGAGGATGTGGCTAGATACCCTTTGGCAAGGGGCTGAGGAAATCAATAACATCCTACCACAGTGCTTTGTAGTAGCCTTCTGCTCAGGTTTGTTGTAAATCTGGAATTAACAGCTTACGATATTAGTGTGGAGGCAGACAGAATAGCATGAAGTTTACATTCTCTTCAAAACTGAGCTGACATAGTTTTATTTAATAATTGTAAACAGTAACATTTGGATATTCAAATCCTTATATAATTCATCTGAAACAGTGGAATAGTTTTTATGGAAAGAAGAACTATCTAAACTTTCAAAAACTAATTTAAATAGCTAAATGTCAGTAAATTTTACAGTATATTCTTATACCTTTTCAGTGAGCCTATTTTGTGCAATTTTGAACAAACTCATACATTCATGACAATCTTCTAGTACTGGAAATGAGCATCTGCATGATGTGAAACTCATTCTCTTTCTTTAATTGCCTTTATGGGTAATAGAGTCTTAACAGTGATTGCTGATAAATGCTCATCTTGAATGTTTTGATATGTCTAATTCTCACATATACTCCAGAATGTCGGAATAACTGCTGACTGTGTAAATATGGTCTTTTTCAATACTAGTTTATTAAAAGACATGATACAGTTTATTAAAGAAAATAGTTCTGAAACGAAATTGTATAAATTTAGCAAATTAGTTTGTATTTAACCTTTATGGTAGATGCTATCATAAGAATATGATTGTTCCTGGAAAAATATCTTTAAAAAAATAAGTAAGAGGTAAGGAGGTAAATTCTGCTACTTGTGAAATCATTATATTGGTTTGTATAGCATAGGCCAGCATGGTTTATTTATAAGGTCAAGTGAATATATGCAAAGGTTATAGAAATACATCATGTTGTGCTGTAGTCCAGTCTCAATTTATGTATTGCTTCTGTAAGTATAGTAGCTCAGGATTGTATCCTAGTACTGTTTCAATTTCCTTGGTTGTTCTATGGAAAAAAATGTTCTACAGTATATCAGGCTGCTGAAAGCAACCTTCCTTTTTATTTATACTACTTTGTTAAACTAGTTAAATCTAAAATTTCTTGGTGGACTACTGGTGTTTTTTCTATCTTCTGTCTAAACACCACTTGAAATTGGTTACTTATTCTGCACACTGGATTTCTAAGCACCTCAGCAATTAACAGGTTAAAAGAGTATATGGAGAAAAAGCATATTCACCAAGCACAGAAGTGGGACTTGTGTACTCTCTCTTAAACTGCAAATCTTGTTTACAGGTGTGTGCCAGATAAACAGCGCTCATTTGCTCTTGGAGTACAGTTAGTGTTTCTGCGACTACTGGGTATGACTTTCTTGTTGAAACATTTGCCTCTGAATAATCTACGTATTTGACTTTTTTTTTTCCTAGACTTTTAAATAATGCATTAAGAAGCTTTCAGAGGAGCTTGAAGCAGTCTGTCATTGGCTTATAGGATACACTTGTAAGGTAGCCTCTGGATTCAAATTCCTTGTTAAAAGGGTATTCATGTTCTCTGTAGCCTTTCTTATTCTTATGACCACAAACCAAATACAGGTAACTGTCATTCCTTCAGTGAAAGACGTCTGCTGCTGCTTTTCCCAGAAGAAGGCCTATTCTGAATGCTGAGATAAGAAAAAACTGATGTAATAATGATGCCTTGGGAAGGCTGACCTGAATCAGAGACAGAACAGAACTAGAGAATAAAGTAGAATATTTATTGGAAGGCCTTTAGGGTATACCTTGGGCAGGACAAGAGCCTGGTCAGGGCCACACCCAAGGTGGATTTAGAATGGTCAGAAAATGGACAACTGGTCACAAGGTCTTACACTTTTATAAGCTTTGGTCCATTTGCATGTTGGGGTTTAATTGTCCAATTACAGCTTCAGGTTGTGAGGTCTCATTCTTCTTGTTTCTCTGTTCAGTCCACCGTGGTTTGTGCTTTTGGGCCTGAGAATTGTACCTGTTGTCCTTGGTCTTCAGCAGGAATAGGATTTGTTTTGTCTGCTTACTTTGTGAGGAGAGCTTACTAGCATGTAATATGAGGCTCAGAACCATTCAGCACAGAATCCAGAAAACATGAAAGCTAAAACCTAAGGCATCAATAGGAAACACTTTGATGTACAATCTGAAATCCTGAAGTTAAAAGAAAACTGATTATGTGGAGCTTTTCCTCTTCTTCCTTCCTTTAAAATGTCTGACTAATTTTAGCATTTATTGAAATTGTAGATAATGGTACGTAAATAATTACAGAGTATAATTTGGGAAATATAATACTTAAATTCTAAATCTAAGCATCTCCAGCATTTCAGTAAGACAGATGAATCTCCTTAAGTAAAACAAAGCTAAGTGTAGGTATTTTCTGATCCACGTGTATTTGAATTTTCTCAGGCATAATTAAAATTCTTGTTCTAGTAGTAGATTGCTTTTAAATGGCATATTTAATTTAAGGCTGAGACAAGACACTGTTGACGACTGGACTTTTATACCAACATTTGTACTGCAGCTGAGAACACATTATCTAACTGTGTGAGTTCTGCTTTGCTGTATTCAAACTATCATTAATCTAAGTCATTCTACTGCAAAAGTGTAATAAAAGCAAACATCCTCACAGGTAGAAATTAGCTGGAAGACTGTGCTCAGTGTTGTATGAGGGTTTCACTTTACTTAGAATTCAGATATTTATGCTAGACCTCTAACACTTGACTTCACTGTGGTGAACTTTTTGTACTGCCTGTACTATGACTGAAGAAGGCAGCAATTAACAGCATTTCTTACCAGCAACATATTTTTGCTATAGGCTTTAGGAATTACACAGCAGTTTTAGGCTGAAGACCTAGTGAGAGACATAGCTACCTGGTTAGCTCTAGGAGAGTTTAGGCCTTGGGTAGATTGGGTAGACATGCAGTGATATACCTGGTGTGTTTATTCTAAAATTGTCTATACCTGGGTGCAAGATACTTGTGCATTATAACACACAAAAAAATCACACAGAGTTAATAAAATCTTTGCAAGAATAATTTTAAACACTGAGGGTTTTTTGTGAAATTTTTACTGGAAGCTTTGCTGAGGAATGTGAGGAATGGGGACAAATGTGTAATTGAACATTTAACGTAATTTACATGAATTTAACGTAACGATATTTTAGTTCTCTTAATTTGGAACAGATTGATGTGTATGATCAGAAGGGACTTTTCCCTTTCAGTTAAATTCCTGATTCCTTGATCAGTTGTTTTCACTGCTGATTTTAGTTCTTTTTTTCCCAGTGAAGACTAAGGAAGTTAAGAAGCTCAAGTCTTTGAATAAACTTCTTGCTTAACAAAGTGAGAACTGTGTAACAAATTAACTCTATGCATCCTACCTATTAACTGAAAGTAACGTTAGGTGCAGAGTTACTATGCAATATGAGGCCTATGACTTTGATTAAAATATTATGTTTAGTGTTTCATTCTCCCATTTTATCTTCCCCACCAGCCTGGTATTTCACTGTATGCATGAAAACCAGGTATGCCATGTAAGTCAAGCATTCTAACATGTTACTTACTGTGTTTTTTAGGTACTATTCCTGGACCAATTTTGTTTGGTGTTGCTATAGACAGCAGTTGTACTCTGTGGGATATTAATGAATGTGAAACTAAAGGAGCGTGCTGGGTATATGACAATGAAAGAATGGCTTTTTCACTGATGGGCATAAGTAAGTCTTTTATATTAAATACATATACTAGGTAAAATATATACTGACTCTGACTGCTACATGGGAATTACACTGAAATAAAACTTTAGACTTCTTATATTTAGCAGCAGTGTTAACTTTTTTTTCATAAATGATCAGCAAAATATTATGGAAAGAGAAACACCACAGTAAGTAAACCATAAAGGTTACTTAAAAAACTTTTAATGATAACACAAAATAGTTTTGGTCTTTGATCTTGCTTCATTGTCACTCTTTATTTACTACATTCTTAAGGGACTGGCTCACACTTCAGTCTCTCTTCAGGGCAATGAGCACGATTAGGGGAGTGAAGATGATTAGAGGGATGGAGTACCTCTCCTATCAAGAAAAGGCTGAGAGAATTTGGTTTGTTCAGCCTGGGAAAGTGAAGTGTCTAAGCTGACTTTGTTGAGGCCTTTCAGTGTCTGAAGGGGAGCAAGATAGATAGAGGAGGACTCTATAAAGAGAGCACAGCGATGGAGCAAGGGGTAATGGATTGAAACTCAGAGGATAGGCTTTGGTTAGATATTAGGAAGAAACTGTTTACTGAGATAGTGGCCAGGCACTGAAACAGGTTACACAGACAAGTTATGGATGCCCCATGCCTGGAAGTGTTCAAGGTATGGGTCCCTGTGCGGTCGGATCTAGTGGAAGTGCCGCTGCCCCCAGCAGAGTTGGAAGTAGATAGTCTTTAGGTTCCCTTCCACCTCAAACCATTCTGTGATTATCTGGGTTGGTGCATTTGCAGTTAAGGCTGGGGAACTTTCTTCCTCTTTTTGTATTGCAGTTCTTTTACATAACTTATATAAAATTCTTGAAAATATCTCTGAATGCTAGTCAGAAAAATTCCTGACTTGTTTAACAATCTGCTCCCTTCAAATATGAGGTATATATGCCAGTGGGAGAGAGAGTAGGCTTGTATCTGAGATAAGTTCTGTTGTCCTGTCTTCTAGCAACTGTCATATTTACAATGTGTAAACTGATGTCTAATTCTGAAACTGAAAAAGCAGTAGTCACAACTTGAGGTTAAGGATCTTATAGCAAATATAATCTCTCCTGTTTTGTGTTTCTCCTTGGCCTTCCAAGTTGCACAAACACTATTCTTTAACCTTTTAAGACAGCTGATGAGAGAATACTTAATAGGCATTCTATGTGGTAAGTTTTAGTTTCTGGAAAAGAGAATATTGATATAATGAATGACAGTACTGAAACAAGAAATAAGAAAGACTTGCACTTGCACTACAGGCTAGAATAGGGTGAAGAAATACAGAACTGAAGCAACAGCTGCTTCAAGCAAAAATTGGCAGGCAGGTGAGGAGTCTGAATTCAGCTGGATGACTCTCTTTATCTGCCCTTTGCCAATCATGTAAAATACATTTAAATGGAGGCATGAACTTCAGTCTTACAGGGTTTATGTAACTCACCATATGAGGCTTTATAAATGAGTTAAACACTGTGTCTGCTACTGAAAGTGAGTGTGATAAAGACTCTCCTGTTCTTTGCATTCAGGTGCTGCTTGCAAAATCATCACAATCATCTTTGTGGTCATGGCAGTGTATTTCTACAAGCCTCCACCATTAACTAAAGCCCTGCCACGAAAGGCTTCAGAAAAGATATCTGCTATATGCACATAAATTATTAGCAAATCAGGGACTTTTGAAAGAAAACTGTAAAAATAAACACTGTTACAACACTTGAACTAAAGTTCTTATACACTGTTGCCTCAATATAAAAGATCATATTCAACATCTGTACTATTTTCTAATTTGCTAAACAATGTTTAGTATTCCAATGTGGCTATCCAAAGAAGTTACACTGAAATTTGCAGTCTAATTTTGAAAGTCTGGTATGTAACTTAATTGGAACAAGATGGAATACTCTGATCAAAAAACAGGAAAAATAAACTGGACTGAGCCCTATTTATCCCTAAATGTTATTGTAACAAGGGGAGAAAACAAGTAATTTATATATTGAAGGGAACTGTGTATGTTTATAAAGGATTTAATGTGCACATAACTTTGGCTAGTGCCTTTGGGGATTTGTCTGTAGTAACAGTCGGGAATATGTGAGTTTGGCTGTGTTTTAGAAATATTTTTACATGTTATCTTAATGGCATAAGTTCACTTTTAGTATTTGTAGGAAAATGTAAATGGTTATGATAGGATAGCTGGGTTGCAAAATCAAAATACTTGTTAATTTAAGTACTTGAGTTTCTGTCTGGAATATATATAGAAACTTGTTGTCCAGCTGCTTTATTTCAACATTCTTAAAATGTTTCTATAATATTTGGAAATAAAACCTATTTTCTTACTACATCTCTGTATGCTTTGTTATTTCCAAATGTGACTGAGTTTTTCTTGACTCCAAGAAACACAATGCTGAAGGCTAGCAAGAATATGTATGGAAGCATTGAAACTAAAATATGGCTTTATTTTCTTTTTTATTTATGTTATATTTTTATTATGTTATGAGTCATGTTATTAAAGCCATATTTGTACAGCACAATGCAAGTGGTTAAAAGTTACCCACTGTTATCAGACATGAAACTATATTACCTACTTACTGAAACATCATTCAATATTGACAGGAAAAGCTTAATGAGTAAGATATCCTCTACACTTGCTTTACTTTGGTAATTTTTTTTTTTTTTTTTCTCTTCATGTCACTCTTAGGAAGCTGTGTCCCCTCTTCCTTGGGTTACAAGGACTGTGCTCAGTTGTCTGTGAAGACTTTTAAACAAGTGTTAGAACAAAAGATTATGGCATATGGCTCAAGTTTCATCTAATTCTTCAAATGTAGCTGTTAGATTAGGTAGAGGTTAACTTTACTCAAGATCCTCTATTTGTAAATAACTATTCAGGAACTAAAGCAAAATAGACTATACCCTGTGAAAGGACAAGACGTGGTGGATTTTGAGGGAGAGAAGGAAAGGGGCAGGATTTGCTTGCTTCATGTAGATAAATGTCTCCTGATGAGTTTTTTGTTTGTTTCCTAATGAATGGGCTCATAGCAAGAGATTAACTGCCCCTGAAAGAATGAAATACTGATTGTGCTAGTTTTGCATTAACTGATTTTTGATGAGAAGAGAAAGAGCCAGCCACAGATTTTTTTAAGAGAAGCTGCTAAGAGCTTCTTCCATGCCTGGCAAAACCAATTGCTGCTTGGCTTTGAAAACAGGCATGCTGATAAGCCAGTTAAAGAGATGAACATGCCTCTGTGAGATTCACATTTTAAACTGAACAAACTCAGAATCTCTCTCTTTCTTCTGGCCTGAGAACAGGAAACCAGCTGGCCTGGCCCCACTCTCCTCCACATAGCTGGGCTAGCCATGTCTCTCATGGGGCCAAGCCCCTTTTCAGGGAGCCTGCCAGATGCCATCCTGGCAGGGCCAGGATCGGCTCACTGCAGCACTGGCTAGGCTGAGCCCCAGCCATCATCGGGCAGAGGAAGGAGAGGCCATCGGCCCACAGCTGAGTCCTAGCCTGGCTGCTGAGATCTTGGCTGCCTTCTTCCCCCGGTGCAGCCACTGAAGAATCTCCTACCACAAACAGTACGAGCTGCTGTTCTGACCTGGGCACCTGAGATTTTGGCACAGCCCTTCCCCCAGTGTGGCTTGAAATCCTTCACTTTGACAGCTCTAGCTGCTGCCCAGCAGAGATCACATGGCCATCTGAAAGCCTGAGTGAGATTGACTCTTTTAACTGCACAGATGATACTTGCAAACATCAATTGTTTCTCAAGTAGGAGAAAAGGAAAGAGTGAAGACACGTAGAGAAACATGAAGACACCAGTGTCAATAAAGAAGTCAAGTCTCAGATGGGAAGAGAATGAAGAGATGCCTTAATTCTTCTGCAAGGTCATACTGATGCACTGTGATATATTAGAATATCCCGGTAATGAATGAAAAAGTATGGGGGGATAGAGTGTTCTGTGGCTAGTCTCTCTCATGGAGCCCTCCGGCTCTGTTCTTGCCTTGGCTAGCTCAAGAGAGAAACCACAGTTGGAAGGATTTTTCCTCAGGGCCCCAAAAACCCAGGAGCGGCTGTGAACCTTTTCCCTTAGAGAGAGATCAGGTTCTCGTTGATGGCAAAGGAAGGTCTGCACTTGATCTGGGGGGAAATCAGGGCTTTGTTTAGTCTTTCTTCTGTGGTCCTGCCCCAGCCTGGGCACGAGCCCCTTCCCTGTCTTTGAGTCAAGAAGACAAGCAAGTCGCATGTTCTGGCTTATATCCAGGGGGAAGGGGCTAAACGCGGGGACAAGCCACTACCCAATCAGAGCTAAGTTGGATTACATTCCAGTGTTGGGGGAATGGGTGGGGAAAAGGGGCAGGGACAAACCTTGGGATGATACATTTTCCAGGGGAACAGGGGGGTACAGAAGAAACCATTACAAAACCCAATATAAAAGTGAAATACAATATGAAACCAAATAATACACAGCAACAGTGTTCAAACTGTAGAGGGGAGCAAAGGCACCCACACTGGGACAAGCAGATGTTGAAGTAGCTGTCATCTTATGAAGAATTTGAACAGAGAAAGACAAGAGTGATGAAGACCCTTTGCCTCCAGACAGGAAGAAGAAGACCTCTGTTCCCAAAGATGAAGATGATCTTAGAGATAGATTAAGAGAATCTTTGCTCCTGAACAGCTCATCCTTAGAAGTGTACACCATTAGCGAAAGACTGAGCCCTTGAAAACAGTGGGAAAAGCTGTAAATTGAGGGGAGGGGCTTTTATAGTGATCAGATTTCCATTTTCCTGGGCAGCTGATTCGTAACATTGAAGCCACAAAAGCCCTGTTTCTTGTGGAGACCTCTCCATGGCATGGTAAAAGAGACATCTCTCCCTAAGAAAACTGATGAAAGACTATAATAGAGGTAATAAACTGACTGAAAGTCCCAGGTTTTGTCTCTGTACATTCTCAGTGGAAAAGAAAGGAAAGTTGTGGGGAGAGAAGTGTTCTGAAAGTTTTATTCTAATACTTACTATTTTTCTTTTAATTCAGTTAATAAAGTTTTCTTTTTACCCTTTAAAGTTTGAGCCTGCTTTGCTCTCCTTATTCTTATTTCACAGGAGGAAATGAGTAAATAATCTCACAGCAGTAAATAAGTGCATTGGCATTTGGCCAGCTTTAGACTCACTACACTGATCCTCCTTAATGTTTGGCAATGTTACCTAAACTCTGAATTAATTTTCCAGCTCTGACATGGTTTGTGTGGGGTGCAGCAGGTCATTGAAAGACACATAGTATTGTAGCTCACCTGGTAAACTTGCTTCATTTGTTCTGTCATGGACTCTGAGATTATAGTTTACAGTTTCTGCTTCATAATGTGGTTGCATAGATTACAAAACTTGTGGGGCAGAGCAATGAGATCTTTCACTTCTGAAGAAGTTATCAGCAGTCTTTCTTGTACTGGAGTGGTTATCCTGGGGGGAGAAGGAAAGAAGAATTGCTGCTGTAATTTATAATCTAGCTTTATGTTTCATTAAATATTTCCCTTGCTGGTTTAGGAGTATCACAGTGACTGTAAAACAGGCCAAATAGAAGTTTATCCATTTACCTTGTTTCATAGCAATACAAAGTGGAGGCAAGTAGATGTTGTATCAGAGGTTTTACCAAGTAAAGGTAAACATTGCAGACAAGTGTGTTGTAGTGGGTTGAGTGCCCACTAGCTTTATTTATTCTTTTTCTCCTTTGAGACAGGATTAGGAGAAAAAGCGAAGCAGGACCAAACTTAAAGAGTATAAAGAAGGCTTTATTAACAAAACTACAAGAGAGAAAAAATTAATAAGAATTAGAATAAAACCTTCAAAACACATCTCGTCCCCCATAAGTTTTCTTTCCCTTCCCACTGACAATGTATAGAGACAAAACTTGGGTCAGTTGACCACCTCTGAAATTGTCTTTCATCAGTTCTTTTAGAGAGAGAAGTCTCTTTTTCCATACCATGAAACTTCTCCACAAGAAAAACAGTTCTCTTATGACTTCAAATCTCACAAATAGCAGCCTCACATAACACACAGCCTCCCCACAGATGCATTATAGGCCATGTAAACTCATGGGGTGCAATTTTAAGGATGAGCAGTTCAAAAGCAAAGGTTCTCTTCATATCTGAGATAATTTTATCTCTGGGAACAGAGGTCTTCCTCCTGGAAGCAGATCTGTGGCGGTGCATGTTTTATTTTATTTTTTCTATGTATTTTATACTGAGGTTTGTGTTGGTTTGTTCCAATGTGCCCCCCGGTTTCTGTAATTGTTCCTTCCCCATGTGTTTGTTATATAACTATCGGTTATATGTCAATCATCCCTCTCCCCCACCTGTCCCTGTCAATCCCCTCTCTCTCCTCTTGGGCACTCTGTCTGTCACTCCGGGGCCCTTCCCTGGTTTCTGGAAAGTTCCAGGGAGGGTGTCGAGTGATAGGCTGGGGCCCGGGAAATCCCCCTCCCTCCTCTTGTGATTCGTTTGTTGTTAGTGAGTTGACACCCCTGGTTACACCCTTCTAAACCCTGATTGGCTGACCCGTTGTTGCCACACCTTGATCCTCCCCCAGTTAAAAGTTATTGCACAGCTTTGTTCAAGGCTCTCTCTGGGCAGCAGTGGTCAGAGGCAGACCTCCCGGTCAGTCTCCCCTTTAATAAACCCTATTAAAACCTGCTCGAGAGAGTCGGCCCTTTGTCCATTGCCAGCGTTGTGACACCTACAAGTCCTATCGCTGGTGTGGGCAGCCAAGGCCCCACAGGGAGGAGGTTGCTTGCATTTCTTGCAACCCCAACCTCATACACATTGGCCGCAGTGCAGAGGCTGAGCTAGCCTGTGGTCAGCACCTGCCCAGCGTGGAGGGACACTGCGACACAGATCTTAATCTCATTTCTCTCAGTATGTTCAAGCTTCTCATAAGATCACAACTACTTCAATATTTGCTTAGTTCACAGCAAATACCTTTGCTCATATCAGCAATTTTGAGTACTTCATTCCTCCATCCATGTTTTTCATGACTTAAAGGGATATTCTAGTATATAACAGTCCATCCCCATGGCTTTACAAAAGAATTTCAGCCTAAAACCAAGGCATCTTCTTTTTTTCTTCCCATCTAGGATGTAACTCCTCCTTCACTGTCCTTAATGTCTTCATATTGTCACTCTATGTGTTTTCATTCTGTTCTTTTCTCTTACTCAGGGAGGATTCAATGTTTTGCAAGTTTCATCTGTGCAAGGAAAGAATTAATATTCTCACTCGGGGCCTGCAGATGCCATGATGGTCTTTTGCTGCACAATCTCTCATGGTGCTGGAACAATGTCTCCAAAAGATAACTTGGCATCAGCAGCCAGAGCTGTTTACAGTATGGAGGCTGTGCTGGGCTGTGCCAGGATCTCAGGGCTCTGGCTGCATTCAATTCCAGCTGCAGGGTTACTCTGCACAGCTGCAGAGCTGCACCTGGCGGGGAGAAGTGGCTAAGATCTCATCAGCAGCCTGCCTGTGGCTGGGGCACCCCCCCTTCCTCTGCCCAGCAGCTGCTGAGGGCCCAGCTTGGCCCTGCTAGGCCTTGCGGGACACAACGGGGCAGGGAAAGCGGCTTAGTGGCAGGATGTTAACAGCTGCTGGGGGCCTGATCCAGCCAGGATGGGGCCTTCTCTCTTCTTCCTGCCTGGCAGCCACCGGGCCTGGCCCCAGCCTGGGACAGGGCCCAGAAGGCTTCCCAGAAAGGGGCCTTGCTGCTCAGCAGGGCCTGCCCAGCCTGGTCCCCATGGCAGGGAGAGGGCCGAGCTGGCTTACCTCTTCCCTGGCCAAAAAAGGGAGAAGGTTACCTGGGGTTTCCCGATTTCTAATGTGTATTCACAGAGGTGTGTCCAACTTTCTAATGGTGTAACAAGATGTCAATACTCAAAACTAGTGACTGATTGGTTTAATCACAGCTTTTTTAAAAAAAACAACACCCGTGGGTAGCTCCTTTCCTCACCACATGTCGATCAATGCTAAACCAGCACGTGTATGTATCTGGACAGGGAGGGTGAGCTAAAAGCTGGCCCAATAACTGTGCCCTGAGTGTCAAAGCACTAAGTCCAGGCTGAGTCAAGTCACTAGTGCTGAAGCCCACAGACCAATACTGTAGCTAGTAAAATTCAGCTCTTTTTTAATGACCTGAATGATGGGATATATTGTGCTCAGGACAAGTGGCTGATAGACTGGCTGGTTGTTGCCACTGAGAGGGACCTTTACAAGACTGAAAAAGGGGCAAACAGGAACCTCATGAATTTCAACAAATTATAAAAGCCTGCACCCAGGCAAAAAATAATCCCATGGACCAGTAACATGTAGGGGACCACCCAGATGGAAAGCAGCCCTTCAGAGAAGGCCCAGGAGTTCACAGTGGACAAGCTGACCCCAAGGCAGCAATACACATTTTCTGCAAAAAAGGCCAAGAGTGTCTTTAACATGCATTAGGCAAAGCACTGACAGCAGATCTAGGAAAGCGATGCTGTTTTTACTCAATGCTAGTGCAATCACACCTGGAGTACTGGGTCAGTTCTGGGCTATCTGTACAAAGAGTGTACAGACTCATGGAATGGGTGTGGTGCAGGACTACAGAGAAGATTAAAAGACAGGAGTACCGAGAGCTAGGTAAGTTCCTTCTGCCCAGCAGATCAGGCTCAAGGGAGTTCTGAGCCTTGAAGAAACCATGTTAATTAATAAGTAATCATTATTAATTCCCAACTTTCTGGTCAGTTTGGAGGCAGTGCACACAAAGTGAATACCTGCAATTTCCTCTGAACACAAGAATTTTTTTTTAACTGTGAAGGTGGTCAGACATTGGAATAAGTTTCTCAGGAATTTGTGAAGTTATTCTTGGTGATATTTAAAATCTGACTGGACATGATCCTGAATGATCTATTCTGGCTGACCTTCCTTGAGCAGAAGGTTTGAACTCAAGATGGTCTCCAGTGTTCCACCCTAAATGTTCTGTGTTTCTGTGAGATGGTCCTCAGTGGGACTTTTGCCCCGTTCACCATATGATGTGTAGCTTGTGTTCTTACAAGGATGGAGACTGATCTGGTTTTGCACAGTGTTTTTTGGTTTCTTTTCATGGGTTTTGTTGCTGTTGTGTTTGTTTGTTTAATATCAGCTCATATCTCATATTAATATTAAGCAACACTCAGCAAGTAATTTTCTGTGTATGTCTCACTGGGTGATTATGGTTCTTTTCATGGTAACAATGGTAAAATATTTCAAATAGGAGTGATTTTTACATGCTCTGTGAACTGCTGTTTGGAGTGGTTGGACTGCTAAATTCATGGTCTCTGACCTTTGAGGTTATATGAATTACCACAGATTTGGGGTTTAAGAAATTCAAGTATTGTCCAAAATAAGGATGATTTAAGACATTTTCAAAGTTATGTTTTCTAACTAGCATGATTACTATTGCTAGAGGACACAAAAGATACTCAAAGCTGACTCCACAAAGATGAAGGCTGAAGAACTTTAGAAGAACTTTATTATTTACAAAGACCTGGCTTATATAGATGCTGAATGATGACTAGGAATTGGAGAACAAGGTTGCCACCTCTCAATCCCACTGGCTAGGTTAGAAGTCAGTTAGTTGACTCTCATCAGAGAGGAATGTGGAAAACATGATTGTTTACAGTACAAACTGTGAGAACTCAGCTACAGAGCTGTAAACACCTCACAAAGCTTATATAATAGGGCAAAAATTACTGTTAGAAACATATCTTACTGTAAACAAGACTGCCTGACTAAACATTGTAGTAGAACAAATGTTGTAATTAATCTGTGAATCAGAAGTAAGCTTTTAAAACGAAATATATTGCCCTATATGGCTAGTGCAAATGAATTATACAAAACTATTGGAGCTTCTGCCCAGTAAATATATAGGATTCCATGAGTTGTACAAGGGGGTGACTGTATTTAACTGTTAGAGGTGAGACTAAACTGATCTAAACTTTCTTGGTTGTTTTATGTTTTTTAAGTCTCAAAATCAAGACTGCAAACTATATTTTCTCTCATTTGAAGAGGAATGATGGTGATAAGGTAACCCCAGCCTCTGTCTGGACAGTTGTTGGGGGTTAGGTTTGTTCCTTTTTGTCTTAAAGAATTTTTCCCCTTAAGTTGCTAAGAAACAAAGTGCTGGTACTTAGATGATGCTTGACCAACCAAAGGAGGGGGAAGATCATACGAGTTTTGGGGCAGGAAAAGGATGGGTCTGGGGGAGCTGGGAATGCTGTTTGCTCTGGGCATCGGAGAGGATGGCCAGACTGCTCTTTGCTGTGGGAGAAGTCCACTGTGAACAGATAGTCTGGTCCTGGGAGATCTACCGTAATCTGCTCGTGTGCCCAGGAATTCTGAGCTCCTTTGCCTGCTCTGCTGGAGCTGGGCCAGCTCTGCCCGGGAGTCATGGCTTCTTTAGCATTGCTTTTACTTTGTGTTACACTGTGGTCCCGGGCCCCCTGCCTGCCGGGGACACATCCCTGCCCTGCCCAGGACATCCTGCATTTCCAGTCGCCAGCCCTGGAGTTTCCACTGTTCTAGCTTGGTGCTCTCGGAGTCCCAAGGGATCAGACTGCCCCAGGCTTTGTGAAACAAAGCCCTTTGAGGTTCCTGGTTCTGTTTATTATTATTGCCGTAGTTGTTGTTTTTTGTTTGCCTTGTTATATTCACTAGTAAAGAACTGTTATTCCTTTCCCCATAGCCCTGCCTGAAAAGCCCCTTTAATTTTCTAAACTATAATAACTCAGAGGGAGGGGATTGGAATTCCCCCATTCCTAGAGAGGCCCTGCCCCTCCCTAGCAGATACCTGTCTTCCAAACCAAGACAGCAGTGAAAGTGAGCCACTGTTAAAAAAGCTAATTCTTTTTGTTTGAGAACTTCTCCAAATTTAATAGCTAACACCAAAATTTACTTTCAATGGCAAGAATATATTCTTTCTGGTGTCATGAATATTGAGAAAGGGGAAAACAGGAGTTTTGTTTTTCAGGTGGCTGCCATAAATGTAATTACTTAAAACTTTGAATTATTTTGTATACACACCTGGTTTGTGAGGTTTCTTTGCATATGATTAGAAGTATCTGAACAAAATGACCTGAAATATGTTGGTTATAAACAGAGTAGACCAAAGTACATCTACTGACAGATTATGGACAGAAACGTGGGAACCTTAGCAATGCTGCAGCTTATTACCTGTTTTTACATGTTTGTCAGTTGTTGACCATTACTGAGATGATGACAGTATGAAGAACTGCTTGTTAAAGCAGTTATCTTGTTGAAGGTAGGTTCAGGTATAAGCAACTGTAAGAAAATTACCGAAAAACATCTGAGTCTGAAAGCCTTCAAAAGGGCTATGGGTTAAGTAGTATTTCTTTTTATGAATGAATGAGTATAAAAGACTATCCTAATCTTTTGTTACACTAGAAGAACATGCAGTAAGACTTCTTTTAGACTTTTTTTAGACTTTAGACTTCTTTTGTTTGTGTGTGTGTAGGTTTGTTCTGTTTATTTGTTTTGTTCTGTTTATTTGTATATTGTGTGGGCACTTTTATACCTCCCCACCAGATGGTTCTGTTTCTGCTAAAAAATAGCTAATTTTGTTGGGGTTTGCATGCAATGCTACAATTTTTAGAGTGTAGAGCGGGTACTATGTAACTTTTGCAAAACTGCCTCAATTAATTGAAGTGTAAGTGGTGCTTTTTGTCATCTTGATTTCTGCTTTTGCAATGCCAGTGACTTTCTTTTTGTGGTAAATAAATGAATATGCTTGTTTATGACTTATTATCTGCCTTGGATTATGTAACCAAAAAAAAGTGTATTTTATTTCATCTGTTGAAATCTTATCTGTTGTGACTCCAGGGGGCAGATGCCTTCTGATAATGGCCCAGCTATTAAAACCAGGTGGGGCAGTGTTTCTTATCTCTTTCACCACCTCTCCATCCTCCATGGGGACATCTTCTGGTAATGGCCCATTAGGGCCCACCAATGACATGACGCATTACACTATCCCATTGTGAGATGCTCCACCCTGTGGGGGAGGAGCCAGCTGTTCCTAGCTAGATAGAAACTGGGACTGAAGAACACAAGGTATCCGGTTTTTCCACTGGATTCCCAGCCACCACTTTCTACAGGACCATCTCTACTCCACAGTACCACATCTGTTACTCCAGGAGGATTTGTTTGGATTGCTTCCAACACCCTGACCAACAGGGTGCCAGGTCGTATCCCTGACTTTGTCAGGGTTTTTTCCAGGATTTTTGTTTGCTTGCTTGATTGCTTGTGGTTTTGTGGTTTTGTGGTTTTGTGGTTGTGGGTTTTTTTGTTTGTTTGTTTGTTTTGGTTTTGTTTGTTTGTTTGTTTGGGGTTTTTTTGTGTGTGTGTACTACTACATTTGTAGTAGTTTTGGTGGTTTTTTGTTTGTTTGTTTGTTTTTGTTTTTGTTTTTGTTTTAAATTCCTAGTAAAGAACTGTTACTCCTATTTCCCATCTCTTTGCCTGAAAGCCCCTAATTGCAAAATTATAATAAGTTGGAGGGAAGGGGGTTTACATTCTCCATTCTAAGGAATGCTCTAGCTTTCCCTGGCAGACCAGACAACTGTCTTTCAGAACCAGGACTTTTCATGACATGTCTGTGAAGCACATTGTGCAGCTCTGTTTTTATATAGGTGGAGATCTTTTCCCCAAAAAGACAGAAATACACAGGCAAAAAAGACTAGTGTTGAAGAAGCTTTACAAAATTACAGAGAACTATTACTCTTGTATCTCAGTAATGTATGATGAAAAAAATTGTGAATGTACTATTTGTGTGCTGCTTCCATGGAAAATAGAACAGAAGAATGAGTCTACTACACAGAAAAGGCTAATGAATTTGGGCAGCCTACTCACATGTATGCCTTTCAAAATCTGCATAATGAGGGAGGTAGTAACTGGTTATAAAACACCCACTTGTTTCCAGTCTACAGAATACCTTAGAAAATGCCCAGAATGGAAGTACAAGTTGAACACAATGGAAGTGGCACATATAAAGTTTCTTTCTGATTACGATTAATCTTGGAGCTTTCATAATGAGTATATTAATTTTTAGTATGAAATGGAGCCCTTGAGCAAAGGTGAATTATAAACCAGAAAAATCATCATTCTCTCCAAATTATTCTGGTACCTCAAAAAATTGGTGGGCTCAATTGATACCTGTTTTGCCCCCAGCATTTTATTCTGAGATTGTCTTTAAAGATACAGAATGAAGAAAGAACTTGTATGGAATTAAAATCATAAAGTAGGGGCCTGAAATCAGTGAAACTTCTGCTGTTTATTTAAAGGGAATCAGTGTGCTTAGACAAACTGCAAAATAGTTGTTTGATATGTGATATCAATATCCAGTTAGAGGAAATTTCTGTCACAAAACAGAAAGGATTTGGTAACCTATAAACCTCGTGAAAAATGACTGAGCTATGATAGAAATGCAGCCTAAACATAGAAAATCAGTGCTTTTCAGATTTCTTTTTGCTACTTAGTCACTTTTTAAAATTGTCTCACTTATCACGTTTTAATTGGCTTGATGTAGAGTTTGGTTTCAAAGATTGAGAAAAGCCTGATTAATGCAAATCCACATCTCCACCTTTGCACTTCATGTTTCTCAAGGGTCTGTTGCCATTCCCTCAAATGGCAAGCTGTCAGGCTACGGTTAATGGAGGCTCCAAAACTGAAGTAATTACCTGCAATAAGTGAGCGAAGCAATTCCTGCTGGATATTGGCAAATAAACATGCTTAAGCAGCTATATCAGGAGATATGAAATTAAACAAAACACGTGCGGGCTGAAAATGTGACACAGGCAAATTCATACAGGAGATGAAGATTACACTGCTGATGCATTTTATTCTGGTCACGTTAATGACCTACATTTGAAGAACATTGTAAATCAGTTATTTGTGTCTACCAGAACACAAAGACATACAGCTGATGATTGCATAGGCACAAAATCTCCTGGAAACAAACCTGGTAGTGAGAACATTGCAATATGTAGTAGGTATTGTGGTTTAACCCCATCTGAAAACTAAGCCACACAGGGCCCCTTTTTTACTCCCTTCTGGTGGGACAGTAAAAGTGAAAAAACCTTAGGATTGAGATAACTACAGTTTAATAAGTAAAGCAAAAGCCACACATGGAAAGGAAGCAAATCAGGGATTTCATTCACCCCTTTCCATGGGCAGGCAGCTGTTCAGCCACCCCCAGAAAAAGAGGTTTATATCACATGTAATGATGACTTGGGAAGAGAAGCCAAGCACTACAAACATCCTCCCTCTCTTTCTTCTTCCCTAAACTTTATGTGTAAAGCATGATGTCATATGGTCTGGAATATCCCTTTGGTCATCTGGGGTTACCTGTACTGGCTGTGTCCCATCCCAACTCCTTGTCCACCTCCAGCCTGCTCATTCATGCGGTGAGAAGCAAACCACCCTTGGCTCAGTGCAAGCCCTGCTCTGTAATAGCTAAAACATCCCTGTAGTATCAACACTGTTTTCAGCACCAATCCAAAGCATAACACTCCTGTGAAGGTTATGAAGATACTGGGAAGAGAAGTAAATGTAGTCTAGACATTTAGATCTAACCTAACAAGCACATGAGGAGAGCTACAAGGAAAAAAGATACATTATGTGGGGTTTAAAGGAGTTATCTTTCTAATGCTATGAAAATTATTTACCCTCTTTCAGGGCTGTGTCTGTCATATGCATAACTAGTCTATTTTTTTATGGGTTTTGTTTACAAGATATGCTAATGTCTCCTTTCCAGCTAGCATTTTAACAACATTGGGCATGACTCTGTTTTCCTTTGGGTGCCCTAGCATTTGATAAGCACATCAATGAGGAATCTCTTTAACTTGATCTCCCAAGAAAATAAGGCAAATGTGATCTGTTATTGTCAGTTCCCTCCTTGCTTAAGGTTTCCTTCATGTAGTTCTTGGGAATTTTTTGACTGTTACTGAACCTGTTACTCTATGACATAGAGAAGACACAAATATCTGAAGCTTCCAGAAAAGTTCATAAAATTCATTGGAACAGATAGGTGAGTGCCTGTCACCGCGACACACAAAGCAGCCACACGCAGACAAGAGGTTTCGCAGAGCAGAGGTTCCTCCGTCCAGCTCAAGCTGGGACAGGGCAGAGAGAGAGCCCCTTTGTTTATTTCTTACTTTTTATACATTTGTGGGTCTAGCAGAAGATTGGCTTCTGGGGTTTTTCACCTTTCAGCCAAGTGGTTAAACCAACTGTCAGTTACAATTGTTTTCAGGTTAGAAATAAGCAAACAAAGGACAGAGAATGAAAAACAAAGGATTTGTTTATGATACGTATGTGGGAAAAAGGTAGAACTGCTTTTAATATTGTACAGTAACTAAAAAGATCTGACTCCATTTTATGAAAAATCAAAAGGCTATAAAAAACTCAGAAAAACCAGGGTAACATCTCACCCTTTTAACTTTACAAAAAAAGAAAAACAGAAAAAGAAAAATGAACAAATTTACAAAGGGAATATATACAAATTCAATCACTGTCTGTGGAGGAATCATCAGAGTGATCACTCGAGGATTCATCCACTTGGTGGCTTTCAAGTTGATCATGGCTTCCACCTTGCCTGTCGGCCAAATTCTGCCTCTGTGGTCGCAGGTCAGGATGGACACACAGGACGGACACAGCGTGTCCCAGTGTCCGTGGACACACACGCATACCCACGCCCCATAGCGATAAGGTCATAGGGTCCTTCCCATTGCTTGGTGACTAAATTTTGGACCCGTACCTTCGCTCGAGGCTGCTGCTCACTGTCTGAAGCCTGCAACGAGAGATGATGGTTCAAAATGACAGGATAATTTGAGTTCTGCGGCACTGTAAGGTGATTGATGGTGTACAAAGCCTTTGCCAACCAACTGTGCGGGGTTTCACCCTGCATTCTCCGTTTTTGTTTTTGAAGAACACGTTTGAGTGTACTGTGAGTGCGTTCTACAATCGCCTGTCCCGTCGGAGAATGAGGGATGCCAAAGTTATGTGACACACCCCATGACTGTAGGAACTGCCGTACCTGCTGCGGGGCATAAGCAGGACCATTGTCGGTTTTCACAGCAGAAGGTATGCCAAGAACAGCAAAGGCCTGCCTCCAGTGGGCAATGACATCATGGGCTTTCTCTCCTGTGTGAGCAGAAGCCCACATCGCAGAGGAGAACGTGTCCACCGTGACAGGCACATACCTGAGCCGGCCAAACTCGGCGACCTGGGTAACATCGGTCTGCCAAAGCTCCAAGGCTTTAAGGCCTCTGGGGTTAACCCCTGCCGGCAATGGCGCACCAAGGGCATGACAGCTGTCACACGATTGACAATTTCACAAGCCTCAGTGGCCGTCAGTTGAAACTGCTTCTGCAGCGTATGCGCATTTTGGTGGAAAATCCCATGCGATGCCTTGGCCTGCGCGAGCACGTCAGGCTGATGGGCTACCCACGCTGGGTTAGCCAACTTGTCAGCCCTTGCGTTACCTTCCGCTACAAATCCTGGCAAGTTAGTGTGACTCCGTACATGCAGAACGTAGTATGGATGAATTCTGGCCTGAATTGCACACCACAGGGCCTTCAGTAAATGAAACAAGGCAGGGGGACTGACCTCCTTCAAAACTGAACAACCAATTGCTGTGGGATGTCGGCAACATAGGCAGAGTCCGTGATCAAATTGAAAGGTTCCTGGGAAAATTTCTCAAATGCCATGACAGCAGCCTTTAGTTCAACCAGTTGGGCTGACCCATCCTCATGGCCTTCCAAAACCTGCCACTCAGATCCATCCTGCCAGGTAACAATGGCTTTTCCTGTTTTGCCCGAACCGTCAGTGAAGACGGTGGGACCTTGCACTGGCTCTTGGCTATTTTTGGGTCGTAGAGAAAATTGAGTCTCTTTCACCACTTGCAATAGCTTGTGGCTAGGCAGATGATAAGTGATCTGCCCTGAAAAACCCTCTAGAGTCCTTTGCAGTGAAACATTGTTCGCATAGCTCCAATCAAATTCCTCCCTCTGAACCGGGTGTATGATCTTTGAGGGATCTGCACCCATCAATTGCAAACAGCGTTGCCGGCACTTGATTATCAAGCGCACAATCAATTCAAACAGCGCTGTCACTGTCTTATGCGGCTGATGAGGCAGGAAGACCCATTCCAAGATGTGCAGAGGATCAGTCCAATCATCATTCCATTGGCCGATGATACCTGTAGGATGTAAATCAGGAGTGGTAATGAACACAGTGACATCAATGGAAGGTTCAATGCGGTATACCTGGCAAGCCGAAACAGTTTGCTGAACCTCCTCCAGCACTTTTCGTGCCTCAGGGGTCAATTCACGAGGTGACTTTAAATCAGTGTCCCCTTTCAACAATTCAAACAAGGGAGACAGTTGTGCTGTGGTCAGTCCCAAGTAAGGACGTAACCAAGTGATAACACCTACCAGCTTCTGAGCATCATTCAGTGTCTTCACCGATTGCACAAATTGCACCTCCTGGTGATGAATTGTCCGTTCCAGAATTTTGACTCCCAAATATTTCCATGGAGGTTGTTGTTGTACCTTTTCTGGAGCCATCTGCAGTCCATGTGAATGCAGAGCATTCAACAATTGAGGCTGTAGCCTCAGCAGCTCTTCCTGAGTGGGCGTAGCCACCAAAATGTCGTCCATATAATGATAGACGTGAGCATCAGGAAACTGCTTGCGAACTCCAGACAAGGCACGGGCTACATACCATTGGCATAACATTGGCGAATTCTGCATTCCTTGAGGCAAAACTCTCCATTGATACCGCTGTGCGGGCTCGGCATTATTTATTGTTGGTACTGTGAAGGCAAATTTTGGTCTGTCATCGGGATGCAGAAGGATCGTAAAAAAAACAACCCTTCAGATCCACAATGAGGACCACTGACCAGTCTGCAGGAAGCATGGTAGGCAATGGCATACCAGCCTGCAATGTTCCCATGCCTTCCATCACAGCATTGATCTTTTGGAGGTCTTGTAGCAACCTCCATTTCCCAGACTTTTTTTTGATACAAAAGACAGGAGTGTTCCAGGGACTGGTAGATGGTTCCAAATGCCCCTGATCCAACTGCTCCTGTACAAGTTCACGAAGAGTGTTTAGCTTGTCATGAGGGAGGGGCCACTGGTTCTCCCAGATGGGTGTGTCCCCCAGCCACCATAAAGGAGGCGTGGGACACTCTGCACCCTTCATCACAGTGGCCCCAATCAAAAATCCGTTCCCAATCGCACCCCCCCCCCCGTGGCCAAAACTTCCCTCCCCCAGAGGTTCTGAGGAATCTCAGTAACATGAGGCCAAATTATGGCTGTCTGTACTTCCGGGTTCATGATGGCCATGGGATTCCGGCTCATGTAGCATTGCTTCGTTCCTCCTAAGCCCGAGATCGATGTCTTTGCCAGGCTCAAAGGCCACTGCAGGGGCCAAGCAGCCAGGGAGAGAATGCTCTCGTCAGCCCCAGTATCTAGGAGGCCATGAAGGTGAATCTCCGACGGCATGGCACCAACCATGGACATGGTACACAGCGTCTCAGGACCGTCTTTGGTCAGGCCAGCAGTCCAGCGCACTTGAGGTAGCCCTGTAGAGCTGAAGCCACCATCTCCTTGCGACCGGTCCTCGGTTCTGGAAACAGAAGACTTAAAAGGAACAAGTTGAGCAATTCGTGTGCCTTTTGGGAGAGTCAGAGGAGGGGTGGGTGTGGAGACCATTGCATGAATCTGTCCCGAAAAACCCGCATCAATCAGTCCCAGGTGCACCATGATACCCTGAATGGTGGCACTGGACCTCCCCATCAGGAAGGCACTCATGCCATCACCCAAGGGACCAAAGGCATCCAGGGGAACCTTGTGTATTTTTTCCCGAATCAATCACGACAGACTCGGCTGTGCAGACAACACCTGCTGAACCGCGGGTACTGGCTGCAAGCCTGCTGAGCAGATCTCCATTGGCTGGGGCTGAGGCAGAGACATTTGTGTTGGCACGCGTCTCGCCTTCGTGTTCTGCGTTGCGTTTCCCGAACTGCCCAACGACTGACCATTCACATGCACCATTGCCTTGCACGCATTAGCAGCGTGATTCAGCCTTCCACATCATGCACAATAAAACAAGACAGTTGTAGACTGTCGCAGTGTCCTTCCAAGCTCTGACCAGCACAGCCACAGGCTAGCTCAGCCTCCTCACTGCGGCAAGCGTGGTAAGGTCGGGGTGGTAAGGTCGGGGTGGCAGGCAGGGCGAGCCACCTCCTCCCTGTGGGAACTTGGATCCCCACCTCCAGCGACAGGCACGTTGATGTATATTGCAACCGCGGCAACCAACAAAGGGATGACTGTTCTGAGCAGGGTACAAGATGGTTTATTGAGGGGAGAGGGAGCACAGAGCTCTGCACTCTCAGCCTGCTGCCCAGAAAGAGCACTGAGAGCGGCTGTGCAGCGACTTATAAACTGGGGAGGGATTAGGGGTGGCGACAACCGGTCAGCCAATGGGGATGAACAGGGGTGTAACTGGGGGTGTTAACATTAGAACTGGGAACCAACCACAGAAGGGCAGTAGGGGATTTCCCAGGCCCCAGCCTATCACTCGACGCCCTCCCTGGAGCTTTCTAGAAGCCAGGGAAGGGTCGTGGAGTGATAGACAGGGCGCCCAAGAGAGGAGAGAGAGGATTGACAGGTAGGTATAGGGGGAAGGGAAGATTGACACATAACGAACAAAAGACCACTTTGTGGTAAACAAGTACAGACCATTACAAAGAACGGGGGGGTACATTGGAACAAACCAATTCTGTATAAATTCACATAAAACATATAAAACAAAATACACACCTCTACAGTAGACTTCTGTGCCTTTCCGCCCTGTTTCTTCCTGGTCCGAGCACCCCACTGCTGCTGTTGCAACCCCTGGGGAACGACCCAAGCAGGCTGCACAGCAGCAGCCACAGCCAGTTGCACGGCCACAGGCAAGGCCGGCTGGACCGCTGTAGCCACCGTCGGTTGGACAATTGTAGCCCCAGCTGGCTGCACAGCTGTATGCATGGCAACCACCTGTTGGCTGGAAAGGGATATCTTTGCACAGGCCCCAGCCATGTCCGACATGGATGGTTCCCTGGGAAGCGCCTCAATTATCCTCTTGCAAACAGCATTACAGTTGCCCTGAGCAAGGGACTGAATCATGAGCTTCCTTGCTACAGGATCACTCACCTGCTTCTCCACCGCAGCCATCAGCCGTCCTGCAAAGCACAGGAAGGGCTCATCAACTCCCTGGAGAGTCATTGCAAAGGGCTGCTATGGAGGAGCCAGCTGTAAGGTCTGAACCAGGGCTGCCATGCCTGTTTGCTGGCACTGCTCCTGGACCAAGGGCTCATAACCAGCCTGCCCTTCGGCCCTGATATAATTGCATGTTCCCATTAGCATATTGATATTAACCATATGCCTAGGATCACCCTGACCCAGTGTCCTATTCCGTTCCACCACTCTGACTGCCAACTGAGTCCATTTATTCTCAAAGAAGTCATATTCAACTGGTGGGAAAAGGGCTCGAGCCAAGCTCCAAATGTCAAAGGGCGGCAAAAGACTGGCATTAAAATAACAGAGAACCTGCATCACCTCAGCTGAGCCCAGACCATACTTCCCGATTGCATCACGCAGTTCTGTCAAAGCCTACTAAGCCAAGGGTTGATAGGTGTTATGAGTAGCACCCTGAAGGACAGGGAAGGCCTGAAGACCCTCAGATGAAGCAGCAGCACCTGCCTTATCCTGCCCTGTGGACCCCACAGGGTCAGAGGCAGGCACTCGGCTGGGGACCGGCTGAACACCAGACACTGCAGGTCCAGCACCAGCATCAGCACCACCGTTCAGTCCTTCAACCTTAGCTTTCATCTCCCCGCAGAATCGCCTGCGGTCTTTCGGGCGTACAGTCACCTGACAAAGGAGTAGCGTCCAGGCTGTGGAGGAAGAGCCAACAGCGCAGGAACTTTTGCTCTTGTCAAAGACCGGCCGCATTCCAGCTGTGTCCCCGTTCACGCTGAACTTAAAAACCTCGGCGGCCACAGCCGCCGCAACGCTAGCAGTGAGAAGCGGGGGCGGGGTCGGACCAGCCGCTGGCGCCGGGCCCACCACATCCTCAGCGGTGCTGGAGCCCGCGCCGGCCGCCGGAGACCAGTCAGACGGCTCCGCAGCAGATACACATCCCGGTGCGGCTGTGGAGCTTGTGCTGCGTTCAGGGGGAGGCAGCGACCTCACCTCCGTCACTGGCAGGGCCGCGTCAGTCCCTGCTGGCAGCTCATTAGAACTAGCCGCATCAGAGCCTCTCCCCGCCCCGCAAGCACCGCCTGCAGCCCATGGGGCTGGCGCGGGAGGCGGAGTGTCCGGAACCCCCCTGAGAAGGGGTCCCGCGGGGGGGCGGAAGCCTAAAGCCCCCCCCACCCCCGAGCAGGGCGGAGCTGTCAGCCCGCGCATGGGGGCGGTGCCTGCCGAGGGACTGACCAGGGCCCTGCCTTCAGCAGCATCCCTGCCCCGTGCTGCCGCATAGGCAGGCTGCACGGGGGCAGAGGCAGCCAACGCAGCTGCCTCCGGGCCCGGCCTGGGTGCCAGGGCGGGGAGCTCCACATCACCCGACTCCATCGGATACGTGACGGTCGTGCGGCAGAACAGACAATGCACCGTGACCGACTCTCGGTCAAAAGACACTGGACGTCGCATTCCCGAGCCACCCCCCCCAACAATGCCAGAAAAGCATGGAGAGGAGGCAGCCCCGCCCCGCTCCGGCGGCTCCGCGGCATGGGTACAGGTGGGAACAGCCCCAGGCTCGGCAGGGCTCTGCCCCCCCTCTGCCCGAGATCAGTGCCGGAACCCGAGGGGGGGAACCCCCTCACGCAGGAACAGGGGAGGAAGGGGAAGAATCCACATCACAAAGGAGCTGAAGTTCAGATTCTGGGTCTGATATAATGACCCTACCCCCCTTCCAGCTCTCCATCCTGCTTTGGACTGGGGCTGCTAGCCTGCGAGCTGGAAGGGTTCGACTTAAACGCAGCCCTCTCAAACAACTTCCACTGCAGGAACAAATCTGCAGTTTCTTCGCCACATTCTATTTCAAGAGCGTCCATTAAACGTTCTCCCAAGAGGAGCCATACCTGCCGACTGAGCACAGCATTTGGCGTGGGAAAGAACCCACGCTGTCTGCCCCATGAGAACAGACTCCGAAGCCCCTCCCAGGAAACCTCAGCATGTTTCCGCTCCAAGAGGTCTTCTCAAAGTTCCAATACTAGATCCTCCTGCATGGCAGGTACAAAACAGGAAAAAGGGGAAAGAAAACCTCACCAGACTGGTTCTTCTACATGAGGGATCACCAGTTGTCACCACAACACGCAAAGCAGCCACACGCAGACATGAAGTTTCACAGAGCAGAGGTTCCTCCGTCCAGCTCAAGCTGGGACAGGGCAGAGAGAGAGCCCCTTTGTTTATTTCTTGTTTTTTATACATTTGTGGGTCTAGCAGAAGATTGGCCTCTGGGGTTTTTCACCTTTCAGCCAAGTGGCTAAACCAACGGTCAGTTACAATTGTTTTCAGGTTAGAAATAAGCAAACAAAGGACAGAGAATGAAAAATGAAGGATTTGTTTATGTTACGTATGTGGGAAAAAGGTAGAACTGCTTTTAATATTGTACAGTAACTAAAAAGATCTGACTCCATTTTATGAAAAATCAAAAGGCTATAAAAAACTCAGAAAAACCAGAGTAACAAGTGCCATTCACCAGAGAAAGTTATAACTCAGTCACTGGCCTTTATAGCCAAGGGTCAGCCAGGCAATGGAATGAAGACCTGGAAGAGTAGATGCCCTTTGTAGATGCTTAGTGAAATTGCACTGAGAAGCAACTTTTTCATTGCTAATGGTTCCTTAAAAACTGGATGAAAAAAACCCCACAAAGTGAGGATTTATCATGCAAGTACTAATACTGAGAGTACTCCAAGCAAATATTTTTATATTTAAAAATCTTCAAGGTAACACAAATTTCATATTCATGTAGTTTTCATTGAAAAGGGGTTTTGGCTTCATACAAATACAATTTTTGGCATTATTTAGTACTAACTATTGAGGAACTGTCTCCTGCACACCCTGTTGACTGAAAGAGATGGAAAAGATCTTTCCTATTGTTTTGATACCACGACCAGTAAGCAAATATTTAACTTCAGTCATGAGTGCAGTTCCCTCAAAGTATCCTTAAATTTCAAGACGACCAGATGTATAAATTCTTGTAAAGAAAGGGATGTAAGGAACTCAGAGCTACTGAGTCAACAGTTCCTACCATGAAATGGTTTTCTCATCATGTTCACATGTACAGACGGCCATGTACTCTCACTGAGATGCCCATAGGAAAGACTGTGAAAGCAATTGAAAACTATTACAAAATCAATTGGATATTATGAATTCATTTGCAGTAGTAGTAAATCTACCCTACCTTACGGATCCTACTGTATTTTTCAGTAGAACTTATTACAAGTTTTTTGGACATTTCTGTTTTCCTAAGTACTTGAACAGATAAGGAAAGTCTGCCTCAGAGGCTTTTGGAGTTACAATTTTTTTTATTGGTGTAGTAGTAAAAGCACTATTTTTTTCCTTGCCTGTTTTGCTAAAAAGCTCTAGTGGACATTTTCTGAATACTGAAGTTACCATTTTGGGAATAGTTAAATAGATATTTTGTTAAGTTTTTAGGATTTGGGGGTTTTTAAATTTTTTTTTTTTTTTTTTAATTTAAATCTAGTTATGTGAGCAGACCTAAGCAAGTGAGCTTTGCTAGGTTTCAGAAGTACACAAGTCTAATGATTTTTTTTCCTGTTTAGAAGTGAGGGTTGGCCACTAAGGCATTGAAAAAGACTAAATGTCTTAGCCCAGTCTATTTAAGAAGCCACTCAAGAATTTTTAGTATGTTGTTGCTTAGTCTCCCATGCAAACTTTGAAAGTGCTTTACACAGTTTCCAGAAGCAGTCCTCAAACTATCTGGAGAGATATTGACCAAAGCAATGAAGGCTTTTCTATGTTCTCATAGAATCATAGAATTATCAAGACTGGAAAAGACTTTTAACATCATCCAGTCCAACCAACACTGCCTGTCACCACTAAACCACATCACTCAGTGCCAGATCCAGGTGCCTTTTAAGTACCTCTAGGGATGGTGACTCTACCACCTCTGGTCTGAGCAGCCTGGTATAATGCCTGACCACACTAAAATTGTTTTTTAATATCTAATCTGAATCTCCCATGTGTCAGCTTGAGGCCATTTCCTCTGGTCCTCTCTCTGCAGGCACAGTAGCAGAGACCAACCCCCATCTCACTACAACCTCCTCTCAGGGAGTAGTAGAGAGCGATAAGGCCCCCCTGAGCTTTCTCTTCATGAGACTAAACAATCTCTCAGCTCCCTCAGCTGGTTCTCATAGGATATGTTTTCCAGACTTTTCACAAGCCTTGTTGCCCTTCTCTGGACATGGCTCCAGCACCTCTATGTCCTTCCTAAAGAACATTCTGTGTCCCAGAACTGGGCACAGCATTTGAGGTGTGGCCTCACGAATGCTGAGTACAGGGGGACGGTCATTTCCCTATTCCTGCTGGACACACTATTCCTGATACACGTCAGGTGCCACTGGCCTTCTTGGCCACCTGGGCACAGCTGGCTCATGTTCAGCTGCTGTCAACCAGTACCCCCAAATCCCTTTCTACTGAATTGTTCTCAAGCCACTCTTCCCCCAGCCTGTAACACTGGGGTGTAAGTTTGTTTGGTTTTTTCCTGTTTCAAGGCATGAAAACTGAAAACCAATTGAGATTATTTGTGAAAGACAAACAATACATGCTTTCTGGGGTTTCTTGCATAACACTCAAACAGCACTTTATTAAGGTGCCTACATGCTATCCAAAAATGCTGTGTAAAAATCTTCAGATTGCAACAGTCAAGTACCAGAAGACTAAGAAGATAAGATGGGTAACAACCAATACGTAGTAGTGCTAAGTATTTTAATTTTCCTTGGTTTTCCATTGAACTTGTACATTGTGCATGCTGTGCATAAGATGTACTTGATTTAAAGCAATTTTAAAGCATTTGTAGGTCAATTCAGAATCCTGCTGTCCTAAATTAACTGATATAATGGATGCATTTGCAATGTTACAGATGTGTGGCATGCATGTTGTTAAATAACAGTTTCACTTACTAATGTGACTGAGCTTTATAATTTATTTGTATTCTTTGCTATGCATGGCTTTTATTCCAGTTTAGGTTTTTTGAGGCTTTTTTTTTTTTTTTTTTTCCCCCCAGGGTGCTTGTAGCAGGAAAGATTCCTGTTGCTGGAGTCTGTATGCATTAACTGAGAATAAAAAAAATCACTTTTTCCTCTCCCTCTTTTAATTAAAAGAACAAATACAAATCTGCTTGGAACACCAAGCAGGAATTCTGGGAACTTCTAAATAAATTTTATGTTAAACTCACAAACCATAATGAGCAGCTGCTATGATCACTGCGTGAAATACTTACTGAGATTTCACTACTGTGCCAGGAAATGTATCATATAATGGGATTGTAGATACACATGTTGAAGCCCTTAAGCTACAGAGCAATAGTTTGCTAGCAATAAACTCTGATGGAAATTAATGTGGATTGGATAGAATTTGACCTAATAGAACATCTGTCCCAAATGCTAGAGTTAAGACGTATTTGTCAGCTACATACAAAAGCTACATAAATAATGGAGAATTGGAAACACATAGGTAAGCTTTAGCACATTGTTTTTTAATCGAAGTACTTAGTGTCCATGAATACAAGAAGTATATCCCCATGATAATAAAACTGAATATAAAGTTGAAAAGTTATTTACACAGTCCAGTTAGGTATTTTTATATTCAATTAGCTTTGGACAAGTTGTTTCCTATTCTGCTAGAATATATCGTTGTTATTTGCTATGTGCTAAAGAAGATTATTGTACCATGAAGTCATTTTCAAGAGAAGCCACAGAAAGAAGAAATTAAATTGGTGCAGGGATGATTATGGTTAAAAATTGTGTGTTGTTTTGGTGGACATTCTATGTAGTACCTTACATCTTTATAATTACATGTTAATGAGTCATTTGGAACTTTCCAAATTCATTGTTTGGGGAAGCTTGTGTTTTGCACATTTTTTGTGATGGCATTTGAGACTTAAAGAAGTCTCAATTCAAGATTACATCCTTTGCATACATAGAGGGTAATATTAAAGTTGGTATGATCACAGTGACTAGTTTGCTTCATTGTGAAAAATTATCCAGATAAACCAGACTGACAACAGCGATGTTGTTAATTGTTCCGTTTGTTGGTCTGTGTACTTTATGTATATGTAGTCTGCCAGTAGTGTGGTTTTTAAAACAGCAGCAGAACTGAACTAGGCTCAACAGGGCTGAATGCTGTTATTCTGTGCTCTGTGGAAAAAGTGTGAAATCTTACACACAGTGAGTGGTAGGTAGTGTCTGGTTTATAAGACTGTTCTTTGAATAGCTTAGACTTTGAAGGCATTTCATTCATGCTGAACTCCATAGTGGTTTGCATGAATTGCCTGGTGCACTCAATATGTACTCTGTTGTTCTTCACTTTCATATTGAAACTAGCAAAGTGTTTTTATCTTGTAACTTTTTCATATTATGTATGTCAGAAAAAAAAATTTCCTTGCATTTCTGTTTTATGATTTGGCTTAGAAAGTGGTATTTGTAATATATTATATGGAATTACAAATAGGGAGTATTCACTTTTTGGGGTGAGGCAGAAAAACCATACGCTCATTTGTTTCATTATTATTTGTCAGAATATTAACGTCCTTTTAGAATAGCGCTTAACATCATTTGTAGATGGTAAAATAATATTACTAAGAAAATGGCATATTGCTTATTTTAAGAGGAGCCATGTGTTTTACTGTGGAGATTGTTCAGAGTGTTTCTACTTAAAGAGTTATGTCCTCGGCAATCTGCAAAATAAGTTCACTTAAGGAGATATCTGAAGGGACTATCTATGTGTGTGTCCAACTGGAGTACAATGTAGAGGTATCTGAGCTCCATTTTAAATACTCAAGGTAGAAGCAACTGCATTTATGCAACAACTTGTACTTGCTCAGGCAACTTGAGGTGAACTGGTGAGGCGAGTTGTAGATATCACATCTACAAAAGGGCTTGTTGATGAAGATACTCACTTTAGTTAAAGAAAAATAATAAAAAACACTAGTTCAGCTTTTCTAATGCCATAATGGCATAATTCAGAAATACATTTTCCTGTTTCATAAAGGCATTGAGAATCCAGGGGGAGCCACGCTCAGTCTCAGTAGATTGCAATGTCATCACAAGGCTGATAACACTGAGACAGAGGTAGGACCTGAAGAAAGAAAGTTGTGTTTGGAACAGAAGCCCAGATTTTAAAATATGTACATCCCCAAGTGGTTGCTGTCTATCTCAGGAAACACCCAAAGTCTAGGGCGTAATTTCAGTTTCTGTTTGTAAGCTTTTACAGATGCTTAAAGATGCATCTCCAGGTAAATTTTATTAGTTGTATTTGAACTAGTAATATTTCTGTGCTAACTGGAGTCAGAATACACATCCTACCTTCCAGCTGATGATCCTAACAAAAGATTTAATGAATGCATTGTCATGCTGTATAGCAAGCAGCTGGAAATCTTGCTCTGTTTAACGAAAAATACATCTGACATGAATGTGATAATAAGGCAAAATTGATAATTACTGCTGAAAGAAAAGATACTGTAATCCAAGTTCACCACCATGTCAATGTGACAGCATAGCTCAGTACACAGGAGGCACCTGACACAGACAGTCCTGGTATCTGCAATTTCCATGAGCAGCAAGTACTGAATGGTTCCATACATTGTGCTAAACAGAAAAGGCTGATAATGTGCTATCTGCATTTTTTCTTTTTTTCTCTTCGTATTCCGTAAATGGGAAAGCAATTTTACTAGTAGGAGAAAATACAATACATACAGTGACTCACAATAAAATAAACAATAAACAAGATTCTAAAATATGGCTGTAAAATAACCATGTAAAACAAAGTCGGAAAAGTGTTTCTGTGAAAATGATGTCTTGACATTCCATATTTATTTTTTGTTTAAGCTTTCAGATGAGAGCAGAACAGCCCACACAGGACATATAGGACATGACTGGAGTTTTTCAGTAACTTCAGGCTGCAGTCATCACATTTTTCAAAGGTTTAACTGCCTCTCAGCTATGGCTTTAACTTGGTCATCTTTCCAGCTTGATTTCCTGACCAAAAGATTATGTTGGCTGAAATAAGTGGTTTTTGCAGTTCTAAAAAAGGTGGTGAGCAAGGGGTGTTAGTAAGGAGGAGGATGAAGGGATAACCTTCTGATAGCATTTGGTTGATTTAGTGTGAGTTCAGTATTACACATTAGTGGAACAATACCCACTCTGCCTTTGAGGGTGGGAAGTCTGATGACTATTAATGCTATATCTCACTGAGTCAAAATGTAAACTTACTTATCTATCATTTTCATCTTAATCATTGTCTTTGCTTACTCCTTAATTCTTGACTGTGATTTTCATAGAATTACAGAATCACAGAATATGCTGAACTGGAATTGACCCACAAGGATCACTGAATCCAACTCCTGGCCCTGCACAGCTTAACCCTTCCTTGATACAGCTTTGTGTCATTCCCTTGGTTCCAAAGCAAAGAAAACTTTAAACATCTCTGGTTTGTGTATGTCCCTGTTCAATGAGGTGACCCTACACATGATGTGACTTGCCAATGCTATTTCTAATAGTTATTTCTACACTGACTTCACTGTTAACGTGTTTTTGAAAGCTCTTCCTATTGTCGCCACAGTTCTACTCAACTCCAGCTGAGCTCTGGATACACATTTTTTTTTCTGTAGTGGTGAGCAGCATCTCTGTATTCCTCCCATGTCGTCCAACCTTGCTTTCACTTTCCTTTTTGTGACCTTAGCTCCAAAGATCCCTGTTGAGCCAAGGTGACCTTCTCTCTCACCTGCTTGACTTCCAGCATTTTGGAATTGCCAGATCCTGTGCTAGTAGGAGGTGGTGCCTAAAAAGTGACCAGCGGTGATGGGCCCCAGCACCTTCTGAAGCATCTTCTCAGGGACCTCACTAACTAGTTCTCTGAGCAACCTGCAGTCTATGATCCTCATATGCAGGAGGAAATCCTGATCCTGAATATCTCCTAGGGAAACTACATCTTGCAATTCAGTGTGAGAGATAATTAGTATGATTTATTATTATTACTATCTTGGGTTTGTTTTATTTTTTACCTTTAGTATTTCTAGCTACTGAGTCTGGAAATTACAAATTATCTAGAAATTCCCCAGGTTGTGTTGTTTTTTTTTTTTTTTTTTTTTTTTTTTTACAATTATAATTTTGAAATCCTAGGCCTTCTCTTCCTATTAGTACAAGAGGTAGAATTTCTGCCCCATATCAAGTAAATCTACTTGTAGCAGGATCCCTAATGAAAACAGCTTACTTATTTCAGATTTCTTATGTAAATTTTGAAAATTCTATGGCAAAATGTACATTCTTCTCACTTAATCTTCATAGGTGGCCCAACCAGATGATGGTTTCTGACAAACAAAATACAGTGCATGACAGCTCTGTCATAGGAATTCTATGCTAGCTTGATATGTAAAAGAGGAAAAGGTATTTTTGAGCACTTCTGCCCTGGCTAGGAGCAGGGTATACTTAAAGCAATTGCTTTTCTTTTACTATGAGATCTGACAAGTTCTGATCAAGAGAGTTGCTTCAAATTAAGAGAAGGTCTCTTCAGTCTGGTCTGCTTCTGCTTTGTAACTGATCTAGTACTTACCCACTGAAAAATAATCTGTTATTTGGGGTTGAAGCTGAACACTGTGTTCAAATAGTATTTGGTGTTCAAGTACGAAAGATAAATCTAGAAGAAGGAGATAGGAATTACTCTTTTCTGCTAAAATGTCAAAATTGGTTGGACTACTAAGCAAAGTATTGAAGAACGGCATATTCTTGATGAAGGACAGCTTCAGAACATTAAAGTGAGTCAATGGACTTATCTACTGTCATAGATAAAGAGACAGAAATTTAGACAGTCATGAGAGACACTTTTGTGGGCTTTCATTAAATAGCAAGCATTCAAAGGAAAACAAGGCAGAAAGGTCACAGAATGGACCTGAAAGGTTGGGGTGGGACTTGCTAATATGATGTACCCAGACCCCACCTGATGACACTTCATCCCATTGTACCACAATGTATCATACATTGTTTCCATTTGAAGGAAAGAGTAAAGAACTTATCAAGAATATACAGTGGGTATTGCAACTCTTTTCAAAGGCATTTATTTTACTATAATTAATTTCCTTATTCTGTCTGTATCCAATAGAACAACAGAAATTACTTTTTAGACAGTCCTTCTAGGTCCAGCTGTGTTCCCTCTGCTTCCTGCTGTTATGGTTCAAGAGTGGAAATCTAGACAGGATCAACAGAAGTGGAAAAACACAGTACAGTAAACAGTAATGTTTCCTATCTACTGTTTCAGACTCTGGCAATATTCTGACTGAGGGATTTTTTTAACCTTTGTATTTATTGAAAAGACATGTAGATGTGGCATCTAGGGACATAATATAGAGGTGGACTTGCTACTGAATGCTTGAAGATGATCATCCTAGAGGTCTTTTCCAATCTAAATACATCTATGATTCAGTATTAATACCTAGTTTATTTTGAATCTCACTAGGGTGGTTCCTCTGTTTTGGCAATGAATTCTCTACTCACTGCTCTTGAGTTTCAGATAATGTTACTTTCTTATCATGTTATGACTAATCAAACAGAATGTTTCACCTTGTCCACTTTTTAAAGAAAATTCATTATTTCATATATATGTCTCTAAATACCTTTTTCTCTACTTGTGTCATTTTATATTGCTTCAAAACAAATGATTTTTGTGTCAGTTGCTACTTTTGGCGGGTGTCTCTAACAGTTTTACTCTCATGGGATTTTCTGATAGGACTAGACTCAGTTTGTTACTTATTTATATAAAATATTTTCAATATTAGGCTATTTGTAGAGAGTCATAGAACATCTTACATTAGAAAGGACTCATAAGAATCACAGTGCAACTCCCTGCTCCTTACAGGACTACCTAAAACTATACCATTTGACTAAGGCCATCATCCAGACACTCAAGCTCTTACAGGTTTGATGCCATGGCCACTTTAGTGGGAAATCTGTTCCAGTGACCTATCACTGTCTCAGTGAAGAAACATTTCCCAACATCCAATCTAAACTTCCTCTGATGCAGCTTCATTCCCTTTCCTTGTGTGCTCCCAGAGAGAGGATAACAGTACCTCTGCCTCCACTTCCCTCTTTGAGGAACTTGTAGTCCGTGGTGGGTTCACCCTCAGCCTTCTCTTCTCCAGGATGAACAAACCAAGTGATCTCATCCTTGTAAGCTCTGCCTCTAAGACCTTTCGCCATCTTGATCTCCTTCCTCTGGGCACACTCTAGTAGTCTGATGTACATCTGATATTGTGGCACCTGAGACTGCCCCCAGCACTCGAGGTGATGCTGCACCAGTGCAGAGCAGAGCAGGACAATTCCCTCCCTCACTTGGTGGGCAATGCTGGGCCCAATGCACCTCATGACACTTGGCCCTCTAGGCTGCCAGGGCACTGGTGACTCATGTTCAACTTGCCATCAACCAGGACCCAGTTAAGTGCATGTAAATATATATATACTTTAAAGTGTTTTTTAACTGTTCTGAACAGTGTCAAAGACTTTACTAAAGTCCAGCAGAAAACACCCACAGCCTTTCCCTCATCCACCAAATGAGTCCTCTCGCCATGGGACCAGCTTGATCAAGTAAGGATTTGTGCCTTTCACAAATCCTGGTCCCCTGGCTGCTCTCTACGCACCATATGATAGCACTTGGGATAATCTCCATAGCCTTCCCTGGCATTGAAGTAATTCAGACTGACCTTTATATCCTTTTAAGAGGTAAAATGTTAATTATTGCCTGTCAGATTATTTGACCTCAATTGTAGAGTCAGTGTTTCCAGTGTAGATTTATTTTTATCTATTTTTGGAATTAATTATAATAAAACATGATGATCATATTATGTTTTATATTTTACACATTCTATAAACTTCGCTAGTTTCATGTTCACGCTAAGTATACAAGACTTATGGAGATATGACTGTAAGACGATAATAAAAACCCAGCAATTAACTGTTTTTTCTCGCACTTGGGGTACAGTGGGGTTTATTCAATAGAACTGGTGCTTAATTTTATTACATAGTATGGAATTTAATAAGTAAACAGTAAAATGGCAGTACTAGAGATACTTCTATAAAATAAGTCATTTGTGTACACTATATAAGCTTAGATTGTTGTACCCTGGACTGTATTGAAAAATACTATATCTGTAATGTGACCGCGAATACATTTCAAATGTATTATGTGCATGGAGCTTTGGTTTTTCACATATGCATTAAGTTAATGTTTATATTTTGTGCAGGACTTTACACATCAAAAGTTAATCTTCCTCACAACATTCATTTTTTCCTATCAAAAATATTTTAAGGAACAATTTCCAAGATTTTGGAATAATTATTGAAATAAAAATACTTTTTTGTTGTTGGTGTTGGTGTGTGTGAGAAAATTTAGATCTGTTTTCAGTTTTCTGGACTGTCACTGAAGTGTTGGAGTGCATTATCTACTCAGAGAGCCTGTCTTGCAAATAACATAGTGCATCAAGGAGAGCTGGTATGTTCTGTGAGAAAGTAATAAGTAGCATTTTTGGGAAAAATTTAATAATACAGAATATTACTACTTCATACACAATTTTAACAGGGTGATAATTTTGCTTTCTGTTTGTGTGTATATTTACATAGCTGTTAATATCTATGAATGTATCTTGCAAAGCAGCTCTTGCCACTATGACATGTTTATCATTTGAGCTGGAGGAGGACATTCCCTGTGGTTAGGATAAGCTATTGGGCAGAGTTTTGTAAGGTACATATACCACTTCATTTTTTCCTAAAATCTCATGAGATTAAACTGATGTGGAAGATGTTTATGAATATAAAAACACAGGATTTTAGAAGCATCTTTTAGTGATTTTGTGAAAGTAAAACAACAGCTTGTTCTGAGAACACATAGAAGATTAGCTATTAAGCTTGGTTGTTAGGTAGTTACTAAGTAGAAGCCATATAGGTAAGATGAATAATGTTGAAACTCAGCAAAGCGGGACCTAGGTATTTGTCAAAGATTGATAAAACAGAACTCTGTGGCTTGAATCCAGCAAAATCAAGCTCCTAATTTTTGTCCAGAGCAAAGTGACCTGAAAAATAACCAAACCTCCACTGTGCCTACCCAGAAGCGAAGATCAACCTGAGGAAGACATCAGCCTTCCTCCCAACACCCCAACTCATGACCATCAGGAGGCATGACAACTAATTAGAATACAAAGTGAGAGAAGGTGGGTAATGGATGGGTGGGGAGGTGTGGGTTTGTGGGATCAATGTGTATTTAAACATGGACCTTGACCAGGTACCCATGGTTTGGAGGAGGTATCCCCCCGTGTGTCCCAGCTGGAAATAAAACATACCTGCTTTACAATTTCCAATTGTAAAGTCCTTATTCTACGCTTCAAAACAAGGCCAAGTGCTAGCACTGCACATAGGCCAGAGAAATCCCCGGTGTCAACCCAGGGGATGAACAGATCGAGAGCAGCCCTGCTGCACCCTTGGGGGTGCTGGTGATGAGAGTTGACATGAGCCAGCCATGGGCACTCCCAGCCCAGAAAGCCAAGTGTGTCCTGGGCTGCACCCAAAGCCCCGTGGGCAGCAGGGGAAGGAGTGTATTCTGCCCCTCTGCTCTGCTGTGGTGAGACCTCACCTGCAGAACTGCCTCCACCTCCGGAGGAAAGACATGGAGCTGTTGGAGAGAGACCAGAGGAGGCACCAAGGTGATCAGACAGATGGAGCTCCTCTCCTAAGAGGAAAAGCTGAGAGAACAGATATTTTCAGCCTGGAGAAGAGAGGGCTTCTGGATGACCTAATTGCAGCCTTGTAATACGTTACAGAAGCCTACAGGAAACATGAAGAAGGGCTTTTTACAGAAGTATATAGTGACAAGACAAGGAGAAATGGCTTCAAACTGAAAAAAAGGTAGCTTTAGATAATGGGAAGAAGTTCTTCCCTGTGAAGGTGATGAGACCCTGGCACAGGTTTCCCTGGGAAATTCCAGAGAAGCTTCCCTGGGAATTTCCCATCCCTGGAAGTGTTCAAAGATGAGTTGTGTAGTGCTCTGAGCAATCTGGTCTTGTGGCCCATGGCAGTGGGTTGGATCAAGGTAATATTTAAGGTCTCTTTGAACCCAAACCATCCCATGATTCTATGGACATCCAACAGGAGAGGGGTTTCCCCGCCCATTTGTTTCTCTGCCTTTTATTATTATAAATATAAATGCAGCTTGTATTATTATAATTACATTATATCAAATTATAATTAAACTAAATTCTGATGCAAAGTTCTGACAGAATAAATAAAATGCTTTATTGTTGTTCTGGAACACATCAGGCTGTTACCTTTGGTGCCTGTATTGGTAAAATAATCTATCTTTGAAGTCTCTTTGAAATCATATTTTTGAACATGACAATAGAACCAGACTGACTTTTCCTCCTTTGGAGTTTTGTTTTCCCCTTTGTTTCTTTTGCAATTTTAAATCTGCAGTGTCTAGCTAGTGTTCACCCACTGGGAAAAAAACCCATTGCCTCTGTTGAGAGTAAAACTGCATAATCTATATATTCTCTCTTGCTTCCAGGCAGAGGTGAAGTATCAGCATTTTTTACCCTTGTTCATCTCCCTTTTGTTTTAATAAGAAAATTAGTTTTAGTTTATCTCTTTATCCTTCCACTGTTAAAAGATTTTAGATGTTCATCTGTTATATTGTGATATAACACAGTGATATTTCCATAGAAAATAGAAATAAAATTCCTTTATTCACTCCTAAATAATTCAAACTAATTCTTTAGGGTTTGGGGGTTTTGGTGGTTTTTTTTGTGTTTTTTTGTTGTTGTTGGTTTGGGGTTTTTTGGTGGTTTTTGTTTGTTTGTTTGTTTTTATTTTTGTTTGTGTGTGTGTGTGTGTTTGTTTATTTAGGAAAAAAAGAATTGTAGAGTAGCCTGGATTTCCACTCTTTATTCTATCCATAGCAAGCAGAGTGACTGCATGTCTGTTCTGGAAAAAAAAACTTTGCTACAATTGTCTTGGCTCTCTCTAAAAGGGAAAATTTTGTGATGAAGTTTTCATTTTCAGGCAGTACCAGTAAAGCATGAACATCCACATTTATGGTTTAGACATAATTTGCATGCTGAAATTTTTTTTGCAGACTATTGAGGGAGTAGCTTTTTAGAGTAACTTGATGTCTTAAAGAACCTAGAAATTAAACAATACTTTTTAAAGATAATATTAATATAGGAGTTAATATTAAGTCTGGTCTTTATTGGAGGCCTCCAAGGGGCAGATAGGGAAAATGCCCACCCCTGCACAGGCTGAATATAGTGTTAAAGGTTAGCAAATTAGCATAACTGACAAAAATCCCCAATTAGAGACATAAGTGGTATGGTAACTTTCTCCCAATACAATTCTCTTCTAAATCCTCCCCCTTCAGATAGGAACTAAACTGCGTTTATGAATATGTGTCCTGAAGAGTTGTTTTCACCTTTGGCTTCCAGGAAGAACCAAGACAGGATAGGGGCCTGTAGAGGTTTCAGTATTTATTCTTTTTCTGTGGGAGGGAGAGATTAGGAGAAAAAGCAAAGCAGGCTTAAGCTTAAAAATGAACAAAAATAGTTTTATTAACACATACTAAAAGAATGAAAAAAAAAAAAGTTGAGAAAAAGAAAACTTAAACAGAATGAAACTTTGAAACACTCTTCTCTCCTTCTACAAACTATTAACTTTCTTATTAAACAACATAGAAAGACACAACTTGTGATTCTCAGTCAGTTCTACTATTTAGATATAATCACTCATTACTTTAGGAGAAGATTCTCTCTAGGATCTTCATGGAGACATTTGCTGCAAGACAAAATAGTTCAGTGGCTCTTAAATGGTACACATCTGCTACCGCCCAGAGTTTTCGCACACTGTGATCTATCAGCAAGGCTTCTCAGTGTATCTGGGGTACTATTTACGAATACTTCTTCTAGTCTAAAATCATCTTTGCCTCAAAGGCTGAGACTTCCTTTTGACCCAGGAGCAGAGGCTTTAAAGTTCTCAATTAAATTTCAACTACATCAGTCCTCAATTTTGATCAGAATTAGCATTCTCCCTAACAACACTAAGATGCTACAAAGAACAGTCTATTTCTCCATAGTTTACCCTAGAGAAGTCCAGTTAAAAATGCCCACTTCTTCAGTCTTATTCTAATATTATAATTTCTTTCACTTTTAATCCAAATTTTAATTTGATTTCATGCAGTGTCTGTTCTACGTACCCTCTATTTTTTTCCTTCTTGCTCTCAAGGAAGAGTTGTGCTTTAAAAGCTCCGTGTTGCTACGTAAGGGTTAAATCCCCCCAGGCCTGCAGGGGCCACGTGCACACCCCGGGCTGCAGGGCTGAAGACAATGCAAAGTTTTGTTGATGGAGGAAGCTGGTAGATGTCCTATTTGCCACCTCTTGGCCTCGTCCAGGCCAGCCCGGCTCAGAGTGGTTATGGAGCTGCAGGCTTTTCTTTCTCCTCTGCCAGTGGCGATTAAACTGGGCCATGGCTTGGCCCCTTCTGCCGTGGTCCTGAGCACGTGGCCAGCATTGCTGAGCTGCAGCCGCCTCTCTCCCCTGCCAGCAGCTGGGAAGAAAGGGGCTCAGCCAGCCCAAGTCGCTTCCCGTGTGGGCAGCAGCCCTTGGAGGCCCGGCCACCCAGAGGAGCAGCAAGGCCTGACCCGGGCCTGCCCGCCGCCTATGAAGCCACCTCATGGCTGATTCTGAAGCAAGAGAGCGATCTGCTGAAGATGAGAGTTTTAAATATCCTTTCCAAAGTCACACTGGCATCCTTATTAGTCAAACTAGCTACCAATATCTTGACTAACTTTCTGATAGCTCCCTGTCCTCCCCTCTCCAAAACCACTCCATGGTCTTAGCAGAGAAAAACATTTCACATTTCTCTATAACCAAAAAACAAAACTGTGCCAACCCATGATAAGGTTGTGGACCCCCAGCTTGGAGCCTCTGGACTGTGTTTTGTCCTTCTGCCTATCAGGGTAGGGAGAAGCTAGGGAAAAGTACTGGGGCTAGCTATGAATACAGTAATAGGCCACAGAGCTACAAATATATGTGTAAAGAATACTGAAAATATTTAAAAGCAAAAAAGGCAATAATCAATTTGGCATCAAACTAAGACTAGATTTATGGGCTGAAGTCTTGTACAAATGCACAGAAGTAAAATATTTTTTAAAAGGGTAATGACGCATGGGTTTTATGCTTTTAAGTGTGTAAACTTCCCAGAAACAGGCTTCATACTATTAATATTGTTGTATAAAATTATATATTTTAAGTAAAACACTGCAAAACCTAACAAGCTGACAAGGTCATCATATCCAGAGACCATAAATCCACTGAATTAAAAACACTGAAGTGCCCTCAAGATAAAATGATGATGAAACAGAGCTTGAACAGAGTCTGGACACTCTTTTGTTAGCAACGGTTTTATTTACTGACTTGAAATGATCCAAAGACCTTGTAATTTAAATAATAAAGCAAATGTTGGGAGAAAAACTAACAGAAAACTATGTAAAATTTGTCTTAATGTTTATTAATTATTTTTTATTTTTGATAAGCAAAAGCCAATGGCATTTATAAACACAACAAATAAAGCAGCTACTCCCAAGGGCATTCCAGGATAAGAAAAAATGGCCTGTAGAGGATGTATACATTACATACTAGGAGAACTTTCTTCACTGAAAGAGTGGTCAGGAATTGAAACAGGCTGCTTAGGGAAGTGGTGGAATCACCATTCTGGACAGTGTTAAAAAAGCATGTGGAATTGGCACCTACGCATATCATTTAATGATGAACACAGCGGTGCTGGGTTACCAGTTCAACCTCATAATTTTAGAGGTCTTGTGCAACTTAAATGATTCTATGGACCCATAAAAGTCTTAAGCATTCTTTTAAAGCAAAGGAGGGTCTCTAGTGATGATGGATAGCACAGGTAGTTGAAAACAGCAACAGAACCACAGTAACTTATTTGTATTAGTAATGGTTTGCATGGCTGAATTCATGCACCAGATTCTCAGCCTCATTCAACATAAATTTCTTGAAGCTTTCTGGGAAACAGTGATGTCTTTTCACTGTGTTTGCAATGACTAAAGAGCCAAGATCTGAAGGCAGCCGATCAACAGAAATCATCACATCAGTGCCAGGAGTTATGAAATAGAGAAACAAAACAAGACCCCCCTCCCCACACATTCTATCTCCAGTTTTTGCTTTATTTGAATGTTCTACAGAGCATGGTGGGGTTTTTTTTTTGTTTGGTGGGGGGGTTTTGTGTGGGTATTTGGGGGTTCTTTTGGTTTGTTTGTTGGTTTGGTTTTTTTGATTTTTTTTATGTGCAGGTTTTTTTTGTTTTTTTAGTTGTGATTTTGGCTTTCCTTTTGTTTTTGTTTTTGTTAAAATAAACTATAACAAGCAATATTCTGAGAAATGCTGGAAAGAGTCATATATGCTCCCTTCTAGGGGAAAGCTCTGATAAATCCCTGACCATATGGTAGCTTGAGTTTTGCCCTGTATCACATCAAAGATATCACACATTCTTCATCATGAGGTGTTTTCCCATTCTTCTGAGGGACTGTTAGGGACTGAGCTCTGAAGCACTCAGGATTCATAGCGTGCACACCTCAGAAACAGCCAGCAGAAGATAGAATTCTGAGATCTGAGGTTCTGGTCTGCCAGCACATGAGTGTTGCTGGTGTTGATGAAGCTGATTCTGGAGAAGTAAGATCACATTGTTTTAATTTATGGACAGACCTTCTGGACTGATATTGCTGGGCATGGAGTTCTGTCTGATCTAGAGCCGAACTTCTGCTTTGTGATTCAATTTTTCCTGATAGTGACAAAAGATGTTTAAAGAATATGAGATTATTGCTTGGAAAACATCTGTGGTGAGAAAATACTGTTTTCAACTGTATGTACAGGTGTCCTCCCAATCCCTTGTTCTGATGCTACAATTTAAAACAATGCCCAGTTTCTCAGGCAAGTTTGCTAAAAACCGGGATATTTTAGGATTAAAATATTTGTATATATGGTGGGGATTAGGTTTCCTCCTCCTTTTTTTTTTTTTTTTTTTTTTTTTTTTTTTTTTTTTTTTCCTTACAGAAATTTTCCCCATAAGTTGCTAAAAGACTAAGTACTGGTGCTTAGATGGTGCTTGACCAACATAAAGGAGGTGGCTGAAAGTCGGGAGGGGGAAGATCATGAAAGTTTTGGGGCAGGAAAAGGACAGGGCTGGGAGAGCTGGGGGTTCTTCTTGCTCTGGGCATCAGAGAGGATGGGCAGGCTGTTGCATGCTGCAGGAGAACACTGTCAACAGAAAGTTCGGTCCTGGGAAATGGACCTGGGCTCGTGTACCCAGGAATTCTGAGCTCCTTCTCCTGCCCTGCTGGAGCTGGGCCAGCCCTGCCCGGGAGTCACAGCTTCTCTAGCACTGTTCTTTTTGCTATGGTGGCCCTGCACACCCCTGCCTACTGGGACATCCTACTGTTCCAGCCACCAGCCCAGGAGTTTCCATTGTTCCAGCTTGGTGCTCTCAGAGTCCCAAGAGGTCAGACTGACCCGGGCTTTGTGAAACAAAGCCCCTCAAGGTTCCTGGTTCTGTTTATTATTAATGCTGTACTTGCTGTTGTTGGTCTGCCTTGTTATACTTACTAGTAAAGAACTGTTATTCCTTTCCCCATACCTCTGCGTGAAAAGCCTCTTTAATCTTCTAAATCATAATAACTTGGAGAGAGGGGATTGGAATTCCCCATTCCTAGAGAGGCCCCATCCCTCCCGAGCAGATACCTGTCTTTCAAACCAAGAAAATACATGCATATTTTCCCCCCGCAAAGGCATACTGATATGTTGTAATGCATTAATTTGGTTTATACTTGTAATGTTCTTTTCTATCTGTTCCCGCCCAGCAGTGCCCATCCCCCTCAAACCTAATCCTGTTTCCTCCCACTTATCACTGATCAGGTGGTGCCTCTGGGTCTTGCCCATGGGCCCTGTCCCCTGGGGGAAACAGCCACGGCAGGGGAGGGGCCAGCACACTCTGGCATCGGCATTCCCCGGGTAAGGTCTCCAGCAACTGGAGCAGGACTTAAGAATAAAAGCAGAAATATCCAACCCGAAGCCAGAGAGTCAAGACTCTTCTTTTACATCAGCGGCAGTCTAATCTCGTGGGGGAAACAACACTGATGGCAGAACCGGCTGTCTAAAACCATGACACTTCTAAGTTTCATCTACCTTTTCACTGGGACTGAGATATTGTCTCCAAGAATGGGTGAACTGTCAGAGCACAATGGAGGTGAAAGCTGCCCATTCATATCAAATATGTCTTTACTAATAGGCTTGTCATTTTTTAATTATCATCAGGTATGTTCTTTAGTAGCCTGGCCCACTTTATGAAAGAAGATTGTCTATGACTTGGAGAAGGCTTATAAATATGCTGCACCACAGAGCTCCATTTTGCTGCCATTTTATTTTCTGAAAACAAAAAGTTGTCTTTTGTCTAGACCTATTACCTTCATGAAATATCAAGAAAAGGATGTTTTTTGATATCAGCAACAGGATTAAGGTTTGAGATGACAGTCTAAGGTCAGTTCTGAAAATTTTGATTTGCAATAATTGTTCTCTAATTAGCCTGTGGAAGAAGAGTAGAAAAAATTTAATGATCAGAAAATCTCATTTCTAGTAACCTAAACTTGCTATATATCTAACTTCTACTTTCAAAAAGTACCACGCAAACCTATTCTATTTATCATTCTACGTTCTTACAAGCAGGTAATGTACCAATTTAGTACAGAAATCAAGTGTGCAATTAGTGTAAACTCTAGTATAAATTTATCACACCTTGACTTTCTGAAGTTTCTTATTAGCCTCTTGGCAATATATTTTATTATATTTGGAGTGTAAGCTTGTCCTTTTTGATTTTCACTTGTGCTCAGCACTGTGGCAGCTGCAGCACACAAAACACGTTAATGCTCTATGGTTTATGGTTTGTGTTCCACAGACTCTGTAGCTGTAAAATTACTAAAATCTATGGAAATGAAGACTATGCATCTTGTGATTTAAACTCCAAATATTTTTCATTATTTTCAAGAATAAAAGATGGATAATCCATAAAAACAGCAAGCAGTCATTTGTTATTCGCCTTCCACATGCCGTTTCTTGTTTTATGAAACTGCCTTAACCATCCTGAGTCATTACTTTTCTAGGCTGATGGAGACTACATTTCTTGGGTTTTCCCCTTAACAGATGTGAATGTTCTCTGAACTCCTCTACATACAATTTCAGGGCCTGTGAACATCATATTTGAAAGTACCAATTGCAGAGTAGGAAAAAAAACAAAACAAAACAAAACAAACAAACAAACAAAAAACCCACCATGCACCAGCAAGCAAATACTCAGAAGTTTTTCCAGACTATCCCACTTATGGGTGTTACAAACATGAATTTACTTGGTAATACAGCACAAAGATACCAGTATTTGAAGGTGATTTTGACATATAACTTTACTAACAAGAATAAGAGTCAATGAAATATACTTCTGTGACTTTTGAAATCTCTTTTGGATAAACAAAACTTCATTTAGTTGATGCTCATCTGGGAATTTTTTAAATATAAATTAATATTACTGGCATAAGTTTCCTTCAGTATTAATTCATTGCATTATATTTTCTTCCTGTTGATGTGATGCCTGTGCTATAGTGTAAGGAACCAATTTAATTTTTATTTATGTCTCCGTATTGTTTGATTTCTCAAACGGTGGGTTAAAAATCCGTTTTTCACATCGGGTGGAGAGTTACCAGAGAGGCTGTCTTAACACGTTCATGCAGAGGGTGCCTAGCACTCGTGACAGGGAAGACACCACCAACATTATGGTCTCTAGCAGGCACCTCCTTTACAAAACGGAGGGAAGGTCTATCTCGGGGAGACTTCGCCTAACAGCCTAGCCTGACAGCCAATATAGGGAGCGGAAATTTCCACCACTGGGCTGCAAACGACTGCCCGCAGAAGACAGGAATCTCCTGTTTCCCGGGGAAGACTTCCCTGACTAACCCACGGTCGCCCTCAAGGGATGACTGCGGGAGAAGCATTGGGATATAAAAGCAATTCACAGCGGCACAACTGGCCTAGCTCGTTCATCGATTGCTTCTTAGTTGCTCCTGTCCTTGTTCAGTCTGGCTTGTCCCGCCTGAGGGCCTTCCCCCTGCGGTCTACCCGGCTTCGTTCACTGCTGCCGGCCCGCCCCGCCTGTCCCTGCCCTCCGACCTTGCTTTCGCCGTGTCTTCGTTCCCCCAGCAGCCTGTCGCTATCCTCACCCTCCCCTGCCCGCGGCTCCACGGCCCCCCGAGCGCCTCCTCCCCGCTCGGCCCGCCGCTTGCCGCCGCCCGCCGGCTGCGAGCCGCGCTTCGCCTCCTGCGAGCGCCGCGCAGGCTGCCCCGGCTCACAGCGCGCACCTGCCACCTGCCGACCGGTGCAGCCCAGAGCCTGGGTGGGGACGCGCTCTCTGCCTCTGCCTCTGCCTCCATCTCCCTCTGATTATAATTTTCCCTCCTTCACTTCTACTTTTCCTGTCCTTTTCTAGCAGGGACACATAGTTTCACTCATCCATAAATGGATCTCAGATATAATATTGGCCTTGTTTGTGCTTAATTTTGTCTGAGACAGCCATTTAAAAGAACCCCTTGCAGTTCCCTATAGTGGAACATGACTTGGTTAACTTAGTGTAGAGTGCGTGCCTCCAATAATGCACCTCCCACAGCAGAGTACTTGTATGGAAACGTATAGCCTTCATGTCTTGCACTATACTGAATGAACAAGCACTCCGGTTTGTCTTCTAGAGCTAATTGTTACTTATTCAAGTCCAAGTTAAGTGCTTATTAGTACTCTGAACTTGCAGTCAATATATATATATTAACCTTGGCTCATTTTTTTATTATAAACAACTTATTTAACTACATGTACTGCATCTTACAATCAATAAAATAGGAGAAAAAAATTAAACCCACTGTGAATGAATATAAAATGCAAAATTTTTACAATATTTAGTATGCATTTACAATACGAAAGGTTTTTACTTTACAGTTGTTGACATAATAACATCAAGTACCATGTTTATAAATACAACATTTATGAAAAATATAAATATGTTTATAATTATAGAATCATAGAATAGCCTGTGTAGGAATGTACATTAAAGCTCATCTCATTCCAACCCACTGCCAGGGAAAGGGACACCTTCCACAAGACCAGGTTGCTTATAGCCTCATCCAATATGACCTCACACACTTCAAGAGATGGGACAGCCACAGCTTCTCTGTGCCAGTGCCTCACCACCCTCACACTAAAAATTTTTTTCCCAGTATCTAATATGAACTTACTCACTTTCTGTTTGAAGCTGTCTCAGTTTAGAGACAAGTTTAGGAGAAGAATACTCTGGAACTAGTGTTTCTGCTAACAAAAAAAGGGGTTCAAACAATCCCTTTTTTGCCAATGAGAAAATGAATACTAGTAGATTAAAGCGTAAAAACTCCAACCATTTATTGACGAACCGAGTGCCCACAGTGCATGGGAAAAAGTTAATAAATGCTAGATATTGAACTGTCAGTACCTTAGCCCTCCCACACATACATCCCCCCACACCAGACCAAAACCCCCAAAGTGCCAGGGGAAAGAAAAAGGAAAAAAAAAGGAAAAAAAAAAAAAAAAAAAAAAAAAAAAAAAAAGAAAGAAAGAAAAAAAAGAAAAAAAAAAAAGAAAGAAAGAAAAACAAAGAAAAAAAAAAATAAAGCAAAGAACAAAAAAGAAAGACAGAAAAAAAAAATAAAGAAAGGCAAAAAAAAACAAAAGACAGAAAGAAAAAAAAAAAGAAAAAAAAAAAAGAAAGAAAGAAAAAAAAAAAAAAAAGAAAGAAAAAAGAAAAAAAAAAAAAAAAAAAAAAAAAAAAGGCTGGCCACGCGGCAGGGAACACAGGGAGCAACAAAATAACGGCGGCTTTTGTATCAGGGAAAGAAAATGAGTTCACGCAGCAGCTTAGAAAAAAACAAAACCAAAAAAAATCATAGATGGGAACCTGGTGAATCTCCGATGCTAGTCTCGTCCTTACAGAAGACAAGCTGGTGGATGCAGGGTCTTTCCTTCTGCCGGGTCGGTCCCTTCTCATTTCTGGGCCCCAGACGAAGCTCCCCCTCGAGTCTCTCCGCCGGTCCGTGGCCGACGCTTCTCCCTTCGATTTCTCGTCTTTGACCTCGGACCAAAACCAAGCTGAACAGTTCAAAAAGAAACAAAACTCGCGGGAGAACTGCTGTCTCCAAGGCCACGGAAAGGTTAAAAAAACCTTCTTGCCTAAGCTAAGGCGAGAGCCCTAAGGAGCCCTCCCCTCGCCCGAACTCATCTTAAAGCTACAGCAACCATTTCTGGCCATATATCAGAGCATCAAATAGATGAACAGAGGTTCATCATAAAATCACCCCGGGAAAGTAGCCATTCCTCCTTGTCCTATCCCTACATACTCTTGTAAAAAGTCCCTTTCTGTTATGGGGGCTTCCTTCAGGTACTGGAAGACCACAATTAGGTCACGCAGAAGCCTTCTCTTTTCCAGGCTGAACAATCTCAATTCTTTCAGCTTTCCCTCCTCTCCACAGGAGAGGTGCTCCATCCCTCTGGTAGCCTTGGTGTCCCTCCCCTGGACTCCCTCCAGCCGCTCCATGTCCTTCCTGTGCTGGGACCCCAGGGCTGGGGGCAGCTCTGCAGGTGGGGTCTCACCAGAGCAGGGCAAAGGGGCAGAATCCCCTCCTTCCCCTGCTGCCCACAGAACATTTTGGGTGCAGCCCAGGACACACTTGGCTGTCTGGGCTGGGAGTGCCCATGGCTGGCTCATGTCCAGTTTTCACCTCCAGCACCCCAAGTCCTTCTGGGCAGGGCTGCTCTCGATCTGTTCATCCCCAGCCTGGGCTTGCACTGGTGGCTGCCCCAACACAGGTACAGAACCAGCACTTGGTTATATACCTGCTGGATGCGACCACTAAACCAATTCCTTATCCTCCCAATAGCTTATCCTCCCAATAGCTTATCCTCTCACTAAATCCATCTTTCTTTAATTTATGGAGCAGAAAACTACTAATGTAGTTAGCATTTGAAAAAAAAAAATCAGTTGAGGCCAGAAGAAATTTTTCTGAGGTGCTGAAAGATCAGCACTCTTTACTTTTGACAAGATGAAGGATGCTGGAAAAGTCCACAGTACAATTACTCTTGCTACTAAATCACATTTTCTTAAAATTTATGTAGGCTTTATTTGCATTGTGGCATCATATATTGTGTATGTATTTTTTGTGACTTTTATGATTTCTGACATTTGAAAATATTGGTAATCAAATTTATACAAAATATCTCTAATGGGAGTATTTGTTTGGTTGAGGTGTTCTAGGTCTTTATACTATTACCTTCTCATAAAGATGTGAGAAAAAGCAATACAATTTTACAAGGCAACAAAATTGAAATGTTATGGAGCTAGAGGAAAAAACACTAGTTTAGCCTTATATCTGTCATCTCATGAAAGTACCTAGAATAAAAATCAGCTACTGAAATGTTTGATTTGTCTTGAATTTACAAGGTTTACCAACAAGTAGAGAACAGCACCTCACAGAGGTAGTAATGCCTTCATTACACACCCATGAGGGTAAAGGAAGAGACAAGCTCAGCTCTACCTACCTTAGAGCTGTGTAACCTCATGGCTTTGTGCCATTTGCTGTGTGGGAGTTAAGGTGGCCTCCAGGACATGCTAGTAAAGGTCCTTTTTGTAGGTCTTCATTATTTCCCAAACTGGTGCAAACAATTTACAGAGGACGGAACCTGTTCTGGAGGAATTTGCTGCATCTGGTTGATTGTGAAACTGTTTTTGGATTGACAGTTCTCTGATGCTTCAGTGGTATGAAATTCCTGCAAATTTCAGTCCTCTGGTATCAGAAATAGTTGTCTTACTTCTCTCCAGCTTCAGTATTAATCTTGACTTGGTGTTACAGAGTCTGTAACAATTTGGTCTGTTACTGACCATTTCACCAACATGAAATGTCTTTTACTGGGTGCATCTTGTTTGGCAAAGTTAATCAGCAGATGAGAGATGGAGAGTAAACCTCAATGATCTATGTTTAATTTATTGGTCAGGGTCAGCATCCTTATCACCAGGGTTGAGAGTAGATTGTTTTAGTTCTAAGATTGGAACTTAAAATATTCTTGGTGTCAACATTGCTTTATCACAACTCACAAATTCTCTTAAAAAATGACAATTATGAGTCACTCAGAGCAGTAACTGTTAACTGATTAACTTTTAATAAAGAGCTTCCTATGATGCCTGGAATTTTTATTGTTATTTGAAACAACAATTTAAAAGTATTCTTAGTCTTATTTCTTCACCATTACTTTCCATGTCTTATAAGTGTCTTATAGGTGCAGAAATATTTTATGATGTGTAAGCATTTAACAGGCTGCGATTTTTGTTTGCTAGTAGTTTGTTTCTAATTTGGCTGTTATTGTTGACTGATACAAATAAAAGATCAATTCAAATGAACTTAAAATACTATGTTTTAGCAGAGTTATGATGAGAAATGCATAGATGTGAAATTCAGTTTGGGCTACTACTTTTAGCCATTCACTTTCAGTGGCAGTACAGTATGTACCTCAGGCTCCTTGTTGGGTGTAAAATTTGTGAATGAACATTGGGTGTCACTGCTGCATACATATATACAGAACTATACAGATCTTTTACCACCACTATCAAAGGAGCAGGCATGAGTATTCATTTAGGGAAAAGAGGACCTTGCAGTGATTTGAGGTCTTGTAACATGGAAAAGGGTCAGCCAGAAATGTTGTGACTGATACCTGCAAGGAGAAGATGTAATTTCCACAGATATTCTGCAAGGTCCAGTGCATATAATTAGATGCAATTGTTCTGGGATGATATTGCCTAAAATATGATACATTTTTCCATTAAGGAAAAAATTTCCAGTTAAGTGAAATCAAGGACACCTTTATTTTTTAAGAGAACAAAATCATGCCCTGTACTGTTGCTGTTGTTAAAACAAAGAGAGTTATATTTGCAAAAAAAGAACAATGAAAATCCTGAAATTGCAAAAGAGCATTACATTTAAAACTCTTTGCATATTTACTGATGACTGAGAGTCTTACATCACCAACAAGCACAGCAGGTGGTCTGTGATCCTTGATAGGCTGATATGTTTCATGTGGTTGTCAAAATCAAACGTAGTTTTGTATGGGGTTGAAAATATTGTTGTTGAACTATAACATGCATACATTGTTATCTTTAGTCTCTTACTCATTGGAAGGCTCTGTATCTTCTCAGAAGCACACTGACTTTCACAGGTCTCATTTCAAAAAATCTGTTTACATGGAATTGCTCTGTGCAAAAAATACATACCAAAGCAATGTACTGCTTTAACATCCTTTGTATTTGAGAAATCAAATCAACTGCATACATGGTAAATATCTGAAAAAATATATACAAAGTGTTTCTTGAAATGAATGTGGTTAGACTGTGTTTACTGCTTATGCATCTTTTTTTCTTCTTCTCAGTATAAGAACTTTATCTATGACCTTTTTTCTTGCTAGGAGTAAACTATTAGCAGAGAAGTTCAATGCTGAAATTTTATTGCACCTTTTTAGATCAAAACCATGGATTTCTTACGTAACTATAATATTACCAGTTGGCAAGTTCTTCAGAAGTTTGCAAACTTCAGCAAAATAGCTTTCTCTTAGCCATTTAAATGTTTAAGATTTTTCTCTTCCTTTCGTGAAGTCATATAATTCTATGTAGGCATTTATGGATATGTCTTGCATGGATAATGTTAAATTTAAATTAGCACAGTATATCCTATAAGATTTTTAAAATGCCCTTATATTATATTGTGACTCAGGGTACTGCTCCTATCCTTGTTTTCAAGTGCAAGAAATTAAGTAAAAAAGCACCTTAATTCTATTCACATAAGGTTTTGAGTGGAACAGGGAATTAACCCTAATAGTACACTGTACAATGATTGTGTAGTAGCTGGATATTCACATAAATTATGTAAACAACAAAGACAAGGAAAAAAATCAAACTTACTTTACTTTTGAAGGAGGCGGGGTGTTTAACTTTGGTCATAGACCAGCATTGCAGACTTGTAAAATAAATTAGATTGGATGGGGGTTCTCTAGTCTGACCATTAACTTTGACTATGGCTGTCAAAGCTACTATACGTGGCATGGGATCAGGTTCCATTGATTTTTAGGCATTTCTAGAAAGAGGATAGCATAATTTCCTTTGGCCACATATTCAGTCCTTGCATATTGCCACAATAATAAACCTTACCTCTGAACAGAATGTATCCCTGATGGGCTGGCAGCACAAAATGCCATGGAAAGGTGCTGCTGCAACAGTTGTAAAATGCAATAAATCACACAAGCTCCAAATTCTGGAAGGTTTTTTTTTGTTTTTTTTAAAGTGTTTTGTCTTCAACGACCTGTCTAATACTTCATTGAAATTAATATTCCACTCAGAGAACTCCTAGTCCCAGAACTTGTACATTTTTCTAGCCTCAGGGTCATGATGGCTAAGTTATTCTTACTAAAATATAAAATTGGCTAAAAATAAGTTGTTGCTTTCCCTCTTTTTTTTCAGTTTAGCTTCTATTATCACATAGGGTGTCTCAGTTCTTCATTGCACTATGTTCTTGTGGGATTTTGCTACGTGCAGGAAGGTTTGAATGATGACTTAACATTTTTCAATAATTCAGAGATAGATAATAGGTGATAAAGATTTTCCCTTAAGATCATATGAATATGAGAAGTTAAACTGATGTCAGATACATCTGTATATACTCAAGGGTTATTAAAAAGTTGCAGGATTTAAAGAGTATTATAAAGAATTTGTGATTTTTAATGAATGATAATTTGTCTTATGCCCTGTACTTTAGAAAAGTCTATACTCTCTTCCCTGATCTTGCTAAAAAATCCCAATAATAATTTAAATCCTTCCTATGACTAAGTTGCGAGCCCCTGTGTAAAGGTGATTTTGAAAAAAAAACATGGGGAGCAGCCTGAGTCAGACACCTTCTTCACAGAAGTAGTGGTGAATGCTTGTTTATTGAGGGTACACAGGGTTCTTTTATACATATATCATTCTAGTGCACAAGCTGTTCACATGGCATTTTACTACTCGCTATTGGCTAGTGTTATCTGCATAAGCATTCCTTTGCAGTTAACTTGTTTTCAATTTTGTTGAGGGATCAACAGCTTGTTCCCAGGCTCTTCGTCCTGGTTCTCAGGCTCATCGTCCTTGACAGTGCTAAAACAACAGAACTTTCCCAGCACTGTAAGGCTTCTCTGTGTCTGTCTCCAAAAATCCTGCTACAATTCCCCCTTTTTCTTTTGCACAAGCTAAGCATTAGATATTGTCTTACACAACATATTCTTAATACATGACATTACACAACTTAGTGCTAATAATCCTACTAATAGAAATAATAATATAACAAGCACTCGTTTAATAACAAACTTCAGCTATCTTGTAATCCTAAGGCTACTTAACTAATTGTTTCTGTCCCATCTGGGGTGCCAGTTGTTTCTGCCCATCCCAGGGACGGCAGTTGTTTCTGGGGCTCCTTTTTAGGAGCTTAAATTCCCCGGCATTCAGGTGGTTTTAGAGTTCTGGCCCTCTGCAAAGCTCTGTGCCAAACGCAGGAAAAGATGGAGTCTTCAAGGTTACATGCTTCGTTTATTAGTTCTTATCTTACAATTTTCTCAGTGTCCAAAAGATGTTTGCCGCGGCTCGGACATCTGGTGACTCCTCTTGTCTCTGGGATGTCCTTATCTTTTATACTAATTGCTACGTATTCTTTATTTACTATTTATTACCAATGTCTATCACTATTACTAGAAAGGTCATCTTTACTCTGACCCAATCCTCACTAACTACTTTGTGCCAACGTCACTGCAGAAATGGAGTGAGGGAACAAGAAGGAAGAAGAAAGAGACAACGCCCTAAATTCTCCATTTTGCCCCATTCACTTCAATGCCAAAAATCCCAAACCCACTGTTTTTTCACCCTGTGATATACTAAACTACTATTTTTACACTCTTGTGGCCTGCAATGCTTCCTGCAGTGCAAGAAGCCTCTCCCATGGACTGAAATCAAATCCAGTGTCTCTCTGAGCTCTGGGCTCTGGGCTGGGGTCCCAGACCCCCCTGCCCAGGTCCCTGACCCTCCAGGGCAACCAAAGGAATGCCCTGGACTCCAACAACTAATCTTTAAATGCATCATCACTTCCTTTTAAATCATGTAATTTGTTCTTCATTAATTGCAATTTTTGTGAATTGATCCAGAATGGTTGGACAGGTTCATGCAACACATTCCTTCAAACTCTTCACACCCATGGTTATGTACTAAAGGCAAAAATCAATTGCAGCACGGTTTTGCAAAACAGCATGATTAACACTGGTAACATCCGCTGATAGCTTATCTAAAATTTGGCTAGTTAAATTCAATTCTGATTTGTCCGGCATGCCATCTGCTTCAATGTGGTCATTGCTCTGGTGGCTGTTGCTCTTGGTATAAACATGGATGTTAACACGGTCCTAGCTTGGGACCAGAATTTAGGATTTTTTATGTCTGTACAGTCCAACTCATGTATGGCACATTTTCTCTGAGTGACTTTTGCTAAAGTCATCAATGTGGTTATGTTAGGGTGAAACAGGGTAAGCTTCCCTAAATAGCATGGGCTTTATATGGGCTGGCTGGAACTCCACTCCAAGCGCGGTCCCCACATATTAAAAATGTTCCTGGTGGAAGGCTTCGTGCTGGTTTGCCAGTCAAATTACATTTGGAATAGAGTTGTTGGTGTACACTGCCACTAGATAGTCGAGCTGAATTTATTGCAGCCCATTTCTGGCTATGTATATTTAAACTCTGCTCTGTGGGGGGCTCAAAGGACACCCAACCTCCCTCATTCTTTTCGTAGAGCTGGTATTCATACATCCAAGGAGGTCTAATTCTTCAGGTGGTGAATAAAGCGTATCATTAAGTTGTTCTATAATTTTTACACTGCCAGCCTCTATCAGCCTGGGCGGCTGTGAAACCTGATGTCCACACCATGGCGTTTGCCACAGTAAAATTCAGCATTGTCTCATTTTTCACGTAACCTTTAAATTCCTGAGGGCTCCAAAGGGGTGTTCCTATTAAACAAGTTCTGAATGGGTCTTGGGGATTGGCCAGGCTAAGGCAAATAGAATCCTGTCCAGTCATTTTGGCAAATGTCACCCATACATTAGTTCTCTTAGAAAATTGATGAGCTAGTTGAGAAGATCCTGCAACACTTGTTGACACCATGAGCAAAAGGCACGCAACACACGCGAGAACGTCTTACCATGCGGACCTGCCATACCCCTCTCTTAATGGCCTACACTGTCTGCGCAAATCTCCAATCTGCTACTTCAATAAAATCATCAGGAACCGGGTTAGGTATTCTCAACACTACCTGTGCTGCTTGATAAAAGGCACCAAGGGTGCCACTATAGCAAGGGTCACAGAAACCACCCTCACGCCAAAGCTTTGGTGTCTCTCTCTCAAATTGTGCACCACAAACTCCTCAGCTCACTTCTGTAACTACTACCTCCTGACACTGAGGACACTCTTTTTCTTGCCACTCATGCAACTCCTGGGGAGGTTCCAACGATCCCAAGGGGCCTTGGCAATCAAAAAATGCTACAACCCAGTCTGGGTCAGGAGGGTGTTGTTCACCAGTGGCCTCAACCACCACCTGTCTCAGCAAGGACTTGATGATCCGTGCTCTTCTTCCTTCTTTTCCTTCCTTGCTGGCCAAGTCCATTTACTCGGCATCCATTGTGGTCCAGATGCAAAGCTCAAAGGCTTGGGTGCAGCTCTTGTCAAATTCACCTCAGAGGTGTCCTGATCGCTGACCAGCAGGTTTCAGAGTGACGGATTCCAGGGCCTTGGAGATCTGTCGGTCTGGGACAAATTTGAGATCAGCTGCTCTGGCCAGAAGTGCTCCTCTTATCTTCTCCGGAGCTGACCATCTGGCTTTTTATCTTCAGAGGGCTTGGGGTGTTCACTGCGTGCAGAAGGCTTACTGTGACCCTGTTCAGCATGAAACCACTTTGTCAGCAAGGCACGAGTAAAAACCACCCCAGCTTGGCTCTTACTTGGCAGCTGCTGCAGCCACAAAACTTAGTAAGATATCTTTGGGTTTTCACCAGCTTAAGTCTTTAGTAAATAAATTCCAAGTGGATACTAAACAAGTATTTCACTAAGAGATTAAGAAACATTAAAATTAAAAGCAAGTCAGATTGCAGCTGTAATTATACTACATTAGAAACTCCAGATGGTGGGGATCCATTCACCATATAGAGAGAAATTAGTAATCAAGGTAATTACAAAGACAGTGGTGTGTTGTTTTTTTTTTTTTTTTTTTTTTTTTCCCTGCATGCTTTCTCAGGCTTGGAATCAACAGAGTGGACTACATGGAGAGTTGACTAGGGTGAACTCGGAATTCACTCTCTCAGGCAGGAGACTAGTTAAGGAGTGTTACTGATAACAAAGAAGAAAAGTTATACAACATTGATTATTATAAATTACTTTGTTCTTATCTACTTTTAACATTTGTATCTTACTAGTCTTCATCCATTCCTGTAGAAAACTAACTCTTTTTCCATTCCCCTGTGGCAGCTCCAATCCCTAGTGATAGTTCGAGGGCGTGGGGCAGCCCCTGATGCGGAACACGTGGATGTGCAGGTGGGCAGCAATTCTGGATGCACACGCTGACACAGTATCGGAGCAGGTTAAACAGGGGCAGGATCAGGGCAATCCAGAGGACAATATACTTATCAATAAAGCTGTTAAAACACTGGTCAAGGAACAGCAATGCTGGGCCTATGAATGCTGTGTCATATAAATACATTTCACTCTCAGTCATGTGGGCAACCACCAGTTTATTTGTGATCTTGGCAGACACAAAGCTAAAAGTCAGGATGTAGAGGCAGAGATGCCTCCCAAAGAGCTGCACAGCAGGTTTCCTGTAGGTCATTGCAGCCAAGGCAATCACAGAGCTAATATGAAGAAAAGATGAGAGGACACTCGTTCCTGCTAAAGTGGATCCATTTTTGCCAACTCCACTCGTGAAGATCACACCAAAGTAGTTTGCACAGGAGAATATGGTTCCTGCCACAGTACAAAGAGCTGGGAGTATTTTCACCTGAATGTTCAGTCTTGGAATCAGAGATTGCTAAAAAGATGGATGTCCAATCACTGCCAGTAAATGCATGATTATTATGAAGATTTGTACTTCAGTCACATCAATCATGCCGAAGCGCAGCGTTCTTGAGACATACGTCTGTCAGTGCACACAGTAAAACATGAATGTCACAGCAAAACATCAGAAGAACATCCAATCAGGGTTGGTGTCCCGCTGCACAACAATACAAGTTCCCAAATCCACGAAGACTGTGGACAATGAATCACAGCCATGATCAAAACGCTCTCCTAATGGAGTGCTGCTATTTGTCCTTCTTGCTTGTTGTCCATCTGTAGCATCCAGGGACTGGAATGCCTCAGGCACAAGCAATTAATGTCCAGGGAGGTGTCTGCCTTTGAAGCTGTTGTGCAGTAACATACTAATAACAGAATCGTAAATACATTTATTTATTGTTTGTGATATTATTTATTTGTTGTAATATTATTTATTTATTTATTTATTTATTTATTTATTTATTTGCTTATTTATTTAGTACATAACCATGGGTGTGAAGAGTTTGAAGGAATGTGTTGCATGAACCTGTCCAACCATTCTGGATCAATTCACAAAAATTGCAATTAATGAAGAACAAATTACATGATTTAAAAGGAAGTGATGATGCATTTAAAGATTAGTTAAGTAGCCTTAGGATTACAAGATAGCTGAAGTTTGTTATTAAACGAGTGCTTGTTATATTATTATTTCTATTAGTAGGATTATTAGCACTAAGTTGTGTAATGTCATGTATTAAGAATATGTTGTGTAAGACAATATCTAATGCTTAGCTTGTGCAAAAGAAAAAGGGGGAATTGTAGCAGGATTTTTGGAGACAGACACAGAGAAGCCTTACAGTGCTGGGAAAGTTCTGTTGTTTTAGCACTGTCAAGGACGATGAGCCTGAGAACCAGGACGAAGAGCCTGGGAACAAGCTGTTGATCCCTCAACAAAATTGAAAACAAGTTAACTGCAAAGGAATGCTTATGCAGATAACACTAGCCAATAGCTAGTAGTAAAATGCCGTGTGAACAGCTTGTGCACTAGAATGATATATGTATAAAAGAACCCTGTGTACCCTCAATAAACAAGCATTCACCACTACTTCTGTGAAGAAGGTGTCTGACTCAGGCTGCTCCCCGTGTTTTTTTTCAAAATCACCTTTATGCAGTGTTAGTTTCCTCTTTCCCTTTTCGATATGCTCCCCTATTCTGATATCAAAATGTTTGGTTTTGAGGCAAGGATAACTTTAGAACCTCTGAATATGTTCCTGTTCAATTCAAACAAGGTCTACTATGACATATTTTCAAGGAACCAGTTTCAATAATGATCTGTAAGGAGGAGGATTTGCAAGATTCTTTTGCTAAATTATCTTCCTCCTTCCTCCCTCACACAAATGTTGCTCTCTACTTTTTCACTCCTTGCTTTAGAAGGAGGAAGTAACTTTTTCTCTCTGCTAGCCCAGAGACCTGCATAAGTACACTACATGCAAAAGATGTCTCTGAGCAAGGCTGCTTCTATATGGCTGAGAAAAATAACTAGTTTCCTAAATGGCCACTTACAATAAGAAGGACTTATTGTATTGGAAAAAATATACCAGTAGGCGGTAGGAAGTAAGCTAGGAACACAGATGTGAAACTCTAAGAAAGGCAGGAGTACTTGTGAGGAGGCTGATGAGGAAAGATGTCTAAAGACAGGAAGAATACCTCAAGGAGTAGACAGTAATTACAGCAAAGAAAGAGAGAACGTGGATATTTCCCAGAAAGAGGGCGCAGATTCTGGAGCTGGATCACTGTGAACAGCTTCCAAAATGACAAAGTGATACAAAAGTTCAATAAAATGTAATATAAGAGATTTGGAAATCTACCTTTTGGTATTTCAGGATTAGGAGTGATTAGGCTTTCATGAAGCTAGTATCAGCTTTTCTGGGAACATATACAAAATTTTCTGAGTTTTTACTTATAAAGAGAACAGCTTCATTAGAACAAAGTTGGCTACAGCCTTGTTAAAATTTAAGTCTGTAGCTATGGTTAAAGAACAACCAACTCATAGTGACATTAAAATCCAGTAAATCAAAAAAAAAAAAAAAAATAAAAATTGGATTTTAAAATAAATACTCCTTTAAAAGGTATAAGCTTTTATAATTTAACCTTATCAAAAATCTACAGTCCAGTAAGTAGAGTTCAGTGCTTTAAGAGAGTGTTTTTGGGGCACAAGCTCTGAGCTGTGGTAAGAGTTATGCCAATGGTTCTGCATTATCTATATTTGAATTGTTGTCCTACTTGGTCACACATAGTTTTCCTTCCACTGAGACTCTGTAAGGTGGTACTGGCTCTCCTTTCTCCTTTGCTACTTGTCCTAGGGTAACTTTATGATGCTTGGATCCCCAATCGTCTGTTCTATTTGTGCTGTATATTGAGACCTGTGCCTTTAAGACTGGTTCTAAGAGCAAGGAGAAGCGCGGAGTTTGTTTTGAGAAAACTGCCTGACTCCTCCACATTCTGCTGCGGACGGGGTGTTCGGCGGAGGCTTGGAGAGACTGCAGGACAGAGATATTTTTTTTGCTTTTAGTTAGTTTCAGCTAGCTAGGGCAGAGAAGTTCCCTGGACTGTTTTTTTTTCCTTTTTCTTGGAACTGTTTAAACCTGCTCTGGACTGAAAACCCAGGGGAGCACTGGGGGCTGCACCTGCGGCCCACCGGGGCCTGGACCACGGCATTTTCCAGCAGCGCCGGAGGGACTGGGACTGAGGAGAGACTGAGAGAGAGCCGAGCTACACCCATGGCACGGACTTTCTCAATTTGCCATCTCACTTCAGAAGGAGAGGTTTTATTGTTTCATATTACTCATTCTTTATACTTGTATGCACTTCATTTGTTTAGTAAAATAGTTTTTTCCACTTTTCTCCAAAGAGGGTTTTTTTTTTCCGGACCAGTTAGAGGGAGGGGCCACTTGGGCTTGCTTCCTTAGAGGGATCCTCTACAGGGGTTTTCTCCCAAATTTGTCCCAAACCAGGACACTACTGGAGACCATTTTAAGTTGAGAAGGTATGTACATACTTATCATTCTCACAATGCAATGCTTTGGTGGGAGAACGGTGTTGCTTTACAGCAATGAAAGGTAATGAAAGGCAAGCTGAGCACTGACCACCATTGACACTGAAAATCATTCAGTATGAGTCATATATGAGTCATATGAGCTTTTCATTGGCAGAACTCTCCTGAAAGGCCCTTTATGGCTGCAAGCAGGGTTTCTGTTGCCCTTTTACAGCTATGTTTAAATTGTTTGCTGACTTCTAATAGGCTAAAAACAATATACAATCTGTCTAGCCCAAAATTTTCAGCAAGCTCAGTACAAGGACAGATTAAAGGAAAACAGCAGATTTGTTAATACTAGTTGTGGTTTACCTACAAGATCTACATATATTTTTGTTTTCTGCTTTGAAACCAAGAGGATTAATATTTTATGCTCTCATGGTAGAAGTTTATCTCATCACTTCAAGTATTAGTGACAACTCTATCAATATGTGTAATGAACAAAACTTTTTGTGTGTTTTGGTTATGTAAATATGAACTAAACAATGGTAAGTACCTATTCCTTCAATTAAAATAGATATTGTTACCTATACATGGATCACTACCAAGCCCAGTAGTGGGAAGTAACACACTACCGATTCTACTCAATAGTTTGGACAATGTGAAACTGGAACAGAAAGCTTCACTTTAGTGATAAACCAACTGTAAAATCCAGCTGCTGAGCTCACATGCTTTGAAGTATTTGTTTCCTTATTTTAAAATGTTCATATAAAATGCAGTATTTCAAATGTCATATGCAGCAATACAGAAGATAAACAAATAGCAGGTGTTTCCATTTGGCAGTTTGATCACAAACGTACATATGTACAATTATGTCCAGTAATAGAGTAGGAAGGAAATGGAAGTGCATGATGATTGCAACATCTTTATAACAGTTATTTAAAATGTATGTTTTTCAGCCTCTGTTGTGAGTGTCTTATGAAAAATGAAAGATTCGCTGGGGGGTTTTCCCCCTTGAAACACATATCACACAAATCTAGATTATTTTCTCCCTAAAAAAATATATTCAGTGAGGTGTTTCTTGAGGTGACAAAAGATACCTGACACACTGAAACTGCAGCAACTGTGCAACTATATCTGTTGTTTATTTTTTAATGGAAGAGTAATATGTCTAATTCTTCTTTTGTTACTACCCCTTAACAAATACATTTGTGGCTCTTAGATGGTTGTTGTTTATCTCAAGGTTAGCCAGTATTATGTACAGCTAAAATTTTTCTGAAGGCTTTAATCTCTGAAATACTTTAATCTCAAAAATCTCCAAAATAGTTGTACTATTTAACTGATCATAGGGTAGCATTCCTAGAGTGCTAAGACCTGATACACGTTTACTGCCTTCCAAATCATTGAAGCAGTGAGTGAGAAAGAATATTCAGAAATCAGATTAAACTGACTTATTAATTGAAACTGTTAGTCCTGCACTGTTCCCCACTGCATTTGGAGTGGGGTATCTATATACAGTTCTTCTGTGAAGAAAAAGAAAATAAAGAAAATCCAAACCATGGAATTCCTGCAGTAGTTAGGGTATTTCTCTAGGGTGTGAGATGGCATTCAGGTCAGTTTGTTTCTACAGCCCGTCCAAATTCCCCTAAAAGGTAGCACTATTTTCATCTTACAATAATTTGCTGTGATCCACAGGCCTGCTGGGGGAAATCAGCAAGCAAAAGGTCTCCTGAGATTTCAGATGGGCATCAGAGTAGTGTTTCTGGCACTTCCAGGAGGGAGTCTCCTACAGCATTCCCATGACCTTCCTCTTTCCTGCAAACATTAAATTCAAACTCAGCTGATCATGGCATTCCTCACTCTTGATCAGGGAACTATGTTTATGCTAAATTTGAAGCTGTGGAAGTGAAACAGGAACAGCCTTCCAGCGTTCCTCACCCTGCTGATTGCTCTTCTTACTAGCTCAACATTTTCCCCTCTGCATCTGGACTCCGCAGATTCTCTGCTACAACCCTGGTAAACTCCTACTCATTCTCTCTCACTCGCCATCCTGCACATTCTGTACAAGCACAAAAATATGTATCTTAAATTACTCTTATGGAAGTCATAAACACGGTGGCTTTACATGCACTCTCCTTAGTGTGAGTTTTTATTAAAGCTACTGTCTCCTGATGGTGTGCTGTGCACTATTTCTTCCTCCTGCCCAGGAGGCTTGTTTCTATGGAGATTTTTCTAATTCTGTGACAGACAATGAAGTTGGCTATTTTTCATCTGTGCTTTTTCCAGAATATTTTGAACTTTATAACTCTTGTGAGAAAATGCTTGTTTTCTCAAGCAGCTGCTCAGTAAAATAGATTTGCAAGGAAGTGAAATATAAGTCTGGAGATGATGAGCTGTAGTAAATGTTGCACAAAGTCAGCAAGCTAGAAGTTAATGAAAAAGAAATGGAGCTTTTGTAGAAGGGTAAGTGTCAATGAGATGGTTTGGTAACTCTTCGCTATCATTTATTGTTGCCACAGATCAAGATTTCATCACAGTTTGTAGCTTTCAGCTCTTGGAGGGAAGGTACATAAAACAGAGATTTTAAAAGGGGAGAAGGCACATCTGAAGATGGAGATGAAATACAAAGGCCTGCTCCTGACTGCAGTAGATGGCTGGTGGAGCTAATGAAAGGGTTGTATATAATCTTTTGAGTCTGATCATAAAAGGAATAGCAGAAATTCTTGGTAGGCTAATAGCCTTGGAAAGGCCAGAGCTTTCCAGTTGAAGGCAGAGGTATAGTGTTTATGGTGCAACAGATTTCAAAGATACAAGAATGGTACAAAAAGTTTTTTCTGCCAAAATGACTTCAAGAAGTGTATGGTGAGATTCATTAAAAGAAAAAGAAAAAGAAAAAGAAAAAGAAAAGGAAAAAAAAGAAAGAAAAAAAAAGTTGGGATTGTGCCAGGTTTGGATGCTGATCAAACTTCTGTCACTCTACTATTAGTTGCATGGGTTTGATAGGGAGTTTATTGGAATGATGTCAGAATTAAATTAATCCTATGAAGATCAGAAAATAAGAGTACTGCCAGGTACATCTGCAGGTGTGATAGCTAACATTTCTCCAAATTCACATAAAATACAAATGTTGATAGCTTCAGATTTATCTTTGATAAATAATAAGAGTCATTAAAGACTGGTTCATTGTAAATAAAGAAAAAAGGGAAGTAAGTATGTCAGTTGCAAAATAAAAACTCAGACATTAGAGGACAACTTCATAAAGTCAAATGAATGAAATTAAACACATTGGAAAGTAATTAGATCAAATATACAAAATAGCTAGAACTTGTCTATTAAACAAAGGAGAAAGCCTAAAGTACTTGCCGTAATAAAGCCAGGGACTAGCTAAAGTCTTCAGAAATGCGAAAAGATTTTCTGTCTTTTCCAGGTTTAAATTTTAACTCTTGGATACATGGAAGAATTAAGAGTAAGAATTGCTGATAATCTGGTCTAACTTTGTAAAAGAAGTAACCAAAATTGTCAAATTTATTCAAATTCACCAATTAAAAAAAATAAAGTGAAGAAACAAAGAGAGAATGAATCCTGTGAAACTAGAGATTTGGAGAAATCTAGCCAGAGCACTTAAACTGGGTTTTCAATTTTCATCTAGAGTAATAGAACTTATAGCTGAATGTGAACTAAGGAGTGATGGAGAAAAGGCTAAAATATGAAAATTGCTTCCACTAGTATGGAAATGAAACTCAAATGAATGTTTTTAAACCAGGTTATCTAACCTTTTCCCTTGAATAATGAAAAAAAAGTGCCCCATGTTCCTTCACTACCTGTGTAATTAGTTTCATTGTAAGTGGTAGAACTAAAGAAAACCACAACCACACTTCATGGATTAAGCAAAGATAACACATCAGAAAATAATTTGAAACAGTTATTTGAGAATATATTTTGTAAAGGCTTGAAAGTGATTGAAGAGGAAATTGCATTGGCCTGCTCTGGAAAGAAAATTAACAGTTTGAAGGAAAGTTACAGAGATTAAGAGATCAGTCTTTGGACCAATATAATTTACTATTTTCCTTAAAGTCATTGGCAGAAGAAAGCTTATGAGGCCTGCTGATAAAACAAAGTTGTTCAGCATCCTCTAAAAGACGGATGAAAAACTGGGTCAGCTTGTCAAATAGCCTGCAAGATATGAGATGATATTTAACAGTACAGCTGCTTAGTCCTATCATTAGGGAGTGGTAATAAGAAAATTAATTATTAACTGAAAAATGTTTAGTAGGAAAAGACTAGGGGTATTAAATATAAAAGTGGATAATGGAAAAAGTACAAGTCAAGAGTTATGAAAAAAGATGTTTCCAAAGAAAGGGATGATGAGATCCCAAGATTCCTTGCTAACATGCTACATTCTTTTACAGGAGTGTTTCTAATACAGTGTTTAGGAAAAAGGATGCAGACAGAGGTCAATGTGCAGCCTGTTGTGAGCAAAAATAAAATAAACTATGGTTTATTTGGCATAGCAAAATGAAAGCATGACTTCTAAAAGGGTAAAGGACTAGTTTAGTTATATAACAATACTGATAAAAATACCAAAAGTAATGATATTAAAGTTTAGAAAAACAGGGAAAATGTTCAACTATCAGAAATAGTGGGAAGTTCAGAAAAAAATCCAATAAGGGTAGCAGAACATGACAGTCTAAATACTTCTAAGGCACTTTGATAAGCTTGTCACCAAGCAGAAAGTATAAAAGGCTATTTAAATATGATGAAACACCACAAGCAATTTTTCCTTTTGCATTTGCATCTGTTAACTAATTTTAGCTTTATTGAATACCTAAATATTCTCCTTAGAGCTTCAGTGCACTTATTTCTATATTTACATGCATTCTTTTATAGTCATTTACATACTAGCTTCTTTCGTGCTTGTTGATGGATTACTTTTATTGCCCAGAAACCTAAATCCAAAACGTTGGCAAGCCAACTAAATGCTGGACGACCTTTACGACTGCTCTTGATTCTTTATAATTTCTTTATTATTTCTTTTGCTCTTTATTCTCTTTATCTTTTCAATTTTTTTCGATTTCCCTGCTCCTTCTTTTTCAGTGAGATTCTTCTCACCTTTTCTTACACTCATCCTGTTGCCATGCTGACACATTAACACATTCATTTCCTCACCTCTTCCTAACAAATCAGGAGTGAAATCGTTAAAGCCTCAGGTTTTGCAGATTTCATGCTGAAAGGAAGCCAGACACCTTACACCTTAAAACAGTGTTTTTCAGCTTGTTTGTAGTCATAATCTGTCTATGCCTGTTCATACCTGGTTTAGATTAATATATATATATTATTTTGCAAGCAAACCTTCTATTCTAAAAAAACCTTTGTGATGTGCATATGTATGAACTTGTGGTAGTTTTTCTACAATAGAAGTTTGAAATTCATAAACCTACACTGCACGATACCCCTAGATCACTCCTAGATAAGTCAAAGGGAATAAAGTTTTCAAACATCACTGAAGCTTAGTACAAATCCATGAGAGATGGGATCTTGACCCTTATACAAGTGGCAATCAGAACCTAAAGAGTCTCAGAGTGGTGACCATTTTGCTATATGATTTTTTTTTAAATAATCTCCTTTAGACTGAACATAATTCTTAGCTTGTGGGGGGTTTTGGGTTGCAATACCAATCCAAGACCTTTGAAATACTTGGCAGAATACTGTTTTGGTTCAGAGAGATAGGGCTGCAGTGACTGACAAAAATTACATTTGAGTAGTGTTGTCTGTCTACCTGACATGCTAAGCTAATAAAGGAAAATTTGGATGAAGAGATTAAAGGGAGTTAAGAGCTACATGCCAATTCAGAGAGCACCAAAGATTTGTACTGGCCACCCACAACCATTTAGTTTGGTGGATAACAGTTTTCATTCATATGGACAAAAATATATCGCCCTCAAAAAGTTGTGGTTCTATCATATTTTGCAGGATAATTTTAAAAGCAATAAAAATGCTGTCATAGGTTCACAGAATCATGGTATAAAGTAGGTTGGAAAAGACCTTTGAGATCAACAAATCCAACCTATAACCTAACATTACCTTTTCAACTCAACCATGACACTGCAGCTTGGTGCTAAAAGCAGTGATGTAGAAAAATAATCATTTAGAAAGAGGACATTAAAAAATAAAATAAATTGGTTTTCCACTTTTCTATTATAAGCTACTGTACTTCAGATGTATGTGGCCATGGTTGCATTTAAATTTGGGTTAAGATTTTTTTTTTTTTTTTTTTTAATGCCTTAGGATAAAAAGCAGGGGTTTTAATCCTAGAAAAAGTACTTATATGTATTTTGAATTTTTCACTAGCACTTCCTACAGAGATTTTGCTAATAATACACTGACTTAAACTTTATAAGAACTGACACACCAGCTAAGCTCTCTAGGTTTGTGGCCTCTAAGCAATGAATTTGTTAATGAGACTAATGGTGAATGACAGCACATTTTAGTGCTATTCAGAGTTTTGAATCAGGATAGTATGTTGATACATGATTAAGACCACTGAATAATTCAGAATTCTGCTGGTATGAATGTCATTTATTCTGAAAATCTAGAATAGTTTCCAGAAATCTCACTTTCTGTCCTAATATACCACCTGAAGATCTCAGGGAAGCATCTCCATCATAACTGAGATTTGCAAGCCTTCCCTTTGTCGCCAGTCAGCTGTATTAGTTGCATTAACTGCAACTCTGAGTATCATCTGAAGTGAATGGGAACTTTGCTATTGTTTTCGGTTGTCAAAATACAGAACAAAATACAGAGAAGAAAATTTTGGAAACGTCTTACTCTGCTGCATGTCCTCTCACTGTTTTTTGATCTAAAGAGGGCAGCTTTTTCAAAGCTTAGGTCTTTTTGGGAGTTGCAGAAGTGAAACCAAAGTTGGTTTTGACTTGTAGAAGTGTGCTCAGCCTCAGTAGTACTCAGTAACTCAGTAGAGTTTTGGAATAAACCTTTCCTATGAGAGAAGTTAGTGTAGAGTTGTTATATGTGTATATAATAATTGGCACAAATAAAATTGTCATATATATATTTTTATGTACTGTTAAAATATACTCTTATAAGCTTTAAAACTCACAAGCCAGAGACTGCAACATAATGTCAAAACCACCTGGACAAAGGAGGGAGGACTTCATTTACAATAAAATAAGTGTGGCCAGCTTGGAGATGGATCGTCCATCAAGGTGATCCGAGGAATGCTGGGCGATGAATATGTGATAAATATCTGGAGATTGAGTTAACCAGGGCCGTCAGAAAGATACATCTCAATGCCGGATTCCGGAACACGATCACGGGTGCTCATCACTGTCCGGTCATGTTTTGTTCAACTTGCCACAGAGAAAGAACCCCTCATGAATATGTGTAGTCCAAAACAGAAGAAAAGGGACTCAGCCTTGGGAGAAAAAAATCATATAAAAATTGCTCAGACAGGACGGTCGGTGTGGAGCACAGGGGACGCTCTTATGCAGCAGTCAAACCTGTGTCTCACCCAGCGCCGACCCCCGGGCTCGGCGCCGACAGCCAGACTTGGCGGTGACACCCAGGCTCGGCACTGACCTTTTTTTTTCTTTTTGATAGTGTTTTTTTGTCGTTGCTCTCTAAAATTCAATTTGGACCTTTTTTAATAAATTTCCTTCAATTAGTAAATTGGAGCATTTTTCATTTATAACAGAGTTTTCCAGTTTTAATTAACCATATGGTTGAAGAGCATATTCTTGAATGTTGCACAGCTGTTTATGATAATGCTAACTTGCCATTTAGAAAAAATATTCTGTCATTGATTTCTAGAAAATACGTTCCAAAATACATTCCTTATTTTAGTTGGTGTTCTTTCAATAGAAACACCAATAGGAAAAAGTCTATGTTTGTTTGTTGTTGGTGTGGATTTGGGGTTTTGTGATATATGTCCTAAAGTTAATTCGTGTTAAAAGATGTAAGATGTAATTCAACCCCTATAAATATAAGTTTTGTTTCTAATCCAGTATACCAAGAGTAAAAGCTGCACAGAGAGGGGTGCAAAGAATTTCTTTTGCCAGAAATGACACAGGAGGGACACAAGAAACTATGCTAGGAATTACAAGAAAAGGGACACAAGGATACCTCTGCCAGGAATCGTTAAAGGGAGAACAAAGGCAACGGAAAAGGGAGATGGAAGCCCGGAGAACCTGATGATTACATCAGATCGATATCTCATCCGTCTCCTCCCGAAATTAACATCTCCACACAGCACCTGGACACAACAATTAAAGACACTGTCTTCACGGGCAAATCCATTCAGAACACCAGAACTGGAACATGAATATCTAATGAGGCTGCCTCAGAAGAGGGAACCTCGGAGTCCCGAGTTTCTCTCAGCGATCCAGTGTATAAAAAGAGACTGCTCCAAGCCAGAAATGTGAACTTGGGGGGGTGGCATACTAATTGAGTGTGTTACCGTGTTCACCCAGTGCCGATCCCGGGTTCGACACTGTCCTGTTAATTGTGGCTGTCCGAGACTGTCATTTTGTCTCTCAATAAAATTCTAAAATTTTGATTTATCGAATTTGGTCAATCGTATTTATTACAGTTTTGGTTTGAGTTTTTTTTTGTTTTGTTTTGTTTTTTGGCTTTTGATTTTTGGCTTTTGGTGGGGCTTTTGTTGTTGGTTGGTTGGTTTTGTTTTTGTTTATTTGTTTGTTTGGGTTTGGTTTGGTCTGGTTTGGCTTTTTTGGATGAGCAGAAATATAAATAAATCCTTTGTTTTGTTTGGAATTTGCTTTCCTCTTAAATCAAGATTCATAAAACATTTGAAGACACTGTCTAAGATGTTCAGGCTGCAAAAACAATAACTCTAAAAATACATTGGGGTTTTTTGGTTCTCTTTCTTTCTTGTCTTTAAACTGAAACTTGATGTGCTGGTTTCTCTAGGGAACAGGCAAGACCTACTTAACCTGCTTACTTTTCAGTGATTTTTTTTTGTCCCCCCTGAAATCTGCTGGAATTTTTCTTGGCTTTTGCAGGCTTTCATCACGTTGTTGGAAAAGAGAGGTTACCTTTCTTAAGCTGATTGATATCTTGTTCCAAAGTAAGAACTGAATCATGCTATTTGCATTGGTTCATGTTATAAATTGATAGCTGATTTGAATAATATAAATAACTTATTTTATAGTAAAAATACAATTGTAAAAAGCCCCAAGCAAAAATCAGTTTGGCACTGTGCCAGGCGAACAGTACTGGGTGAGACAGGGAGGGGCTCTCTGGCACTGCTCTACCACGTTTCCCAAAATGCGAATATCACAGAGTCCCTTTTATATGCTTTCAGGCTTTTGGGGGGTCCACTTCTTCTCTTGGTCTTGCCGTCTCTTACATGTTGGGACATGTTTCTCTCTTCATCGCAGCGCCTGACAAATCTTTTGGAATGCACTCCTTCCAGATGAATATTCATGTTGGTTTCAGTAAATCCCCCCTGGAATACATATCTCCTAGACGAATATTTGTGGTAGTTTTGATTTAATCTTGTTGGATGAAAATCCTCTGGCATACGCATCTCCCAGACAAGTATTCACGCTGGTTTTCTTTTTTCAGATGAGATTACTTTAGTTTTAACACAAATATATTTATATCATGTATAACAGTTCATATTGTGATAGATATTTTGTGATAAATTTGTGTTCTATATGTTATAAACTATAAACTGTATTACAAGCAGAGGGTGTCCACCAAGATGTGAAAACCCTCCTGTTTGCCAAGACTGATTTGCAATCATAGAGACTCCAGACAATAGCAGGGCAAAGCCCAGATTAACAACCAAAAGAAGTGGCCAAGCTGGAGATGTCCCACCTATCAAGGAAGAGCCACTTGCCTCCTCCGCTGATTAACACATGATACCAATCTAGAAGAGGAGGACTCAGAAATGTCACCATCAGCATCCGAATACTGATTTCTTGGAACCCCATTCAAGCACTTGATTCTGCCAGGAAGAAGCATTCAGGACCAAGTGGCCAGAGAAAGAAAACACATGAATATGTACTTCAGATACGAACTAACAATAAAAACTGCCTCAGGTGAGAAAATCCCTATAAAACCTGACCACTGGATCTAGGCAATCGTGAACAGGGGAAGACTGGTTCATTTGTGACAGTCTTTACGTTCACCCAACTTCAATAACACGGGATCGAAGTTGTCTCTTTTATTGTGGCTATTTCAGACTGTTATTATTTTTTAAATGGCAAAATAAAATTACTTTATATTAAATTGGCTACTGATTTGTCCATAACAATATGAAGACAAATTGGACAAGATTACCATTATTACTATCTAGTACTTGGAAAATGCGCTCACAAAAGTGAACCTAAACAATTTTTGAAGAAAGAAACAGGCAACAGATATTTCATCTTCAAAAGTGCATGAAATTTAGCAGCTACATTTGGACAAGGAGGACATGTGGAATCCTGATGTGATTTTATCTGATCTGGCAGCCATTAACTAAGTCTATGAAAACTTTTGACTTTTTTGTCCTTTAGCATCCATGAAAATAAGTTTTAAAAGGGAGCAGGAAAAAAAAACAAAAAACAACAACTTAGTTTGACTACTTACTTACAGAGAATTATTGAATAATAATAGATGGTAATGTGGGTCTGGACACTGCATATCCTCTTTTCACTGGTTTCTTATCTTTCAGTAGAGAGGTGTACTGGTTTGAAAAATTCTGTCTTGGTTTGAAAGACAGGTATCTGCTCGGGAGGGATGGGGCCTCTCTAGGAATGGGGAATTCCAATCCCTTCCCTCCAAGTTATTATAATTTAGAAGGTTAAAGGGGCTTTTCAGGCAGGGCTATGGGGAAAGGAATAAGAGTTCTTTACTAGTATGTATAACAAGGCAAACAAACAACAACAACTACAGCATTAATAATAAACAGAACCAGGAACCTCGAGAGGCTTTGTTTCACAAAGCCCAGAGCAGTCTGATCCCTTGGGACCCTGAGAGCACCAAGCTGGAATGGTGGAAATGCCCGGGCTGGTGGCTGGAACAGCAGGATGTCCTGGGCAGGCAGCGGGGAATATCCTGATAAAGTGAGCAGTGCTGAAGGAGCCACGATGGCTGAACAGGGCTGGCTGAGCTCCAGCAGGGCAGGAGAAGGAGTTCAGAATTCCTGGGCACACGAGCAGATGATGGTAGATTTCCCAGGATCGGACTTTCTGTTAACAGTGGATTCCTCCAACAGCAAGCAGCAGCCTGACCATCCTCTCCGATGTTGAGAGCAAGAAAAAAGCCCTCAGCTCTCCCAGCCCTGTCCTTTTCCCTCCCCTAAAACTCTGTGATCTTCCTCCTCCCAACTTCAGGCCACGTTTTTTGTGTTGGTTAAGCACCCTCTAAGGACCAATACTTAGTCTTTTAGCAACTTACGGGGAAAAATTCTATAGCGGGGAAAAAAAAAAAAAAAAAAAAGGAACAAATCTAACTGCAAACATTAGGAAACATTTAGAAATAAATACTACTTTAGCTTACAAGTACTAGTCTCAATGTTCTTCCAGTCTTGATTCAAAAGGAAAAGTATGGTTAGGCATTGACTGAAATTTTGAAATTTTGTGATAAAATATGCATACATGTTTCCTAATTTTTCATTGCCTTGTTTGAAGATGTCATAGGAGAATTTCCTTAACCAGTAAATTTTAGTTTTGCTTCAAGTCTTCAGCTTCTGTGAGTGTTTGAGGGAAAGAAGTAAGGTGGAATGTAGGAGTGGGACCTGACCTTTTAAACTTGTGCTCTGTGAGGCTTTTGGCATTTTACCTCCTGTCCAGGGTTTGTTTTCATAGTTTTATCAAATAAAAAGTTTGTTTCTCTGCACATTAATCAGATCATGTAGCCACTGATTTTCTTGTTTAATAATTTTTTACTTTGTGCTTTGCTCCATTCTTGTTTAGGAATGGGTAATAAACAGCAGTTAAACTGTAGGGACTTGCAGATGATTTAAAATCTTCCTGAAAGAAAATAATAACACCTGGTTTGGTAGAGATTTTGGGGGTTTGAGCAAATCTGTTAATTATCATAGCATATGAGTAAGAATCTATAAAAACAAACCATGAAGAGTTCAGCTTTGTTGAACAGAAGGAAGGCTTTGCTCTTTTAAGCTGAATGGCATTCTGATTATAAAATTAGTGGCCACATAAAATATTTTTTATCTTATCTTTGCATGTTTTAAAATCCAGTTCTTAGACAAAATTTGTCAACTTTCAGGAGTGAAATTCATGCTCATGAATAAACCTCTAAAAAGCATTTTGAAAATAGAATCATAACTAGGTTTTAAGTTTTGGTAGAGAGTAAAGATTTACACAGGTATTGCAGCTACATCTTTAATCACACTCAAAATCAAAAAAGTAGAAACTCTGTTCCTCTATTCCAGGAACCACTAACACTGTTTCTGAAACTTGTTCTTACTGACACACATTCTTTATATGTAAGAATGTTATACTTTTTATCATATGCATGATGGGAGCAACATTGGATGAAGCTCCATTTCCCTGCATTGCTGAGCAAGTATAAGACTTACGCATCACTTACCTCTTACTTGTGCTACATTTTTCATGGTTTATTAGCATTGTGATCACTTGTTGCATGGGTGGATTTCATATTTGAGGAATGGAAGTACATACGAGAGAATTAATAATATGATAGCTCAGTAAGCTTCTTTGTTCTTGGTGTCAGTGCTTTGAAAACTAGAAGTTTACTACATGCCCCATATGCCCTCACACCATTTATTTTCAGTTTCAAAATCTCAGTTTGAAGGGGTTACACTTCTCTGTACTTGAGGAATATCTCTTACCTTGGAGACACTCCTTTAAACTAGAACTTTTGTTCCCATTCCTCAGGGTTACAGGGATAAACTGGAAAAGGCTGCCAAAGATATCACAGCCCTGAGGGCACCTGCTGAAATAATCCTGAGAGTCAGCTCTGTCATTCCCTTGCCTTCCAGGAGGCTTTAATGCTTTCCCAGCTATGTACCTCAAGGTACATAGAGACAAGGGAAGTGGGAAGGGAAGTAAGTACATTTCACTATTGCTGTTGTAAAGGAATGTGCATGCCTGGGAAAAAAGTGTAGATCCATGGGGCTTATACCATGGAAACCCAATGGTATGCTATTTCCCTTTCTGAAAATTTCCTTCATCAATCTTGTACAAACTGTCAGTGATCCAGGTACAGAAGCTGTTTGGATGTTTGTTCTTCACATTAGTCATGACTGGAAAATTTTCTCACTCAGTGATAACAATGGAAATATTTAGCAGCTTCTGCAGTCTTCATTTAAGGTATAGGTAAGAAGAAAAATGAGTATGTTTTTTAGTTTTGTCATCTTTGGAATAATAAGACTCATTTAGCATTTAGAGGAAGAGAAGTTGGCATATAGCTGAGTTCCCATCAGTCTTTCATAGAATGAACTCTGGTAAGTATCAGCATTCCATACATTTTCTCTGATACAGAGGTAATAAATATTTTGTCTGTATGGAGTTGCTGTGGTGAAAGAGTCAATGACTTTGAGACCATAGGTTCTTGTATTTTGGTATAGGAAGACATTCTGTTTTAACCAATACATTTTCTAAGGCAGCACTGGGTATGGGTAGAATGTAAAAAATGTTGATACTGCTTTGTTATAACAAGAAATTACCTTAGTTACCATTTGGAAAGTTCGTACTGTAAAACATTGTGTTATTTCCTATGGTAAATTGTTTACAAAAGATTTCTATCCTTTCTTCAGATGCATATTTGCACAGGTAGCACACATCTCTGGGGGTGCTCAGTGCACTGTCATCATGGAAAATCGAATCGTCTTGTCTATCCATAAAATACAACTCAACGTCATATCAAGCTTCACACTCATTTTTTTTAAAACTTTACATTATTGATACCAATATTTTCTATCTTTATTATTAAGTATATTATAGGAAACTTGATTAAGACTTTGGCTAAATAGTTTATTTTGAACTTAATAAAAGTCTCAAAATATAATCTCAGTACTGTGCAAATGCCACATATTTTGGCTAGATGTATTAAGTCGCTTGCACACTATAAAGTAAAATCCCAGCAATTCTCATATGAGTTTCTTTTTGCTTGTATAAAGAAAATTATAAGTAATGCTTTTTAGGAACATTTTTAAAAATAATATGTAGGAGCAGTAAAATATGGAATAAGAAGCTTGGAAAAGCATGAGATGTGAAGAGGTTATCAATGCTGTTCTGATCATATTATATTTATGTTATCAGTTTTAAATGTAAAATTGAAATATACAGCTGTCCAGGATTTTCTAATGAAATGTGACTTTCTCAATTTCAAAGCTCTTGCCAGAAAGAAATACATGTAATATTTTCCCAAATAAGAAAGAAATTAAAAACCAAATATTAATTATTTTGTATCTAAATGTAACAGTTTAAAATAATCTCTTTTTTTCTTAATCTGAAGATTACTTCCATTTTTACCTCTAGTATTTTATATTCAAATTGGTAACAATTTAAATTTTTTTCTTTCAAACTGGAGTTTTTAAATTAAATTCTTGTTTGGTTTGGTTCTTATGAAGTTTTAAAAGTTTTAAATTAAACAGTGTCTTTCTTTTAAAAAGAATTGGAGTTTATGAGAGATAAAAAATATTTAGAAGAATGGAGAATCTACTTCCTTAACAGATCTGATGGGTTATCTTGTATACTCATACTCTGTGCTGGGCACTGGTGAAGCCATGCCATGAATTTTATGTCCAGTTTTTGGGTCCCTCATAACAAGAAAGACATTGAAGTGTTGGAGCCTGTCCAGAGAGGGCAGCAAAGCCAGGGAAAGGTCTGGAGCTCAAGTCTGATGAGAAGCAGCTGTGGGAGCTCAGCCTGGAAAGAAGGAGACATGGAGGGAATCTTGTCACTCTCTATAGCTCCCTGAGAGGCCATGTGGAGATTGGTCTCTTCCCCCAAGTCACCAACAAGACAATAGAAAACAACCTCAAGTTGCACCAGGGTAGGTTTAGATTGGATATTCGGAAAAATTTATTCCGTGAAAGAATTGCAAAGTTGTGGAACAGGCTTCCCAGGGAAGTGGTAGAATCATGGTCCATAGAGCTGTTGAACAGATGTCTAGATGTGACACTCAGGGACATGGTCTAGTGGTAGACTACGCAGTGCTGGGTTGATGGTTGGACCTGATGATCCGATCAGTCTTTTCTGACCTAAATGATTATGTGATATAAAATTATGCACAGCAATAGAGGGTTGTCAGAACTTCATGCCATGTTCATTGCGATACCCAATATGCATTTTCTCCTCATCACAACAGGAATATGGAATGAGAGTCCTGTGACCTCAATCATAAAAATGGAGCTCTTGAGAATTATTTTGAGAGGCTATTGCAGTTCATACTGATACAACACCAATATAACACCATCATGAAGGGAGTTACTTTTACACATAGTTTTAACCTGTGTTTTTTAATTAAATGTGTTTTGCTAAAGTACTAATTTTTCTTCCTTTCTATAGAAGTATATGCAACTGTTTTGAGATTCAGATATTACTGCATCAGTATAGTTCAGTCTAGATGGCCAGAATGGATAGAATGGAATATAAAATTACTGGAAATTTTGCAAGTAGGTGACTATGCCGTGGCTGTGGTTGCTGCCAGCACTGTCCAGTTTCCAACCCTTTACAAGTTCCTCCTCAAGTAAGAGTCAAGTTTCTTTGCTGTGACACAGTACATGCCCTAGCAGTGCCCATTGTCAAAGCTAAAGAAGGAGATCTGTTCATATAGTGATGATGCTATTGAGTAGGGTAGGTGCCTCTGTATTCCTTTCAGCTATGATCTTCTGTGTAACACCACCAAGGAGCATTTCTATACTGTATGATTATCACAGCAGCTTCCCTGCCTAATCTGTCATATCAAAATACTGCTTATGAGAGGCTCACATAAGACAAGAACTGGCCTGTAAGAAATTGTCTTTCAGGATATTCTCTCCCAAAGGGAAGGTTTTTTCCTTACCAAATAGAAGTGCTTTTGTCACTTGAATTCTGCTGTCTAAGCAATCGTCAGCTTTGGAGTAGCAGTGATGGTTTCCAGCATGTTAGCGGAGGAGCTCTGCATAGAAAGCAAATGCGAATTGTAGTTTCATAATTTTCAGCATCCCAGTAACTGGAGGATGTAATTCTTGCTCTTTATAAAATACCTGCCTCACTAAAACTTACATTTTTAGCATTTTGGAACTTTATGGGCCATTGTTTAAGTAATATTATTATATCAAGTGATTGCTTGATATAATTTTCTAATTTATTGTTTTCTGTAATATGTAAAAGCAAATTAAGGAGAGTTTTTTTAAAGCTTTGATGATTTCCTACACTATCATTAACATAGGTACATGCTAATATGGATTTTATTGATAGTTTTTATTTATAGTTAAGCATCTTGATATTGGGAGAGCAGAAAATGTTCTTGGGAAAATGCTGATCACAAGGGAAAAACATTTTCTACTTGCTTTATGTAAATCACATATAGGTAACTATGACAGTTACAGGATTTTCTGAATGCCCTGTGATTGCCCGTGCAATCACAATCAATTGCCATCCTTGGCTGTCGGATTTAATACGATTTGATAAATGTCTTGAAAAAGTAATTTAGATTATTTTTGTAAGTTGAATAAATGGCTTAGCAAAACTTTTTCACGAAATTCAAAGTAGATTAATACAAATTCCTTTCACAGTTTTGCAGTACAGCAAGTAATGTATACAGAATTTAAACAGAGTATGAGAGAGCACAGAAAGGAAAAATACTTTTATCTCACAAAACTAAACTACATTTCTCATTTCTTCAAAGTCTTTTTAGTAGTTTTCAGTTCAACCTTTTTTTTTTTTTTTTTTTTTTTTTTTTTTTTTTTTTTTTTTTTTGGGAATCCTTCTGGAAAATGAGGTTTCTGACTCTTCAGTAGCAACATCAGGGTAGATATAGCCAGGGGGTATAATGCCAAGTGTCATAAAGAAAGAATTGATACAGTGAGAGTAAGGAAACTTAAAGATGCAAGAAAATAGAAGAAATGAAACCAAACATTCATAAACTAAACCAAACATTCATTATAGCCTATTAGTCTGCTAACAAGTAAAAAGGCAATCGCCTTTTTGCTTCAGTTTACATTAATGTTATTTCTCATGTGTTTCCCTAAGCTTCACAGAAATGGAAACAATGTCCTACTTCTACCATAAAATTAATCTGAAGATATTTTAAATTAGTTAGAGAGAGAGTTCCTGAGGTTATCCCTGATACCAAGGAAATAGAACAACAATGGGTCTGTTTCTAAGAAAAAAAGTAGTAAGAAAGGAAAGGCTTTCCTTATGACATATGTTCTTCTCGTACTTTCTATGGATAGAACAATTTTGTTATGATTCCATGCCTCTGTACATCTTAACTATTCTTCAGTTATGAAGATGCAAGTCTTACAGGCACAATAAAGTCATAATGAAGCTCATATTTCCCAAATTTTGGTAACTTTTTTCAATGGTAGTATTAAGTATTAGAATTAACACTTCAATACTTTATTAGCATTAATTTATCTAGTAACCATTTAGCCTTCCAGCAAACATTAAAGACAAGAACAAATTGTCTTAATTTGTGCCTGCTGTAAAGAAATTCACTACTGATTGAACAGTCTCCAAGACTGTTCTCTCTCTTTGACTTCGTTTGGGATAGTCTGCTTTATGCACATGTCATTTTCATATGTGGATTAAGTTTTGTTTGACATATTACATCACTTCTTGAACACATACGTAAAATGAAATAATAATTGCAAGATTATATATATTTGATTATATCTAAAACAGGGGCATCATCTTTGGGACAGTTGTACTCTATTGTCAGGGCACAGCAAAGGCTGGTGGCTATCTGAAAGTCAGTGTAGGGCTTCTCCCACAGGTGAAAGGGCAGGGCAGGTCCTTACCAGGCAGAGCTCATCCCCAGTGTCAGATGTCATCAACCCAGGAAGCTGTTCATCACTGCAGACAAACCCTGTCTTTTTTCCTCTGCTGTCTGAAAGACAACAAAGGAAAGAATGGAATTTGTTGTCTGAAATTTTTTCCAATATAGCGATAACTGAGCACATGTCTGCAGGAGTTCTTTATCAGAAGAGTAGGACTTGTAAGGCTTTTATTATTTGGTATGGCTGCTTTTCCTCAGTAATGTCAACATATCTCTTGCTGTCCTCCCCATCCTTCTTATTGATGCTGAATTGATTTTTGCATTTTTGCTTTTATATTTCCTTCATATATATTTGTTACTTGATTGTTGTATAGGTATATAGTTCCTAGTTAGCACCAGTACTTTTCCCTGCTGGGAGGCAGGCAGGCAAGCAGGAAGGAAGGAAGGAACCCACACACCTGACCCTCCCTGTCTTTTTGTCATTTTCTGGCTTGCCTGGTGTACCGACAGCCAATACTTTTATTTTCAGCACCTATAGTGTATCTTACAAAAAACCAAACCAAACCAAACCAAAAAAACAAACAACAAATAAACAAACAAACAAAACAAACAAACAAAAAAACCAAAAACAAGCAAAAAAACCCCAAACCCAAAAAACTCCACCAAGAAACACAATCATATAATCCTCTCTCATCCCAAATTACTGAACTCCAAATGGTAATGGTGACCAAATTTCTTATTTTAGTAGGTTCATGGTTAAAAGTATTTATCCTTAGAAGTTCCATACACTCATTCTGACTGGAAAATTGTACCAATATAACAGAAAGTATAGTTAGAAAAGTTGAAAATCTGTTCAGCAAAAGCTTGCTATGGTTTATTAAATAAAAGACCACTAGAATGGTTGCATAAATTCATAGTCCCACATGTAAGGTTTTACATTTAACCATAGATTAATATAGCCAGCTGTAAGCAAGACTTTCCAGCACTGCCTATACAACAGTGGCACCTCAAGAGCAGAAATTTCACTGACACTGACCTTAAGGTAAAATTTACTTAAAAATGCTATTTTCTCTTAACTTCCCCTGTCTTAGCTAATTTTCATGAATTTTCTGCAGGATGGGGATAAAGAAGGAAAATACAAGCTTTTATCCATATCATAAATCTCCTAAAGAATCAAAGAAAAAAAATAGGAGAAGAAGAAGACTGAAAAAATCTCATTTAGGAGGACTAAAAAACCTCAAACCCAACAAAAACTGTTGTACATAGTTTCAAATACTTTATCACAAACAAACAAACAAACAAACAAACAAACAAACACACCCCAACCAACAAATAACACCCGCCCCCCCAAAACAAACAAACAAACAAACAAACAAACAAACAAACAAATCAGGTAATACTTGCTCTTACAGAATTGTGAGATTCTCTGGGCCAGAGCCCTCCCAAAGCTGTGCATGGAAAGTTTCTGTTCATATACTGAATTTACATACATATCTATTGATTGCCCCAGAATATAATAACATATTTCCCCAAAACCATTCATTAACGTATTTCCCCTTCATGCACACTTTCTTCTGCCCTGGGGGTGTCTCTGGTGATCCCTAATGGTCACAGACCCCAGTGTTACAGATTACATACTTGAGTTGGCACAGCTTGTGAAATTCCATATCTGGTTACACAATGAGCATTGCGCAATCTCATAGGACGGTGGTTTTGGAGAATGAGCATCATGTTAGCTCACCAGGTGCAAGTAATTTATCAACAGGTAATAATAAGTTCTGTAATTTCATTCAAAAATTTTGGTCTTGTGCTGTATTTCACAACATGTAAACATTTTCATTTTATCTTTGAAGGTGTGAAAATGCTGGAATATCAGCTTTTTGCCTTACCATTCTGTCATGTGCCATTTAGAATTTTTATTTAAAGCTTTTTCAGTAAAGACATTTGTAGAAAAGTTTCCTTTTATTACTTTGCATATAATATGTTCTAAAAAAATAATAATTTATAACAAATATGTAATTAGCAAACATACTTAAGTATCACTCTTCCTTCTTATTAACGCAACCAATACCATTGTGAAGCTTAATTTATTCCATGGGTAACTAACATTCCAGTTTTAATTTTTTTTATTGCCCATTAAATGGTCCTTTGAAATGGCTAACCCTGACTTTCCACAGCTTCATGTGACATCTATGATACTGCAATGTATAGGCTGGATCAAACTTCAGTGAAGCCAAGGTTTAATATTTGCTTCAGTTTTGAATCATCTCTAAAATGTGAGAGAAGCAGAAAACAGAAGCAATTTTCCTCTTTCCTACTTACTGCTACTTTCTTTTTGCTACAGAGTTAGAGCTGGGCAGCATCTTAGATGACCTGCATGACTGTGTTTCATCTTTCTGCCAAAAAATACAAGTTAGCTCTCCCTCAGAAAGCAGAAAAACTCATTCTGATCCTCCCCAGCTGAAAACTCAGAGATCTGTATGCAACAGCATACACTCAGCACTACACATTGCAGGAGAGTTTTATAGAGACATTGATATTTATTCATCTTGGTTTTGCCAATAAAGGGGTAAATAAAATTTATTTGAGTATATCCAAATCTGGATTTTTTTTTTTTATATATATATTGTGTGTTTCTGCAGTTCATTTTACTTATATTTATTCAGTAGTTTAAAATAGTCTAAATTTCATGTAACTAAGAGTCAGTAAATATAAAGCAATTTCTCTGGCTTAAAAACCAGGAAATTATGTGTTTTAAAAAATGAGATATTTGACTCCAAGACAGTTAGATTCATCTCACTGGTGTGTTATGTACAAAGCGTAGGTAAGACACAGCAATTTGAGACATTTGTTATTACCATATAGGGACATTACTTCTCTGGTGCTAAGCAATGTTACAGCTGGGATCAAATGCTAAGGTAGCTTGGATTGAAATTCTGCGTTGATATAGGAAAACATCTCATGTGATAGCCAGATATTATGAATATCTGATATATATACAAATATAAATGATGATATATAAATGAACACCATAAAAAGGAGGTTGAACACAAGTTCCGTACTCAGTCTCAGTTCACGTACTGGATAAAGGTTCTTTGGCCTTGTAACAAAACTCTCACCACAGTCTTAAAAAATAGAACTGTCATGAACAAAACTGAAATATGAGATGAAAACAAAGATATTTCTCTTCAAAGTATCTGATTATACTTTTCATGAAGAGAGAAAAAGCAATTTTCTCAAAGAGTAAATAAAGGGTTTGGAGGAGACAGTTCACAGAAGTGAAGGAAGAAAATACTGCAAAGCTCACTCCTCTGTACTGAACAACAGCTGATCTAGACTGTGAAATTTACAGACCATGCAGCAAACATTTGAAAGTGTCACTCTAATATTTGATTATCAGGTATAATAATAAAAAAGAAACATAGTTGCACCATTAAACACAAATGTGTAATATTTGCACTCACAATATGTCTAAAGAACCCCTTCTGAGAATTTGGGGGAAAAAATCAAATATATACAGTAAAATGCATGACACAAGAAATTGCCAAGTACTACAAAGGTATACCAACTGAATTATCTTGTAACTTCATCATGCAGTCAAAGGTAATCACATGAATGCTATCCTATTACAAATCTAGGTCCAACTTACCTACAGTTTCCATGATTCCTTTTACCTTTTATTCAAAATTTTTATTCAAAATTATGATCAATAGTGTACAGTTGAATATATTCAAGAGAGCTAGCTCTTCTACTAATCTCTACAGCCAAGCTCATATTACACTGGGAATATAATGGAGCAAGAAAAAATTAGACTAGTTCTTAGCAAGTATAATAACTTATAAGCAAGAAAAGGTAATTTGAAACATTAAAGACATTTCTGATATAATTAAAGGGGAGCTGTGTTCTGTTGCTTGCCTCCCATCAGAGGAAGAAATTACTGTGGTCCAAGACAGTTTCTTATATACCTTAGTTTAGAGAACCATGAACTAAACCAGGCACATATTTGACTCAAAAGTGATTGAAAATAACATGAAGTGTGTATAAGCTTCTTGGCTTTTTTGATAAAGCTGTCTAAAACCCCAGTTTAATGTGAGCTTGTAAATGTCCCTCAAATCTCATGACTGCCAGCTACTGGGAGCACTGACATAAGTGGACTGGGTACCAGATACTGGAGTCAGAGTGGGGATTTGGGAACTCCTGGCCTGAGTGCTGAGGTGAGTGGAGAGTTCTCAGTGCCAGTGACTAGAGTTAACTATGGGATGAAAACCATATGTGCTGCAAAAAAAGGCTGCCAGGGGCACCGATATTAGTGAGGTGTCACCACTGGCAGCTGCTGGGGTGGACTGTCTGTGTTCTCCCTGAACCTGGTGTAGATGAGGTCACATGTCATCACCTGCAAACTCTAATCTGGACCAGTCAGGCAAGGGGCTCTGTGATCAGGGCAGGAGCACCAGGAGGGCAGAAGGGGATCCATGAATGTGAGCATGCTTGTGACCCTGCAGAGGGTCCCCCGACTTTCTGCCTGCCAGCCCAGAAGAAGGTGCAGGCTAGACTGGTAGCCCTCCATGGCATGCTGCTGGAGGCAGAGCCTCCTTGCTGCCAGCAGGAATGGCCAATCATGTCAGTGTCCTCTGTGTCAGTGTCCTCTGTGTGTGTGCGTATCTGTGTGTGTCTCTGTGTGTCTGTGTGCCCGTGTCCACAGAGGACACCGGGGTGGGCTCCATCAGCTCCATCAAACTGATGGCCAGAGGAACTCCTAGGCCAGGGTTGCTGGAGAAGGTGATTGTTCATAATGTACCTTGACAGACAGGACCTACATGAAGAGCCAGGGAGACTATATTTTCATGGAATCTTAGTTTTAACAGTGAAACCCACTCAAGAAGTTCCCTCCTGATTTACCAGGACTTCACCTGTCTCTGCTTTGGACTGTAAAATCAGATAGTCTATAACTGTGTCATTGAAATTATCTGGGTAAAAAAAATGTTACACACAAAGAAAAATGATTACTTTTAATGCAGGTCATGATGCTGAAACCTCACAAATTGTGCATATGAACAATTGCTGAAGTGATTACAGGAGAGAAAAAGTTCTTATACTTAACATGTGTTTAATTTAACTGCAACTAAAGATCTTCCAAAAGAATTTCTTCTTCTTCTTACTGAAAGCCATTTCCATCAAACATCTCTAAAGAAGGAAAAAAAAAAAAAAAAGTTGTGAATCAATAAAACTCAAAAAAGACCAAACAGATAATAAACAAAAATTTTAAAAGATTTTAATAATTTTAATAATTTGCTGATTTGCGTCTTTTGATATATATTGTTATTAGAAAAGGAAAATGAAAGGTGAAGTATAGATCACGCAGTCATGGTATTTCCACTATCATGCTCAATAAGGGAGATTCTCTTTCTTTGGTCTTCATCCCATGATCCCTCACAACACAGAAGGATGTTTCAATACGTTTAGGGGATTGTTTTAACTACTGCCAGCCAAGTATGAAGTTCTGGGTCTGAAATATCACCTGTCAGCCAACTCCTCACATGATTTTAGCCACTTACCTAAGGAGCTTCTTGGGATCAATTGAAATTACTTATTTTGGTTACACTCCATTTTCAATGAAATATAAACATCATGACCTAATTTTCTTTTACATTAGATGATAAGCCAAGTTGCTGCAACAGACAGAGGGTATTCTTATTCTTTTGGGAAGCTTGCAAAACACTCTATAACATAGGTACACAATAGGGTTGAGGTATGGGTGGTTTTTCATCACTTTTTGCCACTGAAGCATGAAACAGGGAAATGAAAATTGAGTTTGACAGTTCGGGCTTTTTGCTTAAGTTGCTAGAACTTTTGAGATGTGATGTATTCCAAAAATTCAACAAAATCAGATAGATAACTTAGAAATAAGTTAAAAGGATAAAAAAATAAAGTGTGTGTTTAGCTAAACAATATAAGCTTCAAGTTAATGAAGATAATAAACTTAAACTTTTGCAAAAGGGGGAATACAAGAAAATAAATTCCTAATTTCAAATTAGAACAGACAGGCAGGTTGGACATTATTATAAATTTATCACTGTGAGACTGCAGATTTTTGTCCATATCCCATGCTTATTCAATTTAATCAGTTCTATGCTGTGGCAGGAAACCTGTACTCTGGTCCTGCTTGGTGCCAGGACAGTCAAAGTCTCCCAGCTTCTGACAGTGACTAAATTGTCCGAAGGGAATGGGAAATCAAAAGGCCTACCTTGGTTGAGTTCCACACTTTGTTCCCAACATTGTGCCAGCTCCTACAAGCATCTTGGTTATACAAATTTGTCAATTGTCCATTGGCTTGGAGGGCAGTGAAGTTTTTAATATCTCATAATAATTGTCATATTTATCCACAGTATCTAAACTACTGCAGGAGTGCATATAACCAGATTCTTGGAAACAGGTCTATAAAAGTGTATGCTGCTAAACAAGAGGGCCAGTGAGACTTCAAAGATTCTGCTTGCTCAGGGATTTGGTGGGTTTTTTTGTATTTCAGCTGTAAAATCATAGCCATTACCTCTATTAGAAAACAAAAGAAATATTTTTAACTCATAATTGAAAATGTTCTTAATGCCATTAAAGAGAAATAAAAATCGTAACGACTGCTCTTCAACCAGCAAGCTGAGATTCTGCCAACCACACATAAGTCATTATGTGTGAGTCAGTTTCTAGGACAAAGTGCAAGATTAAGGATCCAACTGCCATGGGCATCAGTTTAAGCGAAGAATTCCTACTACAACAACAAAATTGTTAGATGTGATATATGTGCTAAAGTTAATTCGTGTTATCAAATTATAAAGGGTAAATGTTAACTGTATAAATATGAGTGTTAAAGATGTGCTCAAACTAACATAGGTAAAGGTAAAATGTAGAAACCAAAATGGAAAACTTTCCTCAGCTTGGGAAGCACAGGAGGGACACGAGGAAAGTATGATTGGAATTACCAGAGAGGGGGCCTTGAAACTATCGCTGCCGGGAATCCCTGAAAAGATACAAAGGACAACGGAACACAGAGATACAAGTCCGGAGACCAAGATAATCACTTCAGATGGATATCTCTACCCGTCTCCATCGAAATTAACGTATCCACGACACACCCGGGCCCAGCCATCAGCTGCATTGTTCCACCCTACTGGTCCATTCAAACTCCCGATACCGGGACTTGCATGATTAATGAAGACGCCTCGGAGAGGATAACGTCAGAATCTCGGACTTCACTCCGCGATCTAGTGTATAAAAAAGGGTGGCTGGAGACCAAAATTGTGAACTTGGGGGGATACCAGGCTGGCAGAAGCTGATATCCGTGTTCACCCAGCGGCGATCCCGGGCTCGACGCTGTCCTTTTAATTGTGGCTTTCTGAGACTGATATTTTGTCTCACAATAAAATTCTAAATTTTTGATACATCGAATTTGGTCTATTTATTTATAACATTAGAGCACCAAAAAAGTGTCTGAATCAGTTAGGAACAGGGAAGAATGTTTGAAACATAAGACTGAGTGATCAGGTTTTGGGAATCTTTCCTGTAATTAGAATAAATCAACTAATCGGTACCAAACACTGACCCTCTGCAGCGAATCTGTAAAAAAAAATTTAGAAACTGCTTTATTGTAGAAAATGTGCCACCCTGTTGTAAGCTATTAATAGCGCTTCTAGTTGATACATTAAGGGGTTTGTAGTTGATTAACCAGGTGAGTGAGCTGCAAACTTTTGACTTCTGATACACTAAGACAAGCAAGGTTTGAGGGAAAGGCTGTTTAAGAATAAGGGATAAAATCAAAGCATAGAAGGAAGATGAGAAAATAGAGGTGTGTCATGGGTTGGCACAGTTTGGTTTCTAGCTAGGGAGGAATGAGCAGTATTTTTCCCTGTCAGGACCTTGGAATTGCTTTAGAAAGGACAGGGACCTATCAGAAGGCTACTTTGAGATATTGGCATCTGTTTTGACCACTGAGAATGTAAAAAGCGACTTTGGGCCCTACCCATATAAAACCCTGACTTGATACAGCTCGGCTCTTTTCCTCCGGGTCGGCTGAAGAGATAACATCGAGTTGGGTCCTGCTGCTCCCCCCACCCCTCCTTTTAGGGAGGGGAGCTGGCCACGAGGCCTGGCCGGGTTCCATCGGCTCCCGGCGGGGAGGAGAGGTTGCAGCTTAAGAGCAACTACTTTTTTCAACTTCCCCAGAGCCCCGGTGCCCCTGGAGCAGGGACGGATCTCCACCAGACCCCTTGTAACAACTATAAGCCCATTTAGGTGGAGGCCACCCTGATTGTCACTGAGGGGTGGGCAGGGTCTCTCTCCCTCCCTCCTCTCCTCTGGTGATTCCAAACTGAGAAAGAAAAAGAGTGGAGGGAGGAAACCAGGATCAATGATCTGAGATGCAGCAGAGGAAAGACTGCTGCCCAGGCCAAAAATCACATGGCCACAGCAGGCCTAGGCAGATCTAACCCTTCCCTGGCAACATGAAGCTTCCAAAGCCTAACCCTTCCCTGAGAGAGAGAAGAAAGAGACAGAGTAAATGTAGAAATGACACCGCATGGAGTCAGTGAAGTAAGAGTGAAAGAACTGATAAAATTATTAGAAAAGGAATTGAGAATGTGGACATTTTTAACCAGACTTCTCTAGGGTAAACTATTGTGAAATAGACTGTTTCTTGTAACATCTTAATGCTGTTTAGGGGAATGCTGGTTCTGATCAAATTAGGGATTGATGTAATTGAGATTTAAGTGAGAATCTCAAAGCCCCTCACTTCTAGGGTAAAAGAAGGTCTCAGCCTTTGAGACAAAGATGATTTTAAAGAGAAAGTGATTTGAGGCCCTCAGCTCCTAAGGTAAAAGGAATTCTCTATGTTTTTTAAGATAAGGACAATTTTAGAGATAGAAAAAGAAATTCCTTGTTTTGTGCTAGAGGAAGTATTCTTAAACAGTACCCCAAATACAATGAGAAGCCCATGAGTAGCCAGGGGAAAGGTTGCTAATGGGTGGGACTGCAAAATCTGCGAAATTTCTGGCGGTTGCAGATTTGTGACATTGAGAGCCTCTAGACTGTTGTAGTCTTGTAGAAAGTGTCTTGTGGTACTCTAGAGAGACTCCTCCCCAAAGTGATTATGTTTAAATGTTGAAACTGACTGAAAATTACAGGTTGTGTCTCTCTGTGTGGTTTTATAGAAACATTAACAGTTTGTAGGGGGAGGGAAGAGTGTTTTAGAGTTTCTGTTTAATTTTAGGTTTTTTCCCAACTTTTCCATTATTTTAGTGTGTGTTAATAAAACTGTTTGTTTGTTTTTAAGCTTAAGCTTGCTTTGCTTTCTCCTGATCTTCTCCCACAAAAAAGAGAGTAAACACTAAAATCACTACACTAACTTTAGCAACCAGAATTTAGAAAACATAAAACCACTGCAAGGTGCCTGTACTGAGACCTGCTGAAGATTATGTTTTCTGAGGTAGGATGAAAGAGGACTGGGGGACAGGAGCATCAGCAAGTGCAAGAATGTATTTATCCAAAAAGAAATTGTGGGGAAGCCCATCCTATAGATTGGATAATGGGGAAGGACTGGCTGAGGAGATCTGTGGGCCTATGGGGTCCAAAGGTTAAAATCCAATCAGTACTAGCATCAAAAACCATAATGAACTTGTAATAACCAGATTTCTTCATTACTGCTGAAAATGGTGTAATCAGAGAATTGTAGATTCGTTTAAATTGGAAAAGATCTCCAAGATCACAAACTATTAACCCAGCAGTGCCGCGTCCAACACTAAACCATGTCCCACATCTGTATGTCTTTTAAATAACTCCAGGGATGCTGAGTCCACCACTTCCTGGGCAGATTTATCCAGGACTTTGCAAGCCTTTCATTGAAGAAGTTTTTCCCAGTATCCAGTTTACACCTATTTGGTGCAAGCTGAGACTGATTCCTCTTGTCCTATTGCTTTTCTTCTGGGATCAGGGACCAACATGTACCTTGTTACAACCTCTTTTCAGGTAGCTGTAGACAGCAATAAGCTCCCCCATGAGCCTCCTTTTGCCCAGACTAAACAGGCACAACTCCTTATCAACTCCTCATCATGGCCCAATAATTAGAAATGATGAAATTATTTTATTATTATTTAAATATTCTTCTATGTCTCTATCTCTGGTGTCATGAATACTTCAAGTAAGGGAACATGGAACATGTGTTTTTGCAGTAGACAGGATAATATATTTCTGAAATTAAGGTAGATTATACAGGAAGATGGGATATATTCAGTATATTCTCTAAAATAAGCATAATAGTGCAGCTGACATTCTTACAGAGTTATTTTTGCTTTAATGGAACTAGTTGAGTTGATATCTTCTGGGCAGTGACATAAGAGACAAGAAGCAGAGGTGTGTTGCATGACTGAATTACTAAATATTATCATTTCCAGGAAGAAGTTACTTTCTTTCTAAGCAATAAGTATTTACACGTTCTCACAGCTACAGCACTATGAGAAGACGTAAATACTTATTGCTTAAATAAATTAGGTGTTAGGACTGTGTCTTGGTTTGAAAGATAGCTAAGGAAAGCAGGAGCCTCCCTTAGAATGGAAAATACGAACCCCTTCCCTCCAGATTATTATAATTTTGAAATTAAGGGGCTTTCAGGCAGAGGTATGAGAACGGGAATAACAGTTCTTTACTAGTGTATATAACAAGGCAAACAAACAACAAAAACAACGTCAGTGACAACAACCAGAACCACAAACCCAGTGACCCTTCTCGGCCTCAGGCACTTTCCCCTTCGGGCGGGTGCGGTGATTCCCCCGCGCTGCAGGGGGCGCTGTTGCGCGGGCTCAGGGAGCACCCAGTAATGGCAGCCAGGCTGAATGGCAAAAATGGGCTGCAGCAGGAACTTTGGAGCAGTGGCTACAACAGCAGGGTAGGCTCGCCAAGGGTAGCAAGTAAGACAGAGCAGAAACTCTGCAGCTGTAGCTGAAACTACAGGGCCTCTGGGCAGGGCTGGAGCCACAGGGTGTCCCTGCAGGGCAGGGGGTGCAGAGCTACAGCACAGCCAAAAGCCCCAGAGCAGTGGGGACGGGGAATGGCAGGGGCTGGGCAGCGGCAGCCCCGGCTCCCAAGCAGGGCACAGAAAGGCTCCCTGGGAGGGGGAAAGGGCTGAGGATCCCGAGGTTTTCCCTTAATGCACCCCAGCAGATGATGAAAGTCCCTTTTAGTGAAGTTGGTGTTAATGAGGTTCTGGTTCAGTGGCTTCTGTCATGAGCAAAGGCCGATCCATGGCAGAACGTTAGGAAAATTAATTCATGAACACCAGAGGTTTATGTCCAAAAAGGAGACAGAGGAGTCCTTTTACTTTATTTGAATAAAGGGAGAGGCCATGGGGCATTTCCCCTGGGGTCTCTCAGTTTTTCAGAGGATGCAGCCTCCTTTTTATCCTAATTTCCCAGCTGCATTTCCCTCTCTCTTTCCCCACTGGCTGAGGGACTTGAGAGGTACAGACTTCCCGAAATGCCTAAGATTCCCCTTTTAATGTATAGGCCCCCTAACTTTTAATTTTTATGAGATTTATGGGGTTTTCCCCATTGTTGCTTTAATCTTTCAATATTAAAGGTTTGTTTGTAAAGGCAATCCAAATTTAGAATTTTATTGTGAGACTCAAACACAGTCTCCGGTAGCCACAATTAAAAGGGACAGCGTCGAATCCCAGGACTTCGGCACTGGGTGAACACGGTAACCGGCTCTGCTAGCCTGTTACCCCCTCCGTTCACAAATTGGGTCCCCATACTGCGGATTTTTATACAGTCTCTCGCTGAGGGCCGACTGAGACCGTGAGACTCGTGCCTCGCAGTAGCTTCATTAGATACTCACGTCCATGTCCGGAGTCCGTTGAATAGCCGAACAATGTCCTGATTGCTGCCTCCAGAGAAGTTTTGGAAATGGTAACAGATAAGATAGTGATCTGATACAATCAGGAGATTGTCAGGGCCCATATCTCCCTTTTCCGTTTCTTTATGCTGTCTTTGCAACGATTCCCGGCAGAGATTCCCTGTGCCCCACTGTGCAGCTTTTGTCTCAGTTAACCCTGTATGCACCTTTTAGTTTATTGCTTTTAAACCAAATTTAAAGTAGATTAATGCTATATGATACATTATTACATTCTGCCGCAAACGAATTACATATTTTATTGCTTAACAAGAATTAACTTTAGGACATACATCACAGTGAACAAAAATGTAGCTCACCAATACCTAATAGTAAACTCACAGGAACAATCTACTTGTTCAAAACCCATTAAGCCCTGTAGTATAGTGCCAAACTTGTTTAAAGCAGTTACTTCATCATCCAGGGCCTAATCATTGCATACCCTTCACAGCATAAATTCTGTGAAAATTTGAAAGATGTCTATTTTATCCTCAGTATGATCCCTAACTTACTTTAATTAGCTACAGTAGTATCTTTATAAAATACTTCTAACCCCAGTAGTGGAAGAAGTTACTATAAAGCCAACTCACCCTGGAGTTTTTTAAGTAGTGGGGCTGAAAAATATATTACATACATGGGCAAAAAAAAAAAAAGCATAAAAACATAAGAAAGAAATGTTAGGTTGTTTGGAACTTTAGTGTCTTTTTTCCATCTTCATGACCAGCTGTACTATACAAGAGCCTATTATTAAAAGTAAGCACAGCAGGACTTCTAACCCACTAAGGGATTTAATAGTCCCAAATAGCCTAACATTATTTCAAGACTGTGTGATGTCTGTATTTAAAACAGTTATCCTTTCCACTCTCAAATTTTCTCTATAGATTCTACAGTTAGGAACATTTCCAAAGGACCACTGAGTATTAAGGATCAATTATCAACAGGAAAACAAACAGGACTTCTGGGTTATCTTTTATGCCTCTAATGTTAGGTAATATCATTTGTCATGGGAACGGGGAAACACTTACAGAAGTTCCCATTGTCCTGCACACTTAAGCTTTGAAACTTCTGTTGCTTTTTGTCCCACAGCCTCCTCTGGAATATATATTTTTTAAGTTGATTTTAAAACTCAGCACAATGTGATATGAGGTGGCTCTCTCTCCCTCGGAGCCTATGCTTCATTTTTGCCTTGGCTGGCTTGAGAGAGAAACTACGCCAGAAGGAATTTTCCCTTCAGAGTCCCAAAAGATCCCAGGGGCTGCTGGAACCTTTTCCTTTAGAGAGAGCAGGCATCCATCAATGGCAAAAGGAAGGAGTCTGCCCTTGGCCCGGGGGAATCACATCTTTATTCTGGGGTCCTGCCCCTGCAGAGTCCGGAGCTCAGTCCGGTCCCCATCCCTCTCATGGTCCCAAGAGCCAGAGACCCTCCACATGGTCCCGGGCCTTCTTCCCAGGGGGGAAGGGGCTAGAGGCAGGGACAAGCCACTACCCAATCAGGAATAAGGTGGGAGTAGAACAGAGTTGGATTACATTCCAGTGTGGGAGGATGGGTGGGAAAAAGAAGGAGCAGGGACAAACCTCATGATACGTTTTCCAAGGGAACAAGGTTGTACAGAAGAAACCATTCCAAAACCCAATATAAAAATGAAATACAATATAAACCCAATTAATGCACTACAACCCTGATACATATTTATAGTTTCAAAAGGGACAAGAATACAAACTCATTAAACTGTCCAAAAGCAGCAATCTAAAATTCAGAAAATTACCTCATAGAGGTGAGCTTATTTAAATATAAAATGCCTTATACTAGACAGCAGGGTTTGGGAAAGAAAACATAATATATGCCTCATAATTAATTACTTCAGAAAAGACATGAAGTGACTCTGATTCATGTTTCATTTTTTCTAAAAAGATTAAACATTAACAGTTTAACACTATTAACAGGTCATTTTCATTGTTCATATCATTATTACTATATCCCAGTATCTGAAAGGTCCAGTCAGGCAAAGATTATAGAAATGAGAGGTGATATAGAAATAGACCTACAAAAATTTTGTTAGCCTCAGCTTGGAACAGAAAACTAATTAACTTTAACTAAAAACTTTCTACAGTTCTCCCATGTTTTCCCAAGGTCTTTTAAGACAACAGACGGGAAGGAGATCTCTCCTTCTCTGCAGCACTCTGCAGTGGCAAAGCTGTAAACTTTCTTGCTACTTGCTTCTATAGTGACAAAATATGTCGATACATGTCAGCTCATGCACCTCCTCAGAAGAACAGGAAAAGAAACTTCAGATGTATGGGCCACGAGCTCAGGGTTGTGAAACCTGGAGATGGTTGCTTCTAGAATGAAAGCTCAACAACCCCACCACTATCACTGTGCTTGAAAATGGGAATTTTATTTTGCATATTGCCACTACAAAATATAGAAGCAGTAACTATGATCAGTGTTTGGAAAGATAACTACATACGATGGTTAAGCTTGCCTCCCACTGTTGTTTCACTGCCTGCTTCAATTTCACGTCAGTTAGACACTCGACACTTGATTCAGATCTTTTTTGTAATACTCAAAATTGTATTATACCATATACAGCACATAAGAAATTTCTAACTTCTGCTGATTTCATCAGATTTCATAATGCTGATATGAGATAGAATCATGTTTTTGCATGAGCTGACTGAAATAGAGAAAAGTCGATGTTAAGGAGTTGATGCTGTTGTTAAGACTATATCAAATATACAATGGACATATTGCTAGTACCTTATTTGCTAAGCAAAAATCCTAATACTTTTTTAACATATGGTTCCAGGATACAATACACATTATTGCCTTTTGAATTCAGATGTCATATTTATTCAAACATTAAAAATCCTGAGGTAGACGGTGCCTCCAGGCCATCTCCTACGAAGAACCCTAGCCAAACATAAATGTGTATCCTAACTTTGATAAGACTTGGGTATTTGTGAATAAGTACATTTATTGATTCTGCTGCAGAAAGAGATGGAGCCCTTTCAGGTGGGTGAAAGACAGAAGAGGACTCACAACGGACTAAATTACAGATACACTGCTAAATCAAATAGTCAACCAATTTGGAGATGGGAAAGAGAACTTTGCTGGGACCACATTAATTCAAGGGGAAAACCCCAAATCCAGGCCTGATATAACCATTACAGCAAACTCATAGGTTCCTCATAAGGATAAGAATACTCCTGCATTTCTGTCAGACCTCCCTAATCCTTCCCAGAGAAGACCATCGCAACTCCAGAATGGGATGCTGTCCATGGAATACAGTCCTTCACTCACTGCTCCCCATGGGTTCTTCCCATGAGCTGCAGTTATCCAAGATCTACTCCAAGGAGGATCATCATCCTCAGGTACATAAAGAAAAGATTATTGCAATGTGGGTGCCTTACAGGCCTCAGCTGCCACTAGAAATTCTGCTCCTGTGAGGGCTCTTGTCAGGATCCTGTTCCATCATGGATTATCCAAGGGCTGAAGTTTTCCTTCAAGGCCTCAGTCCCCCTCCTCAGCAAGGGGATACATGCATTTAACCAGCTTTTTTTTATTTGCCTATATCTTTGATATACATGCCTCCTTTAGAATAAAATGGAAAAAATTGCCTTATGAAAAAATATGTTTATCATGTCAAAACCAATAAGGTTATTCACAGGAACAGAAGCAGTGCCTTTAAGAATCTGCTGAAACACAAATGGGATTCACCACAAGTGAGATAACAATCCAAAGGTCAAAGTGCTCACTTTCAATGGTAATGTAAGAAGATACAGTTCCCTGCTCTGGATTAGATAAAGATTTCCACATTACATTTAAATACACCATGTTTTCTTTTGTAGCATCCATTGCTCTTAAGTTTGACTAAAAATTCCAAGTATTTTCACTGAAAGTTTTTCAAAATGGTACCTACAGGAAAAGAAATTTGTGCTTCAATGGATCAGAATTTTCCAAGTTACCAATCCTTTGACAGGTCTGCTGCCTCCGCTGAGGCGTAGCGACCTGGTTCGGGAACAACACGGCAGCCACAACCAGGCTGCTCGGGCCACCAGCTCACAGACACCAATGTGGTGGACGGCAAATGGCGTTTATTAACTGATTACATGGAGTTATAAAACCTCTGTTTGCTACATCACATTCGTCTGCTTACGTTACAAATTACGTGTTGCTTACCTTATCAAGGACACTAAACAACTAAGTGTTGAGGGAGGGGTTCTGTCTGCCCGTACAATGCGATATCTTCCAACCGCCTGTCCCTAATCTCCCACATCTCCCCCCCCGTCATGATTAAGTAAAAAACCTATAAAAGTATAAATGTTATAAAAAATGCAAAAGCTGTTAAAGTTAGTATAATAGGATACAAAAGTGATATAACATGTTAGTAATAAGTGCACTTCATGGTAACTGCAAGCGTTCGACAAATAGGATGTCGACTTTCTCTAAATGGCTTTTAACAAATGTCACTAACTTGTTCAAAATGCAAGGCCCAAAAGTCAATATCAAGAGTATCATGGTGAGAGGGCCTATTAAGGTGGAAACAAGGGTGGCCAGCCATGGGGACTGATTGAACCATGACTTGAACCATCCTCGTTGGGCCTCTCTCTCTCTCTTTCTCTGGGCCAGTTTTTCCCTCCATTTGGCCATGGAGTCTCGCACGACTCCGGTATGGTCTGCATAAAAACAGCATTCTTCTCTCAAGGCGGCACACAGGCCTCCTTGCTGCATGAGCAAGAACTCCAGTCCTCGCCTGTTCTGCAGTACGACTTCTGAAACTGAGGAGATAGATTCCTCCAGAGAGGAGATGGATTTTTCAATTCTGAACAAGTCTTCGTCAATTGTCATTTGCAGCTGAGAAAGTCCTTGGTGTTGGGTCACGAGAGCTGAAACACCTGTGGCTGTACCGGCAGCTCCTAGGCCAAGGAGCACTGCAATGGTTATACCTGTTATTACTTATCTTTTGTGGATCTGGATGGTTTCTTCTAAAAAGTGATACATCTCCTCTTCTTGGTGATACAGGACTCTAGGAACAATCAGAACTTGGACACAAAAGTCAGCAAGGTTATTGAATTTACCAAGGTACACACAGGGGGTTATTCCAGATTGTTGACAAACCCACATTCCTGGTACGAACGGGACTGCCCACTTATCAGTCTTTTGGCTAGGTTGGATGAACTCAGCACAGATATTTCCCATCTGCTTTGCTAAGGTTACATTGCCAAAGCACTTGCCTCGGCCTGTGACTTGACTCAGGGTAATTTCCCTCCAGGGGGTGTCCCACTTACAGTTGTGTGGAAAATCTGCTGCAGAATATTCGAAAGGAACATCAAGGGCGACACCCTCATAAAAAGGAGGTTCTGCATTATAACATAACCAGCATGATTTTGTAAAGTTTGGATTGGATTGGTTCAACGACAAAAAGGTAGCATTTAACACACTAAGAAACGGATTGTAAGGATCTGACTTAGGTTTTTGGTGGATAGCTAAAGGACTGGATGAGGAGGAGGTGCCAGGTGTGGCCTCCCTCTTGTGTCTGCGTGCTGTAAGATTCTGATAGGGTTTGCATGACAGGGGCATTGAAGGTGGGAGTCTTAATAATTTGCACATTCCCCCACATGCTGCAAAAGGCATGAACAAACACTGACCATACTTTTCCTGTGGCCCAACTTGCATGGGTCGGCTGCAAAATCGTCATTGTGTAATTCTTACAGGTGTGTTTTTCCCCATTTCGGGGTGTGTTTATCATTCCGTTCACCCCGAACTTAGGTTCGTGACAGCCGTGGGGAGGGTACCTGACTTCCAGGAACTTGTCAGGTTGCTGTGGTTGCCATCTAGTGCTTGTCACGATAGTTTCGCACCCCCAATATCCACAGTGCCCGTACCTCGGATGGTTACAGTGACTTTTGCCTGGGTTGGAAGCAGGGCACCAATAGGTCTGGTATAGTGAAGAATCCCCAATTTTAGGGAATCCTAGCTGTGAGGGAAATATGTCTCTTAGCTTAAACTCAAAGGATGGGCTGTCTACTGTAATGATTTCTTTGACTGCCTCATCACTCAAAAGATGGCATAGGACCCATCTGAATGGTTGGTGAGGGTAATAACACTGCATCTGCTTGCCCCCTGCCCACAAGACCCAAAAATAAAATTACACAAAGACACCGTAGTTGCTTGGATCTCACTGGTGCAGGATCTTTGGGCACTGTTGAACTGCCCAGAGATTCATCACTTTCTTCTGGTACCGTTAGCACTGATTCAGTGCTAACAGAGTGGTTGCTAGTATACATGCCTGGTCTCCTGAAGGAAGGGAACTAGTAAAGCCCTCTGTTTTTGCTAATACTTCTGTTTTTGCTTTCAGAGTTTGATTTGCTCGCTCAACGATGGCCTGCCCGGTGCTATTGTACGGAATGCCGTGTACTAAAGTGATTTCCCATTTAGCAACAAATGCCTGACTTGATTTTGACACAAAATTTGGGCCATTGTCTGTCTTAATTTGCTTTGGAATGCCCAGCCATGCCATGGCTATTAGCCAATGTTGAATGGTTGCTTTGGAGTCAGTTTTTAGGTGTTGTGTGGCTACAATCACTCCACTATATGTATCTACAGTCACTGCAAGCCATGCTCGGGGTTTTAGCAACTGACATAGGGTAAAGTCTGTTTGCCATATTTCTGAGGCTTTGTGGCCTCTGGGGTTGACTCCGCTGGACCACAGTGGTGATTTTTGGCAGTGAGGGCATGTGGCCACAACGTGTTTTGCGTCAGTGGTTGAAATCCCACATTTTTTGCCAGTGCTTTAGCTCCGATGTGAAGAGACTCGTGTAGCTGACGGGCATCTCTCAGCGTCCACAGTCCCTTTGCGGCAGCGTCTGCTTTGTCATTGCCGATTTGGAAGAACCCTTTAACTGGATTCTGGCTATTAACGTGGATGACAGATATGGTGCCTTTTCGTGAAAAGAGTGCTTCTTCAAGCATCATGGCCACTGTGGACACTGCCACGCCGGGCCCTGACATTGCTAGGCAGAGCCTGGCCACGAATATAGAGTCAGTTACAATGTTGAGGTGTTCTTCAGGGAACAGTCCACACGCCAGTACAACAGCAGCTGCTTCGAGTTGTTGAACTGAGAGCGTGGGGTCAGTTGTTTTGATGCATTGCCACTGTTCTTCTGACTGCCACACTGCTGCTGCAGTTGAGGTTAGCGAAGATGCGTCTGTGAAGATCGTCAGTCCTGGCTGTGGTCGGTCGACGATTTTTGGTGGGAGATCAATGTTGACGATTGCAAGCAACTGAGTCCAAGGGGGTTTTGCTGCATAGCGAATCTCTCCTCCAAAACCAGCAAGGGCTATGGCTAGATGCTCTGATATTGTTGTCGATTGCGCAGAAAGCTGCTTGCAGAAGAGCAAATATATCTTGGTGGGTTCAGCGCCTAAGTGCTTCAGCGCAAGTTTCCTGCCTTTCATGATGAGGTTGCCAAGACACTCAGTTCCTGCAGAAAATGCACGTGATGGTTTTCCCAAGACCACCCACAGTATCGGTTCAGCTTTGTCGGGTGGCCCTTGGGCCAGAGCTCCTACTCCTCCTTTCTTCATAAAGTGGATGTATAAATCAATTGGTGCATCTGCGTCCCATCTGGTGAGTGTGCTCCCTGACATTTGCTGCTCGATAAAATCAAGCCAGCATGTTGCTTCTGGCGTCAGTGTTTTCTGCTCCCACAAGTTTTTTCCTTTCAAAAGGTCATTCAGGGGGTCCATGACTTTGGGAGGAATCAGGACGATGTTGCGGAGCCACTGTAGAGCTCCTACTAGCTGCTGCATATCATGGAGCATCTTGATGTCTCGGTGGATTTTTATCTCAGGAGGGGTTATGTAGGAGCTTGAAATCCCTACTCCTAAAAAGGTTACACTTGGTCCCTTTTTAATTTTTGCGCTTGCAATTTCAAAACCATTAGTTTCTAGGGTCTCTGAGACTGTTGACACTGCTCGGTCTACCTGGCTCGCTGCTGGTGCGGCAATAAGGATGTCATCCATGTATTGGACAATGGTCACGGTCGGGTCGCTGCGTCAGACTGGCTCCAGTGCTCGGTCCACTGTGATCTGACAGATGGTGGGTGAGTTGACCATTCCTTGGGGCAGTACTCTCCACTGGAAGCGCAGGTTAGGACACTGGCTGTTCGGAAAGACGATGGAAAAGGCAAACCACTCTTTGTCCTCATCATGCAGAGGTATGGAAAAGAAACAGTCTTTAATGTCAAGCACTGCACAGGGCTGCCCTTTTGGTATCATTGAGTTCATGGGCAGCGAGGTTTGCATGGGGCCCATTGGTTGAATTTTCTTATTTACCTCATGCAGATCATGGAGAAGGCGAAACCCCTCGCCGCTCTGTTTGGGTATCACAAAAACTGGGGTGTTCCATGGGCTAGTAGAAGGCTCTACATGACCTTCCTGCAATTCACGATCGACTAGCTTAAGAAGAGCATCTATTCGAGGCTTTGACAGGGGCCACTGCTCAACCCACACTGGGTCGGACGACTTCCATGTTAGCTTGATTGGTGGGGGTGGGTATGCTGCAGTGGCCCTTATGGTAAATTTGTCACCCTGGCTTTTAAAAGGGCTAACGCGTCTCTCCCTAGCAAGTGTGGGACTCCTGACATGACATATGGAAAAAAGGTGATGGTTTTTTCTGGTCCTTTTTCAGTGTGGAGTGTAATTACTATTAATTGGGCACTCTTGCGAGCTCGGCTCAATCCCCCGACCCCACCTACCATGGGTGCATCTTCTAATTTCCAATGTGGGGGCCAATTTGTCTCAGAAACAGCAGTAACGTCTGCTCCAGTATCAATCAGAAAGGGGACACTGATGGCAATGTCGTCTAAAACATCATAGCGAGTACAGATCCCCCATATTACTGGTGGGTTGTCACACTTCACTGCCAAGGGCACCCAGGGGTCTTGTCCCCATGGGGTTGTCTTTGCTGTTCCTGGGACAGGGACAGATATGGCTGGGTCGCTGGTTGTGCTATAAAGTTGGTAGCTTCTCATGGGGGAAAAGGGTTTGGGAGTGCCTCGCTGCGTGTTGCCCTGTTGCCCTCTCCCCCTCCCGTTTCCCCGGTTCTTAGACCTACATTCTTTGGCAAAATGCCCCTTCTTTCCACACACCCAGCATGGCCCCTAGGTCGTGACTGGCGTGGGGGGACTGGTGTTGAAGGGTGCCCCAACTGGGGGCAGTCCATTGCAACGTGGCCTGCCTGGCCGCACTTAAAGCATGCCATTAGTTATTCCGGTATGGATGGCTGCCTGGATTGGGGCAAAATGTTCCTCTTTTGCAACGTGTCTAATCATGTCTGCGAGGTTGGACCCGGGTGGTAATGACCTTAAAATGGCCTTAGTGGCTGAATTGCATTGTTGGCACAGGCACTCTGCTAACACAGGACCCTTTGCTCCAAAGGCAAAGCTGAGGAGTCAAGTGATGCTTTGAGCCCATCTACAAATTGTGTAAAACTTTCACTCTCACCTTGCTTTATTGTGGACCATGATGATGGTTTAGCAATGACCATGGAAGCAGAGCGGATGGCTTCCGTGGCAGCACGGGTAGTTGTCATGACCTCGTGGGCCCATAGGCCGTCGGCTTGCACATGGCAGGTGATCATGGTTGGGTCTGTGCCCATGAGCTGTTGCAGGCTGGAGCCGTATAGAGGATGATCTGGACCAGTGACCGGAGCTAGTTGCTTTGCACAATTGTCCTCCCACTCTTGTTTAAAAACTATCATACCTGCCTCATCAAAAATCAATCAGCAGGTTTGCTTTATGTTAAATGGGAGCATGTCATCCCCTCCAAAAACACTATCAATGAGAGTAGAAACCATTGCTGAATTGATCCCTCTGTCAGTGATTGCTTTAACAATTGCTTGTACATCTTTAGGATTTACCGGTGAATACGTTCTCTGGTTTCCACCTGCCCCCCCCCCACTCAAACTGGAAAAGCCAGTGTGGCCGATGGAGCCAAATCGGCACATGCAATTTTTATCTTCCTCCAGTCTGTGAGAGGAGTTAATTCTTTTTCTGACTTCCCCTCAACCCAAGTAGAAACATTGTTGTTACTAATTTTATATACTGTTACTTCCTCTTTGTCAGAGCGGGAGCCAGAGTCCCAGTCACCTGAGGTAGAGTCCAATTCAGAGCCGGAGGTCGACTGACTGGCTGCTTCTGGGCTCTGGAACCGTTTGGTCAGGCTCCGACCCCACCCCTTTCTCTCAGGGCTGGGCTGTCCCTTCCCTCTTGGCCCCCGCCCCTTTCCCTCAGGGCTGGGCTGTCCCTTCCCTCTTGGCCCCCGCCCCTTTCTCTCAGGGCTGAGCCACCCCTTTCTTCCCGCCTTTAAACTGTGTACCTTAAAAGAATCTTTTTGGCAAAGATTAGCTTTAATTCCCCCTTTGAGTTCTCCCCACTTCTTCTGCTCCCGTGCGTCTGCGTTATCAAACAAACTGTCTTTGTTTTTGTTGGCAACAGGCACACTATTTAAAAGACCTTCTTTGTTTTCTGTCTTCTTGTTATCTAACAAATGTTCCAGTCCAACTACATTCCTATTCTCTCCCAGGGATTCAATGCAACTCATTGCTGCATAGGGTGGGGGTCCCTCCTCAGCCTCCCCTAACAGCGATCCCGCGGCAGCATTCCTGGCTTCCTCAGCTAAACTATCCCAAAACAATTTTGTTTGTGTTTTTCCTTCAACAGGTAATTCTGGGCTTGAAGCCTTTGGAGGGAGATTTTGCTCCTCCGAGTCTCTGCAGTCGGCAGAATCAACCTTATCAGCAGTGTGAACACAGTCACCAACCATCAGATCACATTTTTTTACACTCTGATAATCCTCTTTAAAAGTTTCTGTTACAGTTTGCATCGCAGCCCCCACACCAAGCTGCAGCATAAATCTCAGACAATTTTGTGTGGCCTTTCCAAGTCTCCTGCTCTTGCAGAGCCTTTTGCAAAGCTTGTACAACTTTTCCCCATGCCTTAAGATTTTTCCCCGAGCCGGAAGACATAGTGTCTTCGGCAAGAGCTTTCGTGCATTGATCCCATATATCTGCGTGGAGAACATCCACCAACCGGTCTATGACTTTAAGCTGCAAAAGCCTCGTCACTGCGAGGGTAAAATCTTTTGCTTTACAATCAATCCCCCATTGTTTATGAATCTGAGATACGACCTTCATGAGAGCTTCCATCCTCCTCCCACGGGTCCTGAGGTGTCCCTCTCGCCGAGCTGGCCCCGCCGCTCGGCTGTCGTTCACCCGTCCAGGCGATTCCCATTCTCCCGGGCGGCTCCAGGGCTTCGGCACCACTTGCTGCCTCCACTGAGGCGTAGCGACCTGGTTCGGGAACGACACGGCAGCCACAATGAGGCTGCTCTGACCACCAGCTCACAGACACCAATGTGGTGGACGGCAAATGGCATTTTATTAACTGATTACATGGAGTTATAAAACCTCTGTTTGCTGCATCACTTCCATCTGCTTACGTTACAAATTACGTGTTGCTTACCTTATCAAGGACACTAAACAACTAAGTGTTGAGGGAGGGGTTCTGTCTACCTGTACAATGCAATATCTTCCGACTGCCTGTCCCTAATCTCCCACACAGGTCACAAAATTATTTGACTGTTGCCGTTGCTACTGTGCTACAGCTGTGCTGCAGCTAGCTTTTCTATGAAACAGTTGCAGAAATCTTCTGAAACTCTATTGTTTAAATGCCTGCTTAAATCTCTGATTCTCCCTAAATGATGGCATATTTTTTCTCATTCCTTCTGACAGGCAATTCAACAATGTGGTACCAAGAATGGTTACACTGCAGTGCACAAGCAGTACTTCTTGATTTGTCCATCTTGATTTGACATTATAATGGCTTTCCCACATTAGTGGTGTAAGATCACAATTTGTGATTTAGATCCATAATAATCCCTTTGCCCAATAGTGACAGTCACTGTGATGGTGCTATGAATAAGCCACTGAAGCTTTTGCTCTGCAGTGCATTTCCAACAGAGGAATGATTTGGGAAGGGCACAAATTGGGTATTTATATAACAGAAAGTCAGAGATATATTTGGAGCTCAATGAAGTGTCAATATAGCTGAGTTACACCACCTGAAGAGTATTTACATGTAGTTTTAATGAAGCTAATCCAAGCTAATCTTTGTAGAAGATAGAAATACAAGCTTATCACCTTGAAAAGATATTAACCAAAGATGACACTGGGTCCAGCTGACACAGTTTAAAAAAGTTTCACTACATTTCTCTGATTTTTTTTTCCCATGCTTATCGTGTTTATTTTCTTGGTTTTTTTTATTTTTTTTTTTTTTTTTTTTTTTTTTTTTTTTTTTTTTTATACTTTTTTTTTTTTTTTTTTTTTTTGTTTTTTAAAAAAAAAAAAAAAAAAAAAGCTAATTGTACTGTCCACAACCCAGAAAGAAGAAATAAAAGAAGAAAATTTTCAGCAGCCATGAGAACCCAAAAAAAAGGGGGAAAAGGAAATGACCAGTAGCTTAAGGAGAGTAAAAACTGGTAAAATTTATAATGATTAGTTACAGTTTCTAAGCAAAACTAACTACAGCATCCTTCTGCCTGCAGGAACACCCAATACAGAAATTGTAACTGAAGTGTTCATCTTTGAACCACTGCTGGAACTGAAATTGACAGAGTTTGACAAGTTTGCTTGCATAAGGAAAAGTTCTCCCTAAGACCCTCTGAGGTCCTATTTAATGATGCAAAAGGACGAAAAAAATTGCTAATACCTCTATTATAGTTGCTCAAGATTATAAATAGGAAATCCAACTGGTTTGCTGAAGTATGAATCCCAACTTCATGCTAGTTAAGTTATAAATCAATTACACAGCCACAGATCATTGAAAAAATGAATGGAAGAGGAAAGATTAAATAAATCCTTCTAACCAAATAGGGTGTTTCCATAGATTCCTTAAGCCATTAAATAATAAATAACCTCAGTGAAGGAAAAGATATGTCTTTCTCAATTACACTCTTCCATCCCCATATAATTATTCAAGCTTGTCTTGAAGGAGACATATTGTAGAAATCTGCATAATATTCTACTTTATAATTAATTATATGACAATTCATAATTTTAAAAATAATTATATATCATATTAAATGGCATTAACAAAGACTGCTTCAACTCCATTATATGCATATGAAAAAAGCTTTTGGTTGCTTAACTCCCTCTGTTGAAGCTTTCTGTACTCACTTAACTGAAGTCTGATTTAAGATTTTAATACCTTACACATTGTTGCATGGTGGGGCTAAAGTCTTTATCATGTGTTCTTAAGGATTAAAATTCTTAGTGGCATGTCTCTTCCAGTGAAGTGATGATAGGCAGAGAGAAATCGTAGACTAGTGTGATGTAGGACAGCCATGGAATGACATAGATTCATGGTAAATAATGAGAAGTTTGAGGGCAAGAATTAGAATATTAAACGTGTATCGGCTTTCACATTTTATGGTTTATATTTAGTGTCAACCTAAATCTGATAAGGAAAAAAGACTGTTTGAGACAGGACAATAACAATCTTCGACTATGCTGAGTTAACTAGTGAAATTCCATGTTTTTTTCTATAAAAGGCCAGCTTTGATTTCTCTTTTTCAGAAGGTACACTTCTATAACTTGACTGGGGCTTGCTGGGTTTTGCCTCTGAAATCACTCAGAGAGCCTGCCTACATGCTCTATGTTCCTGTCACATATTAATTTTAGTGCAACTACACATCCTGTACAGTGTATTTTATATAAATATATTTAGACTGCGTCCTGAGAGTCTAAAAGTTGTACTAGGACAGAAATATGCTCATTGCTTACAGACAGAACTATTAACACAAACAGTGTGTTTATAGAGAAGGAAGATTTAAATTAACATAAGCAAAATTACAAACATAAGCAATTGTTACAAACAGATGCCTGAACCAGTTGCATTTTCAGTTTTGAAGGGGTAGAGAACTTTTTTTTTTTTTTTTTAAATCACAGTCTAGTCTCAGAAAAGGCAAATATTAACCTGATTGTCTGATATGTCAGCTCAATCTGCCAGGCAACTTCTCATTATTAGAATATAAGCTAGGGTAGTGTTTACCAAAGCTAGAAAACTCTATAGATGTAACTGCTGTGAAGGCACAGACTCAGCTTTGTTTTGATACCCTCTCTGTAATGTATCTTCAGGATCTTAAATCTGAGAGATCTTAACATGCAGAGCTGCTCTGAGTGTGGTATGAAGTACCTAAATCCATAACTGTGATTCTGAACACTGTAGATCAAACTGTCTGACAGCATTACTTCACAATTTTACCTTCAAGAGAAGTATTCTTTATTCTCCCTTTGGCATCACCTATGGCTTGTCTACACATGAACAGCAAGAATCTCAGACTGGTCAGGTCTTTTCCTTTACCATGAGGCCTAAGAAAAAGCTAGAAAGACAGACAACTGGTGAGATGGTCAGCCCAAGCAGGCCTGCAGATAAGCCTACAGATCCATAAGCCTACAGATATTTGCAGACATTCATCCTGTTCTTTCTACTCATTCAGCTGTGGGCTTTCACAGCCTGGCAGGATGAGTGAGGCCCTGTTGGCATAAATCCCATTTTTTCGGAGCATATCCAACATTCGTTGCATCTGAATGAGAAAAAGGATGAAAGTAAAACTGAGTCTTGGGCAATCAGCTGAGAATAGTATAGATTACTGTTCTCCTATATTTGCATGTATACAATCTAAAAAGAAAATTATTGCCACTAAAGATTTCATTTTGAACATAGAACTTAGGTAGAAATCTGATCCCACCAAAATCAGCAGTTAGCCTGGTGGGGGTTTTTTTGGTTGGTTGGTTGGTTTTATTTTTTGTGTGTGTGTGGTGGTTTTTTGGGGTTTTTGTGTTTGTTTTTTTGTGGGTTTTTTTTTTTTTTTTTCCCTTCTGTTTAACCTAGGTAGGTATGCACACTTGATGTGTGTTCCCGGAGGAGTAGTGTTTAATTTGTGGAGTGCTCACATGCAATGCAAGCTACAGCCTTTAATACATAAATTATTGTGGTATTTTGTTACAGTTCAAATCTGTGCTTCATAGGTAAATCCAGGACATGAGCAGAGTAGATCACATTTTGGTAATGTGAATCTATGTACTTCAGTAGATCAGTCACACATTTACTTAAAAGCAGGGATGGCCCAAAGTTACATAATTCACTTAAGGGAATTAAGGGGAAAGCTCTTCACGTGAAGTTAACCACAGCTATAAGTCTTGCTAATAAGACTAAGATTGCCCTCTTATGATTTGAACATCCAAATAATAAAATTGGCATAGACACTGATAATGCATGTGTCATCAAGTTTTCCCTAAGTTCTGTTAATAGACATCAATGTAAAAGCATAAAATAGACAGAAAAAGTGCTACATCATTGTTGATCAGTGAAAAATAAGTATTTTTGCTGCAGCACATAAAACATAGGTGCATCAAAATGAATATGAGGAAGAACATTTCTACTGTGCCGGTGTCTGTGCACTGGAAGAGAATGTCTAGAGAGGCTGTGAAGTCTGATTCTGAATCTGGTTCTAAGTGGTTCTATTTTCAGGATTTAAAATTAAATTTTTGCCATTAATTTTTCCTGGTGAGACCTGAAACCTGTTTGCTCCATTGCTTAGTTTTTTTTCTATAACCCTTTCAGAGTTAATCAGAACTGGTACTGTGTGTTTGTTTCAGATTCTGGCTTAGTGTGAAGATGTATTACTTAGACATGAATTCTGCCATTTTTCACTGAATGTCAACAGCTACCAAAATCAGATACTGCTGCTGTATTGAAATGCTAAAAGCATATCTAGCAAGACCAAATTTTAATACACTATGCAAATTCAGCAACATAAGTTAACATGTTAATTATGTCAGGGAATCAGCATAGTTGCTTAGTGATTAGTAATAGGTTCTAAATGTTCAGCTGCTCTTTGGATGTTTAAAATCTGGTAGCACTTAATTTTCGTATTCACAGAGCTTTTGACTGATGGTATGTTTTGTTGTCTCTTTTCTTTTTTTCCTCCAATCTTCTTCTTTCCTTTGAACCTCATGCTCCTGTTTCTTTCCAGTGATAAGAGGGCTTGGCTACCTGACCAGACTTCTAGCTGCTCATCTGTCTGTCTTGAAAAATACAACTGCAGCTTGAAAGCTGAATTTTAACTGTTCTCCAGAAGAATACAAAGTTGGAGAAAGGAGACCGATGGAAAGAGGGAATGGTGAAGAAAAACTCACTCATCATGCAGTAAGAATGCTCAAGGATAATGTACAACTCTTGTGGGGCAGCTCTCATCACACAGAAATTTCTGAGGTAAGGATGACAGGGAGCCATAGTTCATGTGACTTGCAAGAATGGATAAGATGGGGGGGACATAAGGGATAGGGACAAGAACGTTCTGCAAAAAGTCAGTATCAATAATAGGTTCAGGTAAGTCCCTGTAAATTTCTCTATTCCTAAATATTACTGCAGTAGATATGTCTCTCCCTCTTCTCAAGTAGCTTTGGATCCATCGGTCCTTGGATATATTCAAACCCTAAATGCAGACTCAGACATATAGTATAAATGGTGCTTCACATGCTCAAAAGTGTGTTTAATCTGTTCTTCTGATGGAGTAATCTTTTCTAGCCTCGGAAAACCTCCTAATTTCAATGTCCAATTTCAGCTGCCTGTGCTCGAAGGCTGCCTTCAATTGTTCCTCAGCTGTCCAACAACAAGAGCTTCCAAGACCTGTAAACAAAAACTAGCATGTGATGAGTTTGGTATCTGAAGGAGATTCTTAATTGCATTAAAAATACTTTCAGGTTATAAATTAGATACCTGCAAGTAAGAAAATGCATATATAGCTGTAACTAAAGTTTCTAGCCTTGACAGCCTTTTTTCCCAGTCCAAGAATACTTAGTCAGCATGAAATCTTTTAACATCCAAATTCTTCAGTACTTAAAAACTTTGTCTTCAGTTAAATCTTGCATTATAAAATAATGCACTCAATGATGCATACTCCTATTTAAGGAATAATGAGATATAACACCTAAGTTTTGAGATATCCTGATAATTTCCACTGCTGTTTAATGCTTTTTAGTAATTTTATCCCACATAGCCTAAAAAGCTGTAACAATATTCATCAGCTGCCCTGAGCCTGGGGGAAAAATGGCAAAGAACTCTGTCCTTTTCATCTTCCTCCTACCAACCCAAATGGTTGAATCAAATTATAGTTAGCCCTCAGCTAAATGTGAATTAACCATGCCTGTTGTATTAGATTATGTAACCTAAAAATGTGTATTCTATTTCATCTGTTGAAAGCTCTTTTTTGGGAGATGTGTTATCCTCCTTACCCTAGGGCGGAAGGAGGAGGATGCCTTCTGATAATGGTCCAGCCATTAAAACCAGGTGGGGCAGTGTTTCTTATCTCTTTCACCACCCCTCCATCCTCCAGGGGGACATCTTCTGATAATGGCACATCAAGGGCCCACCAATGACATGACACATTCCATCATCCCATTGTGAGATACTCCACCCAGTGGGGGAGGAGCCAGCTGTTCCTAGCTAGATAAAAACTGGGACTGAAGGACACAAAGGATCCAGTTTTGCCACTGGATGCTGGAGGAAGACTGGACCTTTCTTGTCACCACTGGTCTTTCTACAGGACCATCTCTACTCCAGAGAACCACATCTGTTACTCCAGAAGGACTTATCAGGACTGCTTCCAACACCCTGATCAACAGGGTGCCAGGTTGTATCCCTGATTCTGTAAGGGTTTTTTTCCAGGATCTTTGTTTGCTTTCTTGCTTGTTTTTTGGTACTTACTTTACATTTGTATTTTCCTTTTTTTTTTTTTTTTTAATATTCCTAGTAAAGAACTGTTACTCCTATTTCCCATATCTTTGCCTGAGAGCCCCTAATTGCAAAATTATAATAATTTAGAGGGAAGGGCATTTCCATTCCCCATTCCAAGGGAGGCTCTAGTTTTCCCTGGCAGACAACTGTCTTTCAAAACCAAGACACACGTATTAAGTCTTCTCTGGATCCTTCCTGTAGATTAACCTATTTCTTTGTAGCTCAGGGTGCATGAAAAGGTGTTCTTCCAGGGGGAATAGGTGCTGACTAATCCTTCAGCATTTGGGTGGGATCTTTTCCATGATTAATAGACTAGGTGGTGGTGGGTAATTCCCAAATTATGAAAAAAAATAATGATTTATTGACTAGGTGAGTTCCTGCTAAGATTTGGCCATGTCTGGGAATGTTTTTACCTGAGTTTTCACAAGCACCGCTTAAAATTAGGGAAACAAAATCTGCAGTTCCTTTCTAGTATAAATAAAGTCTTTCTGGTGGAAGGATTAAAGTGGGAGTACCATGACAAATATTCCCCTGAAGAAAATTTTCTTCCCTTTTGAGCTTTATCACTTATTATTTCTGTTAACTTGCTTGTGGACCAGTGTCAGGCTTTCTATAAAAGCATGTCGTCTTCCAGATGAAGAGTTTCCTCTAGGTTGGTTTGCTAACCAGTTAAATAATACTCTTTCAAGAATTATATTGTGAGATAATTCCATTAAAGAATTTCATAAAGAAGTTGTGAATTCTTTAACAGTGAACAAGACAATTAACAATTGTTCTTTAACAATTAACAAGAATTTCATTAAAAAATCGTGTTGAATTACTTTGGCTATAATTTATTGGGATCAGTCCTTGCACATCTTGCACATACTTAAAACTTACCATTATTACTATGCTTTCTTTTTTTTTTTTTTTTTTTTTTTTTCCCTCTGGGCAAATTTCAGGACTGTTGAAATTGGGAAAATTCCTCTCTTTGTGTGTGTGAAATAAATGACATCATGGCAACTGCTATTATGTAGTGGTAGCAGAAAGTAGAGGAAAGGTGCTACATTGGAGTTGTTACAAAATGAAATTAATCTACATTAAACTACTCCCTTCAATGTAATAAGCAAAGAAGCAAGCAAAGATTTCACTTCATACTGTCTGCAGTGGTGCCCCAAACTACACACTCCATGGGACAAGTGCTCAATCACAATATCTGAGAATATACTTAATTTGAAACATTTTCTTGGTTGTGTGTCTAATTTCATCTCCATATTTTTCAATTTGTACGTCTTTGCTGATTCTTCTAAAGACCAAATAAAACTTTTTAAAAAAGGACTTCCTTTTTTTTGCTTTTTGACATTTCCTCTAAGTATTCTTTCCCAATTTCTCAGTTCTCTCTGCTTTTCAGTTACTATATTTAAAATTAGCATCTGAAAAATTGTAATAATCCTGTAACAGTGTAATCTTGCATCCCAGAGAAAAATTGCAAATGCTGACTTCAATGTGTTAAGTAGAGCTTCTTCTTTAAAAACTGGTCTGGGAAAATAAGAGGACAGAATGGAACAAGTTTAAATATATTTTAATATAAACATTTAAACAAAATTGAATGTACTAATTTGTTTGGATCTATGTATTTATTTCCATGGCTGTTTGTGCAAATATTTTGCTTCAACCTTTTCCTACCTTTTTAAGAGTATATGCTCTCTTGTAAGGATTATGTATTGTTGATAGAATTCTTTTATAAATATACTTCTACTGGAACTATTGAACTGAATCCTTTTCCCCTACAGACTGAATATTTTGGAAGGACACTAAACTGACCTTCAAGATTAACAAGGGAAATAATTAGTAGCAATTATTGTAATTTTTTTTTTCCAATATATTTTAGTTCCTCCCTTGCCAAATTCTTGAGACATCATCCTAGGAGACGAATCTTCTTAACCGGCACATTTAGCTATAAACTTGATGAGGCCTTTAATTTCAGCAAAATAAATGTTTTAACTATTCAACCACATGGTTCCCAATGTGCTTGTTATTATGACTGTAGGGGCTTCACGTTCACAATCTAAAACCATCACAATGACTTAATTACTTCTAGTGTTTCCTATTCCACACTTTTCTTTTGAAATTACCTAGTCATAAAGCTTCAGATTTTAATGTAAAAAAAATGACCTGTTTGTCACAATAGAACACAATGGAAAAACTATTAGGAATAATAGAAATGACATATTAAGGACTCCTGGCACTTCTTAAATGAAGAAACTTTTTCTGTAACCTTCAAACTGTTGAAGCTAATGTTTAAATATGTCTGATTGTTTCAGATTGATTCTGTCTCCATGTCCCATCTTTGCCTTTTCAGGGTGTCAAAGCCTCAAAATGGCTTGGTTTGGAGTGGTTTATACCCAGTTTTAGAAAGGTAACTCAGTATAGACCATGATACATCAGATTTGTCTTGTTTGTGAAGTGTGCATCTGCTTTATGTAGTCCCTCAACATATAGAACATTTTTATGATTAAATCAGAACTTAGGTCTCTAAGGGAGCATGTGATGGGATGAGGAAATAATATTTTACAGGTGCTTGATAGAAAGTCTTGGTCTAAATCTCCTCAAAATGATGTTTTCCCAGATTGTGAAAGAAGAGTTTATGGAAGCCTTCGGTTGCTGTTTTTTTTTTTCCCTGGGTCTGCAATTTGCGGATATGTTTCCTAAGCTCCTAAGATGTCATGTTGATTAACACAATATAGAAAAAAAGATTGAATTGTTGAGTGCCTGTGTCAGCCATCAGGATCCAGGAGCTGGGAATCCAAGCATAGCAACTGGTATCTGCAGTATCTTTGGGGCTGCTTGAAATATTGGAGGGTGCACCTAGTCTAATCACACTGTTCATGGTTCTAGTTCAGAGATAAAAACCTTGCCATCAGAAAGCTCCAAACCTCCTCAGCTTTCAATAATCAGGCCAGGATGCTTTAGGCTGTATTTGGCACTTTATTTTCTTACATTAAACCCTACTATTTAAAAGTAGTCAATCAATATGGAATACCAGGGTTAAGTGGGCCTGTTTAATCTTAATGCATTTCCACATACAGGCTTTTAACTACTGTAACAACCGAAGCATGACTCAGACTGGCAGGGATACTGAGACATTTATTCAGACAAAGAGCTGGTGTTATACATTTCTTCAAGACACTGTATTTCCTTATGCTATTTTTCACTAGGTTGTTGTAATGCATTAATTGGGTTTATATGGTGTTTCATTGGATTTGTAATGTTTTTTCTCTGTATCACGTGGTCTGTCCTTGCCCAGCAGTGCCCACCCCCCACACTGAAATGTAACCTAACTCTGTTCCCCTCCCACTTTATCCCTGATTGGGCAGTGACTTATCTTATCCCTGCCTCTGGGCCCTGCCCCTGGGGAAAAAGACCCGGCATGGGCGGGGCCTCGCTCTCTCTGGCACTGGTGAGCCACCGGGAAAGAGTTCCAGCCAAGGAAGGGCAGGACTCCAGAATAAAGCCGATATTCCCTCAGTGAGAAAGAGCAGACTCTTTTCCTTTTGCCATCGGCAGTCGTCTAGTCTCATAAAGAAATACCACACGAGGTGACCTATCACACAAGGCCATATCAGCAACACACATTCCTTATGTCTTTCTGTGGGGTGATCATGTGCTGTTCAGGTGTGCGGCAGCTTCCAGCAGGCTCCTCTCTGCGCAGGGCATCTGCTGTGTGGCACCTCCTTCCCCCAAGGTCAGGCTGAGACAAGCCTCTCTGTGCTGCCTTGGGGTTGTGCAGGTGCATCCCACAGTCTGTAACTTAATCCTATTTTATATCTCTCTACAAACTACAAACTGGATTTATTTGGTAGTTTTATTCAGAGGATTTCGTTCAGAAAACAAAATAAAAAATTTAATGAGCAGCTAAATACTGATTTGGTCTCACTATCTAAATGTGAAATGCTGTATTTTTTGTGATAAATTTTCAGTGGGCTCACCTGCCAGCGCAATTGCTTTCTCTTAGACTTGCAAATTATTCACTCTTTCCAAATTTAAGATTAGAAATTGAGACAGAGAGATCAACAGTGTTTGTATAGTAATTTGCTAAATTAGGATGAATCAGTCTGAACTAGGCAAGACTTGACAACACCACAAAATCTTTCCCATATTTGAATGAGCCATCCTTTATTCTGTTTTCATCATCTCAGCACTTCAGAACTTCTGATTACAACATTGCAGGTCAGGCTATAAAAAAGGAGTCATCCCAAGCTACCTGAGTAGAATGTCATGGATGTGATTTGCTTAAACTGACCTTATTTTTTTTTTTTTTAAACTCTTGAGAATTCATTTTGAGAATCTTTCAATTTCTAAAAAAACAAAGAGGTGTTCTCTAATACATATGCTGGATCATTTCCAAAGTAGCTTTGTCTTGTGAACTGAATGAATTTAGATTCTGTTATTCTACCCCTATACATTACAGTATAACTTATAAAGTCATTATCCTACCAATGTGTCTCCTGTTCAGATATATGCAATACCAAACTAATAAGTCAGCTAACCATTTTGCACGTAGAGATTTAATGACACTTTGCAAATGAGTATTTTTATTGCTGATCTTGTGGGAATCAAACGAGTAAATGTCAGGTGTGCAAGAAATGTCTTATAGAGGAGTGTAGGTCTAATTGCAGATTTTTCCTCTGTGTTTGGCAAAGAGAAGTAGCTTCTTGATTCCAATGGAATAGATTCTGAACTTGGACATTCTGTTATTTTCACTGGCTTGAGGTAGCAGTCTTTAAGATAGCTTGAATATCTCTCATTGTCTTTTAGTTATACTTGGAGCTGCACTGCAGACACAATGAAAGAAGATGAGTGATACAAGTTCTTCTGTATAGCAAAAAAAAAAATTTTAGTGTTAGCATTAAATCAGAACAGAACACCAGTATGACACCTATCCCTCCAGATCCTCTGAATGATCCCTTAGAGGACATGGAAATGTCTTTCACCTTACATGTATCTCCTACATATTCTGTTAATATTTGCTCTGGTAAATCTAACAAAAGGTGTTGTAATGCATTAATTGTGTTTATATTTAATCAGATTTGTAATGTTTTTTCTATGTATCACGTGATCTGTCCTTGCCCAGCAGTGCCCATCCCCCACACTGTAATGTAACCTAACTCTGTTCCCCTCCCATTTTTCCCTTATTGGTTAGTGTCTTGTCCCTGCCTCTGGGCCCTACCCCTGGTGAAAAACCCCCAGAATGGGCGGGGCCTCACTCTCTCTGGCACCATTGGGAATGGCTCCAGCCAAGCAGGGCAGGGCTCAAGACTAAAAGCTGTAATATCCCACCCGGTGTAAGAGAGCAGACTCTTTTCCTTTTGCCATCGGTGGTTGTCTAGTCTCATGGGGAAATACAACAACTGGCACCTTACGTGCAGCTCGAAGCCACAAAAGGTTCCCAAAAAGCTGGAAGAACCACTTGGGGAGCACGTGGCCGAAGAATCTCACGGAGGTACATGAGTCACGAAACGCAGCCCACCCACGCAGGCACACAGACCCGTCAGGCTTGGCATTCACTGTGGAATCTCCAAAACACAGGATTCTACAGGCCAGGGCTGCAGTTTTCTCCTTTGGACTTAAAGAACCCATTGGAGTGCTGCGAAGAAGCCCCCCGAATGGCAAGCTGCTCCCAGGGAAGGTGACCACATGTTCATGGAAAGATGACCCTGGAATCTGGGACTAGAAGCTCTTTTTGCACCAAAAAGGGTAAGTCTCAGGCAAAAGGAGTGATTGGGAAAGAAAGGAACGCTGGATTTTTGGTGAGTACCACTTTCAGTTTTCTAAGGGAAAATCTTTTTCAGAGGCAGTGTTCCTCAGGGAAAAGGGTTTTTTTCTCTTTTGACAGCCGGGGTGGGTGGAAAAGGAAACTGTTTCCCCTTTTGGCTTTTTTTTCTATCCAGTGAGGCTTTTTTTCCTTTCAGTTTCTCAGTCACAGTAAAGAGGATGCAGAAACTCAAAATCTGAGCCAAAAATGGGCGCTAGGCTGTCTGTATCTCAAAAAAGAGTCTATTACCACATTTTAAGTGCCTTGGATGATGAGGAGACCCATTGTTCAAAGCAACAGCTGAAAAAATTAACTCTGTGGTTGTTTTCTCAGTTTCCGCATGTATCATTAGAGCAAATAAGCTTCCCAGAATTTGGGGAGGCTTAAACAAAAAAAAATGGTTGAATCTGGCTCCTCTAATAATAAAGAAGAAGCAAATTTCGCTTTTTATAGATTAAAAATTAAGTTTGCATTGCAAAAGCAAAATAAAAAGGAAAAAAAGCCAGTTCTTGGTGAATTTTCCCCAGCTTGTACCTTTGCAGGCAGTTTGAGTGCTCAAACCTCCCATCTTAGTGGTCCCCAGGTGGGGGGAGGTCACAAGATGGAGGCGATTCCATTGTCCAAAATGGCCGAAGCCATGTGCTCCCAAGCCATGAGGAGTCTCTCCCTTTGTCTGTCCCTCCTTCCCACAATCCCTTCTTCTCCCCAGACCCCTCCTTCACTTTGGTGCCCCCCCCTGGCACTGCCCTCTCTTCTGACTCTGCCCCCTACCCTCAAACCTCCACCCTCCGACTCCTCCCCGTGTGAGTCAAGCCTCCAGCCCCTCCATGCCCCCAGTTCCCATGGGTTCCCCGCCCACAGTCCCGGTTCCCATGCCCCGGAGTGGGAGGCAGGGGGAGACGGGAACACAGAAGCCGGAAGTGATCCCAGCTTTTCTGCTAACCCTTTCACATATCAACAGTCAAAAAGAGGGGGTGTTGTCCACAGTAATTGGGACCCCTTCTCCCAACAAGCGATTCAGGGTTTATGCAAAGCTCAGGCCAAATTCAAATATGAAAGAGAATACTTTTGCAACGGTTTAAAAGCAAATTTAGCAAGGAATACTATAGTTCCCTTTGACCTCCAAGAAGATTTGTTTCTGGAGCTTTGGCAAAATCCTGAAACAGCTGTTGATAATAAGAATCTGCCAATTCAATTAGCAACCCAGCCCAATAAGTCTTTCCAACCTTATAGTAAAATAAAGCAGCTTTCATCAGAACCTTTAGTAACATTTTTGGAGCGGTTAACCCAAGCTATTGAGTTACAGGTTAAAAATGAAGGAGCCCAGGAACGGGTCCTGGAGGAGATGGCTCTGGCTGATGCAAACGAAGAGGGCAAGGCAGCTATCCTCAGCCTGTCTATAGAACCGGCTTCAACTTTACATGACATGCTCCAGGTGTGTGCCAGGAAGATTCACTTCATAAAAGCTCATCAAAACCACAGTTCCAGAGTCAAGCCACCACAAAAAGCTGCTGCTGCAGACACCGTGCCTCCTGTACCTGTGCCACAGCCACTGCCCAAGAGAAGAACAACGTGTCTCCTGTGCAATCAGGCTGGACATTGGGCATCTCAATGCCCTTTAAAGAAGCCATTTCTGGACTTTAAGGACAATGGGGGTGGGAGGTCTCAAAGGTCCACAGGGAATTTTTTTAAAAAAATAGAAAATGTAAATGTTAGTCTAAATAATCCTGCTTTAACCAGTTCTGCCTTTCAGCAAAAGTCACTGGATTATGATAGTAAAGGATCCAGCGACCAGAGAAACAAAAAGTCCTCATGCTCAGGTCACCTGGGGTCGTGGGTACGCCTATGTGTCCGCTTCCCCCAGGTCTCAAGTGGGTGCCAGCTGAGTGGGTGAAACCCTTCATCCCTAAAACTGCAAAGCCACCTGCAGAGGCTCCACAAGTGGCCAGTGCTGCCTGGAGGAGGAGAAAGCACTGAACCTTCTCCTTCTAATTATCATTATTCCTTAACAGTGTTTTTCTAGACAGTTTGTTTGCACTAAAGGTCATTTTTCTTTTGCAACTTTAAAGGTACTCAAGGTCCGAACTCTGAGCATCTCTCATGAACCGAGCCTTCCTCCTTCTTAATTTAATAGGAAAAGGGGAAATGTTGTAATGCATTAATTGTGTTTATATTTCATCGGATTTGTAATGTTTTTTCTATGCATCATGTGATCTGTCCTTGCCCAGCAGTGCCCATCCCCCACACTGAAATGTAACCTAACTCTCTTCCCCTCCCACTTCTCCCTTATTGGGTAGTGCCTTGTCCATGCCTCTGGGCCCTGCCCCCTGGGGAAAAAGCCCCGACAGGGGAGTAGTGACCTCTCTCTGGCACTGGTGAGCCATCAGGAAGGGCCCCAGCCAAGTAGGGAAGGACTTGAGAATAAAAGCTGTAATATCTCACCCTGTGAAGGAGAGCAGACTCTTTTTCTTTTGCCGTCGGTGGTCATCTAGTCTTGTGGGGAAATACAACAAAAAGGTATTCTCAGTTTTCTATTTTGTCTTTGACTCCTTGGTAAGTTTGCTTTCAAGATAGCTAGGAGGTTTTTTTACACTTTCTGATTCATCTTTATAGCCTGAAAATGGGACACGACTTTGCACAGCTTTGTGGATATAAAATAACACGTGAAGCTCTAGACTGAAGGCCTTTTCCAGCAGGGAAAATTTGCTGCCCTGAGAAGAAGGACCAGGGGAAAGGGACAAACAGATAAGAGAACCTTGGGATGCCTTGGTTTCTAGTTGCTGCCTGAAAAGGTGTGGCAAGTGCTGGTGACAGAAAAAGTCAGAAGATGCTCAATATAGCTTGAGTCCTCTGTCAGCAGAAATAACAAACCAGCAACATGACTAGAAGCGAAGTGGGAGGCCATGGTACCTAACTGCGCTCCTGCAGTCTACTTGCATATTTAGGATCTGGGTTCAGATCTGAAAAAGTGCTGATGCCAGCAGGAAAAAATGGGCTTCAGTTGCTACAGTTTAAATTTATATTTACTGTTTACTACGTTGTCTCTCTGCTTAGTAATCTGCCTGCCTGCTTCTGACAAGCTGAAAGGTCATGGTTGACATGAACATATATATGCATGTATATCTTCTATGTGTGCATCCCGGCTATCATGATTTTAAGGCCAACATTTTGTTTTGTTGTGGGAGAACCTTTTTAATGTCTAACCATTGCATCTTCCTTCTACTCCACAGACAGTTTTTAACCACCTATATTTAAAAGAAAATCTCCAGCTTCATATCTGAATCCTGGTTTGACACCCATCATGCTCAGATTAGTAAATACTTCCCTTGCCAGAATCTACTTGAATATACAGGTAATAATGGCATTCCAAAATCAAGTATCCTTTATGTAAGACACTGCCTGTTACTGATGAGTCATTGTGTATGAGACTTGTGCCACATAATGACTCACTCACAATGAGTTGAGAGGAAAGCTACATGAACAGCCATTAAAGAAGATTGTAGACTAGCTAAGCAACATTATTTTTTCCCCCATGTGCTTTCTAAGATTTTTCTTCTCTTTTTTATTCTTAAAATATCCAAAAAACCCTGATGCCACTGACTTCCTGAGCATGTATCACTGCTGCAAGTGTGATAACTAAATTGGAATATGACCACTGGATTTGATTGTAAGGTATTACCTCTTGGCTAGTGCAAGTGACTCTTCTGCATAACGAGTTAGTAGCTTTGGGGAATTTAGATTAAACCTTTGGTATTTTACTGAGATCTGTGGATGATGCGAGTAGGGGGACAGGGAGCTTCTATGAGGAAAACCACACAACATAAAACATTTCTTTGAAATGGGGCAGGGCCCAGAGGCATGTTTTCTTTGAAATAGCCAAAGCAGAGAGTAGTTGAAATCTGAAAAGCATATTTGTTAAACAACATGTAACAAATATACTGTATCCTTTGGCAAATACTATTATCAGGTAAGATAGGTGGTTGTAATATGAAGATGTGAAAAGGAATTTATTTTCCAGAGAACTTTAATTTTTAAAATAAATAATTTTAAAATAAAGTTACATATTTTTTTAGGATGAAGCATGTCATACTAATGCTTTTTACTGTGCTTCCAAGCAGTGAAGACTTAGAAATTTACATGTCCAAATGTTTCACATCTAATCCTCATTTACATTCTCCAGTCCTTATAGTTAAGCCTTCCCTTTCTAGTATTGTGTTAGTGCTATAAGGAACAATATCCAAAAGTTAATTCTAATGCAATTTACACTAAGAAAGTGGCATAACTGAATCCATAAGGGAGCTTGCTCTTTACAGAAATATATATGTTTAAATACTCAGATCAGTTATCTATTTATATGCCTGAACTTCACATAGATTTACAATTGAAAAATTGGTAATGCAAGAAGAATGGGACAAACTTGAGCAAATAAATGACTGGAATTCCTGATATAACTGATGGATGAGTAATAGATCAGTAAGACTACAGCTATACTACATCACAGACCCAAGGCAATCTTACCAGTCCTCCTCATAATATCAGATAAGAAATGATTGTAAAAGGAGTACATTTTCTGAAATGAAAGCTTTATTTTTCAGAATTTATGATAAGTGAGGGGCTTTTTTGTTTTGTTCATTTTTAAAAATTATATAGTTTATTACATAAAGTAAAACATGGGGAAAATAGCACACTGAAGCTCTCTCTTTTTCACTGGATTATGAGGTGGCTTATAAAGGTTCTGATTTCCTTAGCAGCAGCCAATCACTCTCCATCAGCAACAAGTGTTTTTTGCAGGTTTAACAAAAATTGCGCTTTTTTACAAGTACCTCCTATTTCTGAAGAATTCAAGTGCATCAGCGTAGATATGTTATTCTGTCATTGGCAAAGAACACAGTACTGTCATGGAGCTTAACTCAGTAGTGACAAATACTGCAACTGGGTGAGCACAGAGAGTGACTCTGTGACTTGAGCTGTTTAATGTATTACACAGTAATAGTCCTTCATTAAAGATTGACCAGACAATAATTTTTGGCACCAAGTCACTACATTTAAGTTCAGTTCTTCATCTTGGAAAGTGTATTACTCAAGCCTGGGAACTACCAGAGCTTCATATGGGTTTATACTCAGATACTTTTATTTGATTCACTTACTCCCCTTACCACTGAGGGTTCACTCCACTCTACTTACCCATTATGCATCGCAGTTCTCCTCACTGGTCAGTTTCAGCGAAAGTGGCACACTGTGGTGCTGGCTGTCTTGGCCATTCAATAAATTCACAGTTTAATTATTATAATATAGTGAACAAAGTTATTGTCTAGAGTAAAGCACTTGACTTTTAACATTTTGGAAACAAGAATTTTCTCCCTTGCACCAGAAAATGCTAAACTTTATTTTCCAGGCTTCTCTCCTTCCTGAGACAGTTCAGCTTTTATTACAAAAATATTCAGAAGAAGAACAGACACAGTTCTCGTGTGCAGGTCTCATAATAATTATCTCAGGTATTTTAGAGAAATGCTAATAAACACTGAAAACTAGGATACTAATAGAAGAAAAGCAATAGTGATTGAGCTCTCCTCATAATACATAAAATTTCCAAATTACTGTCTCTTTTCAAATAACTGTACAACACATTCTTTGCCCTCCTCCTTTCTATGCCCAGAGCACCAATTTTAGCAGGTTGATGTGCATGGAATCACCAAACTTTATCTGACATACACACCTCTGACACTGGGTCCCAGGAACACTCCCCCAGTTTGTACTCGGTACAATCAGTCGGATACTATAGGATACCCCAGGATATTTGGCACTGTGGACCATAACCAGAATCAGAGATTGAGGGTGATGGTGGAAAGGATCTGGGTGAACAGGTTTTAACAGGAACACATGAACAACAGTATGAATCCTGGGAGCATACAGAAGCTCCCCACACCCAGTACAGTGAGGAGTTGTGGAAGTAGTATCTGTACTTCCAGAAGACACTGGGTGTCCCCTCAATGGCAAATACAGGGCAAGATACAGAGCAGCTCTGTGTCCCCAGAGGAGTCTTTCTCTATAACCATTGTGGAGAAAGTCTTGCATAGTCTCTAATATAGACTGAGATGGAGGCAAAAAAGGAGTTGTTGAAGCACCCACCCCACAAGTGAGGAAGTATGGTCATCCCAGAAGCCTGTCTCCTCAAGTCCTCAAGGACTGAACCAGCTCCAAGGACTTTGCCCCTAATGGGACAAAACAAACATTGGGAGAAGAACTGTCTAAATCCTCCAAGAAAATCTCCATGAAAGATGCAGAACTAGAGAGGTCACAACCAGTAAATTAGGGAGGGACTAAGCAGACCAAGGGGAAAACCCCCACCACACGCATAAAAGAACAGTAGTGGAAAAGGGAGAGCAGGAGAAGTGGACACCCTTGCTGGACTCTCTGCACAATGCTAGAGCTGTTCTACCATGGTTTGAGTCTTCTCCCATATCTCACATATCTTTTGCAGCTTGAGCTGCTCTGTGCACCCCCTGTAGATTTTCTGGAGCATCCTCTGTGGACACAGGCTCAGGGCTATGGGTACCACACACCTTCTGCCAGAGTTCCCAGTGCAGGAGTTGTTTGGAAGGGTTGTCAGGGTGGGCCCAAAATAAGAGACAAGGATGTTCAGATACAAAGGCTACAGCAGGCAGTAGCTCAGAAAGGCAGAGGTCTGCCAATCCATTTTGTTAGTTCTCTTAACAACACATGAGGGGCAGCCATTGGGATAATATTCCCAATTAACTGTCGCCTTTGAGCACATAACTGCATAATCCTGACAGAGATCATGGACGAAGTGAGAAGAGGTTGAAGAAGTGTAGGAATAAGAAAAAAGGCTTCTGAGTCTGGTAAGTACCATTCATCATATTATTACAGATATAAATTTAACAGTACTTTCAATTTATTCAAACTAACGAAAATGCAAGATTATAAGCATTCAGACAGCTGATCTGAAACATCAGCAAGATGGATTTGATTTCTTCTTGGTAGATATTTCCTTTTGTGTTCTTCAGCAAGTAATTTAAGGATAGACTCACAGTGGAACTAACACCTGAAATTAGGAGTTTCGTACTTTATATCTGTATCTATTTGCTTCTCTTAGGACTCAATCTTTATGTACTTATATTTTCACTTCAGAATATTTATATGACTTTAAGAAAAAAAAAATCTAAAGTATATTTGCTTGTCCCAAACTGTCATCTTGATAGATCTTAAGATTTGCTTGCATTTAAATATTTTATCTGTTTAGAGATTTTCTTGGGGAGTGGGGTTGAGAAGGGTGATGGGAGTTTGCCCTTTACTTTGAAGTTGCCCCTAACCATTGACTACTATCTGTTATTTAAGACTGTTGTCTTGTATATTAGAGCTTGTCTTCTTCTGAAATGATCCTTTTCAATAGAGAGTTGAACCTGATTCTCCCATGTATAAACCCAAAATTAATCCTTAGGTAATGTTGTCTGCAAAAAGTCAAATTCATTACCCAGTATGCAATATATCAATGATCACACACTCAAAAGAGTGTAATTTTGATTATTTATTTCATTGACCTTGGGTGCTTGGTGGTATTCCAAAAATCAAGCACACCAATTATCAAAACTTTTTAGTATTTGTACTAAATTAATATTAGTATTAGTTAATTTAGTATTAGTTAAAATACTAAATTTAGTATTTTAACAAAAAAGAAATATCCTGGGTTACAATGTGAGGTGTAACCAACCTATGTATTCTACACCCATCTACATTATTCCTGATGAACTGAAATGGTGGGTTGTCTGCAACAGCTGCCCAGCGCACACCCCACCCCTTAGGCTATAAGCTGGGTGAGATAAGGAAAAAGAGGCAACCCTGCAAGGCAGGGTAGTGTTTCTATTTCTTTACTCCAGTGACTCAGCCCTGATAACTCCCTTTGGGGAAGCAGCAGCACATCCCACCCATCCAGAAGGGGTCATCTCTGCTAACGGGCCATATTGAGTTGAATAGGCATCAGCCAGAATAGGCAGCTGGAACGACCATGGAGGACTCCAAAAATTTCCTATGACTCACAGGATTAAATAATTTCATCATGAAACTCCTTGCCCATCTGAACTCCACTGTATATTATCTGGGCAGTTTGGAGACTGAAATACCACCACCACTGGACATCCAGAGCAGGTCCCGAACTTCCACATATGGACCTTCCACAAAACCACTACTTTTGACAAGACTGAAACCATCACTTCAACACTACTGCAACCACTGCTTAATTGGACTATGAGTTACGTCCCTGATCAACAGGCTGCCAGATTGTACTAACTTTGTAGTTTTAAGCCAGTTTTTCATATCATTGCATTCATTGCAATCTTTCTATTAAATTGTAGCTCCTATCTGAAATCTCTCTCAGGGTATTTGTGTGTGGGTTTATTTCTCCTGCTGGTTTATTTTCAAATTGGCACAATTAAATAGTTATCACTGACTAAAAGTTACACAAGTTTGTAGCAGGGCAACTCCCCCTTGCCACAAGAGGGCTTATGTTGCCTATCAGTTGGTGTAATAATTCAGAGCATCTTGCCTCTCCCATGAATTTTCTAATTGGTGAAATAACTCAATCAGGAAGGCTTGTCTTGTAGTGAATTATTTTGGTGCCATCGAAGAGACATTCCCAGCTGACAGTAAACATCCTTCTTTGAAAACAACATTGTAGGAAGATAAGCTTGAATTTCTGACTGACAGACACTTCACTTTAAAACTATAAAAGCAACACCAAACTTTCACAAAGCAGAAGACTTCTGCATATTCCCTGGAAATATATAGGGTCTCTCGCTCAAAATCAGGACATCACTTAGTGGTTACCCTCTCAAGGCTTGAGTGAAGGACCACATCATCAATTCAGTGTAAGTTACAATGACTCCTAATCTATAACCTGTTTCTCTGCTAGCTATGACATAGGTACCTTCATGTCTTTTTTTATCCTGTGTAGTAAATAACTCTGTTTAAGGCCTTTTGTCTGTTAATCTCCTGTCTATTCAATAAATAACTCATTTTACAATATAACCTGATCTGTCATTCTTGAGAATTTTTGAGCTAGAGCAATTTAGGTACGTGTCTCCCTAGTAGACCCGCTGCCAAAAATCTGAGCCTAAGGCAGGGCATATCTAAAGCTCTCACTCAATCCATAACAAAGTTACGTAGATGTCTTATTAGTTATTATTCTATCTCCTATTAGTTAATGAATCTCTCACTTCTGATGATAAGTCCCCATGCCCAGTCTGCCTCATCTTTGTAGTCAATGGGCTTAGGTCAGTGGTTGCAATGTACCCCTGCCAGAATTACTTTTTACTCAGTTGAAGCTGATTCAACATATTAGCGAGTCATCATTAGTTTTTCCTTATCTTGGAATTCTGCCAAATGTTTTTTTGGCCCATAAATTGTGCATTTTTGTCTATTATTGGTAAGAATCTTTTTCCCCAGTTCTGTTAGCCTCCCCCTGGGCCTGAGATCATGAAAACATATCAAGCCCTGAACTTTAATGAGGATTTTTTTTCTCTAATGAATGAACATCACATACAATTTGTTAGGTGCTCTCTATTTCACAGATTAAATCTCACTTCTTGTTGATTAAGCTCAAAAATATACAAAGATCAAACATCAAAGAATATCCTTAAGAAAATTTTATACATTCCACATTTTGCAACAGTACCAGGAAATAGGCATATTGCTCACCTGTTCTGTTGTATGAGAAAATAATTCATTGATTTTGGACGTCAAGGACAAAGGATGGGGACAGAAGATGTCCCTCTCTATAGCTGTCTCCAGTGCTGCATACTGTGTGGTGATAACATTGTCTGAGCACATGACAGATACTGTATAATCCAATACTTGAGTCAGTGTTGTGGGTTGCAGTATACAGAATAATTGCTGGGTTTACAAAGAAACTTAAATGTCTAGAGACTAGACTTCTTGGAACTTACTAACTTTTAATGAAATGGCACTACCTTATTATTTTAGAAGAGGTATACGTGAATGCCTCATAGAAGATAAGTATGATTTCTGTGTGCATACATGTAGTAATGTAAGTTATGCTGGAATATATGTGGCAATATGGTGATTTCAGAGTAGATACCTAAAACTGCAATAATGTACAGCTGATATAGCAATATTTTAGAAGTACTGGCATACTGAATAATCCTTAAAGAAATTATTGTTAGACTTCTTGCAATAGGACCCAAAACCTCTAATCACCTGAGGGAGGCAGTCAAGAGATACCTGCTGAGAGAAATGTTGAGAATGAGAAAAAATCTAGTGCAATTACACTCACTCTTAACTACTAAGCAGAAATCTGACTGTCACACGCAATATGATTGAAAAGGAATCTAACCCCATGAGACCACTGGCTGTGAAGAAGTTAGGAATGAATCATTTACCTATTTTCCAGTATGGGTTTGAGGATGTCAGGTACTGCAAAAGTAAGACAATGAGTTCTGAATTTTCAGGCAGTGCAATAATATAGGCCCATTCAAAACTCTTTTAGGAACGTGTTCCTTACAGGTTTGAAGTCTTTATGAGAAAGATTATTCAAACTAATTTTGTAATTGATGGTCTTAAAGATTGAAGACAAAAGTGAAAATGTGTTAATTGTAACATCTATATTTAATCTTTTGCAGAATATATATCCCTTCCAGAAGACTGCCAGCTTTTTAATGTAGTTAAAAACAGTATTAAACAAAAAAGAGGTCAATTCAACTCATTTGGTAGGACTTTATATTTTCAGTCCACATATATCAACCAGGATTTATAACTTTATTTGCTTTTCACTCTTGAGAGCGGATACATTTCATAACAAAGTTTATACTGAAATTAAAACGGACACTGTATTCTCTAAATCTTAGACTTAATGCAGATCACTGTACATGAAAAGGAATTATATGTACAGGGTGTGTACCTTACAAATTAATATAAGTCCACATTGTATGTCAGTCTGAATTCTTTGGGTAATGATGGGCTATCTTAAATCTTTTTGGAATCATTACACCATTAAGAATGTTAACCCCAAACATCAACCCTGGAAACCAAACAAATACCAAGACAAGAAATCAAATATTTCAAATACACAGAGGCTGTAGGTGATGAAAGTGTGACTATACATTTACTGGACAAGAACACAAATTTTAACTGCGTTGGGACTACATAATTATGCTTTTAAAAACTAATTCAGTGAAGATGAAATATTTAACTTATAAAATTATTAAAATGAACCATCAGTGTTACTAAAATAAGTTATTAACTGTGTAGGGGTAACTGGAATGGTTTTACTCCCACTTGGCTCTCTTGCTTCATAAAAATCAAATTATTGTTGTAAAAGCAGAACTCAGAAATATTAATTAAAATAATTAATAAGTATAACCAATGAAATCAGACATGTTTTGAGATAATCTATCTAGTTTGTTAATTTACTCTTGAATTGTACTACCGTATGGTAAAATTTGGTCTTAAAAAGCATAATTGGTAATAAAAGGCTAAAAGGCTTTATTGCTCTTGGGTGTAATAGGGAAGTATTAAAAGTTATAAAGTAACACTGGTAATCACATTTAAGAACAAGGAGTTAAATGTATTCCAGGTTATAGCCACAAGCAAAATATCCTCTTGAACAGGCTTGAGTTTGAGGTCCTTGTACTTAAAAGAGAGAGAGAGAGAGAGAGAGAGAATGCAGGCAAAAAGAAGAGTATTTTACTGTTTTCAGTATGATACTTAGGCTTCTTTTGCTGCTGGCTCAGCATGAGTTACTGCTACTGAATACATGAAACATTCCAGAAGTGAAATTTCAGTTTTTCTGTAGAATTACTAAACTGATAAGAAGAGTGAAATGCAGATTTTTTCAACTCACATAATGAAAAATGGTTTAAAGGCACCCCTAAAAGCATTGTCAGAGAGGGGAATTTTTAGGGGTTTATGACTGTTGCTTGGATTCCTTGTGGTGACTGTGAATATAGTGATGATAACCATTTAAACCTTAAGTATGAGTTATAGCATTGCAAAAATTATATGTTGATTTGAACAGAAAGACATTACTTTCCTGTACAAAGAGAATATTCAATGCCTTTGGTATAATTTGCAAAGGAATGATAAATACAATGATTTTAATTGTATTGTATAATATTTTATTGTACTGCATTATATTTATATTGTATTGTATTATATTTTTAATAAAGGAAAAGCCAGATTAGAACTCCATTAGAAGCACTGAAAGCTGAAAAGTCTGATCCTGATTGTGAAATACCTTTTCGTTTCCTTAGACTCTTACTAACTGGTGAAATATTTATTCAAATAAGGGTGTCAGGACTGTGATCACACTGTGCATCAAAGGAGGATAGCAGACTATGCATTAAAAGCATATTGGATTAATGAATATGAGTGAGTTCTTTTTCCAAAGTGGAATGTTTGCCAGTATGGCATCGTGCCCACATTCTGCAGCTATAGAGCATCTGGAATAGTCCTTGTAGACATATTCAAACCATGGCACAAAATGTTTCAAATACAAAATGTCCACTCCATGTGCCTGCTATGTTTTCTTGTGGTTTATATTAGTATTGTTGAAATCAGAGTTGTTTCTTCTGAGGTTTTCTATTCATTTTTAAACACTTAATAATCTTGAAATACTGCTCAGTAGCAATTCAAATGTAAACCAGTCACTTTATTACATGTGCTCACTGCCTTTGGACAAATAACAGCAGCTGTTTGTATCATGGGTCAAGGATACGTAAGGCAGCTAAGAAATTTGACAAAGACATCTTATTTTTTATTTTAATCATTCATTGTTCTCCTAACTTGTATAAGGAAGGAATGAGAGGAAGCAAAGCGAAAATCAATCAGGCATGTTGGGAATATGGAAAATGAAGTAAGAAGTGGAATAAAATGCATGGCTGCTTTAATAGCTTGCATTGTGTAGAACTCCTGGTCTATGCTCCTATTCTCAGGAGTGTGAGTCCTGAACCAGATCCAGTCCAACTGGCTTCAGAGCTAGGGCCTGTTCTCTAAACTGAGGCACAATGCTTGTGTAACTAGAGATGTTATTTGGCAAGGTTCATGCCTGGGACTTGATTAGACTGTAGTCCTTGTACTGATGCAAATCAGCAATGCTGGATGAACCACTTGGTTTCACTCTTGCGGCAAGTCTATATATAAATACTTAAGTACTTATAAGCCTTTGTGTATATAAGTACTAATATTATCTTTGTGCTTGGTTAGAAGTTCTAGTTTTGTGGTTTATGTTTTACTATATACATGGAGTTTTTGAAGTGCTGAATTACACCATCCTGCTCTTCACTGAAAGGCTAATGCAAATCTTTGGCATACTTTAAACATCTAAAGTTTTCCAGGTGCCTTGAGGTTAATAGGAGTATGAAACATATTTTTCTTTAAATAATGAGAAATCCTTGCTCAATGAATGTGACATGAAATGAGAATAAAAAATTTGGTAAGATTTTATGAAAGAAATATCTTTGCAAGGTGACTAAGGACAAATTGCCTTAATTGGATTGTAGTGTACCATTTGTGCTGCACAGGTACACAATATTAGATTTTATATGCAACATAGATGTTAAAGGAAGTCCTCTCCATATTAGTCTGAAATGTCAAGTAAGTAGCCATACAGATGAATAATTTGCAATAAAATACTTGAGAAACATCTGCTGAGATTTATCAATCAAACATACAAGTTAATATATTCTGATAAATTAGAAATCTTGCCTGCTGTGCATATTCAGAAGCAGATGTCTCATTTTGCTTTGTGAAAGGCAGCACAAATGTATCTGTTGTGCATCCATGTTGCCTGGTAGAGTTGGTAGAGTAAGCACTGCAGGGCTTGAACTCTGACATCAACAGGAGACAGGTAAGGGCTCTTTCACACTCCGCAGGCAGGAAATGCTAATAAACATCCAGCCACCTCAAGAGGGATGAGGCTAAAAAACTTACTCTCCTAAGAATAGGAGTCAGGAAGGCCAGGGCAAAGCTGGAACTGAAGTTGGCAAGGGACACAAATAATAACAGGACTTCTGCAGGTACATTAACCAGAAAAGGAACATTGAAGAAGGTGTATTCCAACTGATGAACAATGCTGGAAAACTGGTAACAACAGACTAGGAGAAGGCTGAGGTACTCATCAAATTTTTTGCTGCACTTTTCAATGGCAAACTCTCTTCTCACACCTCTTGACTGGCTGGACAGCAGGATGGGTACTGGGGGAGTAAAGTCCCTCCCCTGTAAGTAAAGATCAGGTTCATGACCACCTGAGGAACGTGAATGCACATACGTTTGTGGAACCTGACAAGATGCATCATGGAGTCCTGAGGACTTGGCTGATGTAGTTGCCAAGACATTCACCCTGAGATTTGGAAAGTCTTGGCAGTCAGGTGAAATCCCTGGGAACTGAAAAAAGGGAAACACCCTACCCATCTCTAAAAAGAGTAGAAAGGAGGACCCTGGGAACTTTGAGCTGTCAGCCTCACCTCTGTGCCTGGGAAGATCATGGAACAGATCCTCCTACAAGCTCTGCTAAGGCTCATGGAGAAAAGCCAGCACGACTGCCCAAAAGTCAAATCCTGCCTGACACACCTTCTGTGACAAGGTAGCTGCAGCTAAAGCTGGACATAAGTGGGCACTGTGCATTCACAGCCCCAAAGCCAACCATACCCTGGGCTGAATAAAAAAAAAAAGACCTGGTGACTTTTTGTATTGGGGTTACTCCATCAGTGGCAAGCAATGAGTTGCAGATGTCATTTATCTGAACTTCTATAAAGCCTTTGACGAGTCCTCCACAACATCCTTCTCTGTAAATTGGAGAGATGAATTTGATGAGTAGAGTTAGATGGATGAGAAGGTGGCTGAATGGCCCTATCCGGAAGGTAGAGGCAATGGCTGAGTCCCAAATTCAGTGACACATGATGTCCCTCAGGGGTCTGTACTGGGCCCAGTGTTATTTAATATCTTCATCAGTGATATAGACAAAGGGGTTGAGTGCATCTTCAGCAAGTTCTCAGATGACACCAAGCTGAGTGGTGCAGCTGACACTCCTGAGGGATTGGATGTCATTCAGAGGGACCTGGTCAAGCTCGAGAAGTGGCCCATGGGAATCTCCCAAAGTTTAACAATGCGAGATGCTGGTTCTGCACCAGGGCAGCTGCCAGTGCCAGCCCAGGCTGGGGATGAACAGACCAAGAGCAGCCCTGCCCAAAAGGACTTGGGGATGCTGGGGGTGAGAGCTGGACATGAGCCAGCCATGGGCACTCCTATCCCAGACAGCCAAGGGTGTCCTGGGCTGCGCCCAAAGTGTTCTGTGGGCAGCAGGGGAAGGAGGGGATTCTGCCCCTCTGCCCTGCTCTGGTGAGACCCCACCTGCAGAGCTGCCCCCAGCCCTGGGGTCCCAGCACAGGAAGGACATGGAGCTGTTAGAGGGAGCCTAGAGGAGGGACACCAAGGTGACCAGAGGGATGGAGCTCCTCTCCTATGGAGATGGGGAAAGGCTGAGAGAATTGGGATTGTTCAGCCTGGAGAAGAGAAGGCTGCTGGGTGACCTAATTGCAGCCTGAATTCCAGTATTCAAATGGATCCACAAGAAAGGTGAAGAGAGGCTGTTTACAGAAGCATGTAGTGATAGGATGGGAGGCCAGTGGCTTCAAACTGGAGGAGAGCAGAATAATAGAATTAATACTTTATAAACATCTCTCACTTGATGTTTAGGAAACAGGCATATTGATGGGTGGCATTTAATAACTGGTGTTTTGTTGATTGCAGGGTATTTTGTTGATTGCAGATTAGAGACAAAAAAGCATCACAGAAATTGAAAACTATTTTAATGCTTGTGACTGGCATTCTTCATGGTGACTTCTGTGACACAAAAATTCCACAAGGTTTTGGCAGCTAGTGAGTTAAAGAAAAGACAAATAAGTACCAAACTGCCACAAAACACCATTCCAGAAATATAAGGATGAGAAACAGAAATAATCAGGTTCCTGTGGAAAACACTGAATTAAAATTGTTCCTCAAAGTGTCATAAAGTAGTAAAAACACCAGCTGTAGGATGGGAAAGAACTTCCCATTTAACATGGATGATTTTGTGGGGATAGCCATACAATTTACTCCTTAATGACACACATCAGCATTTGTAACTATACATCACAATTTTTTCTTGCATCACCCATGCAACAGAGCCGTGCCTATTTGAACCTTTTTGAACCAGTCTTCAAAGAGCCTTCAAAGCCTATTTTTTTTCTTGCACTAACACAATGTAGAACAGACAGAGTACAAGTCAGCAGAGAAAGAGCTGCACAAGAGAACACCCTTGTTTTGAAGAAATTGATGTATGCCTTTGGCAGATTTTGTACAGCAAATTTTATTAATTGAATTTTAAAAAAATAAATAGGAAAGCAGAATAGATTTGACTTAGATCCTTAAGTAACTGTTATTAGGTCAAATAACAAGGTAACTTGCATGTCCACTTCTGGAAAATGTTAGCAACAATATTTTACTGTTACTATGACTTCCTTTTTAGTAAGTTTTGACCTCCTGATAGGCAGACCTGTTCAAGCAGTCTACTGCAGCCAGAACTGACTGTCACTGTGAGGTCTTTGGGTGAACATTGATTGTCAGTTTATCTTATGTTGACTTGGTCGGAAATATTAAGATATTTTTTGTTAGAAACCCCATGGGTTTATGGGTTTATTTTTGAACAATCTGATTGCAATGGAAAGCAGGTATGTAGTCATTTTTGTTATTAATATCAATAATAATATAGCAACACAAAAATCATTAAAATGTCAATTAAGAAACTATACAAGGAAAGAAAGAAAGCAAAAGAAAGGGTAAGTGTAAACTGGTACCACCATATGAAGTTCCTGTGTGGTCCCAAGCAGAAGAGCTCAGCACGTCCCTCTCCACTTCCCCGCTTCAGGGAGCTGCAGGGAATGAGGTTTCTTGGCAGCCTCCTTTACTCCAAATTTCACAAACCCATATTCCTCAGCCACTCCTTACAGGCCATGTCTTCCAGCACTTCCACCAGTTAGGTTGCTCTTCTTTGAATGCATTCAAGTGCCTTAATATTGTTTTTATATTGGATCTGGAGCTAAAATTCAAACTCTAAGGTTTTATTCCAAATACATAATACATATCTGAATGGTCTTAATTTAGTTAATAAATAACATAATATTAATAACATAAATAGTTTGCTGCTGAAAGTGGGAGTCTTCTTTCTACACGCCACTTTCTTGATCTGCTCTTTGCCTTGAGGAGACTCAGATTTCTCAGATCATAAGTATTTGTCTTAACTGGAAACATAGTGATCCCATTGAAACAGAAGAAAAGTAATCTGCCCTGAGAAAGCAAATATTGTTTATGCTAAGTTGAACTTGTTTGCCTTGTGATTATGGGATTTACTGTACAGAAGTAAAATGAACCAATCTTGATGAGTGAAGAAAGCAGCACAAGTAGAGGCAGTAGATGTTGGGAATGGAAAGGGGAATATGGGAGAGCAATATCTTTCCTGTAGTTGAAACCTTGAGGACTGCTTTTTCAAATTAATCTTGTGTTTGAATAGCTGAGAGAGATAAGTGTTGCATTGTACTCGTTATTTATTTTTATATTGTATTTTATGTTATTTATTTTCCTTATAATGGTTTGTTCTGCACTCCCCTGTTCTCCTGAGAAATGTTGTGTTCTAAGGTTTGTCCCTGCCCCTCTTCCCTGTCAATCCTCCCATATTCCTCCCAGTCCCCTCCTACGAGCCCTGCCTGTCATTTAATTGTTCCTCCCTGCTTCTACAGAGTTCGGGTAAGGGCATCGAGTGATAGGGCCAGAGCCAAGGAAGTTCCTCCCTTTAAGTTCTCATTGGTTTCTTTGAATGTCTCTCCAATCCTGTACCACTCCCATATTGTCCCTCATTGGATGTTGGTCTCCTCCCTTAGTCCCTCCTCTGTATTTAATCCCAGAGCTCACCATCCCGGGTGGCTTGGCTGGAGAGATCCCCTAAGGTTAGGATGTCCCCACATGGGGCTGAATAAACACCTTGGACTTTTCTCTCCAACTGAGTCTGCCACCTCCCTCTCACTTCGGCTAGGTGTCTCCCATGATAAGGGGAAAACCCCCTTTGCCGCTCCTCTGGTTCCCAGGATCCAGAGGAGTATTCCCTGACTGATCGCAGTGTCAGAGCTAGCCTGGGTGGAAGGAGTCGCCACTCTGAGAAAGGCACTGCAGATGAGGGGCCTCAAACCAAAGAAGAGTGATAGTGAGATTCTCAATAGTGAAATTTTCAGCCTAAACAACTTGTTAGTGTAAGCTGTAGTATACACAATCTTCTAATGAAACCATGAAGATTTCTTGTAAGTAAAAATATATGTGGAAAGGTGTTTCAGGATGAATTCTCAGTTTCCAGTGTTATGTTCCTTAGCAATATCTATGCATTGTTATTTAAGAAATGTACATGTCCTTTTTTCTATAAGTTTTTCTCCTTTGAAGTCACTCTGCTTTTATTTCTTCCCGAATTGATGAGAAATAATCACTGCATTGATGTTGGCAGATGGACAAGGATAAAGATTTCTGAGCTTCTAATTTATGAAAAATAAGAAAGGAATTACTGTCTAGTTTTTAGTCAAACACCATGTCCCTTACTTTTCACGGTATAAGAAACTTGCTGTCTTCAGGCTATACTGCTTCTCATCCCCTATCTCATGAATCCTGCTCAACAATGTTATTAATTTTGAAATTAGAAAATCAAGTTTCCTGAACAAGACAAGAACATTTGCTCAATTTTCTTACCAGACATTGCTCATGGGGACTCAGATTTTGTTCTGTGAGGACAAGGGCATTTAATCCCGATTACTTACTGCTTCCAAATGGGTCTGTCCAAGCCACATTTATCATCTCATGTTGCAAAATTATAGTTTGGTTTGAAAAAAATCCAGACAGATTCGTAAATGAAGATCAATAGGACAGAATTAACCCTTTAGAAAATACAGTAGTTGAGTATATGATTCCATTTTCTGAAGTGAAGGAAAGTATATTAAGAGGTTAACCAGGAGTTCTAGTAAAATATGACACATGAAAATATTTATCTCAGAAATTTAAGTTAATTCAACTTTAAGAACCTTCAAACACATTGCAAAGGATAAAAAAAAGCAAATTAGTTCCTTCTATGAGATGGAAAATATTTTTCTTCTTACAAGTAATAGAAATAAACAGATTGTAGCATTTCTTGGAATTGTTCTGTGCAGCCATTTCTATAGATTGCTATGCTTTCTTTAATTGGCATTGAATGTTTCTTTCCTGATCTCTTTAATTTCACTGGGGGTACCTTGAAAGTGTCCTAATTCAACAATAATCCTAGAATTTGGATTAGAAGATTGGAAAGCACAATAAATAATTGCATGTACTCTACAGTACTCTGCAAAGAAGTTAATTTCACCTACAGTGAAGAGCAGCAGCAACTATTAGGTGAGTTACTGTTAGTTGATAATTCCAAGTCTTTCAAATTGCCCTGTCAGGACCTTGGAATTGTTGTGGAAAGGACAGGGACCTATGAGAGGCTATTTTGGGATACTGGCATCTGCTTTGACCACTGAGAACGCTGAGTATGACTTAGGGAAGTACCCATAAAAATCTTGATTTTGTTCAAGTTAGTCCTTTTCTTCCTGGCCAGCTGAACGGGTAACATCGAGTCAAGCCTGCTGCTCCTCCTGTCCCACACCCCACCCCCACCTCCCCCCCCACCAACTCCCCCCCACTTCTAGGGGGAGAGCTGGCCCGGGGCCTGGCCAGGCTCCATTGGCTCCCAGCGAGGGAGGAAAAGAGGTTGCAGCTTAACATCAACTACTTTGGAAACCATCCCAGAGCCCTAGAGCCCCTGGAGGAGGGAGAGATCTCCGCAGGGCGCCTGATAACAGCAATGGGCCTGGTTGGGCTGAAGCTGCCCCAATTGTGACCGAGGGGTGGGCAGAGCTCTCCCCCCACTCCCCTCCTCCAGTGATTTCCAGGCGGAGAGAAAAAGAGTGGAGGGGAGAAGCCCAGCTGATCTGAGATGCAGCAGAGGGAGAGACTGCTGTCCTGCAGAAATCACATGGCCACAGCAGGCCTGGGCAGATCTAACCCTTGCCTGGCAACATGAAGCTTCTAAGGCCTAACCCTTCCCTGACAGAGACAAGAAAGAGACAGAATGGACATAGAAAAGGCACTGCATGAAGTCAGTGGAGCAAGACTGAAAGAACTGATAAAGATTATTAGAATGAGGTGTTGAGGATGTGGACATTTTTAACTGGACTTCTCTAGTGTAAACTATCCAGAAATTTACTATTTCTTGTAAAATCTTGATGTTGTTTGGGGGAATGCTGGTTCTAGTCAAAGTTGGGGATTGATATAATTGAGATTTAAATGTGAATCTTAAAGCCCCTTGCTCCTGGGATAAAAGGAGCCTTTGAGACAAAGATGATTTTAAAGACAAAGTGATTTGAAGCCCTCAGCTCCTGGGTTAAAAGGAGCTCTCTATTTCTTTTGAGATAGAGACAATTTTAGAAATAGAAGAAGAGAATCCTTGTTTTGTACTAGAAAAAGCATTCTTAAACAGTATCCCAAATACACTGAGAGGCCAATGAGTAGCCAGGGGAAAGGCTGCTAATGGGTGGAACTGCATAATCTGCAAAAACTCCTGAGGGTTGCAGATTTGTGACATTGGGAGCCACAAGACTGGTTTTGTGTTGTGGTGAATGTCTCCATAGGACTCTAGAGAGACTCCTCTCCTAAAGTGATGGAAGATGTTTAAATGGTGAAACTGACTGAAAATCACAGGTTGTGTCTGTGTTGTTTGTAAGAAAGTTAACAGTTTGTAAGGGGAGGGAAGAGTGTTTTGGGGTTTCATTTTGGTTTTTTGGTTTCTTTGTTTGTTTGGTTTTTTTAACTTTTCTTTTTCGTTCTTTCAGTGTGTGCTAATAAAATTATTTATTTTTGCTTGAGCCTGTTTTGCTTCTCCTGATCCTCTCCCACAGAAAGAGAGTAAATATAAATACTAAGACCACTCCACTAAATTTAGCAACCAGAATTTGGTGAACGTGAAACGACTACACTCTGTCTGTGTCAAAGATTTCAATCATACTAAGCAAGATGACACCTTTTTAGCATTGCTTCTACCTGCTCATTGGAGTTATTTTACCTTCTTGCCTTCTGGGAAAAATCTGAGTAAAAGGAAGAAAAATTCTTCTTCATTTATATTCCAAAAAGCAAGATAGGGAATAGGATTTTTTTACCGGCTTCATCTGAGGTACAACTGTCACAAAATCTCATTTTGCAAGAAAAATGGCATTTGCTTGACTCTAATTCATGCTTCTGCATCTATATTCAGCTTTTACAGCTTAGAAAAACTGAAAATTAAAGGTCAATGGGTATAATGTCAAGGTATACCTGTATAAGTATGGCTGTACGACAACTTTGAATAATGTGTAATAACTGTAATAGTGGTCAGTACAGAACAGAAAAAAGGTAAGAAAAAATACTGCCTTCAAATATAGACAAAGACAGAAACAAAGGCCTTTTTTTGCAATGATAATGGAAAATTGTTTCCTTTGGATATGCTGGTTCTGCATTGATTGAAGAAAAGCTGACAAAAACAATCAGCGACTAGCTTTGAATATTGATAACCTGTGGAATCAGTTAAAGAGCTGGACACACCTCTGTGACTACAAAGGTTAAAAACTGGCAAAAATATCGGGAAGCTCCCTTTCCTTATGGCCTGGGAAGAGGTAACAAGCAGGCCTGGCTCCCTCCTTTCCTCAGAGTCCAGGCTGGGAGGGCCCTGCCGAGGGGCCAGGCCCTTTCCCAGGAAGCCTGCCAGGCCCCGTCCTGGGCTGGGCATGGGCCTGGGCTGGCCTGGTGGCTGCTGGGCATGGGGAGGGGAGAAGGGCCCAGCCCCACTGGATGTGTCCCCCAGTGGCTGTTAACATCTTGCCGCTAAGCAGCCCCCCCAACATGGCCTGTAAGGCCTAGCAGGGCCGGGCCAGGCCCCCAGAGGCTGCCGGGCAGAGGAAGAGGGGGAAGCCCAGCTGCGGGCATGCTGCTGATGAGATCCTAGCTGCTTTCCCCCACCTCAGTGCGGCTTCTGAAGAATTGTCTACTGTAAACAGTTCTAGCCGCTGCTACCAAGGCATCTTATTGAGAGAATGGCTCCAGTCGCACGAGAGATCATTCAGCTTGAGGCCAGGGGTGGCTCTGCGCTGCCTGGCAGGAGCTATCATGACCTCTGCAGGCCTTGGGCGGGAATAACAACTGTCCTTGTACAAATGAAACTTGGAAAGCACTATTCCTCTCTGAGTGAGAGAAAAGGACAGAGTGAAAACACATAGAGAGACAATATGAAGACATTAAGGTCAGTGAAGGACAAGTCACATCCTAGATGGAAAGAAAATAAGAAGATGCCTTGGTTTTAGGCTGAAATTCTTTTGTAAACCCGTGGTGATGGACTATGATGTGCTAGAATGTCCCTTTAATTTGTAAAAGACTGTATTGAGGGTACGAGAGTGTTCAAATTGCAGATATGAGCAAAGGTATTTGTGTTAAAGTAAATAAATGTTGGAATAACTGTGATCTTATGAGGAGCTTGAACACAGAGAGACAGAGAGATGAGATGAAGGTGTACCTAGGAAGAGAAGAAGAAGACCACTGTTCCTAGAGATAGGAAGGTGAAGAGAGCCTTTGCTTTTATACCATTCATCTTTAAAATGGTACCCCATAAGTTTACATGGCCCATAATGCAGCTGTGGAAAGACTGCATGATATGGGAGGGACTTCACAAATGCAGATTCCAAGGTGGCTGTTATTTGAGAGAATTGAAGCCACAAGAGAACAATTTTTTCTTGGGGGAAGTTTCCATGGCAGATCAGAAGAGACTTCTCTCTCTAAAAGAACAGATGAAAGACTATTTCAAAGGTGGTAAACTGACCTGAGTTCCAAGTTTTTCCTCTATGTGTCAGTGAGAAGGAAAAGAAGAATTATGAGGAGAGGAGAGGTGTTTTGGAGTTTTTATTCTGATTCTTACTAATTTCTTCTCTCTTGTAGTTTTGTTAATAAACTTTCTTTATACCCTTTAAGTTTGAGCCTGCTTTGCTTTGTCTCCTAACCATATCTCACTGCAGAAAAAGAGTAAATAATGCTAGTGGGCACTCAAACCACTACAATGGAAGAGACAATCTCTCTGGAAGACTGGAATAAATGGATATTTGTGTTTCAGCTTCAAAGCAAGTCAATTTCTTGCTTGAAATCCTTGTGTCTCTTATCTTGATTCCAGTCTAGATACCTCTTCACAGTCCTTTGAATCCATAGTAATTTTTAAGCAGCTAAGGAAATGCTGAATTTCTTTGTCAGGATTATTTGGCTGTTAAACCAAACTGGTGATTTTTAAGAGTCAGGTTAGGAGAAATGTCTGTGTGGTAAGCACCTTCATTTTGTCTAGAGTTTCAGCTATTGCTCAGTAGAGTCAAAGCAAATATCTAGGAAAAAAACCAAAAACCTAGGTATATTTGTTAAGAGAATATTTCTTTACTGTACTTAATCTGAGCTCTTTTTTTTGCCTCTTTCAAGAAGGCACATCTGAGTGAAAGTGTCATGGCTTTACTTTGTAATTCAAGTCTGATGTTCAGACAGGTGCTGTGAATTGATGTCATCACAACCAATTTATTTGTGCAAAAACAACTCAAAAGAATTAAACTTGAATATTTGTGATTTTTAATAGGGTATTCAGCCTTAATTGCCAAAGTCTGAAGCTGCTGATATTCATGTACTTTGTACTATTTACTCTATTATTTTTTCTTATTTAATGTAAATGTACAGAAACCGTAGTATTTGCCCAGAAGAACTGGGTTAAAAAGTCTATATATTACGTGGGAAATCAGACATAAAATGCCAAAATATTCAGTTACATATATTTTACAGCATTCTGAAAGGGTAATGAGCTACTTTAACTTTTAAGAAACTATTATTCTATTTTATGTTATTGACAAGTGTTGCTTCGCATTATTTGTTTTCATATTGTATTTTATGTTACTCATTTTTATATTGGGTTTTATGTTATAATGGTTTGTTCTGTACTCCCCTGTTCTCCTGGAAAATGTTATGTCCCAAGGTTTGTCCCTGCCATTCTTTCCTGTCAATTTTCCCACATTCCTCCCACTCCCCTCCTGTGGGCCCTGTCTGTCATTCGGCTGTTCCTCCCAGCTTCTGGAGAGTTCGGGTAAGGACATCGAATGATAGCGCAGGAGCCAAGGAGGTTCCACCCTTTATGTTCCCATTGGTTTCTTTAAATGTCCCTCCAACCCTGTTCCACTCCCACCTTATCCCTCATTGGGTGTTGGTTTGTCCCCTCCTTTGGCCCCTCCCCTGTACATATGCCTGGACCATGAGGCTGGGCCAGGACTTGGCATGATCTGCAGACCGAGGCAGATGTCAAAACAGGACAGGAGAAAGACTGGAATAAAGGCCTTGGACTTGCCCTCTCACCAAGTCTGACTCCTTTACTCCACCACAGACAGGATCTCTCGCATGATAAGGGGAAAAGCCCCTTCACCGCTCCCTGGGTTTTTAGGACCCAGGGAAGTTTTCCTGTCTTGTTGCAGTCTCGAGCTAGCCTGGGCGAAACAGAGCTAGCAGCTCTAAAAGAGACAAGCAACAGACAAGAGTTTTCTGGTGGGGTTTTTTTTAACATTACAGTAAACATTTTAAAATGTTTTGTGGAATACTTAGCCCAAATTGTGGTTCTTTTTCTGACTAATTTTTCCTTACTCCTTAACATGTTGAGATACAAAGTGAACATCTTGATATTTTACTTAATAGTTTATTCTATTTTCTGAAATTTACTCAAGGAGACCTTTTTTGAGGCAAAGAAAACCAAGTGATGATAGTGGCTTTTGATTAACAGTGGGAATCTTCATCAGCTGGCAACTGTAACTTAAATTATAACTTAGTTATAACACCACAATAACTTAAGCTCCTACTGCTAGACATTTATTTGTCATGAGAATGGAAGAAACCCTCTGTTTTCATATGCAAAAGAAAAGAAATGCAGTTACCAGTAAAATTTGATCTACTTTACAGAATATAATTTTTGGGAAAATCATTGTGTTAAGTTCCATTTTCACAGATTTCACAGAATATTAAGACAGTGAATTTATAAACAATGAAAGCAGGAAAAAAGCTACTTGTTTTGCTAATAAATTACAGGAATTTTTTCAACAAGATTAACACTGTGACTTGACTCTTTTGTCTTCATAGAAGTAAGTAAACAATTAGAAATAATTAGATACTGAGACATAAAATATCTAATTTTATTTCATGTACTTGAATTTTTTAGGATATAAGCTGTAGAAATCCGTATGTTTAAACCCTCTACTCTTCCAGCTTCCTTGTACATAAGAAAATTCTCCTTTTGCTCTCCCTGGTGAGCCCCTTGGTTATCTACTTACTAATATTAGACTTCAAGAGCGTGTTGTAACATACATTGATTCTACCTACTGGATCAAATTACTTTTTCCAAGAACACAGGGAATGAAGGGCTTCTCTTATCAATATGCAGGTTACACTAATGGGAACAAAGCACCATGTGTGTGAAAGAGCAAGTGTAAATTATGAGTTAGGTATGAATTATATCAGACAGACTTTGGCTTTGTTGCCCTACTTTGACAATTCACTTGCTAGGGGCATAATTTAACAAAATTAGAGCTTTCTGTCAAGTCTCTGTAGGGGTCCTACTTGTCTTTCACAACATGGAACATCAAGCTAAAAGGGAATTTAAGCACAAATAATTTTTATGACTGCAGGTATTTTCTATGGTGTGAGTTTTAGACTAGGGGAATTCAGGCACACTGCATTTTCTAAGGTATGCGTTAGCTGAGATGGAAATACACAGAAAAAAGGGGAGGTTTTGAAGGTGGACTTTTATCTTTCACTTTCATTTCCTCAAGGACACATTCTTCCTCAGAATGCAGGTTTGCTTTACACTCCCAGTAACAGGAAGTGCTATAAAATGTTTACAATGAATTAATGGTTGCTATATTTCTGAAACAATTGCATTATTTGCCACATTCAGTGAGATATTCTTTAGACATGATGATGGAGATATATCTGGTTTGCAGTATCTCCCAGAGAAAAAACCCACGTAAAATGTTGTTTCAGAGTCATCATGAGTTCAAACAGACAAGCAGATCCAAACTAATCTATTTAAACTCATAACTTGGAAAAATTAAGTACTTCAATATGAAAGAATTAAGTTGTATTTGAAACTAAAATAAACAAGAAGTGGGTTTAGAATATCTTTTTTCTTTAGCTTGTATCTTTGCTTGTCCCGTGGGGAATTTTATGTGTATATATATATATTCTTTGTCTATCTTAGTTGTGTTGCTAAATTTTTTGAAGCATAAGTATTTTCAAGTTTAAAAGAATGAAGATATACTGGGTTTTATAGAATTAAACTAAAGAAAAAGGGGTGTAGCAGTTCAGAAAGTAAAAGATTTTACCAGATAATCTGAGAGAGATCAACCTTGACCTTAAAAAAAAAAACAAAACTCAGCAAAAACGTTCCCTAAACAGCCTTTATGTTTTTTTAGTTTTCTGAAAAAAGAACCTGAGTAATGATTTGTGTTCAAATATGACTTTGATATTTCTTTTCTATTAAGTAAAAAAAGAAAAACAAAAGCCCCAAAATAAAAACCCACCAAGAAAATGCCTTAGCACCATATATCTTCCTCAAAGCTGCAAACACAACATTGTTTCTTTGCTTTTTTCATGTCTTTCAAAAGCCTAGTTTTAAGTAGGATCTTGGGAGATCCCAAATGACATATTCAATTATTCCTTAGTAAAGTCAGATAAGTAAAATCTGTGATAGATTTAATTCAAACTTGTTGTTCTTTGGGTGTGGAGTAGAGGTGACATTCAGAATACAAAATTATTTTATGCTTCTCATTTGTCAAAACATAGAGTGCATGCTCTTACCTAGTCTGATACCTGTTTTTTATCAATTTTGTAACTACAGCCAACTGCATTCTGTATTATAAGTTTAGTGTGCAATTTTTTGATGGGACAGTATTGGGTAGGTCTGAAAGGCATTTGAAAGGCATTATTAATTTCCAGATTTGATTTATGTATATTACTTGCAACAGTGATAGTAAAGATGTGGGAAATATAGAACAGTGAAAATGTGCCTTCAGATTAATGTAAAACATATTGCTATCTGCAATGCACCCTGAAAGTGTGTGAATTGTGATCCACCAGTTCTCAGAGTTTGGGGAATAACTTATGGCATGGAATATTATTAAAATTATTTTGGTATAATATAGATTTTAGTAAAAGGTCAAATTCATCTACAAGTCTTTTAAGGATGGACACTTGGCGTCATGATTTAGTGATGAATTTGGCAGTGTTGGGTTTACAACCGGACTCGATGATCCTAAAAATCTTTCCAACCGAAAAGATTCTATGATTACACATCTGTTGAACACTTCAAATGAAGCAAAGAAATTTTCCTAATATTCATTCCATACCTCCCCAGCACAAACAAAACCATGTTTTATTGCTTGCTACTTTTGAGAAGAGTACCTACAACCTCCTTTCAGGGAGTTTTAGAGAGTCGCACAGCTCCCCCTGAGCCTCCTTTCCTTCAAGCTGAACACTCCCAGCTCCCTCAGCTGCTCTTCATCAGACTTGTACTCCAAACCCTTCCCCATCTCGTTTTCCATCCTCTGGATTCACTCACGCACTTCAAGGTCTTTCTGGTTGTAAGGCGCCCAAAACTGAACAGAGTATTTGCAGTGTGACCTCAACAGTGCTGAGACACTGACTGCCCTGGTCTTGCTGGCCACACTACTGTTGACAAAAGGATGCCCCTGGGCACAGATGGCTGATGTTCGACTGCTGTTAACCATCACCCCCAAGTCCTTTCCCCAGACACCTTTTCAGCCATTCTCCCCCCAGCCTATAGTGCTGCGGGGGGGTTTTGTGATTCAGCTGCCGGACTTTGCACTTGACCCTGTCAAACTCCATCCAACTGGCCTCAGGCCATCAGTCCAGCCTGTCCAGTTCTCTCTGCAAAGCCTTCCTGCCCTCCATCAGATCAACACTCCTACTCAGCTTGGTGTCATCTGGAAACTAAATGAGGGGGTTACTCAATATCCTCACTGAAATAATCAATAAATATATTAAATAGACCTGTTCCTAATAGTGAGCCCTGGGGAACACCACTCGTGACTATTTGCCAATTGGTTGTAAGCCAAATCACCAATACTCTCTGAGAACGGCCCTTGTTTCTCCCTTCTCTAGAGTTTCTGGATGTCGACTGCTGCAGTCCAGTTGAGCAAAATATCCCATTACATTTCCATGATGGCAACTGTGTCATAGTTTTCCTTCTGTACAATGGCTTCTTCTGTTTGTGTCCTATGCTGTGTTTGCTGGTGTCAATACACTTCAGCTGGGCTCTTGATCTAGTGACCTCTTTTTGTATGGGAAGCAACTTAGGGACTTCCACAGTCTCTAATATATCAATAACCCTTGTGTCTGCTGGATCTCCATTCCATATGTCCTTTGAAAGGTCAGACAAAAAGACCTCAACAACATGTTCCCTCACGTACTGCTCTGTGGCCCCCAGAGCCTCATTCATCTGAGAATCATTTTATAGCCTTCTCCCATCCCTTCTAGTTTAAAGCTCTTTCAATAAGCTGTTTATCACACACCTTTCAGCAGTAAAAAAGACACAAAAATCACTGGATTATTCCAGTGATTCTTCCAGTGACACATTCTTCAGTCACTGTTGACTAATGCAGTTCTGTTATACGGAGCGGAACCCAGATGTAGCAGGATGTTCCCCTACCACGGGAGGGTTTAATTGTTTTGCCTATCAGCTGGTGCAACAGCTAAGGGCATCTTTCCCCTGATGTGAATATGCTAATTGGTGAAATAACTCAATCAGGAAGGCTTGTCTTGTAGTGAATTATTTTGGTGCCATGGAAGAGACATTCCCAGCTGATAATAAACATCCTGCCTTGAAAACAAGATTGTAGGAAGATAAGCTTAAATTTCTGACTGACAGACACTTCACTTTAAAACTATAAAAGCTACACCAAACTTTCACAAAGCAGAACTTTGCATATTCCCTGGAAATAGGGAATTCTTGCTCAAAGTCAAGACATCACTTAGTGGTTACCCTCTCGAGGCCTGAGTGAAGGACTCTGTGTACCTGTATTGGATTATGTAACCTACAAGTGTGTATTCTGTTTCATCTGTTGAAAGCTGTTTTTCGGGAGACTCCAGGGCAGAATGAGGAGGATGCCTTCTGATAATGGCCCAGCCATTAAAACCAGGTGGGGCAGTGTTTCTTATCTCTTTCATCACCCCTCCATCCTCCAGGGGGACAGCTTCTGATACTGGCCCATTAGGGCCCACCAATGACATGACACATTACACCATCCCATTGTGAGATGCTCCACAATGAGTGAGTGCAGGACGAGCAAACTGTTCCTAGCTAGATAAAAACTGGGACTGAAAGACACAAAGGATCTGGTTTTTCAACTGGATTCCTGGAGGAAGACCGGACCCATCTCGTCACCACTTTCTACAGGACCATCTCTACTCCACAGAACCACATCTGTTACTCCAGGAGGACTTATTTGGACTGCTTCCAACACCCTGGTCACCAGGGTGCCAGGTTGTATCCCTGACTTTGTCAGGGTTTTTTCCAGGACTTTTGTTTGCTTCCTTACTTTTTTTTTTTTTTTTTTTTTTTTTTTTTTTTTTTTTGTACTATTACATTTGTATTTTCCTTTTTTTTAAATATTCCTAGAAAAGAACTGTTACTCCTGTTTCCCATATCTTTGCCTGAGAGTCCCTAATTGCAAAATTATAATAATTTGGAGGGAAGGAGGTTTCCATTCTCCATTCCAAGAAAAGCTCTAGCTTTCCCTGGCAGACAACTGTCTTTCAAAAGCAAGACAGATTGTGGCACCCAACATGGGGCTCGAGGGCATTGAAAGAAAAAAGGAATAACAGTTCTTAAGTGCCTCCATTCTTGTGTACTGGATATCATGTGGTCTCGCTTACCGTCGTTCAGGTGGCATGTGGTGGTGGCCATACTTCTCCCATTTGCGGGCCCTTCTCTAAATATGGGCCCTATAACTAAGGCTACTGTGGCTGTCATCTAGTTTGCTATATGGGTTAAGAAGGTGAGGAATTTGCGGGTTTTTAAATTCCACTGGAAGGCAGGCACATGGATTCAGGACTATCATACACTCACTCTGTGTTTTGGGGGTTACTTTAACAACGGTACCTACTACAAGGAAATGACACCAGGGAAAATTTTTTTTCCAACCCTTTGCCCAGCTCTTTGGGTCTACCCCACAAGCTTTTGAAGGGTTTAAATCTCTGAATGCTAATGATATCCTACAGTGGCTGGTGTTGCTGGTATGCCTGTTCTGTTTAGCGTTTAAAGATAAGGGGAGATTGACCTGGATAACCACCCTGATACCTACCCCAGAGAATAAGGATACTGCCCCACAGCCTGACCCTGCCCCACAGCCTGACCCCATCCCACAGCCTGACCCCATCCCACAGCCTGACCCCATCCCACAGCCTGACCCTGCCCCACAGCCTGACCCTACCCCGCAGCCTGACACTGCCCCACAGCCTGCCTCAGAAATAAACCACCCAAATTGGGTGAAGGAGATACATAAGATGGGCCAGATGATGACAGAGTGCATTTCCCCTGTAGTAGCCGCCTTAGCCCCAGCTGCTGGGAAACCCTCCCCCTGCCCCGACAAAGGATAGTCCGATGGTGCAGCAGCGGAACCCACAGACGTTACAGCTGACCAGGTTCCAGCTGAACCACAGGAGCAGCCACAGCCAGCAGCAGTTGCCCCTGTGGAAACAAAGAAGTATAAGGTGAAATTGGCAAACCCAGGAAGTAAGGATAAGAAAAGAGAGCCCTCACAACCCGCAGGGGAGCCACAGATTGAGATCATCACCAAGTCCCTGACATATGAAAATCTCCGTAATCTGCAAAAAGATATTGCACGACGGGGACATGAGGCTTATACAACCTGATTACTTCAGGTCTGGGACCTTATGGGTACAGCGGGTGTGCAACTAGAGAGTGGTGAGACAAGGAATTTGGGACCCTTGACCCAGGACTCAGGTGTGAATCAGGTATTCAAAAGGGAGCCAGGGCCCCTTTCCCTTTGGGAGCGGCTCTTAATGAGTGTATGGGTGAGGTTTGTCCACAGAGACAGAATGCAGGAGTGCCATCATAGAATGCGCTGGAAGACTTTTGAGGAAGGGATCCAACAGCTGAGAGAAGTGGCAGTATTGGAAGTACCTTTGAGAGGAGTGAACAGTATGACAATGACACCAACTAAGTCAGGTGCACAGGGCAAATGCTGTGGAATCTGGCAGCTCTAGGACCATCTCCATACGCCACATTCATTGCAACCGTTAATGCCGATAACAACAGAGAGACAGTGGGTTCTGTCACCAACAAGCTCCAAAATTACGAGAGTATGATCAGTGGCCCAATGCAGGCTCATGTCTCTGCCATGGTTAAGGAACTCAGAGAGGAGATAAGGGAGGTGAGGGAGGATGTGAGGAGGTATATGTGGCATTGGTGCGAGTTACAGGCCCCAGAGTCAGAGCCCAACGTCCCCCAGCTAGAGAGAGAGGGTACACCCCACGAGCTGACCTGTGGTTCTTTCTGAGTGACCATGGGGAAGACATGGGAGGGTGGGATGGGAAACCCACTTTTGCCCTGGCAGCACGGGTGTGTGAGCTCAAGGAGAGAAACACTAACCGAGGGGGTCCCACTAAGATGAAGGTAGCCTCGACATCCCATGACTAAGATGCCAGGTATTATAGAATTGAGGATGATATGTTGGATCCCCTTGAAGGATCCTCTGCTGTGTATGCCCAGGAAGGGAATAGTAGCCAGTGCTAGAGGAGCCCTGCCTATAGCTAGGAAGAAGCATGGGAAAACCGAGTCTTTTGGACGGTGTGGATCCAACAGCCTGCCACATCAGAGCCACAGAAATATGAAGTTTTTGATGATACTGGTTCGCAGTGTACCATGATACCATGGGAACATGTGGGGACAAAACTTATTTCCATTGCTGGGGTGACGGCGGGGGATCACAGGAGTTGACTCTGTTGGAAGCCGAGGTGAGCCTGACTGGGAAGGAGTGGCAGCAACATCTGATTGTGACTGACCCAGAGGCCCCGTGTATTTTGGGTATAGACTTCCTCTGGAATGGCTATTACAAAGATCCTAAGGGACTCAGGTGGGTTTTGGGATAGCTCCTGTGGAGGCAGAGGGCATTAAGAAATTGAATAGCTTGCCTGGACTGTAGGAGAACCCATCTGCAGTAGGACTCCTAAAGGTAGAAGAGCAACGAGTTCCAGTTGCCACCTCAACGGTGCACCGCTGACAGTATCGGTCAAATGGAGATGCCGTGATCCCCATCCACAAGATGACCCGTGAGCTGGAGACTTAAGGGGTGGTCAGCAAAACCCACTCACCCTTCAACAGCCCCATTTGGCCTGTGTGCAAGTCTGACAGAGAATGGAGAATGACTGTGGACTACCGTGCCTTGAACAAAGTGACTCCACCATTGAGTGCTGCTGTGCCGGACATGCTGGAACTCCAGTACGAGCTGGAGTCCAAGGCAGCAAAATGGTATGCCACAATTGACATTGCTAATGCATTTTTCTCCATTCCTCTAGCTACAGAATGCAGGCCTCAGTTTGCTTTCACCTGGAGGGGTGTGCAGTACACCTGGAACTGATTTCCTCCGGGGTGGAAACACAGCCCCCCCATCTGCCATGGACTGATCCAGGCTGCACTGGAAAAGGATGAGGCTCCGGAGCACCTACAGCACATCAATGACATCATTGTGTGGGGGAACACGGCAATGGAAGTGTTTGAGGAAGGAGAGAAGATCATCCAGATTCTCCCAGAGGCTGGTTTTGCCATCAAGAAGAGCAAAGTCGAGGGACCTGCCTGAGAGATCCAGTTCTTGGGAGTAAAGTGGCAAGATGGACAGCATCAGATTCCCACTGAGGTCATCAATAAGATCACTGCAATGTCTCCACCGACCAGCAAGAAGGAAACACAAGCTTTCCTAGGTGCTTAGGTTTTTGGTGAATGCACATTCCTGAGTACAGCCAGATTGTGAGCCCTCTCTACCT